>NC_057818.1:3121875-3746250 GCF_910594005.1 Cervus elaphus | reverse complement strand
GAAGGACCCCCGTTTGCTTTGTGGTGGAATTACGGGGGCTGAAGGGCTTTCGGTGTCGCTCCGGTTTTTGCTGTCTTACCTGTTACCTCGTTCGTAACAGCAGAAACTGGGACCACAGTTTTCTTCTAGGACTTTCCTTTGTGCAAGGCCTTACAGCTCAGAGACGCAAACACTACAGGATGTGACAGACTTAAAAATACACTGAGGTGTCTGCAATGTGACGTGAGGCAGAAAAGTGAGGGCGTGGAGTTTCACTCCACAGAACTTACGGATTTTAAGGCACGACGAGGCCGCTCCTGAGGCAATCAGCAGAAAAGGCGAGCTGGCGCAGGAGGGGCGGGGCGAAGCCCCGCGCGGCGCGGAATGGTGACGTAAGAGAACTGACGTCATCTTCGTGAACCGCCGTTTCCGGCCCGCGTGAGTGTGGGTCTGGCGCCTGCAGCCGGGCCGGGGCTGGTGTTGCTGCGCTAACCGCTGTGTGTGTTTCCCAAGTCGGCCTTCCTCCGCCGGGACCATGGCCACCGACTCGTGGGCCCTGGCAGTGGACGAGCAGGAAGCGGCTGTCAAGTCGGTCAGTGGCTTCAGCTCCAGGCGGGGCGACCGTAGTAGGAGGGCCCAAGCTGATACTGCTTGGGGTCCGGGGAGCTGTCTGGGTTGAGCAGACCCGGGGCCTGCACACCCCGCAGGTTTGCTGCGGGAATCTCTTAGCCCTGATTTGCGGCTAAGGCAGAAGAGGCCAGTATGGAGCCTTTTCCTTTGATCTGAGCCAGTTAAAGGCTTTATCCTGTACTTGCTGTGTAAACTGTCTTTCCTACATTGCACCGCCTTCTCAGTGGGGATTGTAAGGAAAGGAACAGTGCTGATTCTCTTTTTCATCTGTTTCTGAGTGATTCTATGTTACTCTTATTTTACCAATTTTTAGATGCCGACTTAACATTGTTGGCAGTTTGTATCACTTCGCAGAATAACGGATTCAGGTTTATATTTAGTGTTTCAATCTGTTGCAAACGTTGCGGGAGGCAGTACAAATTGTTTCATCGGTGTTTAAAGTGACATTTAATTTCATGCAATGGTTCTTTAATTAATGAAGATCCATTCAACGGGAAGGTAATTATAGTGTAAACTGTGACTCTGTTCTTACCTCTTTAAGGTATGTTGATTTGGTGATAATGGACTATTGATTTTAAGAATATAGGGGTTCTTTGTGTTGCTTTTTGTAGTCTGAAGTCTTATGTAACCTTTTAATGCCTAAATTATAACTCTTCTCCAGTCACCATTTATTGCTTTGGAAGGATTATCAGTTTCTCAGCAGGTAGTTGAAATGGACTAAGTCCAAGGAAGTATAGGAAGAACCTTTATGGTTTAGTTAACAAGGCTGACTGGTGGGAATTGTGAAAATGGTAAGAGTCATGTTAGAACTGAACTCTGAGCGGGAAGAGGATGTTTATGAGTAAGAAAGTCAGGGAAATTCCTTGTAAAGAAGTTTATATTTGTGGTGGATATTACAGTAACTAAGAGAGATGATGCGAAGAGCTGACTCATTTGGAAAGACCCTGATGCTGGGAAAGATTGAGGGCAGGAGAAGGGGACGACAGCGGATGAGATGGACAGGGAGGCCTGGCGTGCTGCGGTTCATGGGGTCACAAAGAGTCGGACACGACTGAGCGACTGAACTGAACTGAAGAGAGATGAAGGTGAACAGCATTTTAGAACAGAATGTACCAAAGTGCTGGACTTGTACAGAGAACAGGAATCAGAATAATTTTTGCTGCAGCATAAGGCTATTGGGTTGTGGTAGGAGCAGTATTGAAAATAGAGTGTACTTTAGACCTTAACAAAGAATTTACAGAGGAGAGGCTTTATTTGATTGGTTTGGGCAATTTTAAGGATACTGACAAGACTAGATCTGAGGACTAGCAAGAACTATTGGGCTACAGAGAACAGAATATATTAGGAGTGGTGGCTAAAGAAAAGATCAGTGTGGAAATTAATAGTACAGAGATAGAGGGCCTGCATTGAATGGTGAAAGTGTAGATGAAAGGATGGATTTCAGAGATAATTGTGGAGGTATAAAAGATTTAGATGGCTTCCACAGTGGCTTACTGGTAAAGAATCGGCCTGCCAATGCAGGAGATGGGGGTTTGATCCCTGGGTTGGGAAGATTTCCTGGAGAAGGAAATGGCAACCCACTCCAGTATTCTTGTTGGAAATCCCATGGACAGAGGAGCCTGGCAGGCTACAGTCCACGGGGGTCACACTAGAGTTGAACATAACTTAGCAACTAAACAACAACAACAAAAGATTTAGGAAAAAGAAGAGAGATAAAGCATAGATTACAGTTTTCAACCTGGAACCCACAAGGTGGCATTAATAAAGTGCTAATAACAGGTTTAGTGGAGTGGGAGGAACAGCAGATTTGATGTGTAGCGTGATGAGTACAGGTTTGCCAGTTCTGAATTTGAAATAAGGAGACAACTTGGTAAGTACCTGTGTTGCGAGTCACCAAGAGGTGTCCAAGTTCAGTGGTTTCCTCAGAGAACTCACAGGACTCTGCATGTAATTGTACTCACAGCTATGATTTATTGCAATGAAAAGCAAAATTAGCAAAAGGAAAAGGCCATGTTGAAAAGTCCACAGGAAACCAGTCTCAAGTTTGGCAACAATCCTCTCCTAGAGGAGTCAGAAGCTCCACTTTATTCCTGCTTAATTACTCTAGCCACAGTTAGTAACAACACATACGAAGTGTTGTCAAAGAAGCTCGTTAGAGACTAAGTGCTCAGGGTTTTTACTGGGTGCCTGTCACATAGTCATTCTTTGCCTCGCAGGTACCAAAATTCCAGACTCCTGGAAGGAAAGCAGTTGTTATCATAAACCATCATATGTTTTTAGAAACATGGTTAGTGAACCCTTCAGCAGTTTTTGGAATGGTGGGAACCTTCTCATCATCCAGGCTCCCAGAAGCCTGCCAGGTTTCAGCTTTCTAAGCTGGCTTTCTGAAGGCTAGCAGTCAGACCTGCTGTGTTAACTCCTGTCTGTAAAGTACCCATGAAGCATTTGGAGATTTGGCACTGGAGTTCAGGCAGAATCACTTCAGGGGTGTAAAACTGACAGTTATCCACAAATAAATAGAAAAATATTATAAAGGTTATCGTTTGTACTCTAGAGTTTAAAACTAGTTTTCAGCATCAGGTATTCCCTAGAGACAGTTACTGAGAATTGGTTTCAAATCTTTTTTAACCTACAATCCTATGAATAATACAAATATAGACCTAAACATACTCATATCTGGTTTTATCCATTCTGTGTCTTGAGTGGTTGGTGTAAATAAATGTTTTAAAACATTGCTTCCTAATGGTTGGGTAAGACCCCTTTTATTTTACCATTTAGACTTAAGTGCTTGATAAATGTGATTGACCAGTGAACAATTTGGGGGTTATGAGCCCCCAACCCACACTGCAGTTGAAAATCCCCAAATAACATTGCACCTCTGTATATGTGGCCCCACATTCAACCAGCCATGGGTTGAGTAATACTGTAGTATTTATCCTTGAATAAGTGAACCCTTGAAGTTCAAACCTGGTTTTAACAGTCAATTGTAACTCATGGTATTCTGTTATCACATGTCTCTGCTCTTAAGTGTTTCCTTTCATTCCCATTCAGATGAGTAATTTGCAGATTAAGGAAGAAAAAGTCAAACCAGAGACCAATGGTGAGTCACAAGTAACTACAATCTACATGTGTGCTTCTGCTTTGTACTCTCAGCTGCAGTGTGGAAAGCAGCTTTCACTAGCACCTGTGGCAGATGTCGGCACCAGATATGACAGCCAGTAAATTCAGTGTTGTCAGGCGAGTGGATTCTCCTCGGTTCTGTCTCATCTCAACAAAAATTTGAAGTGATGGACGTTAGAGCCCTTGGCGTGACATAGCTCTTGGGTCTTGGACAGACCGTGTTATAGCTCTTAGACAGATCAGTGTTACAGCTCTATTTTATTTAGAAAATAGCAGGAAAATCCAGCCTTTAGGCGTGAGGGCATGCCTACCCAAAGATGCGAAGAGAAGAGTGGGGGAGCACTCAGCGGTGGCGGGCGGGGAGGGAGAGAGAGAGACCCCGGCCCTTTGGCTCCTCCTTTTATATGTTTTTTCCTCCCCCTGGGCCTGTCCTGTGTAAATTGGGCTAGCCAGGAGTGCTGTTTCTTCTACCTGAGGTCCTCACTCCGGTCCTCAGACCTCCCTTTGTTCTATTTTTGCGGGCTTTCCCCTTTCTTGTCTTTTAGCCACCGCCATTCTGGACTCCTCTTTCCTATTCTAAGTACCTAACAGTTTCATGACTGACAAGGATAGATTAGTTTTCCAGATTTAAAAAACAAAAAAATTTACCTAGCTAGCTGTACTAAGTCTTTGTTGATAGTGTTGCTCAGATCTTCTGTGTCTTGACTGTTTTTTGTTTGTTTGCTTTTTGGTCTAGTTGTTTCAGTTGTTGAAAGAGAGGTATTAAAATTTCCAACTGTAATTGTGGAATAGTCTATTTCTCCCTTTAATTTTGTCAGTTTTGCCTCCTGTGTTTTACAGATCTGTTGCCAGGTACATTCACATTTATGTGTTCCTGATGAATGGATCCTCTTACTAGAAATATCCCTATTTGGGCTTCCCAGGTGGCTCAATGATAAAGAATCCACCTACCAATGTAGGAGACCCAGGTTTGATCCCTGATCTGGGAAGATTCCACATGGCCGTGGAGCAACTAAGGCCGTGTGCCGTAACTGTTGAGCCTGGGACTCTCGAGCCCAGGAGCCGAAACTGCTGAGCCCACAGGCGCAGCTGCTGAAGCGTATGTGCCCTAGAAGCTGTGTTCTGCACAAGAGAAGCCACTGCAATGAGAGAAGCCCATGCACAATTAGAGAGTAGCCCTGGCTTGCTGATACTAGAGAAAAGCTGGCACAGCAGCAAAGACCCAGCACAGTTCCCCCAAATAAATACATATATAAATAAATAACATTATTTTTTAAAATTAAAAAAAAAAAAAAAACTATCCTCCTTTATCTCTGGTGATGATTTTGTTCTTGAAATCTGCATTACCTGAGCTAATCCAGCCTTCATATGCTTACTGGTTGCATCTCTTTCCATCCCCTGACTTTCAACTTATTTGTGTCTTTATATTGAAGTGCCTCTTGTAGGAGTATAATCTATAAAAATTTTGAATCATTATGTTGCATACCTGAAACTAATACAGTATTGTAAAATCAACTGTACCACAATTAAAAACAAAAAATAAAGTTTGCCTCTTATAAACAGCTACCAATTGGATCTTGCTTTTTTTTAATCCATTCTAATAATCACTGTCTTTTTTTTTCTCACTGTCATTTAATGGAAGTATTTTATCCATTTACATTTAAGGTAATTATTGATGCAGCTAGGTTTAGGTGGGCAATTTTACTATTTGTTTTCTGTTTGTCCCCTCATATTTTGTTTCTCTGCCTCTTTTCCTGCTTTCTTGTGGGTTCATTGAATGTCTTAGAGTTATATTTTAATTTATTTATAGGCTTTTTAGCTTTATCTCTTTGCATCAGTTTATGAGTTTTATTAAAGTTTTTCTTCATATATTTTCTGCTAGCTTTATTTCTAGATGCAGTATTTTATCTTTTAGTTGCTATTATAAATAGTATCTCTTCAGTAATACCTGTATTTATAAAAGCTACTGTCTTCTATTTATTTATTTTGTACCTAGCTCTTCCATCTTTAATTGAGATATTTTGTAGTCATTTTTAAGTTATACTCTTAGTCCTGCAAGTTTACAATCACATATTCTACAGAAAGTGATCATTTTACTTCTTTAAAATTTTTAATACCTTTATTTTCTTTCTTATGTCTCATTGTGTCTGCTAACATAATGGTATATTTTAAATTAGGATAAGGAAGTCAGAGGTGACATCACTCTGAAGTCAACCAACATTTCTAGAAATTTGAATTTTCTTATGCACTAAACTTAGAATAAAAATCCATTAAACATAAAGAAACCCAACTATTTACATTTTGATCACTTAAATAAGGTCTGATATTTATATTGTCCCACCTTTTGAATGGATTTGATATTTGCCTTTCTGATTATGATAACTGTTTTCTTGTGTAGGTGTTATCAAAACCAATGCCACTCCAGAGAAAACAGATGAAGAAGAGAAAGGTAACTACCCTTTGAAACCCTGTCACCTAGGACTTGCCTCTCTGGAGCCAGAGGCACTGTGAGTTATAAGATCAAGGAGATGAAGGGGACTCAGCCAAGGAGATTGAGAGCAGCCAGTGAGATAGAACCAATAGAGGGTGGTGTCCCAGAGACCGGAATAAGGGAGTGTTTTAAAGGTAGGGAGTCCTGTATAGGCAATAAGTTAACAGAACTGAAAATTGGCTCCTCAGTTGACTTAGAATGTAGAAGTCATTGATGAGTTTGACAAGGGGCTGTTGAAGTCAAGTGGGGAGAGTAATGAAAAAACCTCTAAGTGTGCACTCTGGGGAGAATAGGAAGTGGACAGCATAGACAGTATAGAAGTGGACAGTCTAAGTATAGACAGCCCTGTGAGGGGATGCTCCATGAAGGGAGCCGAGAATTAGGGCGGTAAGTGGATGGGCATGTAGGATAAAGGAGGAAGATTCATGATGAGGGATGGCAAAAGAGGTACACATGCTGGTGGGAGTGATCTAGTAGAGGGAGAGACAGAATGCAAGAGAGAAAGGTCACTGCTGGGAGAAATGTCCTTGTCCAGAAGACGGGATGGGATCAGGAGCATAACTGTCCATCCATAGTTAATAGCATCGAAGGTAGAGAGAGGATGCCCACAGACACAGGTGGGTGTGTGGGTTGTCACCACAGCATGTGGAGGCACTTCTGATGGGGTTTCCTTCTCGGGGTCCTGAGAAGTGGAGAGGTCAGAAACTGAAGAAGGGAGACGAGTGAATGAGTGGTGTATAGAAACATAAACACTGCCCAGAGACTCAGCCTACTTGCATCTAGAGATCAGGAGTTAAAGTGAGACTTCTTGGTGTGACTGTGTTTTCCTCCCACCTTGCTGGGCTATCCAGGAGTGGGTGCAGACGTGGGGTTTGCCTGATGAGTATGAGGAAGATCTGTTATTTTTTTCCTACAGAGGACAGAGCCGCCCAGTCCTTACTCAACAAGCTGATCAGAAGCAACCTTGTCGATAACACCAACCAAGTGGAAGTCCTGCAGCGGGATCCCAGCTCCCCGCTCTACTCAGTCAAGTCCTTCGAGGAGCTTCGGCTGTGAGTACCTGTTCCTTTGAACAACTGATCCTTGCTAGTTCCTCTTTTGTAAGACTTAGTATCTCAGAGACCTTGTGGGAATTTTCCTCTCTGCTTTCTTTTAACATCTTAATATATATTTACTTTCTTTGACTAGTTAATAATTCACATGATTCAAAAGTTTAAAAGTATGAAAAAGTGATGGTCTCCCTCCACCCTTGTCTCTTGGCAACCCAGTTTTCCTCCTTAGGGAATTTAAAATGCCACAGATTTAAAAAAAAAAATAAATAAAATAAAATGCCACAGATTTATTCATCATAGCTGAAAGTCTTTTTTCTTTTATGCTCTTAGAACTTTCAATAAAATATTGGCTGACAGGTGATTTCTGGATGTCAGGAACATTTCTTATTAGGTAAGCCCTTTTGTTAGACTATAGGGTTTACAGTGTTAAGAAAAGTTTATCTACTTTTATAAAATCTGTCCAAAAAGCCTGTGCAGGATTCCCAGTAACTATAGTGAAAATCAGCCTTCAGTGTTACAGAATTTTTTCAAAAAATCCAGAACCCAGGATCAAGCCTTAAGTGTGTACCTTTATGGCACTGTGCTGAGAATGACTTCTAAGATGTCCTTACTCTAAACGCAGAGAATTATATAACGTCACACCAAGTTTTCTGTTCCCTTCAGTAAGTTAGTAAAGAGGTATTTGTGGGTCATTGGTTTATATTCTTGACACGGCTGGGTGTTATGAGTAATACAAGATGTAACTACCGTTCTTGCGGCTTACCAGCACCCAAATCATAGACAGAATAGCTGGTGAATAAAAAAGTGGTGGAATGAATGGATTCTTTGTCTTGTTCATTGCCCACACATACACACTTAAAGTCAGAGAACTAACTAGAAACCAAATCAAGGTGTTAATGAAGCAATAGCTAAGATTTTTAAATAAATAAGATTTTTTAAATAAAAAATAAAAATAAGATTTCTAAAGTGTGGCCTTTTTTTCTCCCCCCAGGAAATTATACTTTTCTATGTGTATTTTCTCTGTGAAGGGCTTTTGTCAGTAAATGTGTCATCTCTGCTTCTCTTCATACATTCTGTCAGAGCAGCCCAACGTGCTCTGGCAGCTTGCCTTTCCTAGTATCAGTGGTCTTGTTCAAAGGACTGGAGCTCTCAGGTCAACCAGTGATGAACTGGCCTCTGAAAAGGCAAGTTCTTTCTGATTTAATTGTTAGTAGCCGAACGAAACAAAGAATAAAACCTAGGCCACCTATATACTTGGTCTATTTTGTACTGAAAAGATAGGCAAAATAAAAGGGAAATAATGAGCCACTGAAAGTTCCTGGATCACTTGAGTCCTCTTTCAGTAGTAACTTTGTTTCCTTGGCAACTAAATCAGAACCTGCCAAGCCTCACAGCCTTTTCTTCCAAATGGAAGTACGCTAATTTTCAAAGTTCTTTGTGTCTGAGAACCACCAGAGGCCAGAAAAACTGCCTTTTAGAGACCCTGTGGAACTCTCAAGAAGGCTTAGAGAACATTCTTGCCTTAGTTTGATGTTTCTTTAATAATAATCCGGTGTGATTTTTGTTAAACATCCTGTCAGTTTAGAAGTAGCAGAGAGCTTATTACAAATGTGCTATAAGAACAGCTTTAATTGATATTTGTTGTGTAGCCACTTATATAAGAAGTTGGTGCTTTTGACTAGACATAGTAAATCTGAGCAGCTGTAAAGTCCAGTATGATAACTGAACTTCCGTCACCTATTTACTAGAAACTGGCTGAATCCATGTTCTTACGTCTCAATTGTCCCGAGTCCTTGTGCAGCTGCCTTGTTTGGAAGGCCCATGGAACACAACACGGCTGTGGTTCCGTGGAGCACCTGCACTGAGAAATGAAAACCGAAGTCTCATTCTCGAAAGGGACTTGTGTATCTTAGCGGTACAGTAAGCAGTGTTTGCTTTTAGATATCTTTCATAATTTATTTTATATTGTGAATTAATAGGAACCATTCTTACTGCATCCAGGCCAATCAAATGTGTGGGTCTACTGAGAGATGAATTTCTCTAAGAAAGGAAACGAGCCCAGATTTTATAAATTGCATAATAGTTTCAGATCAAGATTTAGTAGGGAAAGATGTTGGTTTTATTTTTAGTTAGTATTTTTTAAGGCACAGGAAAATATGTCTGACGGCCCAGAAAGTATCACTCTTTGCTAGATATAGGGAAAAATAAAATCTTAGGTCTTGAAAACAGTTGCGACAACTAGGAACCATCCTCTCTCTCCCCGGCCTCCTAGGAAACCACAGCTTCTCCAGGGAGTCTATGCCATGGGCTTCAATCGGCCATCCAAGATACAAGAGAATGCATTACCCATGATGCTTGCTGAGCCGTGAGTATACAGACGCTGGTACACATCTCCAGGAAGGGGTTTCGCATCTCCCACCAAGAGGGTAGTGTTCCTGAGCATAGATGAGCCATTGGGAGCGACAGGCTTCTTCAGGGAAACAGCTTGGACAGGTGGCGAGAGAATCAGGTGCAATCCAACACATTTTCTGCCTTTTCCACTTAATAAAAACTGATAGAGAAAGTCAGTGCTGTTTTAAACACTTTTTAAAATAATATTGAAAATTTTGAGGGCTTCAAAAAAGTATCAGGAACCATACCAGGAACATTGCTGTAACGCATCCTGCCGAGAAATAAAGCATCATTAATCTAGTTGACAGTTGTAGTCCCCATGTAACCCTCTCCACTCACAGCCCCTCCCTGACCCAAGAGCGCATCACGGAAGTGGGTCATCATTTCTCATGGTTCTTTATCCTTTTACTACATACCTGTGTTTCCCTAAGGATCTAAAGAGTAGTTGGCATATTTTTAAACCTTAGATAATGGTGTCATACTTTACATAGCAACTTTTTTCATTCAGCTATATTGTTTTTCTTTTTTAATGATGAAAATGCCACCTGTTCCCATGACACTGAATTACATGGAGTGAAATATGAAAGCTTCCTCTGAAGCATCTGACTTAGTATCTTACATTTTCCGAAGGTGAGAAGGAGCCGAGTCCTGAAGACACATCGTGCAGTAAGATTTGCCCAGATCTCACTCTGCAGTCACAATTCCCATGGGCCTCTTGGGGTATAAAACTAGGGAACTGTAGCTGCACTAGAGTCTAGAATGAATATTTAGTGTGAGCCCATCTAAAATAATCATCATTTCCCTTAATATTTAAGCAGGTTTTTTTTAACAACATATAAAAAAATTTATCATTGTGCTCAAGGCAGAAAACCTGAATGAGGGGGAAAATCCCTTTCCCTACCACCCAGAGAGAACATTTGGACACTTGATTGTTTCTAACCAATGTTATCCTCATCTCTGTTCTTCCTGGGTCCAGCCCACAGAACCTGATTGCCCAGTCGCAGTCGGGTACTGGGAAAACGGCCGCCTTCGTCCTGGCCATGCTCAGCCGGGTGGAGCCAGCAGAGAGATACCCGCAGGTGAGGGGATCCTGGGGGCCCTGGAAGGGCAGTGCCATCTGGGGGCGGCGGTTGACAAGGGCATCCCTGGTGGAATCTGAATGCTCCTGATGCCTCAGACTGTTGCTCCGGCAAAGCCCAATGGCACGACAGGCGCTTCCATGGGTAGGATTCAAAGCAGCAGCCTTGAATGTGGCTTCTGACAGCATCTGCCAAGCCAGGCCTCCCTGCTGAAGGCTTCCGTCTACCGCTGACAGGCGGGCCTGGTTGATGAGGTCGGGGCTCCCCACACTGTTCGGGTGGTAATGATACCAGTGTTCCTGTTGCTCTAGAACCTGTGGCCTGCCACTGCAAGGCTTTTCTAAACTCATCTCCTATGATCTGCCCGTTAGTGTCTGTGCCTCTCCCCGACGTATGAGCTGGCGCTTCAAACAGGAAAAGTGATTGAACAAATGGGCAAATTTCATCCAGAACTAAAGCTTGCTTATGCTGTTCGAGGCAATAAATGTGAGTATAAAGGGGCAAGACCCAGGCTGTGAGCTCAGGCAGCAGGTGGGGTGTTTGAATTTTGAAGATGAGGTGATGATATTCAACTTTCTGGTTCAGTCTGACCTTGGAGCCCAGCATGGATTTCAGCAAATTTATTTAAATACTTGCCCATTTCTTAATAATTCTCTCCACTCTTAAAATAAGATTTTAAGTTGTTAAAAAAAAAAAAAATCCCTGCCTGAGTCATGGGGCTCTTAAGGTGTGGAGTGTTTCCCTGAGGAGGCAGGGTTTGAATTTAGCATCCAGAGTTCTGAAAGCTGCCTACGAGAGAGAGTAAGCAGGGAGGATGGTAGGTTGGATCAGATCCCTTTCTTTAGAGTGATCTACGAGCATGTACAGTTCTTACCAAATCAGAAATCCTTCCACCAATTCTTTTTTCTGCAAAATTTAGAGAATGTAGTTATAATAGGAGGACAGGTAGAAAATTGGTAATGGGGAAGTTATCAGAATATAAAACTACAAATCAAATAGAAAAAAGTAATCATTCTAATAGGAAAATGGACAAAAGAGGAGTGAACAGACCCCTCACTAAAGAAGGAATTCAGATGGCTGGTCAATGGGAAAAGAAATATAGCTTCATTAGTCATCAGGGACACGTCAGTTGAAACCACTATATGCCTCTCAGATGGCAGAAATGAAGGAGTATGACATACCAAGTGTTGGCCAAGATGTAGAACTAGGAAGCTC
The DNA here is from genome assembly GCF_910594005.1 of Cervus elaphus. NCBI lineage: Eukaryota > Metazoa > Chordata > Mammalia > Artiodactyla > Cervidae > Cervus > Cervus elaphus. The sequence goes on along the minus strand of NC_057818.1, from coordinate 3,734,293 downwards.
ACGCGCTCCAGTGGGGAGTATACACAGGCACACTCACTTCAGGAAGCAGCGGGCGTTACCTCGACGAAGAGAAGAGGGACATCCCTTCAATTCAGCTGTTCATAATCGCCTCGAGCAGCAATTCTTAAACCTTTCGACTGTTACTCTTAAACAGTATTGAGGGCCCTAAGTGCTTATTTTGAAAGAATATGAAGAAAATCTAGCCTTTCTTAAAATTTCAGATACTGTTTTTAGGATGCCATACCAAAACCCAACAAGTAGTAATTACGTAAAAGATAATTGCCGTGTGATATTTGAAATCATATTAATGACCTCTTCATACTGTTACATTAAAATTCCTTGTTCTCCCTTGCACTTTGAATGCATCTTTTGTGCAGTAGTAATTTTCTAACATTATACCTTGGTCATTTGGAAAATACCAAATGTCTTACTGAGTTATGCTGAGAATGTTGACATGTTTCATTATACAGAATTTTAAACAGCATTTAAAATGCATTAATGTCACCACCAAACAACTCAGAGGAGTTTACATACAGAGAAACTCTCAAGTTTACAGCATCACTACAAGTTTTCCAAAGTTCTGATGTTCATAACAGCAAATAACCGTCGATTGTTTTCACTGAAAAGTCAGGCTCTCGTTGTTCACATTCAAGAAAGTGTATATCAGATTCCCTGGTTAATTTTCTATAGTTTGTCAGTCAAGAAACAAAAATGGCTTGTACAGCTCACACACAAATGGTCACACAAGGACTTTTCCTGGAGAAAACCATCATGTTTCAGCATGCAGCAGTACCACTTTAACCAGAAAGTATTAGGCTAGGTGTGCTTGTATGTGTTTGATGTCTCAAACTGCAGGTGCAACTAAGTGTAGTATACTGGAGCTTTGTGGCAACATGGATCTTCTCTAGGTTGTTTATAATAACAGGGGACTTCACTCTGTGTGAGGGGTTAATATATTACTATATATTATATATTAAATATAGTAATAACCACTTAATGTACTGTATTTTTTTTAAATTCAATGTAGACTGATCAGCAGTGTGCAGTGAAAATCACAGTGTGTTGAAGATTTCATTTAAAACTCTTCCAGTGGTGTTGATGTATTCCTAACCAGAGTCCCCTCCTTAAATTTTGTTTTTAAAATTTAAGTTAAAAACATTCACGTGTTTCAAAATTAAAAAGGGTGTATGGTAGAAACTTCTTTGTCTCCTATACCCTTCAACCATTTGGTTCTTCTTCCTAGAGCACCCATGGAGAAGGAAGTGGCAACCCACTCCAGTATTCTTGCCTGGAGAATCCCATGGACAGAGGAGCCGGGTGGGCTACAGTCTGTGGGGTCGCAAAGAGTCGGACACGACTGAGTGACTAAGCATAGCCCAGCACAGAGCACCCAGTACTAAACAGTCCCTCATGTGTCCTACCAGAGATGGCCTGTGTGGCTGCTGACAAGCGATACTGTGTGTGTACATATATGATGTGTGCATTCACACACACGTACACGTACAACATGTATTACTTTTTGCCCCTATTGGCATATAGGTTGCTCTGCAACCTCTTTTTCACATTTAATAATGTATTTTGGAGATTACTGCATATCAGTTCCTAAAGAGCTTTATGCTTTTATTGGTGTCATCCATTGGGTGCATCATATTTTGCTTAATTAGTTATGTTTTGGTGCATGTATATCCTTGTATATATGTTATTTCACACATACTCGTATGCACACAGGATTGATTCCTAATAGTGGAAGTTCTGATCAAAGGCTACAAGCATTAGTAAATTTTTTTTAATGTTCTAAGTTGCTTTTTGGGGGGAGGAGGGGTGCAGCAGGCAACAGTTGACATATGGCATGCAGGTTCTTACTTCCCCAGCCGGGTCTTGAACCTCTGCCCCCTGCAGTGAAAGCATGGGGTCTTAACAACTGGACCACCAGGGAAGTCCCATGCATTAGTAATTGTGTTGATGGATAAAGCAGTTTCAACTGCTACCAGCAGTAGTTGGAGAGTAATGTGCTGTTGTGTTTTTTTTTCTAGTAGAATTTGTATTTAGGAAAACCATCTACACAATTAGAATGTCTAACAAGGCAAAAAATCACTGGGCCAGAATCCTGGGACTCAAAACTACCAATTTATAAGGAAATCAGTGAAGCGTGAGTGAAGGGATGGTATAAAAAGAATAAGAGTAATGCTAAAGAAAAAGAGCTGGGTGATGGGAAATTACAGGAGGAAGTAGGTAAAGGAAACTAACATGCATGGAAGATTCACTGTACAATTTATTCCCAACCACAGTACAGTGAGACAGGTGTCATGGCCGTTTTATAGCAGAAGGACCCAAAAGTTTTAGATAGAAATGCCTGCAGAACACATCTTCTCTCCACAGTGGAAAGAGGTCAGAAAATCAGTGAGCACATTGTCATTGGCACCCCGGGGACCGTTCTGGACTGGTGCTCCAAGCTCAAGTTCATCGACCCCAAGAAGATCAAGGTGTTTGTTCTTGACGAGGCTGACGTGATGATAGCCACTCAGGGCCACCAAGATCAGAGCATCCGCATCCAGAGGTAGGCCCTCGAGCCAGGAGGGACCTCTCGGCTCCCGACCTGCAGTTCCCGCTCCTGTTACCTCACACTCCCCTTCTTGCCCCTGCCAGGCTCTTCACAGCTTTCAGGGGCATTTGTTTGATGGGCCATTTCTGTGTCAGCACTGAGCGCGCCCCCCGCCCGGGTTGAGGAGGGAGACTCAGAGACTCTTGGTCACCGGTCCCTGCCCCACGTCTGCTCCCGCTTCCTCCCCAAAGCTGCTCCCCGCTGCCCCTTCCTGGGGATGCAGGTCATCAGGCCTGGGGAGGCTGTGCCCTGGTCCTTCCAGAGAAAGCCCGGGTCAGGGTCATGCCGGACACCTGGGCCTCCCCTTGCAGGATGCTGCCCAGGAACTGCCAGATGCTGCTTTTCTCTGCCACCTTTGAAGACTCTGTCTGGAAATTTGCCCAGAAAGTGGTCCCCGACCCGAACATCATCAAACTGAAGCGTGAGGAGGAGACACTGGACACCATCAAGCAGTATTACGTCCTGTGCAACAGCAGAGACGAGAAGTTCCAGGCCTTGTGTAACATCTACGGGGCCATCACCATTGCTCAAGCCATGATCTTCTGCCATGTGAGCAGCAGCAGCAGGAGGCGGCGGTGTCTCGTGGTGGGGGGGGTGCCTAAGGATGTGGCCCCGCTGCTCCCACTCAGCCCGCTGCTCTTAGTGCTGGGGACCGTGCTAACTGCCTGTGGCTGGAAAGGAGAGAAATCAGCCCCAGGACATAGTCTCTCAGGTTGTGATGAGTTGTAAGGGGAAGACTGAAGAGCTAAACCTTCTCCGATCCCCACTTCTTAAGAGATTACTTGGGGGGAAAAAAATTCCAAATAACTTCCAAGTAAATAATTTTGAAGTATTAAGAATGTAGATTATTTCAGAATGCAGACCTTTGGCTCAAACCACAATAACACTGAGATCATTGATGTAATTTATCCCCCCAAAATCATGTGGCTAAAAAATATTCAGAAACTTTAAGCCCATCTTGCTGACTGAACTCAGTAGAGCGTTCATGTGTGTTAACAGCAAAAAAAAAAAAAAAGCCACTTTTCTGCAGGTGTCTTCATTTTTTTTTTTACAGGCGTCTTCATTTAAAACACTTCTTTTCACTCCAGACCCGCAAAACAGCTAGCTGGCTGGCCGCAGAGCTCTCGAAAGAAGGCCACCAGGTGGCCCTGCTGAGTGGGGAGATGGTGGTGGAGCAGAGGGCTGCGGTGATTGAGCGCTTCCGGGAGGGCAAAGAGAAGGTTCTGGTCACCACCAACGTGTGCGCCCGCGGTGAGCGGAGGCCGGGTCCTGGCCCGCCAGGCTCGGGGCGGCAGGGGGATCTTCGTGTGTGGGAGGCTGCGGTGGTTTGGGGGAGATGCTGTTTTGTGGGCGAGCCTGTGGGGGGCTCTCAGCCGAGGAGACCGTCCACAGAAGCCGGGAGTGCTGGCTGGTGGCCGAGGACGGCGCCTGCTCTTCTTGGCCCCAGTGCGGCGTCAGCTGCTTCTCCAGATCCTCGGATCCAGCAGGGGCTCTCTGGCTGATGCCGGAATTTGGCCAGCACCGGGACGGCCCGTCCTCTCCCTCTGGGTTCTGCCACCTGCCCGTGTCCCAACCCCAGAGCTGGCCTGTCCCAGACCCTGCCTTCCGCCTGAGCTGGGTGAGGGTGGGCCTGGCCGGGCGGCGGCGATTTCTGTCTCCCGTGCTCACTCGTGTCCAACTCTCCCGCACGCAGGGATCGACGTGGAACAGGTGTCTGTCGTCATCAACTTTGACCTCCCCGTGGACAAGGACGGGAACCCGGACAACGAGACCTACCTGCACCGGATCGGGCGCACCGGCCGCTTTGGCAAGCGGGGCCTGGCCGTGAACATGGTGGACAGCAAGCACAGCATGAACATCCTGAATAGAATCCAGGAGCATTTCAGTGAGTCCCGGGAGGGCCCTGGCCCTGTCCCGGCCCTCGCCTTCCCCAGGACAGGATGGTCTCCGTGCACCCGGAGCGCTCGGCCGGGCCGCCACCTCGGGGGCGCAGGGAGGCCTGCGGCGGGGGGCGGGGGGCGGGGGGCGGGCACGTCCCAGGGAGCCCCTCCCCTGCCTGCGTCCACTGCGATCTGCGCGGGGCTCTCTCTGAAGCCGCCTTTCCCTTCCCTCAGATAAGAAAATAGAAAGACTGGACACGGACGACTTGGACGAGATTGAGAAAATAGCCAACTGAGAAGCCCCTGCAGTCTCTGTGCCGCCCCCGCCCCGGACACGAGTGCTTCCACGGCGCACCCTGAGTGTTCCCGCGAGGATGACAGCACGAGTAGACAAACTGCCTACCTCATCTGAAATTACGTTTGGACTTGACAAAAATTGCCCAAATTATTCAGGAAGGTAGAAGAAAAAAATCTGAATTTTGGAAAGTTGAGTCCTTTTCCTCCCATCCCTTTTCAAAGCCACGGTTTCCCCCATCTTTATAATAATGTGGTCACTATTGGTAACCGCTGGCTGCAGGAGCCACTGCCTGTTTTCTGGCCATGGGTGTTCAAACTGCCTGGAGGCCCTGAAGCAACAACAGAGGAGCAGCCTGGGCCCTCCGCGGATCCACTGGTGTCCCGGCTGATTGCTTTCCCTCTGTTCTCTGCAGAGGAATCCCGCCCTCTCCCGGGGTGAGCATCTTGGCTCCTTTTGTACACCTCAGATTTGGGGGGGAGCACGAAGTCAGCGAACTGTCTTCAGAGGCACTGGCCTGGCACAGCTGGGTGGCCCAGGGCTGCCTCCCCCTCCCGCAGTGGCTCTGTCTGCCCAGGTGCCTGGTGTCCCAGCCGCTGAGGTGGTTTCTGACACACACCTGGCCGGGTGAGCTCTTACCATGGATGGTACACTATGCCTGGACGTGAGCAGCAGAGTTTGGAGGGGAAGTTATGACCAAGTGAAAGCTCTGGTGATGCCGTTCATCCATAACAGTGAACCTGTTGCTTACTCTGCTTCATACACTGTCTTTATGAATAAGGACGGACTAATCAGAGCTATACCCATCATCCACTATGTTAAAAAATTTAAAAATAATTATGGATCGCTTTACTAATCATGATTTGTTGTTTTTACTTGTATTTTTCTGCTTATTAGACTAATACATGCTCATTAAAAAGGTGTGTGTGTGTGTGTGTAATTTATAAAGTGCAAGTGTTCTGGTCCCCGCCTCTCTGGGTTCACCACTGCTAGCAGCTTGATGAATATTCAGAATATCGCCTTCTGTTTGATTATGTCAATCTACTTTTCTTTTGCAAAAATGTGAACATTCTGCTGGCGTCGTGCGGCCTGCCTTCTCACTCACCTGTGTCTTGGACACGTGACACGGCTGTGCCTCCCTCTCCATCAGCACCGTTCCAGGATGTAGCTGCCCCAGCATTTGCGTCCTGGCTCCTAGTGAGAAACACGGGGTTGTTGCCCACGGCTAATGCTGGCCCCTCTCCTCTCTGCCCCGCTGAGACCTACTCAGGATGTGTTTCTGGAAGTAGAGTTGTTGCGTCAGAGTGGAGATGCTTAACATTTTAACACATTGCTAATGTAGCCTGCTGACAAGTTTTTACCAACATGTCATTTCAGTGATAGCAAAAATACCTACCTGCTTGCCAACCCCCCTCCATATGAATTTTTAAAACTGCAACTCCGAGCAGCAAAAATAGATTACACAATTGCTTTTTTTTTAATTGTAGCGACATTTGGGTTTATTGGTATTTATACCAGCACCTCTTCTGGGGGGTGCTGCCCATTCCCATCTCACCATTTTGTCAACAGCTTGTTTGACCTCTGTGAGTTATAGCCACCTTTCTACTCTAGGGAAGTTAGACTGTCTTGAGTGGTAGATGTTTTCCTAGTTTGTCTTTACAAAATCATGTTTTCTTAATACTACACAAAAGTTTAACTTCAGTAGTCTTAACATTCATTTTTAAGAAATCTGGATTTGGTGTCGTGGGCAGAAAATCTTTGCTCATCTCAGTATTATAAATTACTCATGTTTTTGTAGGTCTTAAAATGATTTGCCTGCCTGATCTTCTGTGAGGTATTACTATTACCTATGGGTGAGTGTATTGCAGAGCTGTGCATGCGTGGGTCAGAGTTGAGACCGAGTGACAAGGTCCAAATGGGACCAGACGTAGGAGACAGTCATGGGAGTGAAGCAGGCAGACAGTGACCGCAGGTTATGAGGGGTGCACATGAGCCACGGGTGCGGGAGTGGCTCTGAGAAGAGTTGGGTGAGAAAGGCAGCAAGGGTCCAGAAAGGTCGGGGACGAGGCAGCGGGGGTGGCGAGGAGGAGGCGTGCTGGTGTTCGGAGGGAAACAAGGAGGGAGAAGAGGCCTGGTGCAGAGCCAGTGTTCCAGTTAGGTGACACCCAGGTGGACCCTGAAACACAGCAGCGATACAGAAAAGGGAGAACCAGAAAACATACTGTCCAACCCCCAAAACGAGGTGAATACTGTGGATCAGCAACCGGGAGAAATGCAGTGTGCTGAGCAGGGCTGAAGCCAGAGCTTGCTGTGCTCCCGTCTGGGGGCAGAGCAGCTGCCGGCCAGCAGGTCCCGTGGAGCTGAGGAACTGGGAAGCACCACATACAAGATCGGAACCCAAGGCAGCATTACTGCTCGGATGGCGCTGGACAGGAGCTTCACCTGCCCACCCGCTGGATGGAGGCTTCCATCAAGACATGGGCCCTGGAGGCAGGGAGGAGGACTTGGGCCCTGTCCTGCAATATGAACACAACCAAATTTCAGCAGATTCACACAGTAAGACTATTCTTGGATGTTCCTGATTGGTTGACTCTTGACCCTTTCCCCCAACTCCTTCCATGGAAAAAACCTTTTTTAAAAAAAATAGACTTGATTTTTTTAGAATAGTTGTAAGTGTATAGAAAGAAAAAGCAAAGTTACCTTATAGTAAAGGAAGGACTGAACTCAGATCCCTCTGAATGTGGACACTCACTGTATGTTCTTTTTACTTCAAGCCTTCTCCCTAGAGAGAAGTGCGTTACCAGAAAGAGCCTGTATTCTTCTCAAAAACAAAAACCAGTTGTTGGATGAAAGGTATTGTTTCTATATTCTTGGGGAACAGGGTGGCCCTGATACACACAGTTCACTGAGTGGAAGGGGAAGGGGCATCTTTTTGCATTTTTGTGTTAGTTGTCACACAGACATATACTCACTGCAGAAGCTGTGATTTTTCTGGAAGGGTAGTGAGAAGGAGCATTGCTTCCTAACTCACGCTCAGAAAGGAAAAATTTGATTTTTAAAAATGTTTTAGGGTTTCACCCTTCCCCTCCGCAAGCCAGGAATGATGTTTTCCTACCTACCGTGCCAAGCGTGTCACAGGAAGGAGTTCCTTGCCTGCCGAATGGCAGTTCCCAGCCATTCGTTCCTGTGATAGATAGATAAATAAAATACTTAATCATTTCCTGCCCCTTCCCCTGGCATCCAGCAGAGTGCCAGCCAAGTGTGTATCCACCTACCTCTGGCCAGGCCATAAATCCAAGTGTTTCTCTTCAAGGATCCCTCTGTATTCAGACAGCATTACTGCTTACCCAAATATGGTACCTCTCTTTAGAGTACACATTCTTACTGGATTGAGGCATGGCCGTGGGACTTCTCTGGCATCAAGGAAATGTGAACTTCTCGACAGAAGCATTCAAAGACAGCCTGTGGCTCACCAGATTCTTTTTTTCTGCCCCTGAAACAACAGACCCACCCCCAGATGGTGCCACTGTCTGCCTGGGTCCTGAGTGGTCTGAGGAACAGAGCTCCTGATGGAAAAATAGCTTGTGAGAAATATTTTAAGCCACTGCCAGTTGGAAAGATGTTTATCATTGCAGCACAACCTTACCATTGCAGCTTATCCTTACCATCTCTCCCTGCCTTAGAAAAGCTGGTTCCCTGTCCAGGCAACCTAATGTCAACCCAGATAGCAGGTATGTTCCATCCAGGTATGCAAAATTCCCAAGCAGTTTCTTAATCCATTATTTTAGAAGAGAGAACAATTCCCAATTATTTAAAAAGCCTCCATCGTGACAGAGAGGGATTAAAAAAAAATCAGAAAAAAATCAGCTCTGTGAAGACAGGAAAACTGAGGAAGAAAAGGGTATCTGCTAAGTATGCAATTAAATATCACATTTAGCTAACTTTCCTTTCCACGAGCTTGTTGAAATTATAGGGGAGGAGAAAGGTATAAACTCATATGGACAAATAAAATGGAAGCTGTGACATCAGAAGAGGAAATTAAACAAAATGTTTGGAACACACAAAAATGAATGAAAAAACTCCAATTTTTAGCGATACGGGAAACTACATAGAACATGAAAAAAAATCCCAATCCAAAAACCAGCTACAAAGTCGATGTATTCTGTTTGACTACAACAATGAACAACTACTTTTATTGTTTTATTTTTTACATTTAGCTCTGACTCTTTTGGTATTTTGGTGGTTTTGGCTATGGATCTAATTTTATCTTTTTCCAGATGGTTATCTAGTTATTTCAATAACATTTATTGCAACATCCATCTTTTCCTAAGTGACTTGAGAGGTCATCTCTGTTATAAACTGAATTTCCAGGTCTAGGCAATCAGACTAATGAAAGAGAACTGAGTATCAGGGTCAGTCAGTCAGTTCAGTTGCTCAGTCGTGTCTGACTCTTTGTGGCCCCATGGACTGCAGCACGCCAGGCTTCCCTGTCCATCACCAACTCCTGGAGCTTGCTCAAACTCATGGCCATTGAGTTGGTGATGCCATCTAACCATCTCATCCTCTGTCGTCCCCTTCTCCCGCCTTCAGTCTTTCCCAGCAACAGGGCCTGTCCTAAGAAATCAGTTTTTCACATCAGATAGTCAAAGTATTGCAGCTTCAGCTTCAGCATCAGTCCTTCCAACGAATATTCAGGACTGATTTCCTTTAGGATGGACTGGTTGGATCTCCTTGCAGTCTAAGGGACTCTCAAGAGTCTTCTCCAACACCACAGTTCAAAAGCATCAATTCTTCAGTGCTCAGCTTTCTTTCGGAGAAGGCAATGGCACCCCACTCCAGTGCTCTTGCCTGGAAAATCCCATGGATAGAGGAGCCTGGTAGGCTGCAGTCCATGGGGTTGCTAAGAGTCGGACACGACTGAGCAACTTCACTTTTAATTTTCACTTTCATGCATTGGAGAAGGAAATGGCAACCCACTCCAGTGTTCTTGCCTGGAGAATCCCAGGGACGGGGGAGCCTGGTGGGCTGCTGTCTATGGGGTCGCACAGAGTCGGACACGACTGAAGCGACTTAGCAGCAGCAGCAGCAGCAGCAGCAGCTTTCTTTATAGTCCAACTCTCACATCCATACATGACTACTAGAAAAACCATAGCTTTAACTAGATGGACCTTTGTCAGCAAAGTAATGTCTCTGCTTTTTAATAAGCTATCTAGGTTGGTCATAGCTTTTCTTCCAAGGAGCAAGCATCTTTTAATTTCATGGCAGGAGTTACCATCTGCAGTGATTTTGGAGCCCCCCAAAATAAAGTCTCTCACTGTTTCTGTTGTTTCTCCATCTATTTGCCATGAAGTGATGGGACTGGATGCCATGATCTTAGTTTTCTGAATGTTGAGTTTTAAGCCAACTTTTTCACTCTCCTCTTTCACTTTCATGAAGAGGATCTTTAGTTCTTCTTCACTTTCTGCAATAAGGGTGGTACCGTCTGCATATCTGAGGTTATTGATACTTCTCCCAGCAATCTTGATTCCAGCTTGTGCTTCACCCAGCCTAGCATTTCACATGATGTACTCTGCATATAAGTTAAATAAGCAGGGTGACAATATACAGCCTTGTACTCCTTTCCCAATTTGGAACCAGTCTGTTGTTCCATGTCCAATTCTAACTGTTGCTTCTTGACCTGCATACAGATTTCTCAGGAGGCAAGTATCAGGGTAGTGGTCACCTTTAGGGGAAGGATGGGGGTTAGCAAGCAAGATGGAGCAGAAAGGCCTCTGGGTTGCTTGCACAACCTGAGGGTGACTACGTCAGTGTTCATCTTAAAATAAATCACTAAGGAATCTCTATGCTGTTTCCCATAGTGGCTGCACTAATTTTCATTCTCACCAACAGTGCATAAGGGTTCCCTTTGTTCCACATCTTCACCAGTGATTATCCCTTGTCTCTTTGATAAATTGTTCTAAAAGTAGTGTGGTGATATCTCATTATGGCTTTGATTTGCATTTCCCTGAGGATTAAGGATGTTGCTCATCTTTTCATGGACGTGTTGGCCATCCGTATGTCTTCTTTGGAGAAATGTCTATTCATATCTGCCCATTTTTTAATCAGATTATTTTTGTTTTTGCTTTTTTGCCATTGTGTTATATGAGTTCTTTATATATTTTGGTTTTATGTTTTACATTTAAGTCGAATCCATTTGGAGTTAGTTTCTGTGAGGGGTGTGAGATAGGCTCTAGCTTCACTTTTGCGAATAGAACATATGATTCAACAATTTCACTCCTGGGTACACATCCAAGGGAATATTACTATCTCAAAGAGACATGTGCACTCCCATATTCACTGCAGCATTATTCACAATAGCAAAGACACGGAAACAACCTAAATGTCCACTGACAGATGAAGGGGTAAAGAAAATAAGAAAATATGAATATATATACAACAGACTATTATTCAGCCATTAAAAAAAAAAAAAAGAAATCCTGCCTTTTGTGACAAAAGGGATGGACATTGAGGGCGTTATGCTAAGTGAAATAAGTTCGATGGAGAAAGACAAATATTGTGTGATCTTACTTTCATGCAGAATCTAAAAATACTGCTCTCACAGAAACAGAGAGCAGATTGGTGCTTGCCAAAAAGGAGGAGGAATGGGCAAAGGCGGCCAAAAGGTATAAACTTCCAGTGTAGGATAAATAAGCTCTAGGGATAAGCTCATGGGAGCTATAGTTAAAAGCACAACACTTACAAATCAACTATACCTCAATAAAATTTTTAAAAATGTATTAGTGATTGGGGCACCATCTTTAAAGCCACTCTGGTGGCTGTCATTTGAGGGTCAGCAAATAATGGGATCCCAGCGTAACAAAGACTAGAAAGCCATGCCTCCTGACTTGAGACAGGGAGGCACATCTACCACAATAATCCAGTTTGGCAACTAGAGTTCTGACCTCTAAGAATTTGGAACCATAGTTAATTGACCATTAAGGTCCCCAGAAATGAAACAGATGCTTGGGAGCCTACTAAAGTATTGCTTGATGTGTATGGGAGAGAAGATTCTAAGAGTGCTGGGAAGAAACCTGAGTTGCAGTGATGGGAATTTTCAGGTTTTTACTCAGTTCCCAGACCTAATCAGGCCACACACCTGGAGCCCTCCTCAAGCAGATCTCAGGGTCCTTTGTGCAGCTGTTGCTTTTCCAGAGCAACCTACTTCCGGAGTGACAGTGCACTGGGAGAAGGGAAATACCCAGACTTTGAGGAGTCACCATACGCTAGCTTTGAGACCGGAATGCCAAAGCAGTCCACTTTATTATGAGACTTTGACCTTCTTACGGCCAATGACAGATGGAGCTCTGGTTCAAGTCCATTTAATGGTGGGTCCAATGAGATTCATTGGACATTCACAGATTCATCTTAAGGTAATTTCCTTAGTTCCAAAAGGAAAGAGAGATATTTACTACCTGGCAAAAGCTCCATACTGGCAACCAGACCCATGGGGGTAAGGCCTAACAGATGTCCCTGGAACTATCTCCAACATGCTAAGTCAAACTCAATACCACATTCCAGCAGGGTTAGCAGAAACTGGTGCTGCTGTCCAGCTTGAGTTATGGAAGGATGGGTGACTTCTTCCTCATCCCATTCACTCGCCATCTGAATCATGGAGAATGACAGTAGTTTATTGCACCAGTGCTAACCTGTGATTCCTGATACAGTATCTTTGCCAAATCAAAGCAATGGAGTCCACGGCCAACATTAAAAAATAAAAAGATATAATTTGTGAGGCTCAACCCTGGAGGTAACATGTACAACATCTGGAGTGCTGCTCCCACCAAGGACAGTGACCCATAAGACAGTGGCTTTGAGTGGGGCCCAGACAAGAAACAGTTCTTGGCAGTCCTGGCTATATGCATGTCATCTGGACACTGGGCCTTATGATTCAGGTACATGCTACCGGGGAGTGTCTGTGGCAGAGAACTGTCATATAGAGCCTCTAGCAACTCCAAATAGGAGAACTACAGCCCAGAGACCTACAGTTTCAGAATAAACCCTCCACCACTTCCAAAAAGTGGTGCCCTCCTCCACCAAAAAGTATCTTCCATTTGCAAAGTCACTCAGCTTGCTCTTGGGCATTGGCAGAAACTGGACAGCAGGGCACCAAGTTGAGTACAGACTCTGAAAAGAGCCATCGTGAGATAACTCATCCACCAGGCTATAAGACTGTATGTTCAGGGGCATTCTGATGCATGATGAAAGTTAAGGTCAAGTAGATCCAGACAGCCTAAGAAAATGGCAGTTACCTCAGACGCCTGTGGCACCAGCTCCAACCATTTTGCCAATTTCCTGCCAACCCACACCTATGGCATCATGCGAAGCTGCACAGAACCCAGAAATGGAGCAGGGAAAGCCCCATCCTTGTACCTGCAGGGTCTGCACACTGCACTGGGCCCACACAGCGGGCAGTGGTGAAGGCCACCCTCCCAGAGGGCACAGCTGGCGGCTGGGAGGCTTCATGTATAAGGGATGGGTGCCTGGGAGTTGTCCCTTCCCCACTTCACCACCCCCTCCCAGCAATGCCCGCAACAGTCTTCACCATTACTTGGTCACAACTTCCAATTGACAGATACACCTTTCCACCATCAAACACATTTCAAAATGAACAAGTGAATATACAGTTTCTTATCTTTAATTCAGAAAGAGAAAGGGAAGAAAATAAAAAACATTTGCTTAAATAACTATTGTAGAAAAGAAGATCTGGGCTGGGTGCTGGGACCTACCTCTTCCAGAATGGGGATTTATTAATGTTCTAAACAAAACAAAACCCAAACAAAAGAAGAAAAAGGAACAACAACAACAAAAGAAATAAATTATTCTGCTCAATACTGTTTGGCATAATTGCATTTTTTCATCTCTTAAACGCTCAAAAGCCTCTTTAGGAAGCACTGAGATGAGACTGGCAAGAATAACTGGTCTTGACTTTCTAAAATGATGGGGAGGAGGTGGTGAAAGAGGTGTTCCACTAAAGCCCTCCCTAACCCACCCCCGTTCTTCACTCCTCCTACTTTTGGAATTGGTAAGGGACAGACTCAAGCTAAGTTCTCAATATATTAACTTTTAGCGGGGCCCACTGCCCCCCACTAAGCCTCTAACATACTCCTCTGCTGGCTCCTGTTCCCTCAGCCAGCTGCAGGAACTATACCAAAGACCAGGAGGCTGCCGAGTGGTATCAACTCCCTAAGAAAAAAGGGTGGTTTTTAATGTTTGTTTGTTTGTTTAATGTTTTTTAAGTCATTATTGGGAAGGGGGATCCTTTTAGTGGTTTGGAAGCTTCACAGAAGCCCTTTTCCCCTCCTACACTCCCCCAACCTTCAAGGGTGAGAATACCTTCAGCAGCTTCCGCTAGGAACTTAAGCTGGGTTCAGTCATGCAAGTACCAGCTGTAACCTCTGGTTGTTAGCTTTGCAGCCCTTCTAGAACTGGAAACGGAAAGTGGGTCAGAGGGAAAAGGCGCAAGGTGAGCACGGGCAAGAGGATATGTGAGCAGGGGAGGAGGCATGCAAGGGGCAAGTCCACTCCTCCCCAGCTATTTGCATGGCCAGCTCAGTATCTGAAAAGCATCTTTGTTGGTCGGCCACCCATGATAACTTCAGGTTAGCTAAATCATAAGGCTAAAGCAAATTCCAACCCAGAGCAAGAGGTTTCCTACCCTTTTGGGGGGTGATGGGTGAAGGACCAGAGAGCTGGTCTCATCTCCAGCCTTCTGTCCTACGTGCTGCTCCCTCTCCCTAGAGGCAGCCAAAGGCGGAAAGGCGGGGGAGCTGCACTGCCCTAATCACAGGGCAGTCTTCCCCCTCAGAGAAACAAGTAGCCTGGTGAGGAGACCCAGGGCCTAGGGAGACACTGAAAAGGTTGTGAGCAAACAATAGGCCCAGGGCACACGGGAAAGCACCTGACATCTGACGTGACGGGGTTTCCTGTCCTATTCCTTACACCTGTGTTTCAGAGTTGAGCCCTAGACGAAGTTCGCCCGCCTAGGAAGGGGTGCACACAATCCTAGTTTTCTGGTGAGACACTAAATGCCGCGGTCAGAAGGGCCATTCCACGGGGTGGCCAAGGGCGGGAGGGGAGGAGGCAGGAGGAGAGGACCCACGTGCCCTTCAGATTCTCACTGCATTTCTTTGGTGGGTTTGCACTCACCCATCTACATCTGACCGATCAAGGAAATGTGGGTCTAGTTCTCTAGGCGGTCCGGGGCGGTCTGGGAGGGCTCTAACTTTTCCCCTGGGGAAAAGTGCGCTCCCTGAAAACCACCTGACCGCCCCGCTCCCCGCCCACACCAAAGGCTGCCGGAACGCCCTTCCGCCCGCCCCGCGGTCAGGGAGCACTCCCGGGAAGGAGGAGTCTCCCCGCTGTCCCGCATCCTCCCCACCGTTTCCTTCTCGGCGCCCCCAGCGAGGTTAGGCAGGAAAGTGACTGAGACGCCTCCTGCCGAACCTGCGGGAAGTATACTTCTCGAAGCCGGAACGAATTCCTACTCCTTAGAAAGCGTGAAATAAAATCCTACCCAAAAGCATAAGGGAGTGGGAAATTAATCGACCGCCGGCCCGCCCCCGAAGGCCATCGATTGGCGGAGACGGGTCCCGGCGCCGGAAGTCCTCCTTGAGTCGCATGATTGGCTGGAGGCCCCGCCCGCCGGCGGCGCTGATTGGTGCTCGGCTGGGGGCGTCTCCTCGCTGGCCGAGGAAGCCGGCGCTCGCTGGGCTGCAACGTGATTGGTCCAGGCCGCGGCGGCGGCGCTCCGATTGCCCGCTGACGCTCCGGA
The DNA here is from genome assembly GCF_910594005.1 of Cervus elaphus. Taxonomy (NCBI): domain Eukaryota; kingdom Metazoa; phylum Chordata; class Mammalia; order Artiodactyla; family Cervidae; genus Cervus; species Cervus elaphus. Next base: position 3,718,706 of record NC_057818.1, on the reverse strand, counting down.
GGGCACCGCCCCGGGGCTGACCCCGAGTCCCAGCGGGAGCCGCGCTGCGGGGCCGAAGAGTCTCGGCGCGGCCAAAGAGTCGCGACGCGGCCGGGCTCAGTTCCCTCTGTAGACCTCGATCTTGCTGGCCTTGGCCAGCATGTCGATGATGTGCGCCTCGAAGTCGGCGTCGTGCACGCCCGTCTTCCGGAACTCGCCCGCGTACCGGTTATTCTCCCAGTAGTGGTGCCAGTTGCCCCGGCTGTCGGCCCCGAAGCCGTACACGTTCACCTGCGGGTGAGGGCGGCGCGGGTCACTGCACGTCGGGGCAGGGAGCAGAGGGCACGGGAGAGCCTTGGGTCGTGGGAGGGGACGAGAAAGGGGCCGCGGCGCCCCGACCCGAGCAGGCGGCGGCTCATCCGCTCCCGACGCGCTGCACGCGCCTAGAAGACCCGGGACACCCAACCCTGACACTGTTCCAGAGGACACTGTCCCAGAGGGAGAGGGCTGTTCCCTTCCGGTTCTCCTTCCAGCCACCTTCTGATGACATCAAGAACGCCTGAGTTTGGGGCCAGCCTGACAGCTCACCAACCCTTGCTAACATTTTCTTCCCCCTTAATGGTGTATTTTATTGAAAGCTGGTCAGGTACGCAATATCATACACTGAATAGTTTACTGGCAAAAGGGTGTACTGGGCATGAGCACTGCTATCCATGGTAGAGTAGCAGGCAGAGCCCAGAGAAGGGCTCCTTGAATGACTAATCTCCGTTTTTAACACGGAGTAGGCCTGGGGCCCACAGCTGTGGGAGACACCGTTCTGTTGAAGCAAGTACAACACTGTTCCACTTCATTTATGGTTATTCTTTCTTTATGGCAAGTAAATATCAATTATGGTATTCACTTTCCTTTTTAAATAAATTTAACGTTTTAATGAACTGATATCAGATATGGTAAAATCATGAAAATAGTAAGTTTGGGAAATGCAGATCTATACCCTGCAGCCTAGAAATAGGGGGTATGAAAGCCACTTAGTTCCTTCCTACAAAAACACATTCCTCTTGATGCACTGCTAAGCCCTGACAAAGGCTGGTTCCCTCTGCCCCTTGGGTTCTACTATCTTATCCCCAGACCAGGCTACCCACCTCATCACACACATGCAGGGCAAAGAAGAGTACCAGCATCCCAGTGGAAGGGTACCGCCCATGATGCTCTGTCCACCTGTCATGGATGTACTTGAAGAAGGCTGGGTTGTAGATCTGGACCTAGGAGGAGAAAATGTAATGAGCATATGAGGGCTTCTGGGACCTGAAATCTCAGGCCAAGCTCTGACCAGTTCCTCCACACCTGCCAGTAGACCTGTCCATCAGGGTTTCCTAGTTCCTGCAGCCTGTGTGTGGGGGGGTCGGGGGGCAGGGGGAGGTGGAGTCAGGCATACCAGCAGATGGGGACTCTGAAGGTTCTGGAAGGGTACTGGGGGATACCTGAACCACAGGACCAGGCACAGCATGAGTCAGGCCTGCACTATTTCCATTGAGGTGGGGAGGAGGAAGCTTACCTTCTCTTTGTCCACTCGAAGGAAGGACTTCACTGGGGCATAGGTGCTGCAAGCAGAAAGAAAAGTAACACTGAGCTGGCTCCATACACCCAAGGATGCCTTTCCTCCCGCTGAGGCCCAAGTGATGACGGCCTCATGACAGGCTGTCCTCCTTCCAGACCGCTCTCCCACTGCACCTCACTGCAGCTCCTTGTCCAGAAACCAATGGCTCCCTACGTCCTCCAAGATAAAATCAGGATGGTTTACACAAGCACTGGGGCGTTCCATAACTCAGCCGCAACTTTTCTTCCCATGACTGTCTGCTGTGACGTCTCCACTTGGGTTAGCCCATCTTCTCATACCCAGCATGTCTGTGCTCTTAACCTCTGCCCACAGCAGCCCTGACACTACTGTCCTCACATTAGGCACAAATCCCTGCTTCCCTATTAGCCATGGTGCCTGTAACCTATGCTCCCATTTCTGAGTATCCTTGGAACTTAAACTCTACAGCACTTATTTTAGCCCTGAGGACTCCCAAACATAAGCTAAAGTCAGAAAACTGCAACTTCTGTGTTTAAAAAAATACATGGTGAAAACAGGCAAAGGTGGAAGTAATCCAGTTATGGATCAGATGAATAGATAAAATAGATAATCCAATGGACAGATGAAGAGATAAAAATGATATATCCATACACCAGAATACTATGCAGCCTTTAAAGGGGATAAAACCCTGACACAGGCTATAACACAGATGAGCCCTGAAAACATGATGCTACTGAAATAAGCCAGAGGCAAAAGGACAAACACTGTATGATTCCACGTGTATGAAATACCTAGAACAGTCAAATCATAGAGACAGAAAGAACAGTGGTTATCAGGGGCTGGAGGGAGGAGGAATTGGGGAGTTACCATTTAATGGGTACAGAGTTTTCATCTGAGATGCTGAAAAAGTTCTGGAGGTGGGCTGTGGTGAGATTTGTACAGCAATGTGAATGCACTTAATGCTCATGAACTGTGTGGTTAAAATAGTATTTTATGTTACATATACACATTTTTACACACACATGTGCACACACAAAAACCATGGTGAGACAAGAGTAGATTAGTGGTTGCCTAGGGCTAGGGGTGGAGGGAGTCGGGTGATGAGTAAGGGGTACAGGGGCATCTTTAGATTATCTTCATCTCTGGAATATGCATGTGTTCTAAAATTTCTTGCAATAGTTACATAACCCTAAACCCTGTGCATATACTAAAAGCCACTGAACTGCACTTTACATGTGTGAACTGTATGGTATGTGAATCCTATCTCAATAAAGCTGTTAAAGCAGAGCTAACAGACAGGAGCCACCTCCTGGAAAGGGGGCCTGGAAAGGTATCCATCACCTCTCGAACACCAGTAGGCTGGCTGCCACCATGCAGGGAGTGGCCCCAAACAGGCTGTGGCCTGGGCCAGCCACCTTTGGGGCCATCCCTACTGCTGCTTCTCTCCTCACCAGCCTCTCTTGGCCAAAGTAGTCAATGAAAGGAATTCTAAGATCTGGTCCCTAACAGTTCCTCCCCAGGCGGGGCGGCGCCCCGTGTCCCACTTGCAGCCGGCAGCAGCTCACAATCGGATCTGCCCGGTGGACAGGGCGCTGGCGATCCACAGGAGGTCCAGGGCCTTGAAGGGCACCAGCACGAAGCTGACGTTGGCGGGCAGGTTCCTGGCACTCTCGGGGTACATGAAATGGTGCGTGGTTCGGCTGCCGACATCCTGCTCAAAGCCCACGGTTGGTGCCTGATTCATCCTGTGGGGACAAGAGGGTGGTGTGACAAGACTCTGACACGGAAACTGGTACAAGAATTCTAGAAGACAGTTTGGTGCTGGCCACCATGCATGTGAACAGGTGTGCACTTACCCAGCAATTCCATTTCCAGAAATCTATCCTATAAAAATGGTTGCATCACTGTGCAAAAATGTGTGCAAGGATATTCATTGCAGTATTATTTATAATAGTAAAAAGAAGAACCAATCAAACAGAGAACCAGTCAATATCAACACATTTTGTCACATTCATGTAACAGAGCAGCATGTGGTCATCAGAATGAATGAATCAGATTTTTCATGTGCTGGTAAGAAATAAGTTTTCAAGAGCTATTCAGTAAAAAAAAAAAAAAAGTGGTGAGGAATCTCACTTCTTTCAACACATATCTTTTGAATACCTATGCAGTCAGAGGAAATCACAATGCAAAAAAGGAAAACTGAAAATTCAATAGTGTGATTCCATTTTTTGTAAAAGAGGAAAAAAAAGGGAAGGATGGAAAGGGAGAGAGAAGGGAAAGAGGAAGTGAGGGAAAGAAGGGAAGAGGGATGAGGGAGGGAAAAACCTGACTTTTGTATATAAATAGAAAAAAGCTGGGAGAGTATTAAAATTTTAGCAATGCTTACTCTTGGAGAATGGGATAATCCACTTTTTAATGTGTACACTTCTGTTTTTTCCCCCAATAATGAGCACATATTATTTTTACTATTTTTTAAAATAAAAAGACAGCCTTTCACAGCTTACAGCTCACTAGGCTGTTCTGTCCTTTCCTAGAAGACAGTGAAGCAAGGTAAGAAGCTGGCGCTCCCCCTCAGTCCCCAGGCAGCCGGTTCAGTTCCACCAGCGCCAGCGCCCTGTCGCTGCACTTTCAGTTCCTGTCTGCCCTTCCACTCCAAGACCAAGGGGGAAACCCGGAGCTCTGACAGTGCCCACCTCAGCTGTCCCGGGCACACGTGCAGTGCGGGGCTCTCTCCTTTGCCGTCTTAAAAGAACCTGGAACCCCAGCACAGTCTCTTCCACCCAACCTTCCCCTGCCCACCGCGGTGTGACACACCAAGGTGGCTTCCAATTCCTTTCAAGTGGTGCAAAACATAGGATCAATAAAATCAAAGCTTCTCTTGTTGTGAGCATCTTAAAAACAAGTGATCCAGCTTTAAACACAAACCTGTTGGTCTTTTCTGCTGTGAGAACACAGTCTTATGTGGATCACACTGCAGAATCACACCACCCAAGCTGGTGGCTGTAACCTGGGCCTTCACTGGGATCTGGGAGACAGGCAGCAAAGTCCCCACTTGCTCTCCCAGCTTTTTAGCCAGTTCAAACATGCCCTGTCCTTAAAGGGGCCAGCACCCCCTAGGTCCTGGGCCCTGTGTCACAGGGGCTCCCCTGCCACCTCTATGGATGGCACAGCGTGGTAAGGGTATGTCCAAGATGCCCCCCTCTACCAATCACTTGCTGTACCTTCTGCCTCTCTGGTTCCCTTTCCTTGAGGGACTGGAGAGTATTATGTTTGGGAAACCAAGAGTAGCCTGATTTGGAACTAGAAAGTGAGTCCTTATTCTTAGCCACTTTACTTCCTGTCTGCTTCAAGGAGAAGCCTAGATTCTTTCCTGCAGGACCAACTGTGCTCTGGCCCCAGAACAAGGATTAAGATCCTGTCCCCCTTCCCCCAAACCCAGTTCTTTAGATTAACTGCCCCTCTGATGTCTTGGTCTTTAGGGTTGAGAGATCCCGTCTCCTAGAGGAGCTGAAATGCCTTTTTCTCATCCACTGTGGGGTACAGCTCCACACACACCACTGGTCCTCTTGTCAGCACAGCCACAGTCTGGATCTGGCTCTGCCACGATAGCCCTGGGGTCTGTGAGGAACAGAGCAGTTGCAGAGGATGCCTTGATCAGATGGTGTTTCTCAGCTGCCTGGGGTATGCAAGTGGGTAGCAGACTTGGACTGCTGGCACTTAAGCTGGCTGGGGTCTGGGCTGGGCAGGAGCTGGGGTCAAGGTTCACGCTTGTGAGGACCCAAGAAACACACCTCATCTCTTTGAAGATGGAGAGGCCAAGATGGCCCTGCAGATCACAGGGCTACAGCTGCCCCAGATCAGCCCTGAAGACCCCCCATCGGCCTTTCTCACAGTTCAGCAGCCAGAGCTGTCACAACGCCCCTCCTTAGACCTGTCGTCCAGGATCACAGCCTCCCAGCCTCGAGTCAGCCCTCCTGGAGAGTCTCCACCTCCCTCGAGTGCCCCCGATTTGCTGGGCAGGCAGCCGCTTCCAAAAGTTTGGAGATGAATAGAAAAGGGATCTAAAAAGATGTTTCAGAGCCTCCAAGGAGAGGGAAGGAAGTGGCATGCTTCTGGAGACAGCTGATTCATTCTGGAGAAGCCAGGCCCTGGAAAGGGACCAGGGCGGGATGCAGAGGATAAGTTGGATTTCCGTGACTCCAGGGAGAAGCTTCTAGAGTTCTCTCTGTCCCCTGCCACCAGAGCACCCGGAGCAGGATGCGCATATGGGCATGCTTAGGCTTCAGAGTGTGGGCACTCAGTCCCTTTCACTCTTTCATGTATTCACAGTGAGCCTACCATCTGCACACGGCTATTTGAGGAGCTGCAGATCCATCTGCTGGCCAGCTGAGGGGAACCAGCTCAGCTCCACCTAGTGGGGGGGGGGCTCTGGAGTCAGAGGGGAGGTGGCAGCGAGGGGAGGGCCTGGGGGCTGGGCACACTCCCCCATCAGTTCACTGTAACTCAGCTCAGCCCTCCCTTTCATCCGTGGGGCTTTCATCCGTCCTGTTTCCAGGAAGGGAGGCCTCCCCACAGGTTCCAAACCAAGACGCGCCTATAAGAAGTCACCCTCCATTGCCATCTGGCTGCTTCCACAAATCAGCTGAAAGCCACTCCTTCCACAAAGAGACCGGCATTTGACTAGTCTGGTGTGGGGGTCAGGCATCCGTATATTTTTTAAAGCTTCTCTGTAACACTAATAATGTGCAATCAGGGTTGACAAATACTCACCTACAGAAAAACTCAAATCTTTATCTGCAGTTTCATATAAGTAAAAGATATTTATCATAATATCTAACCATTTTACTCAACTGTTATTAATTCTACAAGCTTGTTGGTTTATTCATATTATCTATAAGTAAAACTTTTTTTTATCCTGTGCACAATCGCCATTTTTGCTGTTCATTCCTTGCTTTACTTCCTTCCTAACTCTGAGAATTATGTTAAATGATGTTGCAGAAAATATCCTTCTTTTCCACTTGATTTTAGTAAGAGTATCTTTAGACCTGCCACTATTGAGGGTTTTGGTCATTGATACGGAATATGTAAAGAACCCTGGAGAAGGCAATGGCAACCCACTCCAGTACTCTTGCCTGGAAAATCCCATGGACAGAGGAGCCTGGTAGGCTACAGTCCATGGGGTCGCACAGAGTTGGACACGACTGAGCGACTTGACATCATGACACCCACAAAGAAGTCCTGGTGTTAGTCCACAACACCCGTCTCCTGGCCTGACTCCTGTGAACCTCTCTCTGCCTGACTAGGATCAGGTGCCGTCCCGTCTCCTGGCCTGGCTCCTGTGAACCTCTCTCTGCCTGACTAGGACCAGGTGACATCCAGGTCTGTCCAGCAGCCAAGCGTCTCTGCCCGCTGTGCTCCACTCCCTGGAGCTTCCCAACTGTCCTGAGGTGCATGGTGAGGCCTGCAGGAGGTGGAGAGGCCCTGCAGGCAGCACCTACAGAGCCCTTCCCGGGCTTTCCAAGGGTCCCACGGCTGCTCTGAGGTGCTGGCCAGCCACCTATCACCCATCTCAGCCACCATCTCAGGGAGAGAGGTCCCCTCTGGCTCCCAGCCCGCCTCTCTTGTTTTCTGGGTGCCAGCAGCCAGAAGATGGGGAGGATCTCAGGTGGCTTCAGGGCCCTGGATTTGGATTAGCATCCCCTCTCCCCCCACTCTTAGCATCCCCCCCTCTCCCCCCACTCTTAGCATCTGCCCCCCTCCCCCCCCCCACTCTTAGCATCTGCCCCTTCTCTCTCCCCCTCACTCTTAGCATCCCTCTCCCTCTCCCCCTCCACTCTTAGCATTCCCCTCTCTCTCCCCCCCACTCTTAACATCCCCCACTCTCCCCCCACTCTTAGCATCCCCTCTCTCCCCCCACTCTTAGCATTCCTCCCTCTCTCTCCCCCCACTCTTAGCATCCCCCCTCTCTCCCCCCACTCTTAACATCCCCCTCTCTCTCCCCCCAACTCTTAGCATCCCCCCTCTCTCCCCCCACTCTTAACATCCCCCTCTCTCTCCCCCCAACTCTTAGCATCCCCCCTCTCCCCCCCCACTCTTAGCACCCCCCATCTCTCCCACCCCCACCACTCTTAGCATCCCTCTCTGCCCCACCCTCCTCACTCCTAGCATCCCCTTCTCTCCCCCACGCCCAACACTCTTAACAGGAGAAAGGTTTTGCAAGGACTGTGGAAAGCCTCAGAGACAGATTGCTGCCTTGGTGTTGCTATGGAGACAGCAACAGTTTCTAAGACAAAGCCCTTCCTTCCGCCTCCTGTGAAACCTGGTCTTTCTCAATGCTCATCCTAAGAGATGCTTAGTGAAAACTGGCATTTTCAGTATCTTTATTCTCAGGGCGCTCCCTCCACCCAGGAGTGAGATGGAAGGATCCCCCACGTGGCATCTCCTGCCCCCACGTCTGGGGGGCGGAGGCGGGGAACACAGAAGTTCAGGGGCGGCACAGCAGCCCATCTCCGGTCACAAGTCCGCCTCTAGTCCCTGCTCCCCTGCCCGGGCTCCCTGCTCCACGTCTCTGTCCGGAAGGCGTGCCCTCCCAACCCTTCTCTTCTCCTCAAGGCTGAGCTCAGATGTCTGTGGAGGGAATGAGCCCTTGCACAGTCTAAATGCAAAAAGATAAAGGGTCAGGGATGAGGGCTCAGAGCAGGCACCAACAGCTCCTTTTTCTGCCCAGGACACCCCTCTTCTGTCAGTCGCCAGAGGGATCACCCACAGTTGTTTGGGGCCCACACTCCTGGCCCAACAACTAAGGGGACCAGACGGGTGAAAGGGCCTCTTGTGGGAGTTTTCACAAGACCTCAGCCAGGAGTCTGATTTTAGCTCTCTCCAGAGGTATTCAGAGTTGAAAGCTGAGTATGGGCCTCAAGCAAAGTTTAGAATGGGAATTGTGTCTCTTCATCCACAGAAGACAAGATGGTTGGATGGCATCACCAACTCAATAGACCTGAGTTTGAACAAGCTACGGGAGATGGTGAAGGACGGGGAAGCCGGGCGCACTGCAGTCCGTGGGGTCACAAAGAATCGAACACGACTGAGAGACTGAACAACAGTAAATTCACCTCAGAAACAAAAGCAAGAAACTTGAGCTTGTCATGGAAGATTCTGGGAGTCAGGGTTCTCCAGGACCCCCAGCAGCTGGCAATTCCTCCCACAGCTGGGCAAGGCCAAGGAGGCCAGTGCCCCCTCCTGGAGGCTTGTCCCGTATCCAGCCTTTGGCTCCCCCGGGACTCACCTCATGATAAAGTTGTGCCCGTCCACGTCTGGCCCATAGCCAGAGCCCCGCAGGTTGCCCGAGTTGCCCACCACGGCACAGCGCCGGCACTGGCGGGGGTCCCGGAACCGGTAGGGGTTCTCGCCTGGCACTATCTGGAACAGCTTCTCCAGCACCTCGTTGGTATTGTGTGACTTGAACTGTGGCTGCAGCATCTGTGGAGAAGAGGGAGAAAAAAGAAAGGGGGGAGCAGGGAGGGTGGAGCGAGCAGGAGGCAACTCCCGCCTGCTCCCCCTCGCTGCCCTCAGCCTGCAGGGTCCAAGCTGCCCAGGTCTCCTACTGTCGTGGGGCGGAAGCCCCCCTGAGCAGTGAGGGCCCTCCCGGAACTCAACAGAGCTGGTGTCCAGACCAGTGCCCTGCTCTCAGGAGCAGCTCTGCGATCCTGGTCAGACTCAGGGGCCAAGGTGCTCTGCAGCCTGCTCTCTGGGAGTCTGCAGGCCTGTGCCACAAAGTGGAGAGGCCCCTGCTCTTCGGTCCTCTGGGGCAGCTGCTCCAGTCATTCTGAATGCCTTGATAAGGAAAGTCTCCGGGGAGCTTCAGAGACTCATTCCCAGTCAGCCTGCAGGGGGCGCCCCTGGGACTCAGCCCGAAGCTCCAGGCGAGATCCGGGGGAGACCTGGAGCCCTCAGCCCTGGGGAAAAGGCAAAAGGGCACAGATATCCTCCAGAGTCAGAAGAGCTGGAGAGAAACGGGTCCCCACCCCTCTCGCCACCAGTGATTCTGAAGACTGTAGAATGAGGCCAGGGCAGCACTTAAAGGCCCACAGTGCCAGACAGGTAACACTAAGGAGTGAAGAGGCAGGTGGGCCCATAGCAGACAGGAGCCGCCATGAAAAAGGGCTGACTTCAGCCGATTGTTGCCTTGTGGGACTGTCAGAGGGACCAGATTTTCTAATTTTTCAAGAAAAGCTGAAAATACAGATCTCATGTGAAATATGCTGATTCCTAACAATGGCAATTAAGGCAAACAATTTTAGAACACGGAGCTGGACTCAACCACCGGCCACCACCTCTTAGGGCTTTAACGTGCTCTGCGGTCCAAGCCGTAACACTGCAGGTTTGCGGCTCATAGGAGCTGCTCAGGGGTGAGACGCAGGAAGGGGATGGTGGGCCTGCTGCCCTGAGCACCAGAAGGGCCCCCGAGCACACGAACAAGGACTCAGTGTGGAGAGGAGGCTTAGCTCTGAAGTAAGAATTTCTAGGTTCACAGCAAAAGCAGGTGACTGTGGGGAGCAGCAGAGAAGTGGCTTCTAGGGCTTAGACAGCTCTGAGTTTCATCCCTGTGGGCAGGGGGGCCTGGCCGGCCTCTCAGCCCATCGCTGCCCAGAGGCCGGTTCTGGCCCTTCGTGGCCACCTCTGAGACCTATGCCCTTGGGCAAGCCCTGCGCGCTCTCCGAACCTAGACTTCCCCATAAAATGACGGATGTGACTATGAGGGACAGGCAGGACCCTTCGAGGGCTCCGCGTTGTCATGGGAAGGGCCCGTGTGGCTCCTGGTAGATCCTGCCCTGTAAACTCCCCCTCCCTGGGGGCCCTGACAGTCTGGGCCAGGAGCAGGATCTGTGAGTTGCTCTGATAAGCCTGGTCGCAGGAGCTCATTCTCACAGCTGCCCTAAATGTGAGAAAGAGGGAGAGTTACCACCCTCCCTGTTTGCCAGCTGGGGAAACCGGGGAGCATGCAGTGCCTCCGCAGCCCTCAGCAGGGAGCGCCGGCAGCCTGCGGGGCCCTGGGTTGAGGACTGACACAGAGCCACAGCTGACATGTGTGGCAACCAGATGGCCCTGGCAGAGCCTGTGGAGCGATGCGCTAGAGATGGGGGGGGGGGGGGCAAAGCAGCAAAGAGGTGACAGGGTCCAGCAGAGTGGCTTCCTCTCCTCCCCTCCCCTCAGCCCCCAAAGGATCCATGATGCTTTCCTATCCTAACCCAGAAGGAAACCTTTTCCAGCAAGTGGAGAGAACCAAGTGAATGGAACGGTGTTTCAAATTATTTGGGGCAAACATTTACAAATGAGGAAGCAGCCAGCATCACAGTAAGCACTGGAGCCGAGTGGCCACCTGTTTTCTGAAGGGCAGGCCTTCCTGTTGCCATGGGCCTCACTTCTCAGCATCTTCTCCCCAGGGACCTGCCTCTCCTGTTTATTTTACCTCCTTGACCCAGCAGGCATTTCTGGTCTCTGTTTGGCCTCTACAGGCACTAGAAATGTGCGTTCTCTCCCCTTCCCGGCCAAAGCGCGCTCTGCCCTTCACACTCTGTGCCCCTGGTGGCTGGCTCTGGTCCAGTGAAGGGTGCAAAGGGGGCCAGGAGGCAGACGGCCCAAATCCCAGAGGGGACGTTCAGGGGGTCTCCTAAACAGACGGGGACAGACCCCAGGGAGGGGGCAGCAAAGGCCACGACTTTCTCACCATCCACCACCTCTGGACGTCGGGGGGCAGGTCCATGTTCTCCCGAGTCCAGACGGGGGAGATGTTGCTGTTGAAGTGGCTGTCGAACCACTCGGAGGCGCCGGTGTCGCCCATGCAGCGGCGACAGGCGCAGCTCTTGCCGGCCAGCCCCTCCTTGCTGAGGCGCTGCAGGCCAGCGTAGCCCGGAACCAGCTTCACCCGGGGGGCCCCGTCCAGGGCGCCTGAGTCCAGGTAGGGCAGGGTGGCTGTGCTGTGGTGGGAGTAGGTGAAGAGCAGCGACATGACGAACACCAGCAGGAAGGCCATGGAGAGGAACCACACCCGCAGCGAGCACTTCATGGTGCTGCGCCCCGGGAGCTGGGCCCTCAGGCCGGCGGCAGGCAGGCCTCACCGCGGCCACTGCTTCCCCAGCCCGCCGACAGGCCAGCTACAGAGCAGCCCACGTGCTTTGGCACCTCGTGCAAAGGACATGCGGGCGGGTGCCGAGCTGGGACTGCAGCAGGGGCCCGCGCATGCGCCCCCGGCGCCAGGAGAGTCCGGCGGCAGCAGCGGCTCCTGTCCCGGCCGCCAGCCCCGCTCACGGCTTCATCAGCTCCGTCTGCCACTAGCTGGGCCACAGAGGCTCTGCTGCTCCTGGAGCCGCGGCAAAGAGGAGGTCAGTCCATCCCAGCCCTCTAGTCCCTTGGGGTTGCTGGCTGCCAGCTCTGGGGGTCCCCCTCTTTGGCGGCTTGAAATGATCCAGTCTGGAGCATTCGGGGTCCTTGTGGTTCATGAGCAGATGCCGAGGCGGCCCCTCGTCCCCCGCAGCGGGGAAACCCTCGAACCCCAGTCACAGCAGAGAGCACGTGGGCTTCCAGCAGCCAGAACGTCATGAAGTCTTCCCGTCTCTGGGCCCAACGCCTCTGCCGGGGAAGGAAAGGGAACGAGCCCAATCTGGAGACAAGAGACTCAGGAAGCTCTGCAGGTGCCGTAAACTCTTCAGGGACAAGGTCCTCCTGCCGTTGGGTTCCTCCTTCCTACTTCCCCCGAGGCGCCAGCCCCTTCTCCTGATGGTCCTAGTTGTGTAGGGGTGGCCGAGCTCCAGCTCCTGCCGTGCGGTCCTTTGGGGCCTGCGATCCCCCGCTCCTCAGAAGAGTACTGCTTTGAGTGCCACCTGGGGCAACCGAGCGGGCGCTCTTGGTGCTGCTGGCCCAGGCTTGGAGGCTGCCCTGCCCATCCCCGCTTCCGAGGCCTCGGTCCTGCCCTGAGCGAGCAGTAATCCCCCGGCAGGTTCCCCTCACTTGTCAGGCACCAGGCTGCCGCAGCGTGACTCTGAAATCAGAGAGGAAAAATAACGTGCAGACAGATCCCACACGCACACATGCTGTCCCCCGGCCCCACCCCCGAAGCCCAGAGTGGGCAGAGCTGGCGGAAGGAGACGCCCCCTTAACCAAAGGGCGGACAAAGGAGGGCTTCTCCCTCCCCGTGCAGACAGCACCGCGCTCTACTCCTTAACTCGGGCATCACAGGACTAGAGCAGCCCGCCATCCTCACTATGAGCCAGAGGTGGTTCAGACAGTAAAGATTCTGCCTGTGATGCAGGAGAGTGGAGTTTGATCCCTGGGTCGGGAAGAGCCCCTGGAGAAGGAAATGGCAATCCACTCCCCTATTCTTGCCTGGAGAATCCAATGGACAGAAGAGCCGCGTGGGCTACAGTCCATAGGATCGTAAAAAGTCAAACACGACTGAGCAGCTAACACTCTGACACTTCAACAACAAGGATGGAAAGTGATCTCCCTAGAGCCACAAAATGAGTACCTGCAAAAGCCAGATTTAGGAAGCTCCTATTCCAGCTATAGGAGGTTAACTTCAGGTGAAACAAGAGAAGATGGCTCAGAGGAAAGATCATGGGGGACTGCAGATATGACCCCCCTGGCCTGGGTGCTCTGGACCCCTGAGAAGAGATAGAGCCCCCCCACAGTGAGGGGTGCAGCCGGCCTGGGCCCTGGGATTGACCCTCCTCTCTCCCCAGCGTGGGCTACACAGATGAGGCAGTCCTGGGTTAGCCGGGTGAATCGTTCACACTCCTTCCAGCTCTGGTGTCAGCAGAGAACCTGACCATGACAGGACGCTGGGGCCACGGCTCAGCCCTCTGGACAGCTGCCTTCATCTGCAGGCTATGGAATAAACGCCAGGGCCCCAGTGGGTACTCACAGCCTGAGGCCCTGGGCCAGCGCCGTGAAAAGAGGCGGCAGGGTGGTGTGTGGATCCGCCCGAAGGAAAGGAGCCCGAATTCACGCCACGTGCTCAGGAGCCAGGGTGACAGTGAGGACAAGGCTGGGAGTGGAGCCCCAGGCCTGACTCCACGCCATGGGGAGCACTTAATCCCCGTGGCCCACATGTCTCCACCAGCTCCTCTCCAAATCCCGCCTGCCCTGGTTCTGACCTGGCCCCGGGCACAGCTGCTCACAGGAGCGCCACCTCAGCCAGCCCTCCCAGGTCCTTTGCTGCACAGAAGGCCTCTCGGCTCCACATTCAAGAACCTCTGCCACCCTCTCCATTCATGGCAGCTCAAATTTCTGGGGCACGCCAAACCACAAAGCCATCAGGGAGGGGAACTAGCATGTTCCAATGAGGAGACATTATTCTAGGTGGGGAAACAATGGTTGCACACGTGAAGGACTTGCCTAAGGTCGTAGCTTCCTGAGTGGAACTGAGATTTAAGTTCAGTTCTACATGGTTCCAAAGCCTGAGACTGGCCAGGGTGTAGAAAGCAGCCCACGAGTTCCTTCAACGGCCCAGAGGCTCAGGGGTAAGAGACAAGGAGACACAGAAGCTGGCTTCCCAGGGTCCAGGGTGAAGCTTCGCCCACAGGCCTTAGCGGGGCTCCCAGCTCTAAGCCCCAGGCCCAGCCACACTGGTCCAGTGCGCTCCTGCCCGAGGGTCTCCTGCACCCTCTCCAGGCACAGCGGCTGGGCGCGTGGTCTGTCAGTATCAACAGAAGTCTCCTTCTGTTGTCTCCTCAGGGCCTCCGAGTGCTCACACCCAACATCTAACGAAAAGAACTTAGGTTTGCAGGGTCCTGCTCCCAGCACCCTGTGAGCTGAGAGCCTGCCACGAGGCAACCCGCCCAGAGGTGGCGACTTTCCAGAATGAGTAAGGGATGGGGCGAGGGGTCAGGCTGGGAGACCTGGTTTCTGGAGGGTGGCCCAGTGTGGCCCCTGAAGGCAGACTCCAGCCGAAGCCAGCACAGGAGGCTCCGAAGGCTCCCAGGCTGGGCCTGCAGTAACTCCTTGGAGTCCTAACGAAGCAGGCACCTGAGGTAACTGGCTGCTTGTCAGGGAGAGGAAAAGCCCAAGTTTCGTCACTGTGTTTAGAAGAGCAGAGAAGCCGGTCACCAGCAAGAACCCTTGCTCTACAAATCCCAAGGCTGGGCTGTGTGTGGGAGCTGGTGCTGAGGGCAGCTCTGGGCACAGGGCGGGGCTGTTGCTAAAGCAGCAAGAAACTTCCCGAGGTCATCGACAAGCGCTCCAAGTCCAGAAGTTGCATGGTTAAGCGTCCCCGTGGCCTCTGGCTGCCACTGCCTAATTCTGATCTCTCCCCTTTCACAGCTGCTCTGGTCTTTTGTGTTAAGCCCAGGCCAACCCCAGGGTCAAAAAGACAGGGGAAGGGCACACACTTGGGCACCAGCCCCTGCCTCTGGGGCACTCAGAAGGAAGGAGGCCAGTCTTCCAGCGCCGCCTGGATGGTGCTGGCTTGTTTATTCATTCAACAGATACTGAAGGAGCCAGGGAGGGCTCAGGCGCTAGTGTGGGACAGTCCATACGCGTCCTGTCTTCATGGATCTTCCGGTCCAGGGCAAACACAAACACACGGGGGCGATGAATGCCATGACAGAAATGACAGGTGCCGTGAGAGCGAGCAGGGGACACAGGAAGAAAGAGCCTGACCCATTAAAGCTGGGAGAGGGGCTTCCCCGCTGATCCAGCGGCTGACTCCACGCTCCCAACGCAGGAGGCCGGGGTTCAGTCCCTGCTCAGAGAACTAAGATCCCACACGCAGCAAGAAGACTGAAGATCCTGTGTGCCATGCCACAACTAAGACCTGGCACTCAGTCGTGTCTGACTCTGCGACCCCATGGACTGCAGAACGTCAGGCTCCTCTGTCCATGGGATTCTCCAGGCAAGAACACTGGAGTGGGTTGCCATGCCCTCCTCCAGGGGGTCTTTCCAACCCAGGGATCAAATCTAGGTTTTGATTGCATTGGATTGGATCGCATTGCAGGTGGATTCTTTACTGTCTAAGCCACCAGGGGAGCCCAAGACCTGGAGCAGCCAAATAAGTAAATAAGTATTAAATAAATGAACACGGCAAGAAGGGCAGGGAAATGGGGGAGAGTGTTGGAGAGGAAAGTATGAGGTGCCCAGTTACGATGGGCTTTGAAAGGATTAGGATTTATTATGAATCTAATGGGCGGCTTTAAGGGAGGGATGTGTCATGACCTGATTTATATTTTAAAATGGGCCCTTGGAGCAAATTTTTAAAAACTAACAGTACCAAGAGTGGAGAGAGGATGCAGCGTATCAAGAACACTCAGTCACCACTGGTAAGAAAATAAATTGGTACAATGCTTGGGAGGCTAATCTGGCATTACTTAGAAAACGTGGACATGAATAGTATTTTTTTTTAAGAAAAATTTAAAAACATCTTTCTCACAGGAAATATGGCATGGGAACATACGTGATCAGAGAGCATGAGAACATGAGAGATTAGAAAGTCTCCCCGTCTGTCCTGGTCTGATTTATCCTGTGATGCCCCAGGTGAGAAGACGTTTGGAGTAACTGCAGTCTTCCTCCAGTATGGCTGGGAATGAAGTTTGTCACCCAAAGACTGGATATTTGGAATCAATGAGTTATAAAACTGGTGAGTCCAGCCTGCTTGTCCTATAAAGCTGATTTAAAGCTTAAGTTCATGAACTTCCCTGGCGTCTGGTCCAGTTAAGACTTTGCCTTCCAATGAAGGAGGTGTGGGTTCGATCCCTGGTTGGGGAGCTGAGATCTCATACGCTTCAAGGCCAAAAAAGCCAAAACATAAAACAGACAAAATATTGTAACAAATTCAATAAAGAGTTTAAAAATGGTCCACATCAAGAAATAAATAAATAAAGCTTAAGTTGAACCCTGACAGCTGTTTCATTTTCCCCTAAAATCTTGCCCCTACTCGGGACAATCTATTTCTTCCACTGAGGTTTAATTCACAAACAATAAGATGCAGACGCCTTTTGATGTAGAGCTTAATGCATGTTTACCCGTGTGTGTGTGTGTAAGCACCCAGAATAAAGTACAGTGCACTTCCACACACAGCCATCCCCCTCCCCCGCCCAGGGGGCTCTCTTGTGCCCCTTCCTGGTCATCATTCACCGCTCTACCATTCTGCTGAATCCTGTCATCATACACTAGGTTCACTTGAGTCTTGAACTTCATATAAACACTCCTGCCTGGCTGGCTTCTTTTGCTCAACACACAGTGTTTTAGAGATTCATCCATGTTGTATGTATCAGTAGTTTATTCTTATCCATGTTTGGACAGTGAGTTGTTTGCAATTTTTGGTTGCTATGAGTAAAACAGCCCTGACCTTTCTGTACAAGTCATTTTGTGGACACATAGTCTCACTTATCTGGGGTAAATACCTGGGAGTGGAATTATAGAGTCATATGGTACATACACCAGTATGTTTAACCTTACCAGAAATGATCAAATAGCTTTCCAGAGTGGCTGTAGCATAAGTTTCCACCAGTAATGAATGAGAGTATCATTTGTTTCATGGCCTGAGTATCTTCTATCTTTTTAATTTTAGTTATCCTTGTGGTTGTGTAGTAAACTCTGGTGTTTCTACCACCAGATACAAGTGAACATATGTACCAAGAGACATACATGAATGCTTAAGGCAGCACTGGCTAATAGCTGAAAACTGTCAACAACCCAAATGCCCATCAGAATAGGATGGATAAATTGTGGTCCATTCATGTCATATGGTAAACATGAATGAACTCCAGTTTCAGAAATAAACAGGGATGAATACGACCAAAAGACTATTATGCTGAGCAAAAAGAATAAGTCAGGGATACTTATTGTGTGAATTCATGAAAAGTTCAAAAGTATGCAACGCTAAGCAGTAAATTGTTTAAGCCTCTGTACAAAGATGATAAAACAACAGATAAAATCAGGGAAACACTGTAAAATTCAGGAAGTTTCCCTGGAGAGGAAGAAGACAGGTAAGATAAGAAGGGCCTAAAAGAAAAGAAAAAAGAAGAAGAAGGGCCTATCGGGACGTTAGAAGTACTAGGAAAATGTGTTCCTCTTTAATCCAGGTAGGAAGAACAGAGTATTTTAAATTTTTATTCTTTAAGGAATTTACATGATACGTACTATTCTGAATGTGTGATGAATTTCATTATAAAATCTAATTTTTTTTTTTTTTGCAGGTTAAAACATTTTTTGCTAAGGGACTACTCTGGTTGCTGCGTAAGACTAGCAGGGCACCGGAGAGGAACTACTATAATATCCCAGGCAGTGGAGGTGGTGAGTAGCTGGATGTATTCTGAAGGATTTAACTGATGGGCTAGATGGAGGGTGATGGGGGTGCCATTCACTCATGCGGAAAAGTCAGGAAAGAAATGGATTTGGGTGAGAGAAAAGGAAAAAAAAAACCAACAAGAGCTCTGTTTACAACAGGTTAAATCTGAGATGCCCTTTAAACATCCATGTGGAAATGGCAACAGGCAGCAGGACACAGATGTCGGAAGCCCATGGATGAGGTCAGAGCTGAAGTGATCCAGCAAGAGTCATCAGCATAGTTCATTTTTAAAACTACAGGACCAGAAGACAGTGTCGAGGGAAGGCCTGACTCAGATAAGAGAAGGCTGTTGGCAGCGACCTTCACAATGGCTGATCCAGAGGTATGGAGGGGTGAACACCTGACTAGATGAGAAACAGCCAGCACGCAGGGGAGAAGATGCAGCATCATTAGCTATCAGGGAGATGCATCTCAAAACCACAATCAGGGCTTCCCTGGTGGCCCAGCAGTGAAGAGCCCACCTGCCAACGCAGGAGACATAGGTTCGACCCTGGGCCAGGAAGATTCCCCAGACCATGGAGCAGCTAAACCCATGTACCAGAACTATTAAGCCTGTGCTATGGAGCCCAGCAGCTGCAACCACTGAGCCCATGTGCCACAGCTACTGAAACCCGGGAACCTGGAGCCCGTGCTCTGCAACTAGAGAGTAGACTCTGCTCTTTGCAATTAGAGAACAGCCCATGCAACAACAAAGACCCAGCACAGCCAATAAATAAATAAAAATTAAAAAAATTTTTAAAGTAGAATGGTTAAAAAAATCCCACCAGATACCACCCACCAGGGTGGCTATAATCAAAAAACACAGATAATAACAAGTATTAGTGAAGATATGGAGAAACTGTAACTTTCATACATTGCTGGTGAGAATATGAAATGGTGCAGCCAGTTTGGAAAACAGTCTGGCAGTCAAAAGGTTAAACACAGAGTTACCACATGACTCAGCAATTCTAATCTTAGGTCTATAATTCAAGAGAAATGGAAATATATATCCACATAAAAACACATATACAAATGATTATAGAAAGAACTCAAGGTTCCATTAACTGATGAATAAACAAAATGTCTAATATCCATACAATGGAATCTTAGCCATACAAAGCACTGATACAAGCTACATGCATGAACCTTGAAAACATGGTGCTAAGTGAAACCCCCCCCCCCCCAAAAAAGAAAAAAGCCCAACACAAAAGCCTATCTACAATGTGATTCCATTTACGGGAAATGTCCAGAATAAAGTCAATTAGTGATTGCCCAGGGTTGGGGGTTAGAGGAAGTGCAGAGTGACTGTGAACAGGATGATGAAATGTTCTAAAATGGTCTGTGGCCTAAAATTGCACAACCAGGTGACTAGACTGGAACCAACTCACTGGTACACTTGAAATGGACGAACTTTACGTGAGTTAC
The DNA here is from genome assembly GCF_910594005.1 of Cervus elaphus. NCBI lineage: Eukaryota > Metazoa > Chordata > Mammalia > Artiodactyla > Cervidae > Cervus > Cervus elaphus. The sequence goes on along the minus strand of NC_057818.1, from coordinate 3,699,405 downwards.
ATCTCAATAAAGGTGTCACCAAAAACCGGGCATGAGGTAGAGTGGAATGGGAGATGCGGAATGCGATATATAGAGTGCTTGTATACTGGTGGGGATGGTTCAGTAGGGGGAGAAGTTAATGCTGCAGGAAAAAGAGGTTAATGGAGAAGCAAAGTCCTGAGTAGCAGGACCAGGGCAGCGGGTGGGGGGAGCCAGTCCCACATGGACAGGGCTTACTAGCCTAGCAGGAGGAAAGGCAGGGCCCAGGCTCAGGCACGGGGAGTGATGCACCTTTACAGCTGGGGTTGGAGATTTACAGAGATAGATGAAAAGAATCCTCTAAGAGAGGAGAGAAATGAGGGGGATTTGGTGGGAGGCAAGGCAATGCTAGCGTCGTCCAAGAGGGTTGTGGTTGCAAAGTTAGCAAATCTTTTGAGACCGTTTAATGATAAATGCCCCCTGAAAGACTGGCTGAACTCAAGATTCTGAGGCTGAACAGAGGAACAGGCGACCAGAATCCAGAAGGTCGGGGGCAGCCTTGACCCCTAGAGCCTTCTACCCAGTAGGGGATGCAAGCCTGAACAACTACGCCAATAGAAAGAACCAAGGGAAGCCAAAGGAGGCCCTGGCCAGCTTGCAGGTGGAAGAAAGGAAAAGCAGGCATATGGAACTGAGCAGCAAAGCCAGCCCCAAAGGAGAACAGTGGGAACTGGGTTTTGGAGGTGAGTGCGGTTTTAGAGCCAGTCTCTGGTCCGTTCCCAGGAGACAAGCCATCGAATTAACCTAATGAAGCACAGGATAGCACAGCCTCAGACCAGCGCAGCTGAACACAATCTTCTTGGCAGGCAGAGAAAAGAAACGTCAAAATAAGGAGCAGAGGCTGGGGGGGAGGGAGGCTGTTTGAAGCTGGAGGGGGTGGAGGGAAGGAAAGAAAATCCCAGCCTGAGACTGATAAAGCTCCCTCTTTCCACCCACTGACACACGGCCTAAGGATGTGTCCCAGAGCCTCAACGGAAAAGCATCAAGCCCAGATTAGTACTCACATGTGTGATGCTTTCTGCGTTTCTGAGCATTTGCAGGCACAGCCTCTCATTCGGTATTCACAGAAGTCCCAAGACAGCCGAATGAGGTCAGCCAGGCGGCGAGGGACGGAGCTTTAATGCTATCCCAGGGCTGATGGCTCCAAGGCCAGCGCTCCCTCCACAGGCTCTCACTGCCTTCCTTACGGAGAGGCTTTTCCCACTTACTGAGGTACAATCATCAAAGCACTCCCTGTGTCCCAGAACCTGGCCACCGAGCAACCCAGCAAACTGCCTGCCTCCTGGGTGTGGCAACAGCAGATGCCTGGGGGGGGTCAGTCAAGACGCGGAGGACGGGACCCAACAGCCCCCCCTTTCACACTCAACTGGAGCCCACGTCCTTGATCTGAGAACTGCTAGCTTGACCTCTGCATGCCTGGCTGCCTGAACTCATCCACTGCAACACACTGGCACCAGCCTCTGGCACAGACCCCTCAGTTATCCTAGTGACTCAGGCCCCCTCGCTCCCCAGTCACAACCCCTCCGGCAGTGTCTGCTTCAGGAGTCCGTCTTACTGCAGGACACCTCACTCTGACTGGATGTCCAGTCTGAGATCTCAGCTCCAGGACTGCTGACGCTGTCCAGAGTTGGCAGCCAGGAAACCAGAAAGCAAGAGCTAACACAGCTCTTCCAGCCTATGGTCGTCACTCTGGCTAACTTTCCAATAAGCCCGGGAGAAATAAAACATCAGTCTTCATTGCGAGAGGATCGATGGTGCAGCCTAAGAAACAGGCTCCAAGGGAGGGATGCTGAGCCCTGGGGCATGGGCAAGCAGCGGGGCAGGGGGACGCGGGGTGCGGGGTCCCGGCGCTGCACCACACCTGCCCTTAAAGGAGTCCCTGCGTGGTGTGTTGGTGTCCTGTGGCAGGACGGAGTCCAGGACTTTGTTATATGTATCTACAGTAGGCAGGAAGCAGTCTGGAAAAGCAATACTATCTCAATAGCAAGGCAAAGCCAGACAGAAACAATTGAGGAGAGGCCAGAATATAGCACAAGGAATAAACAAGTGTTTTAAGGAACAGAACCACTCGTACGGTGAAGGCTAGGGTGGTTCCTGTTAAGCCCGTGTGTCCACTGACCAGTCTCTCCAGGCTTCAGACCACTCCTTATTTGCATCTTATCTGGTAGTTGTTTAACACATGAGTATAACCCTTTACCCTGATGTATTTGGACTCATGTTACTCTCTCTGTTTTCTCTTTACTAGTTTTCCTTTAGTTCTTTTTCCTTTTCCTGCCTTGTTGGATTGACACATTATCCCTACTCCCACCACTTCTTTCCCTCCTGGGTTGGAAATCATATCCCTCTTCTTTCCTCTTTTAGTGGCTATCTTAAATTGCTAGCATATATACACTTTCTTAACGAGGCCTAAGGTTTTCAGTAATACTGTTCTATTTAACACGGCAGAAACCTGATGTGAATTAAGAATGGTATTCCCTTCCTTACTCTACCTTATTCTTCCTTGCCTATGTGGTTAACAATTTTAGTTTTCCTTCTTAAAATTAAAAAACCAAACTAGACACAGAATCCCTGTTTTTGTGTTTTGCCGTCTGTGGCAGACACTGCTGGTTGCTTACCAGCAGCCGCTCCCCCTTCTTTCCTGCCAACAGAGTCCTGATTTGGCTCAGGCGGCAAAGAACCCAGTCCCAGGAGATGAGGCACGCCTGGACAGGCAACCACAGTAAGCCTGTCCCCTTTTACCAGGAACTGGTGTAGGGATGAACCAGCTCGGGCCCATGAGACATAAGGAGGTATCTGCTGGGGCCTTCTTGGAAAGATTCTTCTTCCCAACAAAGAGGCACATTAGAAAGCTTCCTTTTTCTTAGCATCCCCCTGCTTGGGAAGTTATAGGGTGATGCTGTGCTACCCGCGGCTGTAGCAGCCATCTCTCAGCCATGAGGAGAAGGATCTTACACCCTCGAGACGGCAGAGCAGAACAATGGAATGACCCAGGGTTTTTCCTATCAGTATTAGACCACTGCCCCAACCCTGGGACTCCCTAACGCCACACTTCTCATCATAAGCTTATTAAATATTTTCTGGAATTTAAGTCACTGTGGGTGACTGAATTATCTGAATATATATTCCATAGTTAAATTTATCAACATACTATGTCAATTTCTGCACTCAATGTTCATGGTAGCAATCTCCTTCCCCCAAGTTTTCTTCTTACTAAAGTATACCTTTGGTAGCTCTTTTAGTCACTATCTACAGGTGATAAAACCGTCTTAGCTGGGGAGGGAGATGGGAGGGAGGTTCAAAAGGAGGGGTATATGTATACCTATGGCTGATTCATGTTGAGGTTTGACAGAAAATGACAAAATTCTGTAAAGCAATTATCCTTCTATCAAAAATAAATTCTTAAAAACTGTCTTAGCATGTCCAGAAATATGTTTATTTCTCCTCAGTCTTGAATGAGAGCTGAATATAGAATTCTAGCTCCCTTAAGACAGTCTTCTATCACGTCCGGCATTTAATGTTGATGAAATGTTGTCTGTCGGTCTAATTGTCATTTCTTTGAAATCTTTTATTTCTCTGTTAGTCCCCCCACCTGGTAGCTTTTAATATTTTCCCTTGTTTTTTTCTTTGGCTGCACCACGCAGCCTGCAGGATCTTAGTTGCCCAAGCAGGAACTGAACCCGTGTCGCCTACAGTGGAAGTGCAGAGTCTTAACCACGGGACCGCCAGTGAATTCCCACATTTTCCTTTTCTTCTTTTTTGGGGGGAAGGGTAATAAGTTACTCTACCCCCTTTATTCTTATCTGCAGTTTCACTGTATTATATCTAGCCATTTATTCTGTTTGATTGGAGAAGGAAATGGCAACCCACTCCAGTATTCTTGCCTGGAGAGTCCTTTGGACAAGAGAGCCTGGTGGGCTGCTGTCCATGGTCACACAGAGTTGGACACGACTGAAACAACTTAGCATGCATGCATGCCTTGGAGAAGGAAATGGCAACCCACTCGTGCTCTTGCCTGGAGAATCCCAGGGCCGGGGGAGCCTGGTGGGCTGCCGTCTGTGGGGTCGCACAGAGTCGGGCACGACTGAGGCGACTTAGCAGCAGCAGCAGCATTCTGTTTGGTATTCATGCTGTTACGTCAGTTTTGGAATTCTTCGTCATTATCACTTCAGATGTTTTTCTGCCATTTCCTTGATTCATATCTGGAACTCCTACTAGACTCGTACTAAAGCCTGCACTCTGTCCTCCATGTCTATCCTGCATTCTAAATAATTCCTCAGCATGAGTGTCCAATTCATGATTTCTATGTGTCCAGGCTATAGTGATCCATCGTCTCAAGTTCTAATTACACTATTTTTCAATGCTGTAATTTTTTATTTAAAATTTTCATATTCACCTATTCTTTCCTTTATGACTCCCCTTTCTTTTCTTTAATAAGTTTCTTGTTGCCCTAATTTCTTTGACGATCCTTAACCTCTTTTTTTTTGAAATTGCATCCAAGTACTGCATTTTGGACTCTTTTGTTGACCATGATGGTTATTCCATTTCTTCTAAGGGATTCCTGCCCACAGTAGTAGATATAATGGTCATCTGAGTTAAATTCACCCATTCCAGTCCATTTTAGTTTGCTGATTCCTAGAATGTCGATATTCACTCTTGCCATCTCCTGTTTGACCACTTCCAATTTGCCTTGATTCATGGACCTAACATTCCAGGCTCCTATGCCATATTGCTCTTTACAGCATCAGACCTTGCTTCTATCACCAGTCACATCCACAACTGGGTATTGTTTTTGCTTTGGCTCCATCCCTTCATTCTTTCTGGAGTTATTTCTCCATTGATCTCCAGTAGCATACTGGGCACCTACCGACCTGGGGAGTTCCTCTTTCAGTATCCTATCATTTTTGCCTTTTCATACTGTTCATGGGGTTCTCAAGGCAAGAATACTGAAGTGGATTGCCATTCCTTTCTCCAGTGGACCACATTCTGTCAGACCTCGCCACCATGACCCATCTGTCTTGGGTGGCCCCACATAGCATGGCTTAGTTTCATTGAGTTAGACAAGACTGTGGTCTGTGTGATCAGACTGGCTAGTTTTCTGTGACTATGGTTTTAGTGTGTCTGCCCTCTGATGCCCTCTCGCAACACCTACCAACCCTGCTTATTTAACTTATATACAGAGTACATCGTGAGAAATGCTGAGCTGGAAGAAGCACAAGCTGGAATCAAGACTGCCAGGAGAAATATCAATAACCTCAGATATGCAGATGACACCACCCTTATGGCAGAAAGTGAAGAGGAACTAAAGAGCCTCTTGATGAAAGTGGAAGAGGAGAGTGAAAAAGTTGGTTTAAAGCTTAACATTCAGAAAACTAAGATCATGGCATCTGATCCCATCACCTCATGGGAAATAGATGGGGAGACAGTGGAAACAGTGTCAGACTTTATTTTTTTGGACTCCAAAATCACTGCAGATGGTGATTGCAGCCATGAAATTAAAAGATGCTTACTCCTTGGGAGGAAAGTTATGACCAACCTAGACAGCATATTAAAAAGCACAGACATTACTTTGCCAACAAAGGTCTGTCTGGTCAAGGCTATGGTTTTTCCAGTGGTCATGTATGGATGTGAGAGTTGGACTGTGAAGAAAGCTGAGTGCCGAAAAACTGATGCTTTTGAACTGTGGTGTTGGAGAAAACTCTTCAGAGTCCCTTGGACTGCAAGGAGATCCAACCAGTCCATCCTAAAGGAGATCAGTCCTGGGTGTTCACTGGAAGGACTGATGCTGAAGCTGAAACTCCAGTACTTTGGCCACCTCATGCGAAGAGTTGACTCATTGGAAAAGATCCTGATGCTGGGAGGGATTGGGAGCAGGAGGAGAAGGGGACGACAGAGGATGAGATGGCTGGATGGCATCACTGACTCAATGGACATGGGTTTGAGTAGACTCCGGGAGTTGGTGATGGACAGGGAGGCCTGGCGTGCTGCGATTCATGGGGTCACAAAGAGTCAGACATGACTGAGCGACTGAACTGAACTGAACTGAACCTATTTCTATTAAAGATATTTACTGATTACTCTGTTATTTTCATTTCTTCTAGGGTAAATTTTTCTTTGTTTGTGTTCTTTTTTCATATTAGTTTTCCTTACTTTTGTTTTTAAAGGCTGACCCAAACATGGCCACCATCTTTGTGATTTTTTAAAATTTTTATTTATTTAATTTTTTTGGCTACACAGCATGCAGGATCTTAATTCCCTGAACAGGGATTGAACCCATGCCTCCTACAGTGGAAGCACAGACCCCTAACCAGTGGACCACCAGGGAACTCCCTCCTCACATGTTTCTGAGTATATAAGCGCACCCCTCCACCATCAGGGGTTTTGACCTTTGCCTCCCCAGGCCCTCTGGGCCCCCTGGCCTAGAATGATGTCTTGCGGCACTAGCTCAGCTTAGGTCCGGGCTCTGACCCTGGGCTGTGCCTAGGCAGGCACCTTCACCGCGAGCCCCAGCCCCAGGATCAGGCGGCACCGCCAGTTTCCCGCCCCCGTGTGGCAGCAGGGTGCCCAGCGCTAGTGCCAGGCTTTGTGTGGGGCACTTCGGAGCTGCTACCCCAGATGTCCAGTCGCTTCTGCCGACACCCAGCCTCAGAGACCAGCAGGGCTGCAGCGTCTGCCCTGCTCGCCCGAGTGTTCTCGCTCCGCTTCTCGTTACAGGGGTGTTTATCATTTTATGTGGGGAGGGAGCGGGAGGATCCGACTATGTTTTCAGCTTTTTGTCTTTTTTACGTATCACTATGTGTTTAGCGTATACATTTACAGTGCCATCTTGACTGGATGAGCTGGACTAAATTATTCGTACCAAGGAACTAGGACTCCTTGCCGATACCCATCTCCCGAGAAGGCATGTCAAGCCCTCTCTAATGGGATTCACAGAACTCCAGCCAGGACACTGAGGGAAGCTCACTGAGACGGCCTGGGGTAAGCTAAGCAAACGCTCCAGTTAAAACTGCTCTCCCACCCCCACCCCATCTTCATCCCAATCCACCGTGGGGCGGCCGCAGGGGTGGGCAGACACCCAGCCCCATGCCTTCAGCCCCTCTTCCACACCACTTCAGCATCTACCAGTGTTTTACCTGGCCAGGGAAACTTGCATACTGGCCACATGGACACTCTTTTTTTTTGTTTTGTTTTTGTTGGGTTTTTTTTGTTGGTTTTTTTTGTGTGTGTGTGTGACTTTATTTTTTTTTTAAATTTTTTTATTAGTTGGAGGCTAATTACCTCACAACACATGGACACTCTTGATGAATGGCCCATCTGACTCCCTTCAAGACCCCAGCCCCCCGCAGCAGGCCCAGTCTTTAGTCTCAATTACATCAGGACAGCAGTGAATTCGGGAGCCAAATTCTAGTCTGGGCTATCATCAGGCAGCTAGACACTTTTTCCTTCCAGGACAAGGTTCTTGAACAATCAGAGGAAGGCTCTCCCACACCCCCCTCTCCTTCCTCTGATTATTTCCTGTTTGTTTCCTGCTGACCATCACTTTGACTTCCAAGCCACTGTGACCTACCTTCTTGATTCAGACCCTTCCACTGCTTGTTTTTTCCAGCAGCTAATGGATTCTGAAGGTTCTGCCCTCGGCTCTTTTCCTCCTTTGCCTCTCTATGCGCCCCTTCCAAATAGGAGCCTACCCTTCTACCCTAGACTCCAGACCTACATTCTCAATCGCCTCTTTAGCCATGTGGCATTTCAGACTTAAATGCATCACCTTCCTGCATTCAAAAGCATATGAGATGGAGACACAGCACTCTCATTCACACGGCCCAGGTCAGGCTCACAGAGCACCCAGAGACCCCCGAAACCAGGCCACCCTCCCAAGCCTCATCTCTCACCATGCCCATTCCTCTCGGGTTATGAGCTAATTTGGACCATAGGCCAAATCTAGCCCACGTTTATTAAGATCCTGCACAAAACCTAAAAAGACACGGACATGTTATTTAATTCATTACTTAGCATTGGCCTTTGTATGGCAGGCATCAAAAAATATTTGTCCATAGATGGGAGAGATAATTTCGAAGTTTGGGATTAATATATACACACTACTATGTATAAAACAGAGAATCAACAAGGATCTACTAGATGGCACAGGGCTCTCTACTCAATATTCTATAATAACCTATACAGAAAAAGATTTTCTGAAAAAGAAGGGATATATGTATAACAAAAACACTTTGCTCTACACCTGAAACTAACACAACATTGTAAATCAACTAGACTCCAATATAAAATAAAAATTTTAAAAAAATTGTTCAACTGAATATCATCTCTCTATATAACCACAGGGTTGTAAGAAGCAGAAGAAATAAGGGTAATAAAAAACACTTTGAAACCACTTTCATAAATCATTGTGTAAATGTGCAAAGGGAAACGATCATTATAATCAGCCCCCACTCTTACGGCTATGACAGTCTAGAAATGAAAGTTTTCTCTGACTTCTTGCAGACCACCAGGAAACATGAGGCCTCAAGCACAAACCAGATTTCACAAGTCAGAGGCAAGGAGAAAGGTGAATGTATAAAAGCTAAGGGGGCTGCCTGGATGGTAGGAATGGTTGAGGCAGCCCGCTCCTCAGTTTCTACCAGCAGAGACACCAGGACTGCTAGGACGCACCTCTCTCTGGTCTGACCCTAAGCACCACAGGCTGCTGGCTAGGTTCTCTCGAGCTGGGACTTGTCAGATCTCACGACCGCCCACCCCAGCTCAGAGTCCTTCCCAGTTAAACCTTCCAAAATGGGGGGCGGGGAAAAAAAGCACCTAAAAAGCTTGGCTTCAGATTCTGGTTTTGCCACCTGTCAGCTATGAACCATTTAACCTTTCTGATCCATGCCCTTTTCTGTAACATGGAGATACCGCGTATCTTGGAGAGTTTCTGTAAGGATGAGAGCCAGAAAACTTCCAGCTCAGGAAGCTCAGAAAACTTCCTGTGCTCCCAGGCTGGGCAGGTGGGGGCCACGGGTCGGCCAGTCCCACCCCAGCCCCCGCCTCCCAGGCCCGGACAGCCAAGGTCTCGCCCCAGAGCTCCCTCCTGTGCCTAAGCACAGGCACTGCCTGCCCAACCTCCGACCCCCACAGCGGCAGCTTCCGGGGGCGGGGCGGGCAGCAGAGGCCTGAGGTCTCAGAGCCAGTCGCCCCGTGGACCTTCACCCCCAGGCCGCGCAGTAAGGAACGCTGTGTCCATCCTGCGCCAGAGCCTGGGGGTCACGGAGCCTGTCACCTGTGCCTGGCTTCATCACACACTCAGAACACAAGCCTGTCCTGAGCTGGTCCATTTTTTTTTTCAGCCGTGCTGCGTGGAATGTCAGATCTTAGTTTCCCCAACCAGGGATAAAATCCATACCCACTGCATTGGAAGCTTGGGGTCTTAACCGCTAGACCGCCAGGGTAGTCCCTAAGCTGATTCTAAACCAAGGTCCATCCCATACTTGGCCACCTCTGTGACTCTCTAGACATACGTTGGCAACAAGATTCTACAAAAGACAAAGTTAATAAGAGGGTTTCTTCACAGGGCTGAAAGCCTCTGACCTTGAGAGGCAGGAGGTGGACTTCCCCGACAGTTCAGTGTCAAGACAGTGCTGCCAATGCAGGAGGCATGGGTCTCATCCCTGGTTGAAGAAGATCCTGAGTGCTGTGTGGCAGTCTCCCCCGCCAAAGAAAGGGAAAAAGAAAAAGAAAGAGAAAGAGAGAGGCAGGAGACAGCCAGGAGATGCTGAAGGTAAGAGACTGGGAGAGACATCTTTGAGGGCTTCTGGAGGCAGAGGGAGTGGGATGAGTAAATGGATAAATGGTGGCCTGGGTCAAGCCAGAGAGCAGTCTGGAGAACCTGAAGTCTAGACCTTATTGCCCAACTCTGCCTCCCTAAGGCAATTAAACGTGACCACACCGCCTACCAGGGCCAGGGGACAAGGGTGCTTTGAGTCTGCTCTGATTGTCTTTAAAGATAAGGTTCAAAGCGCCAGGTGGCTTGGCTCTTCATCACAGTTTACGATTTAGACCTCAGTCACACCAGAGATGTAATGAAGAGCTGCAGAGCTGCCACCGAGCCCTCCGTCTCCTTCTGTCCCTTGTCTGGGTGTCCAGGGGACATTTCAGATCTCAAGAGCAAAGCAGAGGATGTGTTTGCTCAACAAGCATCTCCTGCACCCGGGAGAGGCAGGCGGCACAGAAGGGCCCAGCCCTCCCCATCCTGAGCAGCTGTATCACTGACCCTGCAGCAAAGCGCCTTCTCTGGCCTCTCAGCTCTTGCTCCTTCAAGGAGCAGAGCAATGCGAACCCCATTCTGAGAAGGCTCCACCAGCCCCTCTGGTCCACCTACCACCCAGGGCTCCCTGGTTTTGCCGGCCAGGCTCCCCCTAGGAGAGCTCCCCTTCCAAGGGCATGCCAAGGGCAGCCAACCCTAAAGACCAGCTGCTGGCCTTGCCGCTAAAGAAGATGGAGCTGGGGACGGCCTATCCCAGAGGACTTAGGAGAGCATAACCAGAGCAATGCCCACAGCTAGAACAGGCGTGGTGGGCAGAGCCGAGGGCTTCCAGAAGGAAGGGGTGAGTCAGATTCTCAGCTCCTAAACCCTGGGGAGGACAATGCTTCTCATCCAGCTCACGCTCATGAAAGACAGCACTCTTTGCTCTTCTCAGGAACATGGGTTAATCCAATCCTTCTCAACAGCGGTTCCCCCAAACGCGCACACACCCTCTGCCCTGGGGTGGGAGGGCAGGTGTAGGTTTGATAGAGGGTTTAGAAGAGAGGCTCACGGCATTCCATTGCCCCTGCTGGAACTGAGTGAACAGGAAGAGGAGTAGATGGTTTCTCCAGGTAACCAACCTCCATCTCCCCAACGCGTGCACCCACAGGGCGGGGGACCAGTCAGGGAACCCAGACAGCTGCCTGCAGCACTCCCGGCAAGGGTGTGCAGGCTGAGAAGGAGGCTCCAGGGGCTGCACGCAAAGGGCAAATGTTCTCTCCCTCATTTCCAACCAGCGCTCTGAGATGGCACCCCAGGAATCCTGCATCTGATCACTGCCGCCCTCCCACCGGGGAAGGGACAGGACTGGTGCTTCCGTTCCCCACCACTGTCCTGGTCCGCGCCCTCCCCAGCCTGCACCCAGCACGGGGTTCCGGACAGGGCTCTCCGCCCAGCACCGGAAGCCTGGGGGGGCTGGCAACCTGAAGCAGCTGATGGAGAAGGCTGGAGCTAGGGTCTACACTAGTTCTGCCAGTGCACACCCAGGGAAGGGAGAAGTTGTGCTTCTAGAAGCCTCCAGGCCACCATCTCCATGACTCCCAATTCCAGCCAGGCCTTGGCCCAGGCTCAGAGTTGAAGGATTCAACTTAAAACTCCAGCGTCTACCCCTGTATCCTTTGTGGGATGACGGGGGCAAGAGAGAATGTCAGAGAAGAGGTCCTACTTAAAGGACCAGCACGGTGACCCTGCAGGAGAGGAGCCCAGGAGGCAGGTGACCGATGCTCTGCGGGCAAGGCAGGCCGCAGGACCGGGGTGTGTCCTCACAGCACACGCACGATTCAGCAGGACTGCAGGCCCTCAGCAACCAGAGGGCAGACACCAGCTCCTCCTGGGCACACAGTGGGACGGACCTGACCCACAGCTCTGATCCGTGGGACCAGCTCCAGCCCCCAGGAATGCTCACAGAGCTCCTGGGATGTGATGGTCCAGAAGCAATGCTTCCAGGAAAACAGCAGCCCCAGTTCCAGGGTTCTCCAGCCCCCCAGCCCAGGAGGGAAGTAAGGAACGCACTCTCCGCTCGGGCCAGCATCATACTTGAAGGTGCGAGTGAGAATAGGGCTGTGTCCTCTGCCCCAGGACTGTGCCAACCTCCTCCCCTTGGTCAGGATACCCTCAGGATACCTTGCTTGGAACCTTTCAATCCTCACGACCCAGCCAAGCCACCCAGGTGGTAAGTCTGCCGAGCCTCTGGAACCAGGCAACGTCGTGAAGGGGACGGCCAGGGCTGCAGGACAGAGCCCTACTTTGTCAGCTGCAAATTCCTCTAAACAGCTCCAGCAGGGGAGGGCCAGTGGACTGTAGACAACCTCCCGTATTCTATCCATCCTGCCCCCACATTTCCTTATCAGGTGGCAGTTTCTTTTGATTTTTCTCTGGCTTCATCTCAACACCGGGAATGAAATCGGACCACCTTGCATGCCGGTGGGGTGTGGAGGCCCGTCTCAGCACCACTCATAAGCCAGGCAGGAGGCGGACCAGAAACGCCGATCTGTGGTCAGGTGCTTATCTCCTTTATCAGGACTAGATGACTTCAAAGTGTTCTCTGTTGTTTTTTAAACCAGAACAATCTTTCGCCCAACTCACCCAGAAACTTTCATCAACCAGGCCAACTTATCAGTTTCTATTCTTGCTGCCCAGTGGGAAGAAGGAGCCAGGTGGTGAGATCAGATGCTGGAGGAGCCACTAGCCCTCTGCAGCAGCTCACGGGCTAAGCTGGGGCCTGAGCACCGTGTCAAGAGAATGCCTTCCTGTTACAAGGCTTACTTAGGATAAATGAGGCGGCACTGTTACAGGTACAGCCCAGTCGGTTCCAGTTCTCTGGGGGACCTTGGGAAGGAGCCACATTCCCTCACAGTCAACCCCAAAGGAAATCAACCCTGAACATGCACCGGAAAGGACTGATGCTGAAGCTGAAGCTCCAATGCTTTGGCCACCTGATGCAAAGAGCTGACTCTCTGGAAAAGACTCTGGTGCCGGGAAAGACTGAAGGCAAAAGGACAAGGTAGAGGATGAAATGGTTAGGTAGCATCACCGACTCAATGGACAGGATTTTGAGCAAACTCTGGGAGACAGTGGACGGGGGAGACTGGCATGCTCTAGTCCCTGGGGTTGCAAAGAGTCAGACACAACTTAGCAACGGAATAACAACGAGAAGAGATGACCCACCTGCTCCAGGGAGGACTCAAGGCAGGATAGGCACCAGGGCTCCTTAGACAGGGAGACAGGTCAGCACTAGGAGACCAGAGACTCTGGAAGAAAGGCATGCAGAGGTGCGCTCCATGCTAGGGGAGCATATCTCCAGTGGGGAAGAGTACCCCAAAAACCCCGGAAACAAACCAGGAACCTGTCCCTTGTGAGCCAGACTGTTTTTATTCTTCATACACCTTATCTTTAGCTTTCTTTTATTCTCCTTTTATATTTATTTTTTGTATTTATTACTCAAAAATGGTTCATTTTTTATTTAGTTTTCTGACTCTGTGCTTGTGCTTTCAATACTTTCACGACGCTCTTCTGCTCTTCAGTAAGGAAAGCGCGCTTGATCCTGTCCCGGACACATTTAGCACACATGGAACCACCATAGGCTCGGCTGATGTGTTTCTTCATTTTAGACAACCTCATGAGAACTTTAGGTCTCACGGCACGAACGCCTCTAAGTTGGCCTGCGCACACACCACATGCGGATTTTGGTGCTTTCCCAAACTTCTTGGTATAAAAGTAAACAAATCTATTACCATGGGTTCGGGACAGCCTGGTTTTGTTAGAGGCTGTATTGTAGGACAGCCTATGACAGTACGTCAGACGCTGCACCATCCTGAATGCCTCTAGATGCCGTCCCCGGAAGAGTCCTTTTATATTTATTAATGTCTTTTGGAAAGGTCAGCCTGTGACAGCTATGTTAATGAAAACCCAAAGGAGGTGTCTGCATCCACGCCTGGACCAGGAGATTAAAGGGAGCAATGTCGTCTTTCTCCCCCAGGACTGGAGGTGCAGAGAAGCCCAGGGGTGGGCCCCTCGCTCAGCCTGTGTTCTCCAGAGTCATCTTTCCAGCAGAAAGGGAGAGCTGTGCCATCCAGGCAGAGGCCCTGAGCTTGCGCCCTGCCCAGTGCCACAGAGGCGCCCCCAGCACCAACCCCGTGGACGCACTCCTGCCTGTGCCCGCACCAATCCCGGGTCACTAACAGTCAGCTCCAGGGGGCAGAGAGCAGGTGGCTGGGAAACTGTCGAGACCAGTGCACACCTGCTTCCATTCCTCCCTGGCTCCAGCTAAGCCACCGTCCTTGTCACTGAGGAGCTGATAATACACTGTGAGTGACTCAGGCTGGACCCCTGTGGGGAAAGAACCACCCCCCCCCCAAGGTTGCTAGGCAGGTAATCCGCTTTACCAATTCAGCCAAGTGGCAGTGTCGGCTGCCCTGCCGTGAGGACCGCAAAGGCGGCCTTCCCCTCGCCCTGCCTCGGGCCCCTTGCCCCGGGGTGAGGGGAGCCAGGCTGGGAAGCAAGGAGCCCTCCCCAGTCCCATCCGCAGAGAGTGGCTGACCCTCCCAGACTTGGCCTGAGTTATACACTCCAGGCTAAGATAATAACCGTCATGACATCCTGACATTGCTGGTCAGGATGTCCAGTAATCATGGACATCATGACATTACTGGTGTCAACTCTGGGGAACATGGAGAGGAGGAATAGGGAGACCAGGGTCCACCATGAGAGTCCCGAGGGAGGGATACTTCTTGACTGACTTAATTACGTGCCCTGGGGTTACCAGGGGCTGGCCAACACGATGGTGCCTGTCTGGAGCTTGGGTTGTACGGGTGACCGGGGCTGTGAAGACGGGGGGCCCAGGGCCTCCTCCCAAGCCCCTCACCTGGTGAGATGAGGCAGCCCCACTTCAACACATGCTTGTGAGTTTAGCCTAGTGGACTCTGGACTTCAGTTCCAGGACTGGCTCTATCTGCAAGTTGGCGAGTCTGGGCAAATCACACCTCTCTGGTACTCAGGTCTTCTGTCTGTAAAATGGGTATGGTGACACCTGCCGCCCTGCTTACCTCACAGTCACCGTCAAGATGCAGTGAGTGACGACTGTAAGCTACAAGGCACTAACACCCGAGGTACCGCTGGGTTTCAGCATCACAGAGGGGAGGGGGCGGGGACGCGCACAGACACCATGGCCCCGCCTGCGGGAGCAGGAGGCCTGGCCCAGACTGGCCGATCTCCGAGAACAGGACCCCAGACAGAGACAGGTGGGCCAGAGAGCCTGCGGGAGCCAAGCATGCGGCGCAACAGAGCGCTCTGGCCAGGCCGGGTCGGCCGACAGCTCAGGAGACTAGCCATTCTGCTAGGTCTGTGGTGGGCTCACCCCGTGGGGCTTTGTCTGCTTTGTTTTTGACCACAGCACACGGCTTGCAGGAGCTCGGCTCCTCATCAGGGATTGCATTTGGGTCCTCAGCAGTGAAAGTCACTGGAGCGCCAGGGAATCCCCACAGAGCTCTTTCCACAACACCCCACTCTTGGCTCTGCCAGGCTGAGTCAAACCTCTGTACCCCCACAAATGGGAAGTGACGGGCGAACTGAGGCCAAAATCGTCTCTGTAGCTGAAACCGGCACCGCTGACCTGAGCACCGTCTTCTAAGGGAGGGGACAGGGCACGACCCTGTCCAGCAGGAAGCGCCCCACTCACCCAGGAAGCGCAGCGGCCCTGGAGCTGCGTCCTTACAGGGTCTCAGCAGGAAACTCACGGCAGGGTGGGCACTTCAGGAGCCAAGAAGACAGGGTGGGGCACGGCCCTGTCCAGCAGGAAGCGCCCCACTCACCCAGGAAGCGCAGCGGCCCTGGAGCTGCGCCCTTATAGGGTCTCAGCAGGAAACTCACGGCAGGGTGGGCACTTCAGGAGCCAAGAAGACAGGGCGGGGCACGGCCCTGTCCAGCAGGAAGCGCCCCACTCACCCAGGAAGCGCAGCGGCCCTGGAGCTGCACCCTTATAGGGTCTCAGCAGGAAACTCACGGCAGGGTGGGCACTTCAGGAGCCAAGAAGACAGGGCGGGGCACGGCCCTGTCCAGCAGGAAGCGCCCCACTCACCCAGGAAGCGCAGCGGCCCTGGAGCTGCTTCCTTACAGGGTCTCAGCAGGAAACTCACGGCAGGGTGGGCACTTCAGGAGCCAAGAAGGCAGGGCAGGCGGGAGAGCGTGGGGGCAGCTCCAGGGCTCGGGCAGGCCTAGTTGGGCCAAGGGAGCTGGCTGAACATGCAGAGTGAACGACCCCCTGAGCCCAGACAGAGGCCTGCATAACACCGGCCACCACGTGGATGGCCCTGGGCCACCACGAGGAAGGGACCATTGCCATGAGCCGCCTGTGTCTGCTCTTTATCTTGCAGTCCAGGGGATGCAGGACTTCCATGGATGGGCAGCCAGGGCACGGGGGTTGCAGCAGGGAGCTCCTCCCATAAAGATGCCATTCCTATTGGAAAGAACCTCTGTCTGCAACTCAGATAGGCGGCCTGGGTTCTTGGACTCAGTGCTTCTATCTAGTGGTTTGAGGATCTTAGGCAAATTTCTCAGCTCCCACTTCCCGATCTAAAAATGGAGTGACTCTGTGATTCTGAGTCTCAGTCTACATTCCAGCATTCAGTTTTTAACAAGGTGAGTGAATAAATGGCAACAAATCCTTGTAAGTTTGCCTACGGTGTGATTCTGACACACACACTCAGCTCTGCTTATTGCGCCTCAGTACACGATGCCCTTAGAATGGACAACAACCCCATCTTCCTTCGGAGAATCATCTCTTCCCAAACTTCCATCTCTGTGCCCAATCAGAGCACCAAATACAGCCAGCCAGCTTCCCTGGTGGCTCAGATAGTAAAGAATCTGCCTGCAGTGCAGGAGGCCTGGGTTCGATCCCTGGTCTGGGAAGATCCCCTGGAGGAGGGCATGGCAACCCACTCCAGTATTCCTGCCTGGAGAATCCCATGGACAGATGGGCCTGGCGGCCTACAGTCCATGGGGTCGCAAAGAGTCGGACACGACTCAGGGACTAAGCACAGCTCAGTTCTTGATCCAGGGCTGGGGGAGGGCCCCGATTCCAAGTGAACCCAGGAGTCCCGAGGCAGTTCTGGGCTGGGATGCTCAGAAGGCAGAGGCCTGCACTGCTGGCAGACACCTTCTACCACGTGGGGGGCGAGGAAGGTGTCCTGACAGAGAAGGCAGGGTGAGGCGGCTATTGTTTGAGCTCCTCCCTTCCCTGCATGTGGCCAGCCATTCCCTCAGGTATGAGTCAACCAGTTCCCTTTCATCAAAGCACTTTTAGAGTTGGCTTTCGGCTGCTGTAATTGAAGAAGTCCAACTGATACAATCTTGCACACATGTACAACTATTTTCCATTTCATTTAAAAGAATTTTTAACAACCACTACAGTATCACTTGCCACGTAGTGCAAAAGGGCTGCCCTGAACCTGGCCCTGAAACCCTGCCCTTGATAAGTCTGTCCAGCTGAGGGGCCCTCAGGCACAGAGGGATTCTGGGTTCC
Source organism: Cervus elaphus (assembly GCF_910594005.1). Lineage (NCBI taxonomy): Eukaryota > Metazoa > Chordata > Mammalia > Artiodactyla > Cervidae > Cervus > Cervus elaphus. Next base: position 3,682,078 of record NC_057818.1, on the reverse strand, counting down.
CAGCGGTGACTCTGGGAACTCCCTGGCCAGGACCCACACCCTTCTCCAGCTGAGGACACTGCCCGGATGCACAGATGGTTGGAGAGCCATTGATGTATGCAGTCTTTCCGGGTGGCCCGGGGTCAGGACTGCTCACAGCCAAAGTCCCCCAACCACGAGCAAGACTGGAGGGGAGGGTGCTGCCCGGCTGGGCCCTGACCCAGTTGAAGTGATCAGGGCAAGAGAAGACCACCTGGACATGGACTGCAACGGGGAGTCGGGACCCTTGGCGCCATTCCTTGTCTGGCAATGGATCTGAGGAAAAAAACCCTTTCCAAATCTGTTTCTCAACCTAAGAGTCATGTCTGACTTTTCTAAATGCTGCCAGACACTACCCTGAGTTCTATCCATCTATCCCACTCATTTCTAGCAGCCACCTCTCTGATGAGATACCTTGCATGTACCCAACAGTACCTCAAACTCACCCTACTCACAATGCCAAACTCACCCACACTTTAAGCCTCCAAAACCTGAACTTCCCTCTGTATTCCCAGTGTCAGCAAAGGGGCATCATCCATCTGACCCTGAAACCTGGGAATCATCTACGCCCCTTCCTTCCTTCAACCTCCTTCAGCCAACCTCTTACAAAGTCCATCTGAGGTTTCCCACCTAAATCTCTCCCTTTTCTACTTTCCTCCACGTCTGCCACTCCCTCTCTATCGAAGCACTGCCATCGTCCACCTACAGTAGCCCCTGAACCGCTAAAGCCCCAAATCTACTCAAGAGACCTCCCTCCCACCAATTCATTCTCCACAGAAAGGCCAAATGATCTTCCCAAATGCAAATTCCATCAGATCCCCATTTCTATTCCTCTCAGAGAAAGAACCAGACCTTCCAAAGCTCTGGGGCAAAGGTGGGGCTCCCTCAAGACCCCTTGGCCTGGCTGGTGGAGCTGGGGGTAACCCTGAGGCCAACATGGACCAGGCAGGTCTAGGAGAGGCTGCTCAGTCCACAGCCCTGGCCACCCCCGGGTTCTCCCATCCCAGGCTGACTTGGAACTGGCTCAGCCTTCTAGGACTGACCCCTCCCCCAGCGCAGGCTTCATCTGACCCCAGATGGGAACGGGAGCTGGAGGCCAGGCAGGGGAAGCCCAGCTGGGCTGCAGCCAGGGGCGGTATGTGTCAGGAAGGGGAGAGAGCAGGGCCACAATAGCCTGTCAGTATCTGGGGCCATCTGAAAGGAGGCAGCTGGCGGGAGGATAAACCTCAAGGAGTCTATCTCTTCCCTCTTATCAGACTGACCCTTGGCAGCCTTGCAGCCCGCGGAGAACAAACAGTCATTAACAACCCTGCCCACACTCGCGCACAACCCGGTGTGACCAGCCCAGCCCGGGGAGCCAGGGCCTCTCTTCCTGCCAGGGCAGTCTCGGGGGTCCGCCTGTCGGCCAGCCCGCCCATTCTGCCCCTCCTTCCTGGGCAATGAAACCCTACGCTCAGCCCACCCTGGCCTACCCCTGCCCGTGGTCCCCTGGCCTTTCAGGTCAGGCCTCCGCATCACGTTATATGTGGCTTGGCCTCACCGCATCCTCCGCTCTCCTAAAAAACCTTTAAAAGGTCTTTTTGCCCTGCCCCCCTTTCCAGGCGAGTTCTCAACCCTCAGTAGGCCCACCCAGAGTCTGCGCTACTGACCCGGCACCTCCTGTCTTCAGCATGTGATCCAACCCCCAAGCTGGCTTTGGGGGCAAATTCTCACTAAAGCAGAGCCCAAGGCAGGAGGAGGTGAGGGGACTGGGAGCAGAGAGAAACAGAAAGCCTAAACACAGTCACTCCAAAGCCTAACCAATGGCCAGCACAGGAAGAGATGGATGTGATGAGAGACCGGAGGGGTATTTCTCTGCCTGAGCCCAGGACAGAGGCAGGGCAACGTTTGGGAAGGGGGATGAGGACAACGGGAGGCAGGGGGCAGCTCCCTTGGCTGCAGGAGCCCAAGTTCTCCAGAGAGGACAGAGCAGGCTGGGTGATGTTCAATACGTCCAACTGGTTAGCAGAAAGGTCGGAACAATTCTCAGCGCCTCCTGGACCCTGCGGTGGTATCCTGGGGCCCCAGCAGTATCCCCCTCGCAGGATATGGCGCTCCTCTGTTCGGCCTACTGGACGATTTGACAGCAAATCCATGAACAGATCTTTAAATTCTCTATTTACAGATGAGGCGACTCTGGGGCCCAGAGAGGGGCAGCAACTTGCCCTGGGTCACACAGTCCCATTTCACAGCATCCTCCTAAGGAAGTGCCAACGCTGGCTTCCCTACATTGGAAGAGCTTGAACAGAGTATCCTGCTGCTGTTTAGTTTCTAAGCTGAGTCCGACTCTGCGACTCCACAGACTATAGCCCACCAGGCTCCTCCGTCCATGAGATTTCCCACCCAAGAACAGCGGAGTGGGTCGCCATTTCCTTCCCCAGGGAATCTTCCTGATTCAGGGATCAAACCGATATCTCCTGCATTGGCAAGCAGATTCTTCACTGCTGAGTCACCTGGGAAGCCCACAACAGGAGTCCCCGTGACTCTCCTAACCCCTTTCAAGCTGTCCTGTCTCCCCCTACCTGTGACACTTGGGGTCTCCTCCTGAGACATGCTGGAGGACCTAGGAACCGGCCAGAAGCTACACAGGTATGGGCCCGGGGAGATAGCAAGCCCTCTGGGACAGGATGGAACAGAGAGAAGGCCAACTGCTGGAAAGCCCCTTGCGGCTGGCTGCCTGGGCCTCAGATGGCTCCCGAGAAAACCCAAGAGAGACAGGACCGGGCTCCCACCCCTCCCCGGCTTTCCGGCACAGCCTCGGTCCTTCTGGCTGCGGCCTGCTCGCTTGCTCGGGCAGAGCACACAGCACAGGGGCCACAGAGACTTTCATTTCCTCCTGACTCTGGCTCCACCAGCATCAAACGATGAGTATTTTGTTTTCAACTGAACTTGACAGTTGGGGGGAACTCTATTCAAAGGTCAGGGAGAGTCCCTTGCAAACCCAAAGGGATCCTCCCTACAAAGAAGGAAGAAGGTAGTAACTATGCATGGTAACATATCGTTAACTAATTTGTAGACATTTCGCAGAGTATACAAGTGTGGAATCGTTATGTTGTACACCTGAAACTAATATAACGTTATATGTCAGTTATATGTCAATAAAAAAAAAGAAGGAAGGAGGGAGAGAGAGTGGAGGAGCAGGGTGGGGCTGTGGGGTGACAGGGCAGGGAGGGGGACGCCCCACTCCAGCCCTCAATTCCCTCCCTTGTTCCTCTTCCTACAATCCACCTCTCAACTTCCCCTTTCACTACCCACGCCGCCCCCTCCAAATTCCTTTAAACCACACAGAAAAGTTGTTGATTTTTTCCCTCATCAGAGCAGTCCCCTCTAGACCAATTTGCGATTTGCGTTTTTTGCTGATTTTCTCCCTCAGAAGGCTGCAGACCTGCCCAGCCCGGGGAGTGTTGCTGGCCCTCTGTGCAGGGACTTCACAGTTGGAGGGTTCAGAGGGAAGGGGCAAGGACTGCTCTCTGGGGTCTCTGGGTCATGCCCTGACCCCTCAGGGTCTCCTCTGTCCCCCAAGCCCCCTTTCGGGAGCAGGATGGGCCTCGCACCTCAACTGTACACAAGCAGAGCTGCTTTCTGTGTCCCCCTCCTGCTTCCCACCCTGAGCCTAGAGAAGAAGAGAAGGGGAGAAAAGGAAAAAGGATGCTAACGGGTAAACGTGATCAAACCAGGAAGAGATGCCCCTCCAGGCAGGAGAAGCCTGTGCTACCCGCTCCCCCCAACCTCAGCAGCCAGTGGGGGGATGCCAATCAACCTCTTTCCCTCTCTGAGCTTCCTCATTTGCAGTCACATCCCCCTTAAGGAAGAAGGCGTTTGAGGATGTTTTTCAACATCTGATAGCAGAACTGTTGTTTTGTTTTAATATGATTATTTCACAACACAAATTTAGCACTGACAGCAAAATAAAGAAAAATTACATTTGTCTCTAGATTTCTCTTGTTCCTAGTTCACCTTATTGTACACGGGTAGCAGGCAGTGCGTTCATATCATGCATGGCAAAATATCACATCCACTATGGCTCATTCATGTTGAGGTTTGAAGAAAACAGCAAAATTCTGTAAAGTAATTATCCTTCAATAAAAAATAAATTAATTTTAAAAAAAAACACACTCATTTGAATGCTAACAGCTATAACTGGGGGGGGGGGGCAGTTCTCTTCACCCCAGGAAGATGATCCTCTCTGAAAACCTGCAGGGATAAGTGCCCTTCAGCATCACTCCTTCTGCCCCACCTCACAGAGAACCCTGCTCCCTTCCTCACTTTCTTTTTATGTAGTTATTTAATTTTTTGGCTGAGTGGCATGTGGGATCTTAGTTCCTCAACCAGGGATCAAACCCGAGCCCCCCTGCAGTGGAATCTTAACCACTGAACCACCTGGGAAGTCCTTCTCCCATTCCTGCAGTAGGAAACCTCTCCAGTGCTCAGCTAGAAAGTTGGGGTGGCCCAAAGCCCAGCCTATGCCCTGGAGCCTTAGGAGAGGTCTGCAATGGCAACGTGAAAGTGTGACTGACAATACGCTGTAATTACAATCATGATTTATAAATAAGCACCAAGAGGTGCCCCAGAATGGCTGCTTAGGGACACACACAGGCGTCCCTGGTGAGCCCAGCATAACTGAAGGAAATGACTGTTTTCCTCAGATAGCAGGCAAAGTTCACATCCCCTACATGCAAAATGTCATTTGCAGATATCTGCCCTAATAATTCGGAGAAGGCAATGGCAATCCCTCCAGTACTCTTGCCTGGAAAATCCCATGGACAGAGGAGCCTGGTAGGCTGCAGACCATGGGGTCGCGAAGAGTCGAACACGACTGAGTGACTTCACTTTCACTTTTCACTTTCATGCATTGGAGAAGGAAATGGCAACCCACTCCAGTGTTCTTGCCTGGAGAATCCCAGGGACAGAGGAGCCTGGTGGGCTGCCATCTATGGCGTCGCACAGAGTCGGACACGACTGAAGCGACTTAGCAACAGCAGCAGTCCTAATAGTGAGAACTTGTTGCTAAAGAAAAGAGGGGAAAATCTAAAACCGAGGTCCCCAAAGAGCTGGGCCAGCTCCTGGAGTGGGTAAGGGCTCAGATATTGGGACAACATGGTGGGGGAAAGTTGCGGCACGGAAACTGAGAACGGGGAAGGGGGAGGAAGGAGAAGGCCACCCTTGGCGGAAGTGGAGAGACAAGAAGAGATGCGGGCATGCTGAGCATGGACCACAAAGCCCCAGTTGCTTTCAGAATGAACCGGGCCCCTGAGGCGGTGGGGCCCCACCCCCTCAGGGCTGAGGCCCCAAATCTCAGGCAGGCAGCGTGGAGTCCGGAGTAACAAGCTAACCAGGCTTCCGGAAGCGCTGTCAGCATCCTGCACACAGCTCCTCCAAAGCAAGGACACTTCATCTCCTGCAAACTCCTCCTCCTCCTGACTGCCCCACTTCAGCTAAAGGACCTGACCTCATCACCCAGGCAAGGAAGTGTCTAACCCCAGCCAACTGACTGTCTATTCCAGAAGATATCTACTTTCATAGTTCTCTAGAATCAGTCCCTTCTTTCCATTTTTACTGCCAAGTTCCAGTCTTCATTACTTCTCACCTGGACCCTAACTAGTTTTCCATTTCCTCCCTCCCTTCTTTCCTTGTCCCTTTATGACCCAGCCATACCCTGCTACCAGCCTGCCCTCTGCCTGCTCAGAAACTTGTCGAAACCAAGCCCTCTTTCTGCTATCTGCTGAGTCAAGTCCTCACTGAACAACACTGTGCTGGACTGATCTCTTGCAATCTCTACTGCCTCTTCTTCTGGGGACTCCAACTTTTCGATACAGTTTGGGGGGACTGCCTACTGTGTCACCAGTCCTTCCCCGGCCAAGGGAGGAGGCATGGCCCAGTCTGGGCCAACCAGACATCTCCTCTCTGGGATATGACTCCCAACCTATGGTGACAAAATCCCAGAGCACAGCTGGAACAGAGTTATCCTGGCCACAGTGGTACCCTGAAGAGGCTGGCCTTTGGCTCCTGACATACCTACTCCAAGACCCTGGAGGGGGACTTCCCTGGTGGTCCAGTGGTTAGGAATCCGCCTGCCAATGCAGGGTACACGGGTTTGATCTCTGGTCTGGGAAGATTCCACATGCCACGGAGCAACCAAGCCCATGCACCACAGCTACTGAAGCCCGCATGCCCTAGAGCCTGTTCTCCACAACAAGAGAAGCCACTGCAGTGAGAAGAAGCCTGCGCACCGCAACTGGAGAGCAGCCCCGCTCTCGGCAACTAGAGAAAGCCTGCATGCAGCAACAGAGATCCAGCACAACCAAATATAAAATAAATATATAATTTCTTAAAAACCTATTTAGAAAAAAAAAAAAAGACAAATAATTGCTTTTAAAAAAGACCCTGCAGGGGACTTGGGTCTCGAGTCATTCCTCAGATTCTAGGAGTTCCCACAGCCTTCCAATGAAGTCCTTTCCTACCAAAGTCAGCCAAGGTGTTACTTGTAACCAAACTTCTTTTTAAAATACCTCTCCTATGCTCCAACCAAAAGAGAAAATTCCCTGAAAGCGCCGTTATGGTCTCTCCTTCCCCTGCTGACCAGTATACTCCCTGGCCTGCAGGCACTGTTGGAACTCTGCCTTCCCCTTCAGGGCCCAACCCAGAGTCCTCTTTTGAGCCCTCTTTGGGGATGACCTCTCCTCCTCTAAACCCACAAGTCCCTGGCTACCCCTTCTGCCTCCCACTGTGGACATTGGAGTACCTGTCTTATCCCGCTCCCGGTGGACAGGGACTTGGTCATCCTGTCCTCCACAACACCTGGCAGAGTTCCAGGCTCAATAAATTCACTAGGCTTTGTGGGCAGACAACTCAAAGGCCAATTACAGGTTTTCTGGGCAAGACAGACAGTGAGTGACAAAGAGCACGGGGTCAGAAAGACCCCATTTGGCTTCCACATCCTCCACTTACCAGCTGAGTTTATGGGCAAGCCTCATAAGTTCTGTAAGCCTCAGTTCTTCCTCTGTGAAAGAGTGACAATAATGCTAACCCTGCAACGCTGCTGTGAGAATGTGACGAGCGGACATGCAAGAACATCCAGCCCGGCGACTGGCTAAGAGTAACCACTCAGGGAACAGCAGCTGTCACTCCAGCTACCCACAACTCCTGGGTTAGCAGATGCTCTTTCGGCGGATTGAAATCATGAGCCCTGGGCCTGTTGTGTGACCCACAGAGCATCTCTGTTTCTTAGTAACCCCACCTGGGTCTACCTCTGCCTTATAAACCTCCTGAAAAACAGTAGGTGAACAAATGCATGGCGGAGACAAAGCACAATGTACGGGGCTCCTCCTGTTTGTCTCAATCAGAGAGTCCCCGGCACCCTGTCCAGCGTGCAGCCATGGCCAGCACCCAACCCGCTCAGTCTGAGGGGCGGGACAGAGGAGCGCCTGGTTCAGTGTCTGCTTCCCCATGTCCTCGCAGCTACCCCTTTTCCAAAGCCCTGGTGCCTGAACGTCCTGCTTTGGCCGGGGGTGGGGGGTGGGGGGTGGGGGTCCTTCCTTCAAATGGCCACAGTACAGTGTCTGCTATGTGGTTACGGGGGACTGGGAGCTCAGGCCCTACAAGTCACCCCGACCATTAATCTAGCCCACACTGGAAAGCATGGGAATGGAAGGAAAAGACCAACCCAGGAAGCTGCCAGAACAGTCCTGGGTGGGGAAACAAGGTGGGAGGCAGCCTCCTGAAGACCTTACATGGGCCTGGATTAATCGCCTAGGCAACTCTCATGGCCCCAAACCAGTGGTTCTCAAGTGCTATGGTCAGGAAGCCGGACAGAAATAAAATCTCAGGCCACACCCAGACTGCCTGAATCAGAAACGTCTGGGAGTGGGGCCCAGCAAACTGCGCCTTACACAGCTCTTCAGGGGGATTACTGAACACCTACTCTGTGCCAAGGACCGAGCTGTGGGGTGATATTTCAGAAACGAGGACACATCTGAAGAACTTCCATAGTCTAACAGCCGGCGGGGGCGGGGGGGAGGGGTGGTCAAAATCAAGTACCCAATACACAAGGCAGGATGGGGTATAGAACAAGGCAAAGGAATCAGCTTCTCACCCCTCTTGCCAGCTCCTCCTCCCCCCGCCAGCTCTTCTCTTTCCATGTTGGCAAGGGAGAACTCCAATTCAAGGAAACCCGCTCCCCACCCCAGGCTTCTCTTTGAGACTCCTCATAACTGCAGACAGTTTTCAAAATAAGAGTGATCCTCACCCTGAGGCATCGTTCAGGTCCAGAGGTTTGGCCTGTGGGGAAACGGACCATGAGGCCACAACCAGTGGTTCTTAGCAGCTGAGAAGTTGACCCCATGTGGGGTCTGGGCTCGGAAAGTTCCTAGAGGGCTGTGAGCGTGCCACAGCACATCACGGCAACTGCACTCCCGAGCAGGGTCACTCCCACAGGCCCCTGGCAAGCTCACACAGTGAGCGCAGATGCAGACATAAAGACGGACACAGACAGCTGGCCCCCTGGCCTCCCTGCCTCCATTCTCAAGTTACAGGGTTAAAGATGTCCTCTTCACAGCCAAGGGGGAGGGATGAGAGAGGGGGTGCTGAAGCAGGGAACCATCTGGTTCAGATCAAGATTGCTCATTCAGGACCCCAACGGAACTCCCAGAGCCTGCCTTCATGATGGCTCATAGATTTCCCTCCCTCCCCCAACTTCCCACTGGGAAACTAAAAACTGGGCTAGGAAGGGATGACCCATAGGCAAATCTGCCGAAGGAAGATAAAACAAAACTAAACCAAAAAAACACAAAACTGATACAGGCAAGTCTCCACCACCTCTCTGAGCCCTGGCTCCCTCTTTCCTTCAAACCCTGAATACCACAAATAAACTTGAGATCACCACCTACAGTCACTACATCTTCCTCCACAAAGAGCTCAGGGGGCACCTAGCAGGCATCCTTCCTTTTGCCGGCAACCATCTCCAAAGTTAGCAGCAGAAGCAAGATGAGGGTTAGGGGTGTGGTCTCCCAGACTTCTCTTATGCCGCCATCTCCACCAATGTGGGAGGTTCCCTCCATCTCTGAGGGATGGTGGAGTCCACCACGCATAACGAGAGGAAGAAATGACCAACCAGCTTCCAGACAACTGTCCCAAAGACAAGATGGGAGTGTGCATCACTGGCTAGGACTGACTGACGCAGGGACTCCAGAGTGCCCTGAGCCCCCTCGGCAGCTTTAGCTGGAAGAGGCTGCCACTCCCTTCCCACCACCAGCACCTCTCTCCTTCCCCCCAACACCACCTTAGACTCTGTTCTTCAGTGTTTCACTGTAGCTGTAAAGCAAGAGGCAAGATGGGAGACGGATGCAGTTGGCAAGAAATAGAAATCAAATGGCTAACTTGAGTAAAGGAGTGATGGGTGGGGGACTCTACAGGCAAAGGAGGCCAGAAATTAAATACAGGAAGGAGGAGGGGGAAACAAGTGGGAGAACGGGGAAAGGGAGACTAAACGGAGCTCAGCACGGAGCTGCGGCAGGCAACTGGGAAGTTTGGTCCAGTCACAGAGGAATGACTGAGGGAAGAAATGACTCTTTCATGCCAAGGCAAGGGCTCAGATCAGCCCGACAGGGCTGGGGCATGGACTTGGCCAAGTTCCTGGTTCACTGTGCCAAGCCTTGGTTTCTCCGAAGTGGGAAGGAGGTCAGGCTGTTAGGTCTCATCAGAGAGAACTGGGCCACTGTGGATGGCTCGGGGGCAGTGCCAGGTAGGGAAAAGAGGAGAGAGCTGCTGATGGTGCAAAGACAGCCTGTGGCCAGGAGGAGCGGAGCGAGGGTCCCCAAGGGGTGCACAGGCCAGAAGCGCGCGCGGGGCTGGGGGTGCGAACTAGGCAGTGGGCTGAAGTCGGGACTGGGGCACGGAGCGCTTCTCGGGCTGGGCTGGGGGGCTGGGGACTGCCACCACGGGGTGGAAGAGCCGCGCGTGGGAACGGCTGGAGGTGCAGGAGCAGAAGGCGGGCAACCGGGAGGGAGGCCAGGGTAAGAGGACCACCGCCCCCACGGCGGAGCCCAGCGCCCCGACCCAGGGGAAGTTAACGCGGTGGACCGGGAGGGTCTGGGCCGCTGGTCGAGCCAGCTGCCCGAGCGGAGGGGGTTCGTGGCAGCAAGGGGCCCGGGGCGCCTCACATCCCGCCCGCCCGCCCGCGCACCTCAGTCAGCTCCGGGCGCTGCGCGGGCCATGCTCGCCGCTGCCGCCGCCGCCGCCGCCGATGCAGAGAAAGCCGCCGCCGCCGCCGCCAGCGTCCGGACCCGTTAGCTCAGCGGCTCCCCAGTCCGCCCGCAGCGGGCCAGTCCCGCCCTTGCCCGCCCGGAGCGAGCCGCCGCCGCCGCCGCCGCCGCCGCCTCAGCCCGGCCCCTCCCCCCACCCAGGCTGACTGGAAGGGAAGGGTGGGGGCGGGGGGCGGGGGGGCGAGGGCCCCCTCCCCACTCACATCCTCCGGCCCTGCCCCGCCCCCTCCCCCGCTCGCCTAGTCATCCTGGGAAATGGAGTCCAGCGCGCGCCGCGCCGCCAGGAGAGCCCGACATGCGGAACTACTACTCCCAGAAGACAGCGCGCCAGCCCGCGCGCTTGTGGGCTTTGTAGTCCCCCGGGGGCTCGGGACATCTACAGCGCGGGTGGGGAGGGGGATGGGAGGTTTCCACCCCCGTGAGGCCGGGGTACCGACGGCCGAGACAGGATGTGGGGTCTGCGACGCGCTGTGCCGGGGCTGAATACCTGGACCTCGAGGGGGGCGCCCAGCAGTGGAGGATGCCTCTCACACGGCTGTGGTCCGCTGCAGCCGCGCAGGGCTGCAGGCGAAGCCTCTAGCCCGAGAGCCTCACGCTGGGGACGGTTACCATTCGCGCGGAAAGAGCCTTGACCTGAGGCTAGCTTGGCTTCCTGCCCGGGCTCCGCAAGCCGGAGCTGCGGTGAGGCCGCTGCGCCCAGGCGGGAGAAAAGAGATCACCCCACGTGGGCGTGGGGTTTTCCCTACCTGGAAAAGGGGGGCCGAGTGTCTCTCGGTTTCCTGGAGCGCTCACCCCCCTGGGGACCTTCTATTGATAATTCTAGTCCCACCTACTCTCTTTCTAGCTGACGCCCTTAGCTCCCAACTGTTTAGGGCAAAGTACACACATAGGGCAAGGTATTACCCATTTTAAATATTTTTCTATGTCTTCTCTTAACACGTGCTTTCCCCAGTTTCCAGATCTACCTCAAATTGTTAATGGAACGCCCGGTTGCCCTCCAAGCTTTATCCCTTCTGGCAGAGGGAGGCCTGTAAGTCGCTGGTTCTCTAACAGGCGTCTATCAGATTCTCCTGGAGAGTTTTTTAGACACAGCTGACCGACACCCCTCCCGTTGCTGTTGGTTTAAGTCCAGGGTGGCTGTGAGAGTTTTCCTTTCTAACACGTTGTCAGGAGATGCTGGTTTGAGGAACCACTTTGAGAACCCCGCCTATTGGCGTTTGTTGGCTAGAGTTCTGGCATTGTCCTTCAAGGACAAGCCTGCTGTGGGATAATATGAGCCTCAGAAAAGTCAGGCCATAGAAAGTGGGGTTTCAGGCTAGTTTAGCACAAAAAAAGTTCTTTTTAATTTAAATAAATCAATCAGTTGATGCAGTAAAAGGAAAATATTATATGAACCTGAGGGCTTCTCTCATAGCTCAGTTGGTAAAGAATCCGCCTGCAATGCGTGAGACCCTGGTTCGATTCCTGGGTCGGGAAGATCTCCTGGAGAAGGGCTAATCTAGTATTCTTGGACTTTCATGTGGCTCAGCTGGTAAAGAATCCACCTGCAGTGCGGGAGACCTGGATTTGATCCCTGGGTTTGGAAGATGCCCTGGAGAAGGGAAAGGCTACCCACTCCAGTATTCGGGCCTGGAGAATTCCATGGACTGTATAATCCAAGGGGTCGCAAAGAGTCAGACATGACTGAGCGACATTCACTTTCCACATGAGCCTGAAAGATGTCCCAGTCCTTAGCCCTTAGCATTCTCTTCAAAGCTGATAAGGTTTTCTGTTTCAAAGGGGAGCTTGTTGGGTGTGGTGCTACTCCCCAAACTATGGGATTGAGATCTCAAACCTCTAGGATAGGGTCAGCTCCGTAGAATCCTCTGCTTCCAGGTGTTCTATGACCTATAACAGGCTGGAGGATTGAGAGGTGGGAAGGTGGATTCTTGACTTGTCAGGTATCTGAAAGTGACTCTCACACCACACCTTACCTGGGTAGACCCTTAACCACCTGCTATCCTGATGTTCTGGGAGCTATAGAACTCCAAGGGGAAACTTGGTCACCTTCACCCTCTGGCACGATCTCAGACCCTTTCAGCTGTGAGATGATCAAGTTCTCTGCTCCACCAAACTCTAACCAGGCTCCTGTAGGCCCTCTTCTCCAGTATGTCTCAACCTTGGCCTATAAAAACTATACTCTTGGTTAGGACTCTGTCGGTCCACTGCAGTTCAATCCCTAGTCAGGGAACTAAGGTCACATCCCACATGCCACACAGCACAGCCACAAAACCACCCCGGCAAAACCAAAAAACTGTACTTTCAACACAGATGACTTTATCCACCCTCCTCCTTGGTGGTTCAGACAGTAAAGAATCTGCCTGCAGTGCAGGAGACCAAGGTTCGATCCCTGGGTTGGGAAGATCCCCTGGAGAAGGGAATGGCTACCCACTCCAGTCTCCTTGCCTGGAGAATTCCATGGAGAGAGGAGCCTTGTGGGCTACAGTCCATGGGGTCACAAAGAGTTGGACATGACTGAGAACTGAGCGACTAACACACACAACCTCCCCCCACATTAAAAGACTTAAACACTGTAACATAGTTTCTAACATCTCAAGGCCGCATCCCTGGGATGACTCTATCCCCCCTTTAAAGTGCCTGCCTGATAAAGCTCAAAAATTTACTGTTTATTCTAGCCAATACCAGTTGTAATTACCCCCACCCCCACCCCTTCTTAGAGCGTTTACTAAAAAGGCTTACAGTTGTGACTTCTTCCTTTCCTTTTAAGGTGTGCATCAAATGTATATGTGTTACGTATCTTTCTCAAGGACCTGAAAGCCATTCCTTTGGAATATAATCACTGGAAAGAATAGGGCCTCTGTGGGAGGGTAGAATCCTAGCTTCAATGCTTGCCAGCTAACAGATACAGCTGACCTAATCAACATGTACACTGACCAACCCTTTGTAGTTTTCACTTCTCTGCTCACCTCCCTCCATACTTTCTCATTCTCCCTGTAAAGTGCCCAGTCACCTCTGTGTAAATCCAAGTTGCAGTGTATATCGATAATATATTGGTTAAAATCTGTCCTTACCACTTTAGTTCCTGCTTTGTTTATTTTTCAATTATTAAGATTTTTTGTTAGTTAACTATTAAGATGTTTTTATCTTTGACAAAATGGATATGAGTGGTGGGCCCTGGGTCCCCAGACTCCAGCCTTCCTCCCATCCACCAAAGGCCAAAGGGTGAGTTATCGCTAGGTCCTTGGGCACGTAGCCCAGAGGACACCAGGGGTGTCAGACCCTGATTAATGTTGACCCCTCTGTTGAATTCTTGAATGCTTTTCTGTTTTTTATTTTTTGATTTGTGTCCCTGTCACAGACTATAGTGCTTGCGTGCTCCGTCGTGTCTGACTCTTTGCGACCCCATGGGCTGTACATGGCCCGCCAGGCTACTCGGTCCATGAGATTCTCCAGGCAAGAATACCGGAGTGGGTTGCCATTTCCTATTACAGGGGATCTTCCCAACCCAGGGATCGAACCTGCGTCTCTTGCATCTCCTGCATTGGCAGGCAGATTCTTAACCGCTGGGCCACCTGGGAAGCCTGTCACAGACTACAGGGGGCTCAGTAATCCACATACAACTCCATGCTCTGCCCCTAAGACCAGCTGCCAGGCCCTTCCTGTAAGGACTTTGCATCTGCAATGGCGACTTTCCCTCACGGGCAGAAGGGAATGAGTCTTTTCGAGTTTACACCCATCACCCAGATGTCTGTTAGCAGATTACCTGGGGAGAATTACGATGTCATTTCATGGGCAGCGCAGAGAACCTCTCTATCCCTCAACTCCAACAGGAGCTCCCATCAGCACCCAACCACCTCCCAGTTAGACATCAGATTGGTTTTTACCCATTTCCTCTTGCGGGTTGTTTTCCTGTCCTCTCCACCCATCCAAATTCTGCCTGACTGTTCAAAGTCTGCCTTGAGTTTTCCTCAACTGCCTCCCCAACTGCCTCAGCTGCACATCCACTGCGAACCTCACCCCTGGTGTAGCACTTGAATTTGCTTCATTGACTTAAAAGCCTACCTTTGCTGGTGAGCATCCGCAGCAGGGGAAGCAGTGGAACCGGAAGTGGGCGAGACAGAGGAGCCATCCCTTGCTTTGGAGGCAAACTGCTACTAAGTAGCAGGATGCAAAGAGGAGGTGCCTCCCTCCTTCCCCTGCTTTCTGGTTGACCTGGTGGTGGCAGCTCCCACACCTAATGGTTTGTGTGACCCAGAGCAAACTACACAGTTCTGTGATCTGTAAAATGGCAATAACAACAGAATGGCCATAATAACAGACCCTTCTAGTAGAGTTGCTATAAAGAGTAAACGAAGAAAAAAAAAACAAAACATACAATGATGCTGGATAAAAAGACTGTCAAAAAGAAATCAGGTCCATCTGTATATTTAACGTGATCACAGTACAAATACCAGCAGCATTTGTTATGTTTTTTTGGAGAGGGAGGAAGAGGAACAGGTCAGTTTATTTTAAAAATTCATTTGGAGGGCTTCCCTGGTAGTCCAGTGGGCAAGAATCTGCTTTGCAATGCAGGGGACATCGATTAGATCCCTCGTCAGGGAAGATCCCACATGTGGAGCTAAGCTCGAGCTCCACAACTACTAAGCCAGCACACTACAGCCCGAAAGCCACAGCTCCTGAAACGCCCGTGCCTGAGAAAAAGCCACTGCAGTGAGGAGCCCGAGCGCTGCAATAAGGACCCACCACAGGCAATGGATAAATATATCTTTTAAAAAATGCATTTGAAAAAATAATAGGTAAGATTAGTGTCAACAACAAAAAAGATCAATTGTCAAATCTAAGAAAGACATGGAAAAATCTTTTTGAGCCAACCTGAGGACTGTTCTGCCCATCAGAGGTCAAAGCAAAATTATATAAGTTCTTGAGACAAAAGGTTATTCATCAAATGACATATTGACAGTTTACAGACTCCAGATGTGCACGTTGTACAAAGCAAGTGATGTGTCATCATGACCACTTACAAGATTAAGAAGGAAGGTTATCTCCTAAGGAGGTCTGTTTTATGCAAGTACACGATACACTCTAAAGGAGAGAGAGGAGGCCCAAATGGGCAAAGAAACATGAATTTTTTTTAATCACGAGTCAGGAAATTTTTGAAAAACTAATTGTATGAAGTAGTGAATGTCCTCTTGGATATTAAACATATTATAAACATACCTTTAGAATAGTGTAATAGATCAATAACATAGACCTGTAAGTCTACAAATAAACTCAAATACTCACAAAAATTGACATATGGTAAAGATACATTTCAAATAAGGGAGAGGAAAGATGAATTTTTCTATAAATGGTATAGGGACAGTTGGAGAACCATCTGCTCAAATATTAAGTTAACGCTGGATCTAGTAAAAAAAAATCACCAATGGCTACCAATATGAAATATGAAGACAGATAATGGACCCCTGATGGAAGTAAAATATGCAGAAAGTAGTGGTGAAAAAAAATAAATCACCCCAAATCTGACAACTACCAATGTACAGAAAGCACAGGTGTTTGAGAGGAATGTTTTATTTGAAACTATGGGGATGCAATCTAAAAACTTCAGTGAGAAACTGTATAGGACAAATGATACAATTTCTTCAATGAATCCATTGAAAAAAAATTTAAGACAGAGGAGAATCTGTAAATTAAAACAAGCTACATTAACCAACTGCAATGTACGGACTTTGTTTGACTCCTAATTCCAACAAACTGAAAAAAATTGCATGAGAAGAGGGGAAGTTTGAATACAAACCATTGGATATTGAATAATTATTATTCATTTAAGTGTATTAATGGTATTATGGTTAGTTGTGTGTGTGTGTGCTTAAGAGACTTCATTTAGTGATATATACTGAAAGTTTATTTATGGAATGATGTCTGAGGTTTGCTTCAAAATAATTCAGGGTTGGGGTAAAGGTATAGACACAAGGCTGGCTAAATTGGTAATTGTTGAACCTGGGAGACCAGACGGTCGCTTGAGTTCATTTTAACATTTTTTTTCCTACTTTTGCATGTACAGTATTTAAAGTTTACATAATAAAGTATTTTTTTTTACTGAAGTATAGTTGATTTACAATGTGTCAGTTTCAAGTGTACAGCAAAGTGATTCAGTTATGCACACACGTGTGTGTGCTCTGCTCAGTCGTGTCCAACTCTTTGCAACCCCAGGGACAGTAGCCCACCAGGCTCCTCTGTCCATGGAATTTTCCAGGCAAGAATACTGGAGTAGGTTGCCATTTCCTTCTCCAGGGGATCTTTCCAATCCAGGGATTGAACCTGCATCTCTTGTGCCTCCTGCATTGACAGACAGATTCTTTACCACCTCGCCCCTTCAGTTCAGTTTAGTCGCTCAGTCGTGTCTGACTCTTTTTGACCCCATGGACTGCAGCACGCCAGGCCTCCCTGTCCATCACCAGCTCCCAGAGTTTACTCAAACTCATGTCCATTAAGTCGGTGATGCCATCCAACCATCTCATCCTCTGTCATCCCCTTCTCCTCTTGCCCTCAATCTTTCCCAGCATCAGGGTCTTTACCAATGAGTCAGTTCTTCACATCAGGTGGCCAAAGGATTGGAGCTTCAGCTTCAGCATCAGTCCTTCCAATGAATATTCAGGACTGATTTCCTTTAGGATGAACTGATTGGATCTCCTTGCAGTCCAAGGGACTCTCAAGAGTCTTCTCCAATGCCACAGTTCAAAAGCATCATTTCTTCAGTGCTCAGCTTTCTTTATAGTCCAACTCTCACCTCCATATGTAACTACTGGAAAAACCATAGCTTTGACTAGATGGACCTTTGTCAGCAAAGTAATGTCTCTGCTTTTTAATATGCTGTCTAGGTTGGTCATAACTTTTCTTCCAAGGAGCAAGCGTCTTTAATTTCATGGCTGCAGTCACCATCTGCAGTGATTATGGAGCCCCCCAAAATAAAGTCTGCCACTGTTTCCACTGTTTCCCCATCTATTTGCCATGAAGCGATGGGACCAGATGCCATGATCTTAGTTTTCTGAATGTTGAGTTTTAAGCCAACTTTTTCACTCTCCTCTTTCACTTTCATCAAGAGGCTCTTTAGTTCTTTGCTTTCTGCCATAAGAGTGGTATCATCTGCATATCTGAGGTTATTGATATTTCTCCTAGCAATCTTGATTCCAGCTTGCGCTTCATCCAGCCCAGCGTTTCTCATAATGTACTCTGCATATAAGTTAAATAAGCAGGGTGACAATATACAGCCTTGATGTAATCCTTTCTCTATTTGGAAACAGTCTGTTGTTCCATGTCCAGTTCTAACTGTTGCTTCCTGACCTGCATACAGATTTCTCAAGAGGCAGGTCAGGTGGTCTGGTATTCCCATCTCTTTCAGAATTTTTCAGTTTGATGTGATCCACACAGTCAAAGGCTTTGACATCGTCAATAAAGCAGAAATAGATGTTTTTCTGGAACTCTCTTGCTTTTTCGATGATCCAGTGGATGTTGGCAGTTTGATTTCTGGTTCCTCTCCCTTTTCTAAATCCAGCTTGAACATCTGGAAGTTCATGGTTCACGTATTGCTGAAGCCTGGCTTGGAGAATTTTGAGCATTACTTTACTAGAGTGTGAGGTGAGGGCAATTCTGCAGTGGTTGGAGCATTCCTTGGCATTGCCTTTCTTTGGGATTGGAATGAAGACTGACTTTTTCCAGACCTGTGGCCACTGCTGAGTTTTCCAAATTTGCTGGCATATTGAGTGCAGCACTTTCACAGCATCATCTTTCAGGATTTGAAATAGCTCAACGGGAATTCCATCACCTCCACTAGCTTCATTCGTAGTTACGCTTCCTAAGGCCCACTTGACTTCACATTCCAGGATGTCTGGTTCTAGGTGAGTGACCATACCATCGTGATTATCTGGGTCATGAAGATCTCTTTTGTACAGTTCTGTGTATTCTTGCCACCGCTTTTCAATATCTTCTGCTTCTGTTAGGTCCATACCATTTCTGTCCTTTATTGTGACCATCTTTACATGAAATGGTTGTTCCCTTGGTATCTCTAATTTTCTTGAAGATATCTCTAGTCTTTCCCATTCTATTGTTTTCCTCTATTCTGTGCACTGATCACTGAGGAAGGCTTTCTTGTCTCTCCTTGCTGTTCTTTGGAACTCTGCATTCAAATGGGAATATCTTTCCTTTTCTCCTTTGCTTTTCACTTCTCTTCTTTTCACAGCTATTTGTAAGGCCTCCTCAGACAGCCATTGTGCTTTTTTGCATTTCTTTTTCCTGGGGATGGTCTTGATCCCTTTCTCCTGTACAATGTCATGTGGGGGCTTTTTTCAGATTCTTTTCCATTATAGGTTATTACACGATATTGAGTATAGTTCCCTGTGTTATATAATAGGTCTTTGTTGCTTACCTATTTTTTGTTGTTGTTGTTGCTTACCTATTTTACGTATAGTAGTGTGTATATGTTGAGGAAGAAATGGCAACCCACTCCAATATTCTTGCCTTTAAAGTTCCATAGACAGAGGAGCCTGGCAGGCTACAGTCCATGGGTCATAAAGAGTCCGACACAACTGAGCGCGCGTGTGCACACACACACACACACATATGTTAATCCCAAACTTCTAATTCATAATTTATAAAATGTTTTTTTAATGTTCAGTCAGATGTGTACAGCATACCTAGCTAAAAACCAAAACCACAACAAAAACCAAGTCAACAGAAAAGTGGAAGAAAATTTTGCAATTTATATCAGGTATAAAAGGCTAATACAAAGTGCTCTGTAAATCAGTAAAATTTCCAAGGAACAATGGGACATGTAAAAAGAATACAAACCGTTCACAGAGAAGGAAACAAACAGCTGTGATGTGAAAACATGAGTAGCTTCACCCTTTTTAAAAAAAATTATGGTAGGGACTTCCCTGGTGCTTCACCTTCCAATGCAAGGGGTGCACGTTTGATCCCTCCTTGAGAAGCTAAGATCCCACATGCCCACAGCCAAAAAGCCAAAAAATAAAACAGGAGCAATATTGTAACAAATTCAATAAAAGAGTTTAAAAATGATCCACATTAAAAAAAATCCTTTAAAAATTGTAGTAAAAAATACATAACATACAATTTACCATCTTAGCCATTTTTAATTGTACAGTTCAGTGGCATTAAGTACATTCAAGTTGTTGTATGATAAACACTACCATTTATCTTCATAATTTTTTGGTTTTCCCAAACTAAAACTATGTACCCAAGCTATTACTCCCCACATTTTCCTCTCCTCCCAGCCTCTGACAATCACCATTCTACTTTCTATCTCTATGAATTTGACTATCAAAGCTTGTAAGTATGAAGACAGT
Source organism: Cervus elaphus (assembly GCF_910594005.1). Taxonomy (NCBI): domain Eukaryota; kingdom Metazoa; phylum Chordata; class Mammalia; order Artiodactyla; family Cervidae; genus Cervus; species Cervus elaphus. Next base: position 3,662,403 of record NC_057818.1, on the reverse strand, counting down.
ATTTGTCCTTTTGTGCCTGGCTTATTTCACTTAGCATAATGTTCTCAGTGTTCATCCATGTTGGGGCATTCGTCCGGATTTCCTTCTTTTTGTAGGCTGAATGATATTCTATTGTATACACTGATATATACCACATTTTATCCATTCATCTGTTGATGGACACTTGGGTTGTTTCCATCTTTTGGCTATTGTGAACAAAGATGCTATGAACACGGGTTTACAAATATCTCTTTGAGTTCCCAGTTTCAATTCCTTTGGATGTATACCGAAAGTGAAATTCCTGGATCATATGATAATTCTGCCTTTAATTTTTTGAGGAACCCTCATAATGTCTTCCATAGTGGCTGTACCATTTTATATTCCCACCAACAGTATACAAGGATTCCAGTTCCTCCACATCCTGACACTTATTTTCTGAGTTTCACTTGTAATAATAAAAGAAATGCAAATTACAACCACACTGAGATATCATTTTTCACCTATCAGATTGGCAAAGATCAAAAAGCTTGATAGCTATCTTGGGAAGAGTATGGGGGACAAGGATTTTCGTTGTAATAATAAAAGAAATGCAAATTACAACCACACTGAGATATCATTTTTCACCTATCAGATTGGCAAAGATCAAAAAGCTTGATAGCTATCTTGGGAAGAGTATGGGGGACAAGGATTTTCGTACACTGCCAGTGTGGTTGGAAATCCATACGGCCTCTGTGAAGAGCAACTTGGTAATGTCTTCAAATTACACATGCACACACAATTTGACCTAGTAATTTCTAAGGAGGTATCCTATCTGCACCTGTTCTTAATTACATATAGAGATGGATATTTGTCAAAGCATTGTAAGAGAAAAGATTAAAGATGATCGAAATATTGATGATCCAGATTACAGATTAAATGAATGGAACTGGGGAAGTTTCAATTGATGGTGTCAATTGTTATCACTCCTGCTCACTTACTTCAGTTATTTCCGACACTTTGCCACCCTATAGACTGTAGCCCGCCAGGCTCCTCTATCCACTGGACTTTCCCAGCAAGAATACTGTAGTGGTTTGCTGTGACCTCCTCCAGGGGATCTTCCCGATCCAGGGAATGAACCCACGTCTCCTGCACTGTAGGAGGATTCTTTACCACTGAGCCACTGGGGAAGCCCTTTTGTTATCATTGAAGTGAAGTGAAGTCGCTCAGTCGTGTCCGACTCTTTGCGACCCCAGGGACTGTAGCCCACCAGGCTCCTCCGTCCATGGGATCCTTCAGGCAAGAATACTGGAGTGGGTTGCCATTTCCTTCTCCAGGGGATCTTCCCAACCCAGGGATTGAACCCAGGTTTCCTGCATTGCAGGCAGACACTTTACCGCCTGAACCAGGCAGGGAAGCCCTTTGTTATCATTACTTCACTAGATAACAGACTTTTGAAGAATAGAGGACGGGCTTTTGTAGGCCCAAACAGACCTTCCAGAAATATTGATCAGATTAACTATTTCTTAGCCTCTGGCAGAACTAAGTTGGCAGACAGCTCAGTGAGATAAAGTGGTTTATCCACAGAAGGGTACTACATATTATGTGCAAAGCACACTGGTAGGCACTGTGAAAATGACTGAAATTGAAGAATTGAACCCTATCTTCTCGGAGCTTGAGACCTTGTGAAGCACTCTGACAGACCTTAAAAGTATTCAACTTTTTTCAAAGTGTACTTTCAATAATATCAATGGAGACCATTGATCTGGTGTAAAAACTTAAGGCTCAGCTCAGGGAAACTGTATATTAACAGTCCCAGGGGTTGAGACTTTAAGCTCTCACTGCCAAGGGTGTGGGTTCAATCCCTGGTTGGGGAGCTAAGATTTCTGCAAGCCGCAGGCATGGCCTGAAAATAGGATTCCTTAACATGTTTGTGAAATGCTTTATAGCTTAGCCTAGAGGTTCCCCATGCAAATAGGCATTGTTTTTCCCTAGCTCTGTCTCTGTCCACTGAGAAGACCTGGGAGCAATGACACCCCATCAGCAACAAGCACACTAAATGTGTTTGTTTGTTTGTTTGTTTTTTAACATTTTCTGGCTGTGTGGCATGTAGGATCTTAGTTCCCCAACCAGGGATCAAACCCATGACCCCTGCAGTAAAAATGCAGGGTCTGAACCACTGGACTGCCAGGGATGTCCCTCAGTGCTTTTTTTTTTTTTTTTTTAATTGAGGTGAAATTCACAGAACATAAAATTAACTTGATAAAGCATATAATTTAGTGTATTTAGTGCATTCACAATGTCTAGAAACCAGTACCTCTAGTTCCAAAACCTTTTCATCACCTCACAAGAAAACCCTGTACCCATTAAGTGATCACTCCTCATTCTTACCACCCCCAGCCCCTGGCAACTGTTAGCTTGCTTTCTGTCTCTATGGATTTAACTATTTTGAACACCTCATATAAGTGGAATCATAAAATATTTAGTAATTTTTGCCTGAATTCTTTCATTTTGCATATTTTCAATTCATCCATGTTGGAGTATGCATTATTCTTTTTATGGTTGAATAGTATGTCATTGTATAAATATATATATATGTATACACACACATTTTGCTTGCTCAGTCTATTTATTTTAAAGTTGTGGTAATAAAATAAACCCATTTACCTTTATTTAATGGATCTGTACCTCTTCTGAAGCAACACTTGGTAACATCCTATGTTGTTGTTTAGTTGCTAAGTCGTGTCTGACTCTGTGACTCCAGGGATTATAGCCCACCAGGTTCCTCTGTCCATGGGACTTCCCAGGCAAGAATACTGGAGTGGGTTGCCATTTCCTACTATATACTACTATTAATATATAATCACATCTTATAGAATATATATACACATATATGTATATATGTACATCCTATAGCAAGTATATAGATACATACACATTTCATAGCAGCACTCTTTGCTGCTATAATATATATATATATTATATATAATATAATATATATAATAGAATATAATATATTATACTGCATAAGATATTTGGCAAAGGCAAGTCAGGCTTTGGGGAAGATGGCCACTTAATGATAAAGTACACTTAATAGTTCTCCAGAGAGGGTTACCTATTTGGTTATCCTATCGGGTCTGGATTTATATAAAACCATACCAGGGACTTCCCTGGCAGTCCAGTGGTTAGGACTCCATGTTTCCACTGCAGGGACCATTCCTGGTCAGGGAACTAAGGTCCCATAAGTCACATGGAGTGGCAAGGAAAAAAGAAGAAAAAATAATCAGCTGTTTCAATTTCTCCTTGAAAGAGCAGTAGGAGAGTTTAATATCCTCTCCTCATCTTCATCATCTAACTCCCTTCTCTTCAGCAGTTCCCCTGCAGTAAGTGCTCTTGGTTATACGCTTTCACAGGGATGGATCACCCATTCCCCAGCCATCATGAGTGCTGGCTGCTAGCTGACCCCTTCTCCGGAGAATTGTTATCAGTCCCTGTGAACTGCTTTGTCTGGAGATGCCCAGGAAATTTCGCTCCTCTTCCCTACTTCCCCCTGGCCCACCCATAGCCGACAAATGACTGATGTGGGGTACAAAGTCCAGATCCCCTGTTTCTAAAGTAAACCCTGTGGAGCATTTTATGCTCCTGAGATCCCCAGAGGATGAGACTGAGGCTAGACTTAGCTGAACCATCTTTGCTTGGCTTCTTCCCCTGCCTTATTCTGTCTTCCTCACTACCCTAAAAAATCACTTGCAGAAGAATCCCTTTCTCTTGTTCTGCATCTAGGGAACTCAGCCTAAGATATCCCTGGGTAGCCCTGACTCCCAGAGGGATTTCCTGCTACCAGCGGCAGCCACTCATCTCATGCAGGGTCCTGCAGATTGCAACTCCTCCAAGAAGCCTTCCAGTCTTGCACCCTCACACTCTGGCAGCATGTTTAATTAGGAAGTGGGACGCCTACTTGGGCTACCCTCATAGCTAAGTTGGTAAAGAATCTGCCTGCGATGCAGGAGAACCCAGCTTGATTCCTGGGTCGGGAAGATCCACTGGAGAAGGGATTGGCTACCCACTCTAGTATTCTTGGACTTCCCTTGTGACTCAGCTGGTAAAGAATCTGCCTGCAATGCGGGAGACCTGGGTTTGGTTCCGGGGTTGGGAAGATCCTCTGGAGAAGGGAAAGGCTACCCACTTCAGTACTCTGGCCTGGAGAATGCCATGGACTGTGCAGTCCACAGGGTCGCAAAGAGTCGGACACGGCTGAGAGACTTTCACTTCACTTCACTTCTGGATACCTTCTCTGTGCCAGGCACTGTGGCAGACCGTTAGGCAAATACTGTTGTATTCTTACAGAGGAAGAAACTGAAGCTCAAAGAATTTGAGTGGTTTGCTCACACTGTCAGAAAGTGATGAGAATTGGAAAGGATTTGTCTGATTCCAAACCCTAGAATCTATCCTATATTATAACATCAGAATTTTTTTTTTTAAAAGGCTCTGTCTACCCCAGATCGCGGGGGTGGAGAGCTACACCGTTTTTGTGTCTGCTGCTGACAGATAAAGTACTGAGGACTTTATCTCATTAAAAAAAACTCTGTGAATATCTTTACTAGTGGCCTTGGAGCCCGACCCAGCGAGCCTGCCTGCCCGAGGATGTGGGGTGAAGCCCTTGGCCTCTGAGCTCCTTGGAGCTCACTGTTTTTGTTGAGCCACCCCCAGGGCTGCAGCTGCAGACACCCCTTCCTTCTCCTCCACTGCAGAGTGGGGTCTGCTTTGCTAGGAACAGCTTTCCTGGAGGCCTCCTGGGTTCACAGGAGAAGGAGCAGGTGCTGAAGTGAAGGAAGGAGGAGGAGACCTGGGCCAAAGGAAGAGAGGGGGTGACTCTAGGGGGAGAAAGAGGGATGGAGAGAGGTTTGCAGGAGGAAGTGGATGAGTGGGAGCTGAGCACAGGACTGCTGTTTATTCATTCCATCATTCAACACATTGTTTTAACCACGGATGATGTCCCAGGCATGTTCCAGTGGCTGAGGATACAATAGGGAACAAACCACGGATCCAGCTTTAAGGGGGCCGTGTGGGAATAACAGCAATAGTCCCAACAAGGGTTAGTAATTTTGGAGCATTTACTACAGAGTCAAGAATTTATCTTATCCTCATAATAATCTCAGGCATTTGATACAATTATTACCCCATTTCACAGATAAAGAGTCCTGACACAGAATAACCATGTGACTGGCCAAGGTTACAAAGAGTTAGAGTGGAATGTAACATTTTCTCTGAAACTCACTGCTTGGGCCTCCCAGGCTCCCTCTTAAGGACAGTAGTTTTGTAAAGTACTTCTAAGAAAAACTCAAGCAGAGCAAATGAAGCTCAAGGTCTCCCTGCCTATGCCCACACCTGGCAGTATCCTCCTCCCTGCGCTCCTTCCAGTCCTGCTCCTGTCCATAGGTAGTGTCATATCCACAGACATTTCAACATGAGTAGCTTCCCATACATTATGTTCTTTAACAAAATGCCTTTTTTTTTTTTTAAACAAAATGTCTTGAACATCTTTCCCTATTGCATATGTCGATCTAGCCAATTATCTCTGTTGCACAGTATTCCATTGTATGGATGTGCCTAATTTATTTTTCCAGTACCCTAGAGAGAGTGCCCGTGCGTTTCCACTTTTCCGAGATTACAAACAATGCTGCCATTCATAACTTTTCCAAAAGAGCCACACATCTTCTCGCTAGAGTTGTGACGGACCCCATCACAACTCAGAAGGACCCCATGATGAACTCGTGCAAGCCTGGTTAATTGCCAATCCGACGGTAGTCGCTTACGCTGGGACACCACCTGTGGGTTTTATCTCCGGGTTTGATTTCTGCCTCTGCGGAGGAGAGCGGCGGCCCGTTCCGCCGCACCCTCAGGACTCCCCGACCCCGGGGTTAAACGAATGCACACACCCCAAGCCTGGGACTCGAGCCCCAGGAAACGCGTTCTGTCTTGGAGACGCCCTGGCTCCTCTGGGAGTTGTAGTTTTGCTGCCCCGCGGAGCCGCCGTCTCTCGCCCCAGCGCCCCTTCTCGAAGGGACGGCTCACTACCCTTTAGGAAGGAGTTGCTCGGACCATGTCTGAGGACCCGCGGGGTCGCTCGGAGCCGGGATTCGGGGAGGGGCCGCCTCTGGTGTGGAGAGCGCTGAAACTACACTTCCCAGGACGCGCAGCGAGGCACGCGCCGCCCCGCTTTAGAGAGCTCGCGGCGCGGGGGCCGGGCGCAGGCAGGTACGTGGGTGCGCGCAGACCCGGCGCCGCGCGGGTACCCCCAGCCGTTTCGCGGACCCCTGCCCGCCTCTTGGGCCCTCAGGACGGAGCTGGGCCACTGGCTGCCCTTTTGCTTACAGGGAAGAGTCTCTCGGAACTCTGCCGGCGCCCCCGAGCGCCCGCTTGCCGTGGGGTGGCTGCAGGCCCCTCATCGCGTTGGCCCAGGTCTTTTAACAGGAGCTCTGGGACTTGGGGACGCCCGGGACAGGGACTCCAGGCGGCTGGGCCGCTGGGTGCCGGCGCTGGTGACTTTCCCTCTGAGGTCACTTTTCCGGCCTCATTTTACGCCGTCCACTCAACCATATTTCCTTTGTGTGATTTGCAGTGTAGTCTTTACTTCCAATCACCTTCTTTCTGCCTTCCTTTTCCCCCTTTTCTCTGTGAAACTACTTTTTCCCCTTTAAAATGCAAAAGCACTGGCCTACTTCTTTTCAAGAAGCAAATATGAAGAGGCCTTATTTTATTCCGGCCTTGACTCCCCTTCCCTATCCTAATTTTGGGCAGTGTGTGGCTGAGGGCATTAAAAACCTTTTCAACTTGACCTCAGTAGATGAAGTTCTGTTGGAAGTGTGCAGAATGTTGGAATAGAGGCCTTACTATCTAAGATCTCTTTACAAATGTTAAGTATGACAGAGGGCAAAGACTCCAGGAGAGAGGTCTTGTTTCTGCAGGGTGCATAAGGACATAAATCTTGGAGCTGGACACACCTGACCTCTCTGTACAAGCTGTATATGACCTACATTATCCCCATTACCTAAATAAGAATCTGAGCGACCCAGGTCCCAGTCATGGCTGCAGTATCAACTAACATTTGTGAACTGGACAGAATACTTCTCTGGCAGTGGTGTTGTGAGGATGAAAAATCAGTTGACTATGGGTCAGAGTGAGTGGCTGAGCTAACTCATAACAGCTGTCATCTTTAATGCCATCCCTGATTCACTGTCACCTTGTATTGGGCACTTTACATATATTTAGTACTTTTGTTCTATTTTCCGTTCTACAAAGTAGGTTTGGTGTAGTGGTTAAGAGAATGGACTTTGGAAAAAAGGTGTCTTGGTTCAGATTTGGCTCTACCACTTGCTAGCTGTGTGAACTTGGGCAAGTCAATCTCTGTGTCTCAGTTTCTTCATCTTTAAGGATCAAGAGAGTACTTCCCAATACTTAGAGGTTCTTAGAATAATTTTTCCTTTGATGGTGCCGAGAGGAAAATGATGTACTTGCCATATTGGTTCAGGTCCTCAGAAAAGCAGACAACAGGATGAGGTGCAAGAGATTTATGGGGGGAGGCAGAAGGGGAGGGACCTGGAGGAAGCCGGGAGAGCTGTCTGTTTGCATTCCAGGTCCACTTCCTGTGACAGAACAGGAGAAGGAAGACAGGAGTTATGCCCAGAAGCTCTCAGACTGCAGTGCAGTTCTGAGACAGCTTCTGTTGGGTTGAATGGGGAGTTCTGGCACCAAGGAGGCCTCCCAGGGGATCCCTATCTTGTCTTAGTGGGTCTGTCTTCTTTCAGTCGTTGGTTGATGGGTCGCCGGGCCTCCGTGTGGATGAGATGGGGGGCATCTGTTGTTAGGCTTCCTACCACCGGAGGCCAGAGCTGGTTAGGGGGTGCCAAAGGTCACACAGGGAGTTGGTGGCCAGCCTGGAATCCCCAGCCACACCCTTCACTGGGAAGGCCCGATGGGTAACCTGGGGAATGCCTCTGACCTCAGATCCCTGGCCAAGATCTCCTGCTCAGATTTCCCTCTGGATTCCCCTCCTGAGCTGAGTGGGGAGCTGAGCAGTTTCTGTTAGTGGTGGAGCAGTTTCTGTTAGTGGTGGAGGCTTTCCCTGGAAGCTCGTGGGAGTGTGGGTGTTGCTAAGTGGCAGTGTCTGTCAGCCCGAACCACGGCTTGTGGCAGCAGAGTCTGACACAGGAAGAAACGGACCGAGATTCAGGTTTCCCGTTGGCTCCGACTGGAATGCGGGTGGGCTGTGGACGGAGGTGTGCTCAGGGCACCTCTGGGGGATCATGCAGCTTGCTCCACCGGCCCTCCCCACGCTGAGCTTTGGGGGCTGGAAGGAAGAGGCGGGAGGGGCTGCTTCGTGGGACCACCGTGGGCAGCACACTCCTAAGGACTCGCTATGGAGGTCTTGGGGAGGCCGAGCCTCGGAGGTTAGACCATTTTCTTACCTGGCAGGAGAGGAGCGTTGCAGGGATAGGAGTGGGTGAAGTCGTGGCTTTGGCGTCACCTTCCCCCTACTGCTCAGAGTGCTCTGGAGGAAGGTGACTGACAGGTGGGGTTGCAGCCCCATCTAGCTTGGAGTCTCTGAGAGGGGAGGTCCCCTCCGAGGGCACTGTAGTGGGTGCTGTGGGCACACTGCCCTTGAACAGACTGGTGCACCCCTCCCAGAGCTTCCCTCTTTGCAGGGAATTGCCTGTATCCTCAGGAGCCTGGACAGAGAGCCTCCCTCCCCAGCCTCAGCTCGGAGCCAGTGATTGGGTGATGAGGGGCCTGCAGCCCCATGCTTTAAGTGGGGGCCCGCTGTCAACGCCACACCCTCCCCTTACTTCCCCTTACTTCCTCTCCTGAGGAAATGTCAAACTGATAAAGACAAAGATACACTCATCATGCGACCCAGTAATCCCACACCCCGGTGTCCACCTGGAGAGATGTCTTATGTTCACATTAAATCTACACGCGAATGTTGATAGCAGTTCTATTCATGATTACCAAAACCTGGAAGCAGCCCAGATAGCCTTCCTTTAGTGGGTGGGTAGAGAAACAGACTGTGGAATGTCCAGGCGATGGAGCGCTGCTTGGCAAAAAAGGAGAAAGAGCTACGGCTATGCTTAGCCAACTCAGATGGCTCTCAGAGGCGTTGTGTTGAATGAAAGAAGCCAATCTCAAAAGAGTACATTCCAGCTATAGCTTTGGAGAACAGATGGCTGGTTGTCAGAGGTGACAGATGGAGGAGGGTGTGACTGTAAAGGGATGAGGTATAGGAGTTCTTTCAGATGCAGATGGTGGTAGTGACCACAAGAATCTATATGTGTGTTAAAAATCATAAATCTATTTACAACCAAAAAAATCAATTTTAGGATATGCTAATTTAAAAACATTCACACATCTCTGTATCTCTGCCCAGAAAACCCCTCAACTGTGGCCAGAATGGAGCAGCCAAAGGGCATTGATTGGACGGTCATCATCCTGACGTGTCAGTACAAGGACAGCGTTGAGGTCTTTCAGAGAGGTAGTTGGCCCTCACTCTGCACAGTGCCCCTGATATAGAACCACTCCCTGTTCCTTGCCACATATCCCTGGAGCCCCAGGAGCCGGGCAGTCCCAGGTTCAAACCCAGATTCTGCTTCTTCCTTGCCATGTGACCTCAGACACATGTCACTTCACTGAGACTTGCTTTTCTCATCTGTGAAATGGGGGTAACTGTCCTTACCTCACTGAGTTGGGAAAAGATCTAATGAGCTACTAGATGAAAAGGTGCTAAGTCAAAGAAGAGAAAATAATGGCGGTTGGGAGGTTTGCTCTAGGTGCTCCGGAATGGGGGGCGAGGTGCTGGGGGGCAAGTCCCAGCCGTGTTCTGACCGCAGAGCTGGAAATACGGCAGAAGCGAGAGCAGATCCCTGCCGGGACGCTGCTGCTGGCTGTGGAGGACCCTGAGGTTCATGTGGGCAGTGGAGGAGCCACCCTCAACGCCCTGCTGGTGGCCGCTGAGCACCTGAGTGCCCGCGCCGGCTTCACTGTGAGTTGTCCTGACGTACCCTCCTTGGCACAGCGGGGTGGGGGCTTCAAGCGGAGCCTTTCCCTGGTGCCCGCTCCTCGGGCCTCACTGCCCTGCCCCGTTCAGGGTCAGCATCGTGCTCGCGTCTGTAGATTGGGCAGACTCACCCAGGTGAGGGCAGAATGCAGGGCCAGCCTTTCGTAGTGGTTCAGAGCCAGTGTCAGAGTTAGGCTTTCTGGCTGCTCTTGGAAAAGCTCGTCTTGCCACCCTGGGCTCTCCTTCCCACGTGGCAGTGGCTTGCTGGAACTGGGCTGCAGCAGCCCATGTCCCCCCCACACGCAGTCGCTTCACTCGTCACCCTGCCCTGGCACGGGGAGTGAGCGTGGCTGTAGACATGGGTGCAGCCTGGCAATGGGCGTGGCACCAGCGAGTCAGGGACCACTGTGTGGCTGCAAGCTTCCCTACAAACGGGGCAGGGGGTAGCCCACCAGAGGGCCGCTTTGTCCCCTCATCTGTCTCGTGCCTGCCTCTGGCCATTGGTCTTACCTGATATTCCTTTGCTACTTGTGTGGACTGGTGCTGGGGTTTCTCCCTGGAGGGGAGGCTGCCACTTGTCTAGACCTCTGTCAACAGGGCTCTCCCACTTCTGATAGGTGGTCACGTCAGATGTTCTGCACTCGGCCTGGATCCTTATCCTGCACACGGTTAGTAGAATGCCCGGCAGGGCCCACGCAGAAGGATGGAGCCGCTGATTCTTGGGGTTGGACAGGACTTTAGAGGGCTTCTACCTCTGCGTGCAAGGTGTCCCTTGTGCTCATTCAGAACTGTCAGAATCAGAATTGATCCAGGTGTTCAAAATAGGGAACTGGATAAATAAAAACAGCATATCCTCCTGGAGGAATATTAGACAGTAAGTAAAAGGTCCATTTAACTCTTTGCACTCACCTGTGCATTGACTGACTCTGTGACCTGGGGCAATGGTCACATGATCACTTCTAGGCCTGTTAACAATTCCTCCTCCTTGTGGCTGTGTTGAGATGACCCATTAAATGTTTAAATCGGGGCTGGGCCTGGCTCATTGTGAGTGTCAGTGAGTGTATTTTCATTATTCAGTGAAAAAGGCAAGCCACACAAGTTTGAATAGAATGATCTCAGCTTTTTTAATGGAAAGTTTGGTTGAGATCATTATAGATGCACATGTAAGAAACAGTCCAGAGAGAAACCTCTGTAAACATTGCCCAGATCCCTGCAATGGTCATATTTTCCAAAACTATAGTATAATCACAGCCAGGATATTGACATTGACTTATTTCTCCAGTTTGACTTACACTCCTGTGTATGTGTGTGTAAAGTTCTATTTTCTCCACCTTTTAAATTTTTGTAAAAAAATAGTCTGCATATGAGGTATATGAAAGGATATACCTCACAAATGAGGGCAATGGTTATTATTCCCGAGGGATTGTTTTTCCTTTTGTGTATCTGCATTTTCTAATTTTTTTTTTACCATAATCATTTCATTTCAAAAATTATATGAAAAAATTATTGAGAAAAACCCTGGTCAGAGTGCTGTAGCCTGGTGGCTTTCCGCTCCGGCCCTCTGCCCCAGGCTCCTCTGCCTGTCCCCACTCCCCCAGGGTCGAGACTTCGCCTTCGACGACTGTGGCCGGGCCTTCACCTGCCTCCCTGTGGAGAACCCCCAGGCCCCCGTGGAGGCTGTGGTCTGCAACCTGGACTGCCTGCTGGACACCATGAGCCATCGGGTGAGGCCGGGCCCTTGTCCTATTCCCCGCCGTGCCCCAGCCACGGTCTTTGCTGGCTGAGACGGGGGACGCCAGAACAATGGCTTTGGGTGCCCGTGTTTAGCCACACTATTCAGGAGGGTAGTGCGCCGCCCTGGGGGAGGCGTGGCCCCAGAAGTAGGTGGGAGGGCGGGCACGGGCACCGCAGGTCTGGGGGCCCCGGCCCCTCAGCAGCCTGGTCCCCCGGAACAGGCGGAGGCCGCCAACTCTCTCTGTCCCCGCAGCTGGGCCCGGGCTCCCCGCCGGGCGTGTGGGTGTGCAGCACGGACATGCTGCTGTCGGTGCCTCCGAGCCCAGGTGAGCCTGCGGAGGTTTGCGGCAGCCTGCCCTGCCCGCCTGCGCCCGCTCTGCCTCTCCTCTCCCACCCGCCATCTCGGCCTGGCCCGCTGCCCCTGCAGAAAGGGCGCTCTGAGGTTTTCGGGATGGAGCCTAGAGCAGGAGGCAGGCCTCCCCCGCCGCGCCTCCCTCTGCTGCCCGTGGGATGGAGGCACCCAGTCCTGTCACTCTGGCCTCCAAGGGCTCCGGGGACGAGCTTTGGGGGGTGAGGTGCTGTTATCCTCCCAGGGGAATGCCCATGCTGGAAACCACGGAAACGCCCTTTCTCTAGAGGTGCCTGCACACCCCTGCCCTGAGAGCGTGCTCCTCCTGGCAGGGCCCCCCACCCCGCCCTTGCCTTGGCTTGGGGTCCCTGGAGAGCCTCCTGCCTCCCCCACCCGCAGGCATCAGCTGGGGCGGCTTCCGGGGAGCCCGAGGGATCGCCCTTCCGGGGAGCACAGCCTACGCCCGGAGCCACGGCGTCTACCTGACTGACCCCCAGGTAGGGCCCCGGGAAGTGGTCTGTGCAGCCTGGTCCTGGTTCCTAGCCAGCCTGGGTTTGAGGTTTTCCCCACGGCAGCAGCTCCTGTGCTCACTTAGTCCTTTGCCAAACATGAGTTGCCCCTGACCCTGTGCCGGGCTCTGTACCTGCACTTGGGGCCGTGGAGACATTCAAAGCCGTGGAGACGGTCTGCCGTGAGGCCGGGGCAGGTCTCGGGCACGGGTGCCCCGGGGGTGTCCCGGCCCCATCAGACTTGTGACGGAGGTTTTCATCTGGAGGACGCCCTCCTTCTCAGTCTCTTTGCCTCCGCCCCTAACTCTGTTTCCTCCTCCCGCCTAGGGCTTCGTTCTGGACATTTACTACCAGGGCACTGAGGCAGAGATACAACGATGCGCCAGACCTGATGGGCGGGTGCCGCTGGTACGGCTGCCAGCCCCCAGGGTGGGGGGCTTGGAGACTTTATGGGATGGGAGAGGGAGGGCTTGCCTTTGTGCCCAGGGCAGAGCGCCCCACCTTCCAGGGAAGGCTAGAACCGGAATCTGAGGCAGATCTGGAACAGGTATTCAGGGGGGCAGGTGGCGCCAAAACCTAGGGACAGGGTTAGCCTTGGCATTCAGAGTCTTGTCCTGAATGAGAAAGGCCAGAACCAGGCTCAAGGGATATTTCTAGAAGGGAGGACAGAGATGTAAGTGGTGGGTAAGAGTCTGGGACTAGACTGTAGGGAAGACGGAGGAGCCCTGAAAATTGAGGGGTCCCCAGAAGGCCCTGTCACGGGGCCCTTGGTGGGGAGCTGCTTCCAGTCCGCCTGGAGTCCCAGCGCTGCAGTGGCCCAGAAAATGAAGACCTTGTTCCGTGTGGCCTGGGGGCCCGTCTGCCCCTGCTCTCCCCAGCTCGGGCACACGCCTGGCCCCGGGGTCTCTTTCCTGACCCTGTGGGGGTCCCTGCAGGTGTCTGGAGTTGTCTTCTTCTCTGTGGAAACTGCTGAGCGCCTCCTGGCCACCCACGTGAGCCCGCCTCTGGATGCCTGCACCTACATGGGCTTGGACTCGGGAGCCCGGCCTGGTCAGGTGCCCAGGAGTGGGGACCGGGAGGCCTTGGCCTGGGCGAGAGGCCCTGACGCTGCTGGTCTGGCTGTGAGGCCTCGGGCCAGTCTGTTCCCTTCTGTGTGTCGGTGACTCTGGGGAGGGAATGGGCCCCGCTCAGCCGGGGAGCCCACTGACAGAAGTGCCTGCCCCTGTCCCAGCTGTCTCTATTTTTTGACATCCTGCTCTGCATGGCCCGGAACGTGCAAAGGGAGGACTTCCTGGTGGGGCGGCCCCCGGAGATGGGGCAAGGTGACGCGGACGTCGCGGGCTATCTGCACGGCGCCCGAGCTGAGCTGTGGAGGCAGCTCCGCGGTCAGCCGCTCACAGTGGGTGGGTCCTGCCTCTCCGCGCTCTGGGTGGGGAAGCCATGGGGGTGGGGACACCCAGGGGAGGCTCCTCCCTCACCCTCTGGCCCCTGGGCCCCTAGGCCAGGCCAGCCTCGTGAGCGCCTGCGCGGGACAGCTACCTTCTCTCGGTTCCGAGTCTCCTGCTGACATACCACTTCCCTTCTTCCTTCGTCTCATTCTTGGGCCCCCGTCCTGGTCTTGCTTTGTAGCTGGGTGACTTTGGGCAGGTTGCCGAGCCTCTCTGGATCTTAGCTTCCCATCAGCATAGTGGGCTCGTTCATGCCTGCCCTCCCAGGCCCTGGTGAAGCCATGTTTTCTGGTGGGAGACCCAGCCTGGCGTCAGAGCTGCAGGAGGCGGGACATTGAGGTCAGTACTTGTGTCTCTACAGCGTATATCCCTGACGGCAGCTACAACTACATGACCAACTCAGCCAGTGAGTTTCTGCACAGTCTCACATCCCCGGGGGCTCTGGGGGCCCAGGTCGTACACTCCCAGGTGGAGGTAAGACCTGCTTGGAGGTGAAGCCCGCAGAGGTGCCTGTAGGGTGCTTGGAGACGGTGGCCATGGGGGGCTGCAGGAAGGGGTGGGAACAGCTCATGCTTAGGACAGACTATGAGCGTAGGTGTTATTACCCCATTTCACACAGGAGTCACTGGAGGCTCAGAGAGGTTAAGTAACTTGCTTAAGGCCACAGAGCCAGTTAAGTAGCCAAGTCAGGATTCTACATCCAAGTCTGACTGATTGAGAAGGTAGAGAAGAGTCCCCCCTAACCCTTTCTGAAGGGTCTGCTCAGGGAATCAGGCAAATTCATGGTGATGGGCAGGTAGAGTGCAGAGGCAACCCTCAGGGCGACAGGGGTTGGACTAGCGGGACAGGTGGGAGTTTTCTGGGGGGCTGTCATCTGGTGGGATCCCCGTTTCTGGGTTCAGGTTTGCTCTGGAGGGGAGCGTGCCCCTGGCGGAACAGCAGGAACCAAGTTGGGGTGGGAGTAAGCCTGAGGCTGGGGCCAGGGAGGTGCGGAGGGGGGTCTGGCTGGCCGGCTGGCGTGGAGCGGCAGGAGCTCTGGCTGGGGCTGGGCTGTGGAGGAGGACTGGGGCCCCCCCTGCTGGGCCTCACGGCTTTCTCCCGGGTCTGCAGGAGCGGCCGCTGCTGGGGGCCGGGAGCGCTGTGGTCAGCTGCCTGCTGGAGGGCCCCGTGCGGCTGGGCCCCGGGAGCGTCCTGCAGCACTGCCACCTGCGGGTGAGGCTGGGCGTGCAAGGGGGAGGCCCGCTCCGGGGCGCGCCTGGGCTCCGCTGAGCACGCAGACCCTGTCCTCTCCCCCCAGGGCCCCATTCACGTTGGCACTGGCTGCTTCCTGAGTGGCCTGGACATGGCCCAGTCCCAGGCGCTGCACGGCGTGGAGCTGCGTGACCTCGTCCTGCGGGGACACCACCTGCAGCTGCACGGCGCCCCCAGCCGGGCCTTCACCCTCGTGGGCCGCCTGGACAGCTGGGAGGTAGGTGCTCAGTGGCCTCCCCTCACCCCCAGTTTTAGGCCTTGGGGGCTCCAGTGTCCCCAGCACAGCGCCCACTCCCCTGCGGGGCTCTGCGAGCGCTCACCTGGGGGATACAGGCTGTGAGGAGGATGCGGCTGGTAGGGCCGTCTCTCTTCCTGCCCCCTCTGGCCCCGACCCCGGTCCCCTGGCCTTATTGTCCTTAACCCCTTCCTGTGGCCCCGTCAGCCCTGACTGCTTCCTTCTCTTCCCCCAGAGACAGGGGACAGGGACGTATCTCAACATGTCTTGGAGTAAATTCTTCCAGAAGACGGGCATCCGGTAGGGTGGATGGCCCCATGGGGCCCCGTGGGCCTTGGCAGCTGGGGTAGCAGCTGCCTGGAGGCTCAGGGCCCACCCCCCTCAATCCCTGGGGCCTGGGGTAGTTTTGAGCAGCCTTATCTGCCCTAGCATCTTCTCCCTGGGCTACTCCAGATTCCTGACCGTGCCCAGGCTTTGGGGTTTTGTTCAGCAGCCTGGGAAAGGAGGCAGGCCAGCTGGGCCTCCCTCCCTGAATCACTCACTTATCTGGTCTCTGGAGGCGTTCCTCCTGTTCCCAGGAAGAAGCCAGGCCCCCGCTGACAGGTGGTCGGGGCTGGGGGACCAGGCAGGAGCCCCTGCTCCCCTCCTGCTGATGCGGCTTCTCTCCACTTCAGGGATTGGGACCTGTGGGACCCAGATGTGCCCCCCGCTGAGCGCTGCCTCCTCAGTGCCCGTCTCTTCCCCGTGCTCCACCCCTCGAGGGCCCCGGGCCCCTGGGACCTGCTGTGGATGCTGGACCCCCAGGAGGACGGGGGCCGGGCCCTGCGGGCTTGGCGGGCTTGCTGGCGTCTATCCTGGGAGCAGCTGCAGCCGTGCCTGGATCGGGGTGCCACGCTGGCCGCCCGCCGGGACCTGTTCTTCCGCCAGGCCCTGCACAAGGCGCGGCACGTGCTGGAGGCCCGGCAGGACCTCAGCCTGCGCCCACTGACCCGGGCTGCTGTCCATGAGGGCTGTACTGGGAGCCTGCTGGCCACGCTGGACCAGGGTGAGTGTGCTGGGCACCCAGCTGGGAAACCAGACCCTGCATCACTTGCCCTATCTGCCCTCTAGGTCATCAACCTCGGGCATTAGGGAGACATGAGACTCTAAAGCAGGGGGGGAACACAAATGGAGTTTACCGTCTGGGTGCTAGGAAGTTCCATCCGAGTCAGTGAGGGGTTTGAGGAGACGCGGGGCCCTGGGGCTGAGCCTCTGGGTCTCTTGAGCATTGGCAGAGCATGCATTCTGTGCCGGATGGGGTGAAGCGCTCCAGCGGGGGGCTCAGGCAGTGCCTTGTTCCCTGTCGATGCTGTTCACTCAGCCACCCAGGGGGACTGAGGATGAACCCAGGTGGTTTGCCTCCCGAGGCTGAGCTCTTACTCACTAAGGGCGTCCTGGGCTGGGACTCGCCAGGATGAGAACTTTGCCAGGCGGAGAAGTGGGGAGCACTCTCAGGCCAGGATACATGTGGGGCCACAGTGCAGAGGTGTGAGGAGTCTGGGGTGTTTGAGGGCAGAGGGCCTTGGGGACGGGCTCCTCCGCAGCTGCCCGCCTCCTGGTCCATCAGTGGCAGCTGGTGCGGAAGACCCTGGCGTGGCCGCCCGGGCCCTGGCCTGCGTGGCGGATGTCCTGGGCTGCATGGCAGAGGGCCGAGGCGGCTTGCGCAGTGGGCCGGCCGCCAACCCCGAGTGGGTGCGGCCCTTCTCCTTCCTGGAGCGTGGAGACCTGGCGCGGGGTGTGGAGGCGCTCACCCAGGAGCGGGCCAGGTGGCTGAGCAGGTAGGCTGAGGACTTCCCTGCTGGCCTTGGAGGTGGGAGCTCAGACGGGCGGAGGGCCCCAGGCGGCCAGCGCAGTGGGACCCAGGGCGACCGCTGGCCGCCAGCCTGGGCCCCACGCCCCTCCTTCCCTCCCGCAGGCCAGCCTTGCTGGTGCGGGCTGCCCGCCACTACGAGGGGGCTGGGCAGCTGCTGATCCGCCAGGCCGTGATGTCCGCCCAGCGCTTCGTCTGCTCCGTGCCGGCGGAGCTGCCGGCGCCCGGGCAGTGGGTGGTGGCTGAGTGCCCGGCGCGGGTGGACTTCTCAGGTGAGCCGGTGGAGGAGGGTGGGGTGGGGGTCGGCAACCCAGAGCTGAGCTGGCAGCCCCCCGAGACCAGCTGGGTCTCGTTCCATCGCCACAGGGGGCTGGAGTGACACGCCGCCCCTGGCGTACGAGCTCGGTGGGGCCGTGCTGGGCCTGGCTGTGCGAGTGGACGGCCGCCGGCCCATCGGGGCCAGGGTTCGCCGCATCCCGGAGCCCGAGCTGCGGCTGGCGGTGGGGCCCCGGCAGGACCAGACAGCCGTGAAGATCGTGTGCTGCAGCCTGGACGACATGCGGGGTTACTGCCAGCCCCAGGCCCCAGGTCAGCGCGCCTGAGACGCGGGCGGGGCGTGGGGGCGGAGCCCCAGAGCCCGCGGGCCACGGGGGCGGGCCTGAGGGGCGCCCTGCCGTCAGCCCCCAGCCCACATGGGGGCAGGACGGAGAGCAGCCCGCTGGTGCCCCAGAGCCCGCAGGGCCTGTAGTGACTGGGGAGGGGGTGTGCACTGCTGCTGGGCTGAGCCCCTGGCCGCGCGGAGACGGGGTGGGGTCTGTTTCCGCCTCGGAGACCAGACGCCCCGCTGGGGGCTGCTCGCTCCGTAGGGGCGCTACTGAAGGCGGCCTTCATCTGCGCGGGCGTCGTCAGTGTCTCCTCCGAGCTCTCGCTGAGGGAGCAGCTGCTGCGTGCCTTCGGGGGCGGCTTCGAGCTGCACGCCTGGTCTGAGTTGCCCCACGGCTCTGGCCTTGGTGAGTGGGTCCGCACCTGCTGCCCACCGGCCCGCTCGCCCCTTCAGCCTCGCTCTGGCCCCCTCGCCGGGCCCTGCCCCGTGGAGCGGGATGGGCTGGCGGAGCGGCTTCATGCCGGCCCTCTCCTGCCCTGCAGGCACCAGCAGCATCCTGGCGGGGGCCGCCCTGGCCGCGGTGCAGCGGGCCGCAGGCCGCGCGGTGGGCGCAGAGGCCCTGGTCCACGCAGTCCTGCACCTGGAGCAGGTGCTCACCACAGGTAGGGGGGGTGCCCCCGGGCAGAACGGGGCTCATCAGCAACAGGGGCTCCCCTGGACCTGCAGAGCGCCCACAAGTGCGCTGGGCCGCACAGTGATTAAGAGCTGCCTTCTTATCCCTCTGACACCCTCTCTGGTAGCTTTCAGAATGAAATATTTCTACCTCAAAGGACTTGATGTAGAAACATACTGTTAAGAGTCCGTGCAGCATCTTTCCTGTTAGGTATTCCTTCCGTCTGTGCTCCTAAGGGCTGTCCCTCAGGACGGGACTGGGTTTGGAGTAGGGGACAGGCCCCTCAGCCTGCTTTTCAGCACCTTGTTCCTCCCCTGGCTGGGGCCCCCACCATGACCTGAGGGGGCGCGGCGCAGGGCGGTGGTCATACAGAATGCCTAGCACCAGGCTTCTCACCACGGCGGCCCCTCAGCGTCCACACAGTAGAGAGCAGTGAGGCCTGTCGGCTCCAGGGTGCTCCGCTCACCTCAGGATGCCGAGCCCCCCCTCCAGCACAGCCCTGGGAAGGAAGCTGCCACAGAGACACAGAGATGCCTGCTGATGGTCTCTTCCCTGGCCGCCGAGTAGCCCAGCTCCTCCTCTCACTGTCCTGACTCACATCCTGTAATAGGTGGTCATTAGCACAAAGGCCCGATGGGGAAGCCTTTTAGTTTTCTTTTGAAGTGTACCATTCATATCCTTCATTTGGTTAAATGACAGCTGTTTATTAGATACCCACTCTGTATTGGGCCCTGGGGATAGAATGAACAATAACAGGGTCCTTGTCATCAGAAGTCACATGGGCTGTTGGAGACAAACATTAATCAATAGCCACTCAAATGAACGTATAATTACGAGCTATGCTAGGTGCTCTGGAGGGGAGGGGTGCCATTAAGGAGTTCTCAGCGATCCAGGCCGTGACACTCACCACGTTTGGCGGGAGCGTTCCAGATGCCTCCTGCCATTTGCGTTTCATACTCGAAACCCTTGCAGGCCTTTTTCCAAATATCAAAGACCTATCCCAGAATCACCTCAGATTTTGACATTTTTATGTAGCTGCCAGAAGAAAAGAGATCCATACCTTTCATTACTGAAGCAGAATGTGAACAAGCTATTTTATATAAAGTTTGATAAAAGAAGCTTATTTCCACCATCAACACCCTTTATCAATCAAGCCAGGGTGCAGGGACTGTTAGGCTGTAGGCAGAGTCCTGTGCCATCCTGCCCTCGGGGGAAGGTTGGGGTAAGGTCTTAATCCTTCGATGTGGTTTACCCCAGTTCCAAGAACACATTAGGTCTGCAGCAAACCTCAGGCCTTGGGTTACGTTCTAAGCTTGGGCTCTGGAACAAAGCCCCTTCCACTGGGCTTGTCTTGCTCCCAGGGCTAGGGCAGAAGCTGTACAACTCAGCTGACTCAGTGTTGGTGGGGGAAGCTGTCTTCCCAAGGCCAGCAGCCTGGCCCGGGAGAGGGAAGCCTGGTCGGGGGACCCCAGCGGTGACGGGGTTGGGGCTCTCGTAGGAGGTGGCTGGCAGGACCAGGTGGGTGGCCTCCTGCCCGGCATCAAGGTGGGGCGCTCCCGGGCCCAGCTGCCACTGAAGGTGGAAGTGGAGGAGGTCTCTGTGCCTAAGGGCTTTCTCCAGAAGCTCAATGACCACCTGCTCCTGGTGTACACTGGGAAGACCCGCCTGGCCCGGAACCTGCTTCAGGTCAGCCCCGGCCCCAGGAGGGAGGAGGCGGACCGCTCGGCGGGGCTTGGCAGCTCCTCTGCCTCCTCCTCACGGCTCCTGCCCTCCCTGCAGGATGTGCTGAGGAGCTGGTATGCCCGGCTGCCTGCCGTTGTGCAGAACGCCCGCCGCCTGGTGCAGCAGACCGAGGAGTGTGCGGAAGCCTTCCACCAAGGTGAGGCGCTTCCCCCCTGGAGCTCAGGACCCCGGAGTGAGTGCCTGCTGCGACTCGTGGGCCTGAGGCCAGGGGGCTCTGCAGGGCTTGGCACCGCCCTCGGTACGAGGCCCCCGGGGACAGAGGCCTACAGTCTGTCCTCTGCAGGGTCCAACGCTTAGGTGCGAGTCATGTCTCAGAACAGTACTTGCATCCTGGGGAAGGCCTCCAGCCCAGTTTCCGGGAAGCGGATGGGGGAAGAGGCTTGGCTCCACAGCTGGGTTCCAGGGAGTCAGTGCTGATCAGGGCCACACAGCTAAATGATCACTGTGCTGGGTACCATGCCAGCGGCTCTGTGCTCAAACCACCCAGAGAGGGGCTTTGCAGCTCCTGTTTCCAGCCAGTACTGGACCCAGGTTCTGACCCAGGACGCCAGTTAAGCAGTGCCTCTTGGCACCTCATCCAGCCTACAGATGGCCCCCGCTCTGTCCCCACCCCAGGGAGTCTGCCTCTGCTGGGCCAGTGCCTGACGTCATACTGGGAGCAGAAGAAGCTCATGGCTCCAGGCTGTGAGCCCCTGGCGGTGCGGCGTATGATGGATGTCCTGGCCCCCCACGTGCACGGCCAGAGCCTGGCAGGAGCAGGTGGCGGGGGCTTTCTCTGTCTACTGACCAAGGAGCCGCGGCAGAAGGAGGCTCTGGAGGCCGTGCTGGCCAAGACAGAGGTACCGGGTGGTTGGGGTACGCTAACTGGTGGGGACAGGAGCCCTCCCTGTGGCCCACCAGTGAACCAGGGCTACAGCTGCAAGCCCCCTTGGCCCTGCAGCCTAAGTCCAGCCCCCTGAGGGCCTGAAATCCGCGCAGAGCCCACTAACACCTCCCATCCTTTGCTCCTAGGGCCTCGGGAATTACAGCGTCCACCTGGTAGAAGTGGACACTCAGGGCCTGAGCCTGCAGCTGCTGGGGACTGAGACTTCCACCTGAGACCCCTTCTCTTGAGGCTCATCCCTCTGCAAGAGGAGACAGCCTGCAGCTGCAGCAGCCCCTCCTGTCCTTCCTCAGGGGAGTGTTCAGCCTTCTCTCCACCCTTCTCTGTGAATCTGCTTCCAAAGGAAAGCGACCCAAGTTCTAGCCCGGCCCTTTCTAAAACTTGGTGAAGCAGAGACGGTGCTTGGGAACAGGACTGAGACCTCCTGGTTGACGGTGGCCTAGGCTTAGCCTGTGCTCCATCTGGACCTAGGAAAGTCCTATGCTAAGCGTCCCCTGTGGCCTTTACAAATCCAATGGCCCTGATTGGGCCTTGGCCTTCTCACTCTCCACCAGGGCCTGGAAGAAGGAATGACAACCAGCCTTGGCAGACTGCTGGGGTCCCTTGGTAAGGCCGACCTTGAAGAGGCCTTGGGGGCATTTCCTGTGGCCTTCCTTAGAGGTCCAGCTTTTGCCTGAGTAGAGACTTCCTGTTCAGCACTCCCTCCCAGGCTGAGCCAGTGGAGGAGTGGGAACATGTCTGTGGCAGAGAGCCAGTGCAGTCCTGCAGCAAGCTGCTGCTGACTGAGGCCTTAACCAGCCCTGCTGCAGCTCTACCACGTGCCTGTGGGTTCTCCGTCTTCCTGGAATAGATTCACTCTGCCTGTCCAGGTTGTCCTCGTGAAGATCCTTACTGCTCCCGCTGGGACTGTGGGAGCCTGCCCCCGGGATGATCCGGCTTCTGGTGCCAAGGGCCAAGAGGGGATGAGGGTCTGGGACTGGGTGAGGCCTGTTGTCATGTGCCACTCTGGGCACCAGAGGAGGCCGAGGAGTCAGGCTTTTGCCTTCGTATTTCAGTGCAACTCGTGGACCTGTCTTGCCCTGTAGCATCCAGCCCTTCCTGGAAACAGCACACTGGCCTCTCTTCAAGGAGCCTGTTTATTCAGGGCGACCATAAATATCAGCCTCTCCTCAGAGTAAACCTCAGGTCCCCAGGTCAAGCCAAGTCCTTCAGGACTGGCAGGGAGGCAGCTCATGTGCTGCTGTGTCCAAGGACGAGAGGATGGCCCTCCGTGTGGAAGGCTGGCCAACCCTGGCGTTCCCACCAAGTTAGAAGCCAAGGTGGACCCACCTCTCTTGATGGGGAGACATTGTCCCCTAAAGCACCCCGACAGGTCTGAGAACAGAGAATGGACTGAATCAAAGTCTTGTTTCCCCGCTGCCAGCAGGGGAACTTTGCGCTATCAGAGCTCTGCCGCGCTAGACAGCCGTGCTCAGCTCCTGGATGCGGCCACTCGGGACGGGCCCCGAAGAGTCACGGGCCGGCTGGGCTCATGCGGCAGCTACAGGCGCAGCCTCTTGATGTCCTCGCTGCGGAAGTCTATGCGCAGAGCCAGCACCTGGCGCACTTCAGCAGGCGTGAGGCGCCACGTCAGCGGGCCCGAGTTGGCGCCCCAGTAATCCAGGATCTCGGTCACCTGTGGTAAGAGCAGACAGAGTCAGCAAGGAAGGGCCAGCCCGAGGGAAGGCCCGGGAACTCCACCAGAGGCAGCGCAGGGGCGCTGAGGAAGGAGGCGGCCTGCAGGGCTGGGCTGCCAGTGGAGACCCAGATTCTGTCTCTGCCTCTCCTCTCAGTCACCTTTCTCTGGCAAGGCCAGGGGAACCCCACATACCCGCTCCAGATTGAGGATCGTGGCCATCTGGGAGAGCCGGGCAAACTTGTCTCGGATGGTCCATGTGGTCACCGTGGTGAGGTAGGCGATGAGTGACCTCAGCTCCTTGTCGAACTGCAGACCGCCCAGCTGCATGGGAACACGAGCTCAAGGCCGGGCCCTCCGGCCAGGCAGCCCCGGCCCCAGCTCTGCTCCGTGCTTGGCTGCACGGCCAGCGGGGACTCGGGTGGCGCCTCAGTTGGCTCTACTGCCTCAGGGCAGCACTGAGCCTAGATGCACAGGGCCTGGGGTAGCACGGAGGGGACAGACTGGTCCTCCTTAGGGAAGACAGTGGGGCGGAGGCCTGTGCTGTCTTCACATTACCCGGTTGAAGGTGGACTTCAGCACCACTTTCTCCAACTCGACTGCGACGAGGCTGGTCATGAGGCTGGTCAGGCTGTCGTAGATGACTGGGGACAGGCCGGCCTGCACGCAGAGGCTGGATATCAGTGGGGGTCCCACCTCGCCCCCTGCCTCCATACGAGCTGTCGGGAGTGCTTCCACAGCCTGGGGCTTGGAAGGGCATCCAGAGTTCCCAGCAGGAATGCAATGAGAAGCCTCAGGCTGCTGATATGGGTGGAGGTGGGTAATTCTACAGACTGGTCCTGAGAGCCGTTGCTCACCTTGAACTCTGCCATTTGCTGCTCCAGATTAAGGATGAACTGTTGAACCCAAGGATCGTTGGCCTCATAGTCACTGAATTCCTCCTACATCAGGAAGCATGGTGGGTCAGCAGGGGCTTCTCCAAGGATCATTCACCCCCACCCCACTTCCACTCCTCTAAGGAAACAGCTTCTGTAGCTTATCATCCAGCCTAAAACCAACTTAAAACCAGGCTACAGAAACTGCTGTTTCTGCATCACACTTCTGACCAGCAACTGAAGCACTGGCCCAAACAACATGGTAGACCTCCTGGCAGTTTACTCCCTCTTGTATCTCATGTTCTATAGGAGTGAAAAGGCTGTGTGTACATGCTCAGTTGTGTTTGACTCTTTTGTGACTATTGGACTATAGCTCACCATGCTCCTCTGTCCATGGGATTTCTCAGGCAAGAATACTGGAGTGGGTTGCCATTTCCTCCTCCAGGGGATCTTCCTGACTCAGGGATCAAATATGTGTCTCCTGCATTGGCACGCAGGTTCTTTACCAACTGCACCAGCTGGGAGGCCGTGAAAAGATAAAGCTAGAAAGAAAAGGTGCTAAGATGTGGGGCAAAAAGAGCCTCAATAAAAGAGAATACATCAAGGCAAACTCCTTTTAGATGTCTTTCGGAGCCCTCTGACTGCAGGAACAACCTGTCACTGGGAGGAAGCTAGCCTTCGAGGGTGAGAGAAATGAGCCTGAGAAATACATAAGGTGCAGTCGGTAAGACAGCTCCATCGCTGGGGGCCGGGGAACACGGGGTAGTCCTGGGCTTGACGGCTGCCTGTGGTCAGGCTGACCTCCTCGATGTTGTGGGAGACAGAGAGGAAGGTGTTGATCCACGGCTGCACCTGCGGCTTGATGGCTGTGCTGTTCAGCTCCGCCAGCCCTTCCTGCAGGCAAGGCAGAGACAAGGCAGAGACAAGGCAGAGACGTCAGACGCAGGAGGCACGTGCCCCTCCCTTCCCTTCCTCCGCTCCCTCCACCGTGTCTGCCAGGGCGTCCTCAGCTCGGAGCCTTTTCTGCAGGCCCTCTCTGAAGTCTTAAGAGAGAGGATGCTGATCCAAGAGGCCAGGAACAACTGTTCCTTTTGAGGTATATCCTGAATCAGGTCCAGGCCAGAGAAGCGGCCACGGGGTTGGTGTGATTTCTGAGCGCCTGGTACCAGGCAGCGCCTTCGGCTAAGGCCACGCAGGTCTGAGTACCCACGCGGTTCCGTCTCTTCTGAGCACCTTTCTGAGGGCTCCTGGCACTGCGGAGGCCGAGTGCAGATTCTAGACGGCCAGGATGCCAGCTTGTCCACGTGACAGCAGCACTGCTGAGAAACCTTTAGTCCTCAAGGGACTCGCACAAGATCAGTGGTGGGCACGCTGCTCCCTCACGCTTCCTCCCCACCACCCCCATTTCCTCATATGCGTGTAACCCATGATAAGCCAGTGATGACAGTCTCAGAGCAAGACACAAGCCCAGGACTGGGGCTTACCTGCAGGAGGTCTCGGAATTTGCTGGACACGGCGGCCAAGTCAGAGAGGCAGCTGTCAAACTTGGCCTGGGCCTGCTCGCCTCCAATGCCTTGGCTGAAGAGCTTGGTGCAGTCACTCTAGGGGAGAACACCCAGCCATCAGGCTTCTGAGCCCAGGGAATGTCATCATGACCACAGCTAAGATTCAAGTGCTCACTGTGTGCCAGGCCCAGTTTCAAGCATTTTACTTTTATTAAAGTACTTTTCCTATGAAGTAAGTACTATTATTATTTCCATTGTACAGATGAGGAAACTAAGGCACAGAGAAGTTAATAATTGGCCTAAAGTCACACAGCACTAAGTCATGAAGCTGGGCATTACAGCTCCAGAGCACCTGTTCCTAACCCCACACTGCGGCTGAGTGGCAGAGAATGCACAGGGAAGCTGCTGTGGGTTGCCAGGAGCTGCCGGCATTTCCTACAGCCTTCTCAGAGCTTGTGCTGTTTTGGCTACAGCGGGAGCAGCAGGGAGGAAGAGCTGCTAAGGGACCAAAGTCCAGCAGACTAATTAAAGTTACAGAAAAAGTCAGGAACACAATCTAACGTGCCATGACCTAAAAACAATGGTGACAACCACCTTGTTGAATACTCACGACGTGAGAGACACTATGCTACGGGTCTGTTGTGACTATCGCTCTTACTTTATTCCACTTTAAGGCCTTTTTGGGGTGAATTCCTAAGCTGGTCCAGTTTATAGCAGCCCCCCGAGCCTCCCTCAGGAAGCCCACCAGCGCGGAGGCCCTCTTTCTCGTGTCTGCTCCTGGCCACCCCAGGCAGCCCAGCCCTAAGGTCAGCGCGCAGCACTAGCCTCAGCGCAGAGCCCCGTGCCTTTGCAGCAAAGCGCCTTCCTGGGTACCGGTGCCTGCTGGGAGGCGGGACCCTGGCTTCCCTCCTCTCCCAGAGGCAGCGTTCAGGGGTGGAGCGGAGCTGGGCTCTTTGTTTTCTAGTATTTAACAAATACTCCATGCTGTTGTGTGTAACTACTAATACAACCATTAACCACCACTGCATGCTGCTCATGTACCAGGTGCTTTATGTTCTTGTTTAATTCTCACAACAAACCTGTGGGGCAGAGGCCATCACTCCTGTTTACAGGAGAGAAAGCAGGCTCAGGGGCGTTAGAGAACTTGCCTCGGGCCCCACAGCTTGTCAGTGGGCAAATGCAGACATGAGCTCAGGGGTATCTGACTTCCAAGCCCAAGTACTTCCATTGTTATATGGCCTTCCTTCAAAAAACGATGACAACTGGCTCTCTACAGGGTTAAGTGAACCTTATATCATATTTTTTTTTGGCTGTGCCACTCAGCTTGTGGGATCTTAGTTCCCTAATCAGGGATTGAACCCACACCCTCACAGTGAAAGCGCAGAGTCCTAACCACTGGACTGCCAGTGAATTCCCCTCATAATCATTTTTATCTCAAATTTTCTGGAGGACTTTATTATTTTTATAAAGTGCTTTCAATCCTGTTTTTTTTTTTTTTTAAACCAGGCTACCCAACAAACCAAGAGCAGGGCCCCATGGAGATCTGTATTTCATTTCATCAGTGAGAGAACTGAGGCTCAGGCATTTGTCCAAGGTCACATGCCAAGTACGTGCTGAAAGAGCTAACTTGAATTCTCATCTCCCAACTCATGGGTCATAATCTTCCTGTAGTTCCGAGATGTGCTGCTAGCATGTCAATCACTAATGAATCCCCTCAAGTGCTCTGAGGAAGAGCTGGCTCGATGCCAGGAATGCCATGGCCCCAGCAGGAGAAGCATACAGGGTTCACTCTCAACAGGAGGCGTGGGAAGGCTGCAGAGAGCCGACAGGCAGGGTCCCCTTTACCTCCAGGGTCTTTTTCAAAGTGGAGATGTTTTCGCTGCAGACTTCCACATTATTCAGCGTCACCTGGGAGACAGGACAGAAGAATGTCACTTCCTGCTCACTGTTGCTGGTACCCACTCCTGAGGCTCAGGGCGGCCAAGGACTACCTCAGCACTGTACCAGGCAGGGTCTCAGGTCTCAGTGGGCAGAATGGTGAACCAGGCTCACCCTTTCTCCTGGGCCTGACACAAAGAGGCAGAGAAGCTATCTGACCTCAGAGGTAGGGATCCAGGGTTTCAGGTCTTTTTGTTCCATGTGTAGGCATACAAGTCTGGGAGAAGTCCTGGGGATCCGAACCTCCAAGCCAAGGTCGGTGATGCAAAGGCTGTCACTGATTTAAGAAATGCTTCCTGAGAGCCTGTTACCTATGAAGTATTTTCTCAACCATTAGGTCTGCAGCTCTGCCAAATACCTTCTGCAAAACAAGTACAGTTGACCCTTGAATAACACTGGGGTTAGGGGCACAGTAAAAAGTCAGCATATAACTTGGGGCTGGCCCTCCATGTCTACATCTGTGCATGCGTGCTAAGTCACTTCAGTCGTGTCTGACTCTTTCAGACCCTATGGACCGTAGCCCACCAGGATCCTCAGGCCATGGGATTCTCCAGGCAAGAATACTGGAGTGGCGTGCCATTTCTTTCTCCAGAGGATCTTCCCAACCCAGGGACTGAACCTGCGTCTCTTATGCCTCCTGCATTGGTGGGCAGCTTCGTTACCACTAGCGCCACCTGGGAAGCCCATCTGCATCTGTGAATCTGCATCCATAGATTCAACCAACTGTGAATCATAGAGCTGTAGTATTTACTATTGAAAAAAATTCATGTATAAGTGGATCTGTGCAGTTCAAACCCATGTTGATAATACAGTCAACTGTATTATCAAGCCAGCTCACAGGTGGAAACAAGACACCCAAGAGAGTGAAATGACTCAACAAGGTCAGTCAACTCTTGATTCAGCAAATATTTAAAGTGCCCACTATGTGCCAGGCACTGTGGAAGGTATTGGGAAGAAAGTGGTTAACAGAAAAAATTCAGCCCCTTGAATTCCTGAAGCAAAGTCGATAATAAATGTCAGGGAGTGATAAACGCCACAAAGAAACATAAAGCAGAGGAGGAGGATAGCAATTCAGTGAGCGACAGGCCACAGCGCTAGAGCCAGGTTAGAATTTAGGTCTCGCCACTCCAGGTCAAGGGCTCCCTCCTTTATGATGCAACTCCTGATGAGCTTGGTGCAGAAACACCAATCATAAAAAGCAGTGTGTGACAAAAATGATAACAAGGTAAAAACTGCGATGGCCATTTAGAGGAAAGAAACCTTGTTTTGGTCTGAGGCACGCCAGGAGGCTCCATGGCAGAGCCAGTACCTGAGAGGGACTTACGAGGCTAGAAGATAATTCTGGAGAGAAAGGCAAGTGCATTTCTCCACCCCACCAGCTTCCGCTAGTCCACTGTTTGATAGTCCGCTGTTTGATAGTATCTTAACGGTACTTAGGATGATCCGATATTGTCTTATTTGTTTCTTGTTTGCCCTTCCCACTAGAATGAGAGCTCCATGAAGGCAGGGATCTAGCTTGTCCAAGAGAACTTTCTTGATGATGGCAATGTTCTAAATCTCAGCTGTCCAGCACAGTAGCAATGACCATGTGTGGCTACTGAGCACTTGAAATGTGGCTGGTGCAACTCTGCAACTGTATTTTTAGCTTCAAGTTAAATAGCCACACCATACTGGGCAGTGCAGCTCAAAAACCAACAACAGGGCCTGATATATAGAAGTTTCTCAATAAATATTTGTTGAATGAATGAATGTCTGTCTTCTGGAGAAAATATAACAAAGGCAAATGCAGAGTGGCAGAAAGTCCCAAAACATATCCGGGGACCAGGAGAGCTGGGGTGGACGTGCAGGGAAATGACACGAGGTGGAGCTGCAGGGACGGGTGACGTCAGCCTGGGGCTCGGGCGCCACGCTGTCCTGGACAACGGGGTGGGGCTGAGGGATATGCAAAGTGGGTGGACACTATATGAGCACAGCTGTGGTTTGGGAATACTGTTCTAGAAGACACTGTTGGGAGAAATTAGAGTTTGAGACGCTCACGCTGCCCTTGAACGGGTGTGCTGGTCCCATGAGCAAAAGGCTGAGGTGAGGGAGACAGGGGCTGATGTTTCAAGAGGTGAGTCAGAAACTTCAGGGTTTCCGGATGAAAGAAGCTCAGAACCCCAGGGACTGAGATTAGGATGTCCTTGTTGTCCACAAGAACACTGCCCTTGTCAGCGTCCTGCAGCCAGTGCTGGAAGGTCATGCTGCTGACAGTGCTGCTAAGGCTGCTTGCACGGTGGACGGAAGACACTTGAGGTGCTCCTTTCGCATGCCACAACACCAGGCCACCAACATCACAAGCTCGATACAAGGCCACCAACATCATCAGCCTCCAGAGAAGTAACTGCACTGTCACGACAGCTCAAGGATGGAAGCCACAACATGAATGTTTCCAAGGCATTTGAGGACATAAGGAAAATCTGTCATGAGGGGAGATGGATTTGGGTTCAAATGGTATTGATTTCAAAGTTCCCTTGTACTCACAGTCCTTGTAAGCATGGATTCACTGGGCTTATCCCAGCTCACAGTGACTGATGTATCAGCACCGTCGGGGAATTCATCTTGACAGCCAAATAAATCAAGGTGACATAAGAAATAGGCCATGTGGTGGGAGTGATGACACTTTAAGTACTTGGCGTCAGGAAAACTAGAAAACTGTCACCAAGCATTTAGCATCACCTTTTCTTGTCGGCCTTATCTTCTGGGCCTCACACAATGGGGCTGTCTGAATGGGAGCAGCGAATGTGCGAACACACAGCAGCCAGCCTACTGGGGACTGTGGAGCCACGGGATGGAAGACAGGACTAGAGGGACAGATGTGTCAGATTCAGGAGCCTTCAGCAAAACACCCAGGCAAAGATGTCTAGTTTTGATGTGGTAGGTAGTAGGGAGTCGTTTCTGAGCAAAGAGATGAAAGAATGAAAGTAAGTTTTGTGAAGAATGAAATAGAATGCAAATAAAAATGAAAAATTAAAGTCAGTTCATGATTATATGAAGCTGGTTGCCAGAAATGTTGACAAAGTTCTCTAAAGGTACAGAGGCAATAATTTCTTGGAGAGAATCCTGGTTTTTTTTGGCAACAACCATGACATCCTAAATCGACAGGACGCATGCTCAGGGAAAATATTTTCAATGACAAGAAGAAAGTAGGACTGCCAAAAAAAAAAAAAAAGAAAGTAGGACTGCCTGAATAGACTTCACTGGGTCTGAGGACTGGTTACTGTGGGTTTCCCTTGCACAGGGACAAGGTAAAAATGAGCATGTTTAGGCTTCTGTCTCTGAAAGCAACATCTCAACTCTTTTGGTGTCATAGTTCCCTTTAAGAGTAATAAAAGCTTTAAGAACCTTGCTTCCAGAAAAAAAGACATATACGTTTTTGCATCCCCTGCAGGGTGGTGTTCAGGATTCCATCTGTGTCGACTGCTGTCGACTAAGAATTCAACTCTCGGCTGTTTCCTTCAGGTCTCTGAACCCCAGGAGCCAAGAGGAGTCTGGCCAATGCGGGGAGTGCAGAACGGCCTCTGATAGCACTGTACCCACACATGCCAAGACAGCAGGGGCCAGAAAGGCCTGACCACAGGCGCAGGACTCATCTGCATTCTTTTGGGCTCATCACAAGTTGGTTGTTGCCCGGTATGAACCCTTTCATCCTCCCGTACTTCTTCCTCAGCTGTCACACAGCTGTCATGCTGGGTAGTAGCACTTGAAGAAGGTCACCTTCCTGAGGAGGCTGAAAGCCTAAGAAGTGTGCCAGAAAAGCAGTTTGGTAGGCCTAATGGGTCAGCCCCCTCCCCCGCTGCGGGCCGTCCTCAGAGAAGTGGTCTGGGGGCTGGCACAGATGTCATCCAAGCCTGATACTTAGTGGAGCCCTCAACAGCTGGGGGTGCTCCTGGGAATGAGCACTGGGGAGCTCTGAGGCGCCCTGCCTTCCTGGCAGGAACAGGACATGTCCTGGCTCAGGCTGCTCTGAAAGAGGGCCCTGGGTGAGAAATGTTTTCAGAACCCTCTAAAAGGAGCCTTCCTTAAAGGAGGAACTTTCCTTCTCTGCAGACACTGGGGGAGAGGTCTCCAGTCGAGGGCTGGCTGGCCAGGGCTCAGCCCAGCTCCCGCCCGCGGGCCGCCTACCAGGAAGGACAGCTTGGCCTCGTCGGTGCTCTCGATGCCTTTGGTGTCAAACTTGCCCTGCTGCAGGCTGCTGTGCATGATGCTCACGGCGCTGGTCACTCCGCGCTGGATGTCCTGCAAGGTGGTGGCTGGGAAGCCCATCCGCAGCTTGTGACACAGCACGTCCCTGGGGGCAGAAGGGCACGCGGGGACTGGCAGGCGCAGCCTGGCCTCCAGCATGCGCACCAGCGGGCTCACCACCCCGAGCCAGTGGCGTGAGTTGCTCTTCCCAGGGAACAGGAGGCCCTGAGCAGTCAGGGCAGGGAGGCCGCACCCCCTCAAAGGCGCTGATGTGAGGCGCACACAGAGAGCAGACTGGCGACTCCTGACCCCCTGTGAGGCTGTCACTGAGGGCGGCACTGAGCTCCAACACGCTCGGGAGGAAGTGCGGCTTGGTGAAGGTGGCACCATGTAAGAGCAGAGAGAACAGCTTGTGAAAGTCAGACTCCACTCCATGTTCCACCACTTGTGAGACATGTGATCTCCCTGAGCCCCGGGTTCCTCATCGACAGAAGAGAGCCACTGGCTCCCACCTCACAGGGTCGCTATCAGGACTGAAGGGGAGCAGGAAATCAGCACAGTGTCTGGCTTGCAGCAGAGGCAGGTATGACCATTAACATTACAACTGCTGCCTTCATCTGAGGCGCCTGCTCCCTTTGCTCGGTCTGAGGGCCAGAAGCTCCTCCGACCCGGCCCAGCGAATACAGATTTGGCCCATGAGGTACTGGGTGCTGTACGACTGCCTGGAGTCAAGGATGTGGTGCTACGGATAGGAGCTTATATCCTGTTCAAGTTCAAGACCTGAACCTGAATCATCAGGGGAAAAAGGAAGAAACAAAATGGGCCCCAGGAATCGAACACGAGGACCTTCCCGCCTCCCAGAGAGTGGAAAGGGTGGCGGCTGTACCTGAAGTCAGACTCCAGCTCTGTGGTGGCGAGGTTGATCATGGCGCAGAGGCAGTCGATGCTGGAGCTAGACAGGGCCCGCCCGATGCACTTCTTAACAATGTAGAAGACGTCGTCCACCATGCTGGACGTCAGCTGGCCCTTCTCATAGGTGTCCAGGGCCACAGCCTACCCCAAAGGCAGATTGCCCAGTAAGGGCCCCAGTTCTGTCACGGTTCTAGATGGTTCTGTACTTTGTGCTTTTCCTAAAATAGCTTGTTCTGGTCACAGCTTGGAGTGGCTCCTCCTTGCTAAAGAAGTTCACTTCCCTACAGATCACCAGTGTTAGGAAACTAGTTAGGGCGTCTGCCTTGAGAATATCTGTTATGCAGGATATAAGACACAAGGGGAGGCCCATCTTCTCCACCGCTCCTCACCCACACACTGCTAGGGAGGGAGGGGACAAAGAGGCTCCTGAGGAGCTGAGGTGCTCTTCTATGACCCTTGTGAAAGAAGTCCCAGCGGGGTCCATGAAGAGCCCGATCACCCCAAAGATGCCCACTGACCATGCAAAGCAGTACAGTTAGTCGGCATGCCAGGGTATTCTCAAAGCAGGACTGGGAAATACGAGCGGCCTCGGCCATGGCTTTGGCCTGGCTTCCCGGACAGGCTGCCCCATCTCCGAGGGCTGTCCTACCTTGTTCACAGTCTCCCTCATGAAGTACTCCTCCATGGTGATATAGAGACCAATGAGCTCCTGCATGGTACAGCTAAGCAGGCAGTTATTGAGGAGCTTGTCCAGGGACTTCTGGTGCTCTAGGAGACAGCCAAGAAAGGAATACTCACTCTTCTTCCCCAAAGGAATAGAGCTTTTCTCTTTTTTAGGTCCCTTTCTAGTCTCTGTTCCAAATCTGTACATAATTTACATGGTTACAATCACAGTACCGATACAATTCTGTATCCTGCTTAAAAATTACATCATAAATATTTCATTGTTTCTATGTAGTTTAGTTTTTCTTCTTTTTAGCTTACTGATCTTTAATGGCCGTGTAATATCTTACGTAGACAGTCCATATTTCTTTAAACTACTTTTTTTAGACAACTGCGTTATTTCCAAACATTTTGGTATTATTAGAGATAACTGGAAATTGCAGTTTTTAGATTTTTCACTCTATATAAAGTGCTGCCCAACAAAATTTTCTGTGATGATAGAAATGTTCTGTATCTGCTGCCTAATGTAGTAGCCGCTATTAAGTACTTGGAATGTGCTTAATATGATTGAGGAACTGAATTTTTAATTTCATTTAATTTTGTGAAAAGTGAAAGTATTTGTTGTTCAGTCCTGTCTGACTCTTTGTGACTCTATGGGCTGTATGTAGCCCGCCAGGCTCTTCCTTCCATGGAATTCTCCAGGCAAGAATACTAGAGTGGTTAGCCCTTTCCTTCTCCAGGAGATCTTCCTGACCCAGAGATTGAACCTGCATCTTTTGCACTGCAGGCAGATTCTTTATCATCCTGAGCCACCAGGGAAGCCCTTATTTAATTTTAATTAAAATTCAAATAGTTACATGTGGCTTGTGGCTACTGTATTAAACAGCACAACCCTGAACATACATGGTCATTATTAACAGCAATAAGTACCAAACTCCAAGTGAGCACATATCCTCCTTTAAACACCAATTCAGGGACTTTACTGGTGGTCCGTGGTCAGGATTCTGTGCTCCCACTGCGGGGGGCATGGGTTTGATCTCTGATGGGGAAACATGATCCCACAAATCTTGTAGCAATGCCCAAAACAAATAAAAAAACCAAACCACCAGGTCCTATAAATGATCCCCTTGCCATGCATTATTGGTACAAGCCATGCAGACTGCCACAGATGCTGGGTGAGTTTCAGATCTCCAGTTAAGAGGACTCATATACTCAACCAGCAGGAACTAAACGTCTTCTTAAAAACCTGGAGAGTCAGTGTGTCAGTGAAATAGGACAGTGGCATACCTTTTTAGTCAACATACTTATTCCTTCAAAAATTGTGACTGAGGGAATGGGGAGACTGAGGGAGGGAGTAAAAGGTTTTCTCAATATTACAATTTCTTCAATACTACATGAGGTGTAATTTACATATCATAAAATTCAACCATTGTATATGTGCAATTCAATGATTTTTTTTTCCAGTAACTTTATATTTTGTAACAATAGCCACAATCCAGTTTTAGAATATTCTTATCACTCCTTAAAGTTCCCTCATGAAATTATGTACATTTTTTTGTTCTATCAGTCTACCTATCTATCATGTGCACATATTGCCTACCTCAGCACCAGTCCCTAAATCTGAGCTGGTGAGGAAGCAGGGCATGGGGAAAAGAGCAGAACACTCATTGAACCATTCTTGCCTTTAGCCTTTTTCATCTGTAAAATGATTAGATGGCCTCAAAGACCCAGTCCAATTCTAAAATCTGATAAGTCCAAATTTCCTCCTGAGAGTCAATTTGTCCACAGATCTCCCCCAGAGACTAATAAGCCCCAATTATTTCCTCATTAAAAGAATATGACTTAACTAGTACAAAACAGAGTCAGTTGACTCTGACTCTGAGAGTCCCCGACCCATCCCAGGGAACATGGGCAACACCTTTTACCTTGTTTGACTTCTTCTGAGGCCATGGAGTCCCCCACCTCAAAATCTGAGCTGATCCTTTTCCTGAGGAAGCGCAGGTACAGCTCACTGCGGGCATTCATCAGGGTGACCTCAGTCAGGATAGGATCCAGTTCCCTAAGACACGTGGAGCAGAAAGCATAAGCAGGACCCTGGATTCCTTCAGATATAAGAGCTACAGGGCAAATAGAGTCCCGAAGTCCCCCTCCCCCAGGCCCAGGAGGGTCAGCTCTGCCAGATGGTCCTTCTGGCACTGCTGGCCCAGTTGTGATCAGAGACAGTGGTCAACCACACGTTCCATTTACATGTTTCACCTGAATTATTTACCCCCTAAAAATTCT
This sequence comes from Cervus elaphus, assembly GCF_910594005.1. Lineage (NCBI taxonomy): Eukaryota > Metazoa > Chordata > Mammalia > Artiodactyla > Cervidae > Cervus > Cervus elaphus. The sequence continues at coordinate 3,627,044 of NC_057818.1, read as the reverse complement.
GCCAGAGTTACATAAGAGACTGGGACATGTATTTTTAGTTTTCGTGTAATATGCTCAGTTGTGTCCGACTCTCTGCGACCCCATGGACTGTAGCCCGCCAGGATCCTCTGTCCATGGGATTCTCCAGCTAAGAATACTGGAGTGGGTTGCTGTTTCCTTCCCCAGGGGATCTCCCCGACCCAAGGACTGAACCCGTGTCTCCTGCATTGGCAGACATATTCTTTACCACTGAGCCACCAGGGAAGCCTGTATTTTTGTTAGTGGCTCGAGTAAAAATTATGTTTCATGTAAAACAAATCATGCTTCCCTAACCCCTCATGTAGCTGTGGTGGAATTTTTTAGGATACATCCTTAAACTGTGTCCCACACCCATCACCTATGTAGATAAAAAGCCAAATATCAATCTTGGAAAAAAAATGTTGGAGGACTCACACTTTCCAATTTTGAAACTTACCACAAAGCTAATAGCAAACAAGGCAGTGTGGTTTTACTAACATAAGAACAGACATATTAATAAGAGTCCAGATATCTTGACATTTATGGTCAACTGATTTGCAACAGGAATGCTAAGACAATTCAATGAAGAAAGAATATAGTCTTTTCAACAAACTGTACTGGGATAACAAACAGCCACTTATAAAGAATGAAGTTGATCCCTTCCCTCACATTTCAGACAAAATTAACTCATTTTCCACACTGCCGTTCCAGAGGTCTTTTCTGGACGTAAATCTGGTCATGTCAGAATCATGAGTTCCCACAGCTCTTGGGACAAACGCCAAGCGGCCTGACCGACAGCCTCGCCAGACTCAGCGCACGGCAGGCTCCCTCCATCTCCTGTACTTCAGCTCTGCTGGCCTTCTTTGGGTTTTCAAATACACGGCGTCTTTGCACACTTTCCCTCTCCTCTGCCTGGAACACGCTTCACCTCTTATTCCTATCTATCCTTTTCTGATCTTTGTGGCTGCGCCACACAGCATGTGGAATCTTGGAGACTGAACTCATGCCCCTGCACTGGTAGCACAGAGTCTTAACCACTGGACCACCAGGGAAGGTCCTCTACTTACTCATCAAAAAAAAAGAAAACTTTTCATTTCTTTCGTGTAAGGGTATAGCCAATTAACAATGTTGTGAAGTTTCGGGTGAACAGTGACGGGACGCAGCCATACATATACATTTATCCATCATCCCCTTCTATTTACTCTTAAAGTCTCAGATGCAAGATCATGTCCTCAGGATTCCTTTCCTTGCACTTCATCAGTCTAGGTTATATTCCTTTATTACATGCGTCCCTGTACTCTATGCTCAGTATACTGTAAAGATTAACAGCACCAACTCTAGACTCAGACTGCAGCATTGGTAATGATCTAGTATTCTTGACAAAACACAAATATGTTATACACATGCTTTTGTTTGTATGCTATATTCCATTCTAAAAAAAGAGTCAAAGATAAAGTATTTTTAAAGTGTAAACCACACTGTAGGAGAGCAGCCTCTGAATGATACTTGATTACCGATTCACACTTCCATGGGGTGAAGGAAAGAGGGTTATTACCTTGGCTCTATTTTTTCTGATGTAGAATTTCTCATCAAGTTGCTCTGGACATGCCGAAACTGCAACATACCACAGAAATGAGAATACTCTTCCCCTCCCTCCTTCTCTCTGCTTCCTGCTGGTCCCTCCAGACTTCTGGTATAAGAATGTTTAGATTTAGTTTGTTAACAGGCAAGCTAAAAGGAGACTCTCAACGGGAGGTGCCAAAGATTTACTTTTGATTTATATGCTAATGTTCACCTCTATTACTGTACTTAAAACTGATGCTAGTGGTATTCCAATGAATTAATGTTTAGTCTCCCAGAGTTCTGGAAATAAAACTATATGGGGTTACTCCTATTTCTAAGTTCTAGTCTTATTTTATCTGCTCAAAGGAATGGAGAAACAAAGTTCTGAAAAAGCAAATGTTACCTCAGCCCTTACTTTGTCAACAAAGGTCTGTCTAGTAAAAGCTATGGTTTTTCCAGTAGTCATGTATGGATGTGAGAGTTGGACTATAAACAAAGCTGAGTGCCAAAGAATTGATGCTTTTGAACTGTGGTGTTGGAGAAGACTCTTGAGAGTCCCTCCCTTGGACTGCAAGGAGATCCAATCAGTCCATCATAAAGGAAATCAGTCCTGAATATTCATTGGAAGGACTGATGCTGAAGCTGAAACTCCAATATTTTTGGTCTCCTGATATGAAGAACTGACTCATTGGAAAAGACCCTGATGCTGGGAAAGATTGAAGGTGGGAGGGAAAAGGGGATGACAGAGGATGAGATGGTTGGATGGCACCACTGACTCGATGGACATGAGTCTGAATAAACTCTGGGAGTTGGTGATGGACAGGGAAGCCTGGCGTGCAGAGAGTCAGACACGACTGAGCGACTGAACTGAACTGATTCTTATTTTATCTGCTTAAAGAAATGGAGAAACCTAAAGTTCTGAAAAAGCAAATGTTACCTTTAGCCCTTAAGGAATGAAGGAGAAATCTGAGACAAAATTATTTAACATTGAATAAGACCTTAAGAAATCAAATTCTCACTCAGTCACCAGATGGCAATGTTGCACATTCTGTGATTGACAAGTGGTTTAATGTTTCTGTTGTATTCCTTTTAGGAAATCCTTTCTATCTCCTTCTCAGCCTTGCACTGAGGCCTCATCACCTTGACAACACCTCCTGCCCAAAGTAAGCTGGGGAATGGCAAGATGCAGGCCAGTCTGCATTTGACATTTTGTTCCTACTTTTTCTTTTTTGCACTCCCCACCTCCTTAGCCTCCCTGCCCCTGATTTATTCTATTCAGTGTTGCCAGCTAATGCTGCTTCCAAAACCCCTTATATGCTTCCCCTGCTTACCTGCTGTTGGTAGTCCCTCTGCTTGATGAACTTGTCTACCACCTTCTCTACCTGTCTGTCACATTCCACCTGCAGGTATTTTATCAGGGTATAAAGTCTGCCTGGCCCATAATACGTTTCCACTATTGGTTGATGGGTCTCCACAATTCGGGCAATTCCTGGAAGGGAGAAAGGGAGAGGGCTGGAGTCCAAATGTTCTTCCCACAGATACACTCCTTTCTTCTATCCAGGACTGACTTGGGGTCTAACTCAACCCTTTCTGGCTGTTTTACTTCCCAAAATGAACACAAATGGTTCTTTATTGGTGTCAGGAATTGCTAAGCAAATCTGTTACCTATGCACAGTGCTTGGTAAACAGCAGGCATTTGATAAATTATACTGACAGTTTCTACAGGAGCATCTTTGGAAATGAGCATCACTCTCTCCCCTATCATGTTTTAGTTAAATCCACTCCTGGAGTTTTATTCTCGAGGACTAGGGAGAACAAAACATCTGAGAGATTCTAATCTTTGAGAATCAGATACTGAATTGGGAAGTTAACTCTCCAAGAAACCAGTATATAGCAAACCACAGGATTAAAGTAAAGGCATCAGGCTGGTGAGGAGAAAAGAAAAGCCAGGATGCAGATGCTGGAAGTGTCTGCAGTGGAGAAAGAGGCTTGCCTTCAAACAGAAGAGTCAATGTATCTGCAAAGATGACTGCAGCTCTTCGATCACTCATGTCTGTGCCTAGAACTAACAGGAGGTTCTCCTCAGCTTTACTGGCCACCTGAAAAAGTAGAAAATCCACATATATTTCTTAGACCAAAGGTTAGCCTCAGTTTTTCTAAAACACCTCCCACTGACTTTTTCCCCCATGCTTCCCTCGATGTTAGAAAGCCTAGATGGCACAGAGGAACGTCCCCTGGGGGCTGTGGGCTGTCCAAACCTCAGGCAAGACAAAGAACTTAACATGGTAGTTAACTCTTTTTCCATTCAGAGGGATTAATAATGCTTTCCTTTTCCTTGATAATATCTACAGCTGTTAAACTGGGGAGAGAGTCCCAAGTTACAATAATTGTTTCAAAGAATAACTCAGGAGTTATTATTAATGGTGCTCTATTGAGTAGGGGACAGAATCTGGGTACTTCTAAGGGAATTTTAAGGGATTAACAGTAGAAGCCCTTTCCAGGTTTCAGATAACAAAGTACTGATTAAGAAAAAAGTATTGATAGAAAAGTACCATAAAGCAGTTTCATTTCTTGTTAATTAATTTTTAGAATGGGTAAAACACACTTAAACATTCAAAAGGAACAAAGGAGTGCTGGATGAGAAGTAATTCTTTCATCAGTTCTAATGAGATGGATGAAACTGGAGCCCATTATACAGAGTGAAGTAAGCCAGAAAGATAAACACCAATATAGTATACTAACACATATATATGGAATTAAAAAAAATGGTAACAATAACCCTATATGCAAAACAGAAAAAGAGACACAGATGTACACAACAGACTTTTGGACTCTGTGGGAGAAGGTGAGGGTGGGATGTTCTGAGAGAATAGCTTTGAAACAAGTATACTATCAAGTGTGAAACAGATCACCAGCCCAGGTTGGATGCATGAGACAAGTGCTCAGGGCTGGTGCACTGGGAAGACCCAGAGGGATGGGATGGGGAGGGAGGCAGGAGGGGGGATCGGGATGGGGAATACATGTAAATCCATGGCTGATTCATGTCAATGTATGGCAAAACCACTACAATATTGTAAAGTAATTAGCCTCCAATTAATAAAAATGAATGAAAAAAAAAAAGTAATTCTTTCTCTTATCTATGTTTCTTGATCTCCTAAGTTTCCTCTTGAGAAGTGACTGCTGTTAACTGTCCCCAAAATACCCCATGTTTATGTAACATACAATCTTTACTGTCGCTATCTCCATTTTCAACATGAATGATGGCACGCTGTTGTTTAACTTAGTCAGCCACATGTTAGAGAGTAAAGTGTGTCTGCACATATGGAACTGTCGCATTTTCCTGAACGGCAAAATAATGTTCCATTACACAGAATTGGGGGATGTGGACAGGATGCACTGTGACACACACTTAAAAAATAACAACTCTGTGCTCACACACCTACTAATGTTTGCTTCTTCCCAATCTAAGGCTCCAGGGGAAGGTGAGCGGAGACTAAATTGAAGCCTGTTTCTTTTTCAGTTTTAACCTGCTTCATCTCAATTTTTGAGCTGCAAGCCTGGGGCTTTTTTCCCCTCCAAATCTTATTTTGAGACTCAAGCCTGGTTGGTGTTGTTGCTTAGTCGCTAAGTCATGTCCAGCTCTTTAGTGACCCCATGGACTGCAGCCCACCAAGTTCCTCTGTCCATGATTTTTCAGGCAAGAATACTGGAGTGAGTTGCCGTTTCCTTTTCCAGGGGATCTTCCTGACCCATGAGTTAAACCTGCGACTCCTGCATCGGCAGGCAGACTCTACCACTGAGCCACCAGGGGAGCCCTCAGGCCTAGTTACGATCTAAAAACCACTAACCAACCTCTCTGAATGCTCTTAAAGGAAGCCAGTCCCTGGCTGACAGCTTGGAAAAGGTGATTCAACTTGTCAGAGAAATTAAATTTTAATTTTCTTATGCTTTCACTTGGTCCGTTGGAATACATCAGTAGATGTCCAGGCCATGTCTGCTACAAAGTAGACTGGTAACAGTAAGTGTTGAATGAATGCATGTGTCCAGTCCTGCCAGGATACAGCAGAAAAGGGGATTCAAATCCAGAGGTAAAAAAGTATCCACAGAAAATGGATCCATCCAGTGCCCCGATTTGCAGGCGGAGAACTGTACCATTATGCTGCCAAGCAAGCAGGAGCCATACCTGCTTGCAAAGATATTCATCCAGTGCCCCGATTTGCAGGCAGAGAACTGTGCCATTATGCTGCCAAGCAAGCAGGAGCCATACCTGCTTGCAAAGATATTCCGAGAACTTGCTTAATCCCTCCTCGTGCAAGCCCAGCAGTGGGAAGATCTTGAAGAAGCGCTCCACCTGGGGCAGGTCCCCTTCCTTCGTGGCAACGGCAAACTTCTCTGTGACAATGGCTTTGAGGCGCTGCTCAGCTTCCTGCAGCAGTTTCAGGTTGGCATCAATCATGCTGCCTGCACAATGGGGAGAAGATGAGAATTAACATAAGGAACGGTACTCTGTTAGGTTTATGCCACTCGGTCTGTGCATTCCAAAAACAGGTATTGAGCACTTAAGTGTGTGCAAGATGCTGTACTAGCAATACAGATGATGAAGAGATGAATCAGCCACACTTCCACTGCCACAGGAGTTACAATCATCTTCAAGAAACGAGATTTGTGCACAAACGACCGTAATAAAATTCAGTGTATGATAAGTGTCATGAGAAAGGTGCCCACAAGTGACATTTCTGGTTGAAGTAATCAGAAAAGGCTTCCCAGAGATGATATTTTGTTTCTCAAAGATGGGCAAGATTTTGATTTCTGAGTATGGGGTACATACATTCTAAGCAAGGGGAATGAAAACAGCAAAGCACTGGACACAGAAAGATGAAGAATATTTGCAGAGAACTGCAAGCAGTATATACCCTGGTCTAAAGAGGAGCTCAATAAATGTGTACAATGAATGGATGTATGAGTGAATAGCATGAAAAAAGGCTAGAAAGACAAGAGTGGGTGGAGGTCATGGAAGGTCCAGAACAGAAAGCCAAAAATTTAATTTTAATTGTATAAACAGGCAATATTGTCCAGTGTAAACAACCCACTGGTCAGAGGAACAGTGGATCTGGATTGTTTTCTTTTCCATAAAGTAGGAATAACAACCTTTGCCCTGGGATGGTCTAGAACCTATACTGTGTCTAGTACCAGACAAGAAAATTTCCTAAATTTCCTAATTTTCCTTTTCCTGATTGAGACTGCCGAGTTCAGATTACAGATGCTTGTAACTAAACTAGGAAGCAACAGTTTGGGATGCCAACCTTCTTTGCCCTGTCGGCTGAGCTCAATGACTGACTTGTCCAGGCACAAGTACCGATGAATGTGGGCTGCAGCCTGCTCATAATCTTCATTTCTCAAAGCAGTCTGAACTCCATCCATGCAGAACTTCAGATCCAAGATGTCATCAGCTCTCTGAATGGCTTGATAAAGGCGATTCTGCAAAAAGATTTGTTGCTTAGAAACAATGTCCTCTTCTTTCAAAAGCATCTCTCCAGAAGTTTGTGAGTTTCAGGGGCTGAAGCCAAGTAACCAGAGATCCTTTACAGCCTTCACTGGTAAACTAAAAAACATTACCACTACCACTCACAAAACTTGTGGATGATGGTCAATACTACTGACAAGTATCACACAATTTTATTTATGCGAACTGTCATTTATTTTAATAAGGCAGTAGTGGAGTAATCCATATTTACATTTCGCTTATATTGTTGAAGTTATAATCACAGTGTATTTGACATTTTGGGAACATGACATTGCAATCCAATTAATAATGTATGCATGTTGATGTTTGGTAGAAACCAATTCAAAGCAATTATTCTTCAATTAAAAATAAATAAAATAATGTATGCAAAATATATGGAAAGTATTTTTGTTTCAAATAAGCAAGAATGAGGAATTCCCTGGCCAGCCAATCCTTAGGACTCCACACTTTCACTGCAGAGGATGAGGTTCAACCCCTGGTTAGTGAACTAAGATCCCACAAGCCACACAACCAAAAAACAAGCAAACAAACCAAAACCTACAACCCAGATCCTGTGTTACTCAGTACAGTAGCCACTCTCCCCCTGTGGCTATTGAGCACTTCAAATGTGACTAATCCAAATTAAGATGTATATGTGTGAAATACACACTGGATTTCAAACTTAGCACAAAAATAAATAAGGTAAAAATGTCTCATTAATATCATTTAATAGTAATTTCTGAAATAATGGGTTAAACAAATGTTTCTAAATTGTGAAAATTATTTTCACCTGTTCTGCTTTTTAAAAAACAGTCACTGGGAAGTTTTAAATTACATATGTGGTTCATGATAGACCTTTTCTTTTCCCACCTGAATGACTTTTATTTCACTTTCTTGCCTAACCTCTCTGGCTAGAACCTCTAGTACAATGTTGAAAAGCAGCAGCAAGAGCTAACATCCTTGTTTTGTTCCTGATCTTTTGGGGGAAGCAACTAGTTTTTCACCAGTACGTATGATGTTAGTCCATCTTTAACATCATAAAGATGCCCTTTATCAGGTCGAGGAAGTTCCTTCTCTTCCAAGTTTGTTGAGTGTTTTCATCAAAACAGGTGTTTAGTTTTGTCAAACGCCTTGAGCCTATGAGATGATCATGTGGTTTTTGTCCTTTATTCTATTGATTTGGTGTATTACATTAATTGATAGTCTAATAAATCAGTCTTGCATGACTGGGATAAATTTCACTTGCTCATAGTATAGTCTTTTTAAATACATTGCTGGATATGATTTGCTACTGTTGTTGAGGATCTGTCTGTCTATATTCATAACAGCTATTGGTCTGCCGTTTTTCTGTGATATCTTTATCTGGTTTTGGTATCTCGCATTAGGTTTCTATTGGATGGTCGTGCTCTAATTTCTAATGTGGCGGCTTCTCTACTGCCCTCTACTAACTCAAATATCAAAAGCTCAATGGGATTACCTTGGCCAGGTCAAGCTGACGGACTTTGCTTGACACATTCTCAGCTAGGTTGCAGGTAAAGGTGATCATTCCAGCCAGCTGCTTTGCATCTCCTTCAATCAACTGTAGATTTGGACTGGAGACACACATTGTTAGTACACAGATCCACAGGAGTAGATGGTAAAAGAGATGAAAAAACATTTTTGCAGATGGAGACTATGTCTTCTATTAATACTTCTTTTGTGTGAGCATGCTTGCTTAGTCACTTCAGTCATGTCCAACTCTTTGAGACCCTATGGACTGTAAGTTTGCCAGGCTCCTCTGTCCATGGGATTCTCAAGGCCAAGAATACTAGAATGGGTTGTCATGCCCTCCTCCAGGGGATCTTCCCGACCCAGAGATCAAACCCGCGACTCCTGCATTGCAGGCAGATTCTTTACCCACTGAGCCACCTGGGAAGTCATACTTCTTTTGTATCTCCCCACAACTCTTTGCTCCATTCCCTCTATTCATAGCTTTTTCTCAAGAGTGTTTTACTGAAAAGTTAGGCTTATGTTGAATAATAACTTAATTTAAATAAATACAAAAGACAGCCCTAAATAAGTACTGCCAAAGAACTAGAGTGCAGAATCTCCCCATTGCTAAGTGAGCATAAAATGCACTAACCAACAGTCTGAGAGGATGATGAAATCAAAGCAATTTTTATGACTAGCAAATATACAAAATACACAAAACAGGGGCTCTCAAACTTGAGCCATACATCAGAATCACTTGACATGCAGGTTAAGCTAGAGATTCTAAAGCCCCACCCCCAGAGCTTCTGGTATAGTAAGTTTGGGGTGAGGCCTCAGAATCTGCATTTCTAACAAGTTTCCAAACAAGATGTTGATACTTCCTGGTCCAAGGACACTTTGAGAACAATCTAACCACACCCGAGGGTATTCACGTTACCTGGCGGTAATTCTCCTTTCCAATTTAAACTCAACTGTCACTGTATAACACAAAGTTATGAAAAATAATAACTTATCCAGTGGACTCCGATGGAACTTAAAATAGCTCTTGCTGAGCTGAAGACTCACCCCATCCGGTGGAGGGTGACCATTTTACTTTCAATGGTGTTTTGCTGCTCCAAAAGAGCATCCAGCTCTCTCTCCACCACTTTCTGAAACAAAGAAACATTCTGTCATTAGCATGGTCGGAAGGAACCTTAAGAGACCTTAAGAGTTGTCTAATCTAACTACTTAGCTGAAGAGTAAATCCCATTTCAAGTGTCTTCTTTCCTGTCATTAAGCTCCCTAGGGATTTAACAAATACTACTTCATTTTTGCTGTTATCACATTACATAATAATTGATAGCTTAGGTATATCTCATTCCAGCTAGGAGGTGAACACAACAAAGAGACCAAATAAACTTTTATTTGATTTCATTAGTATAGTGTCTAACACAGGGAGGCATTTAATATATAAAGGCTCAAATAAAGAAATGAAACTTCTAAACTGGCAGTTATAAATAATCTCTTCTAGTGTATAATCAGTACCCAAAAGCAATAAATAGAATTTTCTCTCACCCAAGTCAATTTTTGAGTTACTTTAACTAATGTAATCTTCTTATGCTTGAGTCTCTTCATCTGCAAAATAGGGATAGTACTATATACCCCTTACAGATGTTAGGTAGGCCAAACGATAACATACATAAATACAAACACAAAACCAAGATTATTCTGTCTGTAAGATTGACTTAATCTTTCCCCCCAAAGTATTGATTAACTCAATGAATGCAAGCTTAGTACTGAACGTTATTAAGCACATCTTGCTTAAAAAACGTATTAAAAACCGCTGGAGCTGTAGTAAGTCAACATTTGAAAATTCTGAAAGATACCAATGACCATCCCTGCTAGAGGCTGAAGCTGCCTTCTGTGCTCAACCTTCATAAAAGTTTGGTTTAGGGAACAGCTACTAAACTGTTAGATCAGAGCTTAGATCTTTCTGCTGACTGGCAAGGAAGCTAGCTGGCAGTCAAAAATGTATTCACATCAAGTCACACAGAAAAGTAAAGAAGGGTGTAAGGAATGTCAGAAAGCATAAAGCCCACACTCCTCATTTGATATCAGGCAGGGCTAAGTACAGCTTCCCTGGTGGCTCAGTGGTAAAGAATCCGCTTGCAAATGCAGAAGACGGGTCAGATACCCCGACCAGGAAGATAGTATAGGCAACAGAGCAACTAAGACCCTGCACCACAATCAGAGCCTGTGCTCTAGAACCTGGGAGCCTCCACTACAGAGCCCACTGCCTGGCAACTACTCAAACCCTCCCGCCCTAGAGCTGTGCTCTGCAACAAGAGAAGCCGCCACAATGAGAAACTCCTGTCTCCACAAACTAGAGACAGCCCAGGCAGCAACGTAAGACCCAATATAGCCAAAACTAATCCGCCTGCCGATGCAGGAGATAGGGGTTCGATCACTGGATAGGGAAGATAATCTGGAGAAGAAAACGGTAACCCATTCCAGTATTCTTGCCTGGGAAATGCCATGGATAGAGGAGCCTGGCAGGCTACAGTCCGCAGGGTTGCAAAGGAGTCCGACACGATTTAGCGACTAAAGATTAGACAGTTGTGTCTGAATCTTAAAATCTAAAGTTTCTATAAATCCCTGAATTAACCTGAAACACTAAAATTACACTCTTAAATCGTTCGCAACAGAAGGAAGTCTTAAAACGCTTCGAGTCTATTTGCAATGCTTTTTCGCCTAAATGAGATAATGAGGTAAGTGCATTTCAAAATTTTTAAACTGCTAAGTCGTTGCAAGAGAGCTTTCTTCCTATTTTGAAAAGCAAGCGAGTCGGCGTACACCCCTCAAGTCTAACATTACTCTGGCGGAGAAATCTGGCGATTAAGGGCCAGGGAAATCAATGGGTGAGTGCGGGCAGATCGCCTAGGTAATAGGAAAGCATGCTTGGGGGCGTGAGACAGAGTAAACAGAGATGTCAGGTCGCCCCAACTACACTCAATTACATGCCTGCTTCTCGCGTAGGTGCTTTTTTGGTTCCTTGGCAAGAATAGAACTTCCCACAGCCCGAACTTCCCACTGACGGCTCCTAGGCCCACTGCCTCTGCGTCCTCCCAGAAAAAGCAGCTCAGCTCCCCCACCTCCTCGCCGCAGAGCCGTTCGTACACAGCCTCCAGCTCCTGCAGCTCGGTCAGGGAGCGAATGAGCTCGGTGGAGACTTCTGAGCAGCTGCCTCCTCCCACCCCGTCAGGCGGCGAAGGCACGCCTGACAGTTTCTGAGGGGAATCGAAGTCTGCCATCTTCGTCCCCATTCCTCGCTTCCGGCCCCGCGAGGCCCCCTCCTCGTTGGCGCTCCACGTCTTTGGGGCTGCCCACGGAAGTGCCTAATGAATTTGTAGAATTTTTTTTTTAATGTCTACTTTAGAAAGTCAATTCATTCCATATTCTCCTGGAAAAAATGATGGCCATAAATAATATTTAAATAATTTTCAGTGCGATGTGGAAGCAAGACAGAAGCAGTTAAAAAAGGTATATATACATTCTTCAGGCGCCCGTGGGGACCTTTATCCGTCGCGCGCCAACCGGAAGGTCCCTATCTTCGGGGGTAATGGCGGATGCCGGCGGGTTGGCGTAGTCTGTGGCTTAGGCCTTCAAGGAAACTGAGGATCTATTGGATATCTACGCCATCCTCCCTGCTACAAGGTAAGGAAGCAGCTTCCTGACCCCCTTGAATCCGGGGAGACGGAGAGCTGCTAGGTAGGGAGCTGGGCCGAGCCTTTGGTAGGGGTTTTCGAGGCAGCTTAGGCCCAAGAGGAAAGGGCAAAGGACGAGTAGGTGGCGGAGAGGGAATGCTCGGGTCGGCTTTAGGGAATCGCCTCCAGCTTGAGTTCACAGTGAGGGAACTACGCCTGGCTCAAAATAAGCTTTTTAGAGACTGTACCTTTTAGGCACTGGAGGAGGTATGAGAATGGCAGGAGGGACGACTTCCCCTTGAGAAATACGACACACCGACGGCGTAATGGAAAGGTCGCGGGCCTTAAAAGTGTAAATAATGAAAACAGCCTTTGAAGTCGAGACTGTGTCGTGTTTATCCTTGGGACTTGGATAGCTTGTTTCCTTCCGTGATCATGCAGTGATGTTCTTTAGGCACATGGAAAAGGGGTGGAGGGAGCAATCACAGGTTTGTCTTCTGGTGTTTACAGACAGCATTCCCATATTTCAGTCTAGTATGGGAAATAAAAATATACCAAGGTTAGGCCCGTTAGTGGCTCCTGGTGTATTATTTTGGCTGAACTTCCTCCATTACCCAAGATAACAATCGTTGGGGAACGTGATTTCTAAAGATAGTAATGGATGGCATCAGTTGTAAAGCAACTAGAAAACAGGCCGAGTTCCTCAGTAAGCTATGAAGAATGAAAGGTAGCCTGGGGGGCGCTTTTCCAGGTTTCAGAAATGGCCTGTGGTTTCCTCTATTTGTTTTCAAAAAAATTTCATATTTTAAATTCAGTCAGTCAGTCCTACCACATGGATCATACTGACAACATGATAGGGGTTTCGTTGTGAATTCTGTTGTTGATAACTGGAATTTTGAAATTATTTGAAGTTTTATAACCACAGCAAGATGCAAGAGAATAAGTTGTATCTGAGAGTCATATTTACTTTTTTTTAACTTGTTTTTTATTGAAGGATAATTGCTCAGTAGAATTTTGCTGTTTTCTGTCAGACCTAATAAGCCGTAGGTATATATATATTCCCTCCCTTTTGAAACTCCCTCCCGTCTCCCCATCCCTAGGTTGATACAGAGCCCTTGTTTGAGTCCTGAGCCTTACAGCAAATGCCCTGTCTATTTTACTTATGGTAATTTGGCCACCTCCTGCAAAGAGTTGACTCGTTGGAAAAGGCCCTGATGCTAGGAGGGATTGGGGGCAGGAGGAGAAGGGGACGACAGAGGATGAGATGGCTGGATGGCATCACCGATTTGATGGACATGCGTTTGAGTAAACTCTAAGAGTTGGTGATGGACAGGGAGGCCTGGCGTGCTGCGATTCATGGGGTCACAAAGAGTCAGACACGACTGAGCGACTGAACTGAACTGAATGCATTTACTACTTTTTGATTGACAGCAATTGCCACACGTTCTCTATTTTTTACCCAGACCTTTAGCTGAGGACAACTTTCCTTGGAACGTTCTCAGTGTCTAAGCCCTTACGACTGTGTGTATCTATGTCTCCGTGTGTGTGGTTTTTTTTTTTTTCCATTTTTCTTTTTGTAGGTCATTTTTCAACTGATATTCCACTTCAGGCCTTTGCCTTCTTTCCCTGTGCTCCTAGATGAAAAGATGTTCCTTGGTTTCAAGTAGGAAAATGTGTATTTCTTAAGACTTGTTTCCAGACTGGAATATCTTTTCCTCTCTTTGGTAGCCCAGTGGTTATTATTTGTGAGGATGTTTATTCAAAGTTCTCTTTTCTCATTTAACAAGACCAAACTGATATGTTAATTATACGGTGATCAACTTTGAATTTCTAGAGATCCTTACCTTTTGTCTCTGAGTGAGGAAAAATAGGTCAGTTAATTTTCCAGCAGTAGGTGTGTATAGATGTTGTTTTTGGTAATTCTTTTATGGTAGAGATACATCAGTTTGCAGTTTTGAGTTCTATCTGATGAAAAGAATCCTTCTCTGTGATTGTGTACTCCTTTGGGGAGGCTTCCTCCTGAAGTGACAGTTAAGTTTTAGTTTTTTGGTGGTGAGTAGGTTTGAATTTAAAAATTGGCATCACTGACTCAAAGGACATAAGTTTGAGCCAACTCCAGGAGATAATGAAGGACAGAGAGGCCTGGTGTGCTGCAGTCCATGGAGTCCCAAAGTGGGACACGACTTAGCAACTGAACAACAGGTTTAAGTTTCTAGTAATGTAAATATAGAGCTCTATAAGAGATGCAGGTGAAGTATTTTGTCTGTTAGATTAGCAAAAGTCTGGTTGTGGAAAATTAGGAACTCACATTGCTGGGGGTATAAATTGGCAGAGTTTCTTTGAAAGGCAGTTTGGCAGTATCTATCAAGATTGCAAATGTGTAAGTCCCTCAGTCCAGCAATTGCACTTCTAGGAATTAATCTTGGAGATACAGTCATGCACATGTGAACGACCTATATATGAAGGTTTTTCTTTGCAGCAGTATTCGTGTTAGCCAGAGTTTGGCGAGAACCTGAATGTTCATCTGTAGGGTTTTAGCTAAGTGAATTCTTATATACCCATTCGATGGAATACTTATCCTTGTATTAATACATAGCTGTAAAATAAAAATGAGAAAGTCTTTTATTTGTCGCTATGTCCAAGATAGGTAAAAAGATTAAAAAAAAAATCAGTTGCGCTATAATGTGAGTGTACAACGATCTTTAGTTAAAAATGAAGGCATAGTATACAGTATTAATATGTCTCTTCTTGTGCATACAGAAAATATCTGGAAGGACACGATATGACTTGGTGAAATTGATTCCTCCAAGAAGGAAAACTGAATAGCTAGGGAACGGGTGGAGTGAGCTTTTTGCTGTGCTTTTGAATTCTGAGCCATGTGAAAGTAGGTTATTCAAATAGAAGTAAATGTAGACTTACTTCGTTTCCATGACAATAAAGTCAAATAAACATTGTTGCATTAAATGGTACAGAGTCCAGCTCCCTAATGTTTTTTACTACTTGTGACCTTGGACGATTTATTTTCTTAGCTTAATTTTCTTACTTGTAAAATTAGTGTAATATCATGTACGTTATATATTTCTTGTGAGGTTAGAAGCAAAGTGTATAGTAGCATAGTGCCTGCATGTGGAAAGCACTCTTAATTATATACGTATGTTGTTACTCAGTAAGCCTTACTCTACTGGTTCTGCTGTCTTCACTAGATGTTCCCATACAGAAATATCTGTTAACAGTTTCACAGCTGATATTTTTCTGCTTTTATGTGCTCTTAGCTTGCCTTGACTTGGTATAACCAAGGTCTGAATTGTGGAGTTGGGTGGCTCACTGTTACTGCTGCCATGTTCCTGTACAACTTGACCTTGCAGCGAGCCACTGGCATCAGCTTTGCCATTCATGGCAACTTCTCTGGTAAGTTCCTCTAAAGTTTTGTGTTTTTTGTTTTTTTTTTTTTTTTTGATTTTTTTTTTGACTGCACCTTTTGGCTTGCTGAATCTTAGTTCAGAAGTTGAACCTGTGCTCCCTGCAGTGGATGTGAGAAGTCCTAACCACTGGACTTCCAGGGAATTCCTCACATTTTAAATATTCATGGTTTTATGCTTCAGATTGGTTTTTCAACATCAAACCTTTTTTTTAAAAAGCAAATTATGAAAAAAAAAATTGTTAGAAAACATTGTAACTTATGTAATGCTTTACAGTTTCTAAAGTAATTGATCTTATCTCATTTCCAAAGAACTTTTAGAAAGTAAGGTGTCTTGATAAGTGATTGGGCATTGAGCAAATGAGAATGGATTGGGATGGGTAGGTGTGGTATATCAGGTAGGATAGGAGGCCATTTAGGCATTAGATAGTGAAGACTTGCACTGGGGCAGTGAGAATAGATAGAAGAATATGAGTTTGCATCCTGGGTGGCAGAGAAAATGACAGTAACATTGATAACAAGTTACTTGAGATCAGAGAGTGTGAGGAAGGAGGAAATTGGTTATTCTCAACATTTGAAGGTGATGATAACTCATCAGGGTGGAGATGAGTAGCAGGGAGAGATGGGTCCAAGTTGGCTTTTTATGCATTTGCAGGCGTTGATTGCAATTTTGAAAGCAAGTGAGCTTTTTAGAAATTAATAGCATATATTAGACAGCAAAACTTTGAAAGTTCTATGGGACACTACATCTAACTGCACAAAAAGTTAATATGAATTCTTAGAACAATAGCCTTAAAAATGGACTAGAAAGAGCCTTTAGTAGTTTTTAATTTTACGAAGCTAAATGTTACATGTTAATGTCATTTGTAGACAACTCCCAGTTATGCTTATTGATGGCAAATCTTAGAAAAATTAGAAGAAGTTTTTAAAAACGCTTGAGTGATCATTTATGAAAAGCTTTTCTTTGATACCACTTTGTTAAATGTTTTAAATTTTAGGAAAAGGATCTTTTAAAGTAGAATAAATTAATTTAAAATACTAAGCCTCCAACTGATTTCATTGTATTTATGTGTAGTAGCATTTTGATCCATGAAGGTTACTTTTTGGACTAGTTTTTATTGTTCATGATCTTTATTTTGTGTGTCTTTCAGGAACAAAACAACAGGAAATCGTTGTTTCCCGAGGAAAGATCTTGGAACTTCTTCGCCCTGACCCCAACACTGGCAAAGTGCACACTCTCCTAACTGTGGAAGTGTTTGGTGTCATCCGGTCGCTCATGGCTTTCAGGTTGACGGGTGGCACGAAGGACTACATCGTGGTTGGCAGTGACTCAGGTCGGATTGTCATCCTGGAGTACCAGCCGTCTAAGAACATGTTTGAGAAGATTCACCAGGAGACCTTCGGCAAGAGCGGGTGCCGCCGCATTGTTCCCGGCCAGTTCCTAGCTGTGGATCCCAAAGGGCGAGCTGTTATGATCAGTGAGTGACTTACTCTCTTGGCTTTTCGATTCTTAAAGAAGCTCAGTTCAGAATAGCAATGCTGTCATCTTGGTAGCCTACCAAGAAATCACTCACCTGGATAAAATTTGTATCATTTTGGGTGTTTAAAGTTGCTTTCCCTTTTAAAACAATGAGGAAAGTTGTAACACACCTTTTCTACTTATCTAGTTGGAAATGGGTCTTTTCCGTTTCTTTAACTGTAGCAAAAAGACCACGCTGAAAGTTTTCACATTATTAGACAAAGAGTATGGTTGCTTTCATCAGCC
The DNA here is from genome assembly GCF_910594005.1 of Cervus elaphus. Taxonomy (NCBI): domain Eukaryota; kingdom Metazoa; phylum Chordata; class Mammalia; order Artiodactyla; family Cervidae; genus Cervus; species Cervus elaphus. Next base: position 3,609,645 of record NC_057818.1, on the reverse strand, counting down.
TGAAGTGATGATTTACATTCATGTCTCTTCTCTGATAAATCTCTTGAAGAAAACTCTGCATATCTGATCAGGCTTCCAGAGGGCAACCTTCTGTGACCAGTCACAAAATCATTAGATCTAATTCAGAGAACAAAGGTGGCACTTTATGAATTTTTGCTTAGTCTGTCATAAAAATTTTTGAAAAGTTAGTGGGATATTAAGATCCCTATTATGGGGACTTCCCTGGTAGTCCAGTGGCTAAGACTCTGAGCTCCCAGTGCAGACTTGGGTTCAATCCCTGGTCAGGGAAGTAGATCCCACATGTCACAGCTAAGAGTTCACATGCCACAACTAAAGAGGGCTGTCTTACTGCAGTGGAGATCTTGAATATTGTAACTAAGACTCAGCAGTGCTAAATTTTTTAAAAAAAATTCCTATTAGAATGAGAAGGTTAAAATTTTGCTCCTGTCTATTTTAGTGTTAGCAAAATCTAAAGTTAATGCATTTGTAAAGGTTAACACTGGCTATCATTTAGAAAATAATTGTGATGTAAATTTAGCTGTTCTGGAGCCTCTATTTTCATTATCTGGAGTTTTTTTATGTTTTGTCTCCATCCACAGGTGCCATTGAGAAACAGAAATTGGTGTACATCTTGAACAGAGACGCTGCAGCTCGACTTACCATTTCATCTCCACTGGAGGCTCACAAAGCAAACACTTTAGTGTATCACGTAGTTGGAGTAGATGTGGGATTTGAAAATCCAATGTTTGCTTGTCTGGAAATGGATTATGAGGTATATCTTACTTGCTCACAATTTTTTTTATTATTATTATATTCCAAATGTCTTTCTGAAATACTTTGGAATGTTTCAGAATTTACCTGACTACATGATAGCACTTTTGCTCTGATTTGAACAGTCTCCCTGAGTAAACAGGGTATTTATTGGGATAAACTCTCTGAAAAAAAGACGTAAAGTGGTATTTGGGATATTTTTTCATTGGGAGGTAGTGAAAGATGGGACATACCATTCTTTCCCTTGAGAGGAAGGAATATTTTCTGGTCCCAGAAATAGAAGACTTGGGTTCTTGCTCCCATTCTGCCATTTCTTAGTGTGAATTTTGGCAAAGCATTTGGCATCTGTGGACCTCTGTTTCCTGGTTTGTGAAATGGAAGACTCTTGATGCCCTTTTCAGCTTTGTTTATTCATTTTTTTAATAATTTTTACTGGAGGATAGTTGATTTGCAATGTTGTATTAGTCTCAGGTGTACAGCAAAGTGAATCAGTTACGCATCCACATATATCCTCTCTTTTTTACTTTGCAGCTTTGAAAGTTTGATTTTATGGTACTGACTAGTCTTTGTGCCACTGTTACCTAGGAAGCAGACAATGATCCAACTGGGGAAGCAGCAGCTAATACCCAGCAGACGCTTACTTTCTATGAATTAGACCTTGGTTTAAATCACGTAGTCCGAAAATACAGTGAGCCGTTGGAGGAACATGGAAACTTCCTAATTACAGGTACTTTTTTCTTAGATCTGCTTTGTACCATTTTGCTTGGCCCATTTTATGCCTAAACTTAGGAATGTTCACTTAATAGGATTTGGAAACTGTAATCAGCTTTCATTGTAAACCTGAGTGCCTTGTCTGTGTTTTGGGGAGCTTAGAAATTCATGTGGTGGTTAACTCTTACTCTCATGGGGCAGAGAAGAAAAGAACAGTCAGCTTGGAGTATTAATTTCTGTTGGTTGCTCTGGTGTTTTGATTGTAGTCAATCTTTCACTCTCATTACAAAAATTAAAATCTGGCTCTATGAAAAGACATGTTATGGATGAAACAAGATAAAACTGTCCATCAGTTTGAAAGCCTAGAGGAAATAGAAATATTTTTGAAAACTGTCACCAAAATTGATCCAAGATGAAATTAAGAACCTGAATAGACCAGCATTTGTTTAAAAAATTGGGGCAATAATCAAAAGTTTATTTTCCTCAGAAGATTTAAGGTTCAGAGTTTTTAGGGACCTTAAATTTCTTGAGAGATTAGAAGAAGAATAAAAACTGTTGTACCACTTTAAGAGCTTAATATAACTTCAGTACCAAAACTGGGGAAGGACAGTAATAAGAAAAATTTGCAGCCTAGTTATCCTTTGATGGTAGACGCAAAAATCTTAAATTTTAGCAAATCAGATTCAACAGTGTTTTATGTGCATCATAGCAAAGTAAGATTTTTGTAGGAGCTCAAAGAGGTCCACCATGAAGAATCAATATTAGTTTGATTCGATAATAATTCTTTTAATGAAAGACTAAAGGACAACTGTATTTGTGGTATCTAAATTGTATCAGGCTCAGGTAAGATGGTGATCCAGTCCTTTCTGTTTTGAGTCATTTGCATTTAATGTCTAAAATGAAGTATGTCTGTTGTTGGGTAGGATTTTAGAGAAGAAAAATATAAAACAGCACTTGTCTTTGAGTGTTAAATGTTAGGAAGAGACTATATATTAAACAGAAGCATTTTTTTAAAATGGATTATATTTAATTACTTGTTATAATGTATTGTGATACTTCTCATTTACAAGGGTTTCATTCATTAACCAAATGTTTGCTGCACCTCTATGATCAATATGTGCAAAGTCAATCTGCTGGCCCCTGGGACTGTGTGGTGAAATATTTGTTGTGGTGTCTCCTTTTATACAAGATTGAGTATAATGGTGAATGCATACTAGTAACACAAAAATTACCAGAGTGTGCCACATGCCGTGACAGCATGGAGGAGGGGTTCCTAACCAGGAAAAGGAAGGGAATGCATTAGAGAAAGCTTTCAGAAGTGCTCTCAGCTGAGGACTAAGGAATAGTTAGGAGTTAGGTGCAGTGGGGATGGAGGAGGAGTTTCTGTTGTGGACAGAGGAAACAGAATGCACAAAAGCCCAAATACAGGAAACAAACATGGTTCATTGAAAATTGAAAGCTCATTGTGGTTGAATCATTGGAGGTAAAGAGCTGGGGTGGAGGAAGCAGAAGAATAATGACCTGTTAAAGGTGAGTGTTTTAGAAAGATTACTTGATTACATTTTGGTTACAGAATGGAAGATAGTAAGGTCAGGAAGCATTTCCATTAAACCAAAAGAGATTTGCAGCATGAGGACTGCTGAAGAGGTAGAACCAATGTGGGAGAGGAGAGAATTGAAGCATGGCATCCTTTTTTCTGGTTTGTCTATTGGTTGATGGCAGTGTTCTCTATGGAGAAGGCAATGGCACCCCACTCCAGTACTCTTGCCTGGAAAATCCCATGGACAGAGGAGCCTGGTAGGCTGCAGTCCATGGGGTCGCTAAGAGTCAGACGCGACTGAGCAACTTCACTTTCACTTTTCACTTTCATGAGTTGGAGAAGGAAATGGCAACCCACTCCAGTGTGCTTGCCTGGAGAATCCCAGGGGCGGGAGACCATGGTGGGCTGCCGTCTATGGGGTCGCACAGAGTCAGACACGACTGACGTGACTTAGCAGCAGCAGCAGCAGTGTTCTCTGAGGTCGAGAACCCAGGAGATGGTTTGATAAGGACCTTGGCAGTGGTTTATGAATGGATTCATTTTTAACCTGCTATGGAATTTCCATGTAGCAGTGTCCAGTAGGCAGTTGAATTATAGGTCCGAAGCTGAGAACTGAGTTCTGGGCTTGGAGCTAAACTTCTAGATGCCTTATTAGATATCTGGACAGGCTGAGATCACCCAGATGGTGCTCCATCCTTGTCTAGTGTAACTCTCAGGGAAAAGAAACACAGTGAATGTTTATCACCTTCAGGCACACTGTACCTTTAAGTTGTGCTGAAGGAGAGAAGGAATTAAAGATAACATTCATGGTTATGTCAAGTCATTGCTGGTTTTTGTTTTCTCTTGACAGTTCCAGGGGGATCAGATGGTCCAAGTGGAGTGCTTATCTGCTCTGAAAACTACATTACCTATAAGAACTTTGGTGACCAACCGGATATCCGCTGTCCAATCCCCAGGAGACGGGTAAGGTCTTTGTTTACCGTAAGAGAAGATATATTTATGTTGTGAAATGAACTTAATTTTTGTTAAGTGTTTTTAATGAAGACAGTAAAGTATTTTAGCACAACAAAACAAAATCTGAGAAAGAAAATTGAAAATCAACACGATTCTGTGTTGTACACCTGAAACTAGCATGATATTGTAAGTCACTTGTACTTCAGTTTTTAAAAAAGCGGATAGTTTTCATTCTTGACGAATCTATGAACATTATCAATTTGAAATTCCTGCAAGTTTCTCGTTTGAAGAATACAGGTGTATTCATTGGAGGTAAATTGTCTTTCATCCTCCCCTACCCCACCCCATCTAGAAGGAGCAACCAGTTAATTCCTGTATACCTTTCACTTAGATTCACTCATTAGTACTGCTTTGCTACATTGGCCTTTTCTTTCTTTTGTATCTGTTTTTTAGGCAAGACCGTTTGAAGATAAGTTGTAGGGATCATGACACTTTATGACTGTTCTTGTATTACCCTATTTTATTTAAGAGATTTGGGTATCCGTGGATTTTGGTATCTGGGGCCTCCTCAAACCAATCCCTTGCAGATGTTGAGGGATGACTATAATGAAGTTCTGTGTACCCAGCTTCAGTTATCAGCAGCACATGGGTAATCTTCATTGATCTCTGCTTCCTCAAACTCTTCACCCCAACTTATTTATCTTTTTAATATTAATTTATAGGTCCTGGGGTTAAATCTTTTTAAGACTTAGTTTATCTAGTACACTGATTCCATCAATTTTAGAAATCTGGTAAGATTAGCAAGTTAAATTTTTGGAGTGGTGTTAAGTAATTAAATTTAGTTGATCAGAAATTTATTAAGCACCTGATTGGCAGGTGCTGTACTTGACTTTGGGACTACAAAGAAGTATAAAACATGTTTTGCCCTTGAGAGAAATACAAAATGTTGGAAACATTTAAAAAAAAAAACACCAAAATCCAGCTGAGAGGGATGCCTTTTGGGATTCAGGCAAGTTGATACAGAAGAGGGATGATGATGGTTTTTTGGATAGTACTGTGAACATGTAAGAGTCTTATTCACAGCCTGAAATGATGGTTCTTTAAATTTCATGTCTCTTTGACATTTTTCTCTGGAGATAGTTTTTGCCTTATTAATCTGATCAGGCTGTAGAGTGGAATTGTGGCTTTATTTTTTTTTAACCTAAGCTTTATTATGTATTTATGGTAGACAAAAATTTCTTGGTTGGTAAGCTGCTCTGGGTCACAGCTTGCATGGAAAGACTCCAGGTGCCTCTAGGCATTTGGTGGCCTGTTTGATCTTTATTGGTAAGGTGCTGAATTCCGGAAAAGAAATCCTAATTTCTAAGATGTTGATTGTGTTATTTGACTTTGCTAGAATGACCTGGATGACCCTGAAAGAGGAATGATTTTTGTCTGCTCTGCCACCCATAAGACCAAATCGATGTTCTTCTTTTTGGCTCAAACTGAACAGGGAGATATCTTTAAGATCACTTTGGAGACAGATGAAGATATGGTAAGTAGACCATGGAGGAGGGGGAAAAAAGGAAGAGGTATGTTAGTTCTTATTAGTCTAATTTGATAAAACTTGCTACAGTTTCATCTTAATTTTAGTTAAATAACTGTATTTTGAAAAATGATGGTTATTTAAGATTTACAGAGTGGTGTTAATAAGCCATTTGTTCAACTACTCTCTGAGATAGAAAGGATAGTTAAATTTTAAAAAACGGGAGCAGAATGCCTTAAAAAATATTGCTTAAGGTGTTAAAGCTTTTAAAGTTTGGAATTGGAATATGAATGTAAATTTTCTCCCTCTGGTTAACAGATTTTTGGTCTGATTACATATAATGTGAGAATGGGTAATGCCACGTCTAGTGAATGACAAGAGAAAGCCCTCTATTCCTCCTGAAAACGCAATATACGAGATCTGTCACTTTTATCCCATGGAGGAGCACTGAGCAATTTCTTAGATACTTGTTTAGCTCAAGAGTTGGCAAGTTTTTTGTTTTTGTTTTTTCTTTTTAAGGCCAGGTAGTGAACATTTTCAACTTATGTTGTGGGCCGTGTGGTCCCTTTTTCCGCTACTTAGCTCTGCCCTTGGGGCACAGAAGCAGCCATCAGGAGTATATGGACTGCAGGGCTAGCCTGCGGACTGCAGTTTGCTGACTCCTGGTGTGGATGTGAAGGACAGGAATTTTTTTGCCACTTTATTACATTGTCTTATTATACTGGGCTGTCTTCCATGGTGTGGCTTCATTTACCTGCACACTAGAATCTTTCTCTTTCCATTCCAGGTTACTGAGATCCGACTCAAATATTTTGATACTGTGCCTGTTGCTGCTGCCATGTGTGTGCTTAAAACAGGCTTCCTTTTCGTAGCATCAGAATTTGGAAACCAGTGAGTAATCCTTTTATTACCCCATTTCACCCTGGTTACTGTAAAAGTTGACGGAAGAGAGGTAGTTTCAAGGCCTTGTAGCTTTTCCTGAGAATATTTTAGATCCTTCAGAAGTTTTGCCTTTTTCCCTTTTATGCTCTTTCTCTTGATGACTTCCTCTATTTTCGTGGTTTGAATCAATATCTGTGGATAGCTGCAAAAAGTAGTTTTAGAAGTAATCTCTCCTGAGCTTTTTGTTGGACATTTCATTGAATAAATACTTGCTGAACTACTTAGTATTACGTAGATGTTCCATAGACACTTCACTTGTACAAATCTGAAGTTGAAACTCATTAGTACCTACAGCAGCTTCCCAGCCATGTCACCAGTCTTTCCAACCTCACTATTTCATTTTTTTTTTAACGTTCTTTTCCGTTATGATTCATTTTAGGATGCTGAGTTTTGTTCTCTGTGCTGTCCATCATGACCTCTGTTGTTTACATAAAAGCTTACATCCACTCATCCCAACCTCCTACCTCATCCCTCCCCAGCCCACTCCACCTGGGCAACCCCAGTCTGTTCTCTGTTTTTCTGTTTCATAGATAGGTTCATTTGTGTCATATTTTTAGATTCCATGTATAAATGATACCGTATGGTATTTGTCTTTTTCCTTTTGACTTCACTTAGTATGATGATCTTGAGTTGCATCCATGTTGCTGCAAATGGCTTATTTTGTTCTTTTTTATGGCTGAGTAGTATTCTGTTTTGTGTATTTATATATACCACATCTTTATGCGTTCATCTGATGATGGATGTCCAGGTAGTTTCCATGACTTGGTTTTGCCGTCCTCACTATTTCTGTTAATGTCTTACGGGCCAATTCCAGCAACTTGAGCGTCAAGTCTCGATTTTGCTGTCTCTACAGCTTTCATTTGAAAGTCAAGTTGATTATTACTTTTGTATTCCTTTTTTGTGGTACTAAGTCTGAATTCGTTCCGTAATTCCTTATTGCAGTTCATTGTCCTGTAAAACTCAACCTTTATAGAGGGTCATCTCTTTAAGCAAACAAGACACAACCCTGATGAAAGCGTTTCCTCATCCCTATGTTACAGTCTTTGATGGCTTTTCATAGACAAATGAATTAACTCTGAACTCTACTCTGGCTTTGAATTTAAAACCAGTATTGAAGACTCCAGATTGCTTATGAATTGAGATGCCATGGTCTTGCTTTCTAGTTCAGGTTTTGCCAGTGCATGCAGAACACTTATCTAATGCTATTTCTGTGTAATGAAAATGAAAGTGTTGTCTAGAATTCTGTGATTCTATTCCAGTTTTGCCATTTCTACAGTTGTTCTCCCTTTCTTTATGTCCTTAACGCATCCTCATAGAACTTATTCCAGTTGTCTTTTTATTATTCCTTTTCCCAGTTTATACCTGTTTTGTCTCACTTTCTACAACTTAGCCTACTATTATGAGTATTTTCACCCATTTCTAATTTTTTAGTTTTCTTAACAAGGAATTTCCGTTGTAGAGAAGTTAGAAAAGTGCATGTAAACAAAAGTGAAAGTGAAGTCGCTCAGTCGTGTCCCAACTCTTTGCGACCCCATGGACTGTACCTGCCAGACTCCTCCATCCATGGGATTTTCCAGGCAAGATTACTGGAGTGGGTTGCCATTTCTCTCTCCAGGAGAGAGACATTTGTAAGCAAAAATGTCTCTTGTAATCCTTCTGCCCAAAGATACATGTTTTTGTGTGTAGCCTTCCTGTGTGTATATATATTTCAATGTTTGTATAAAAATTATAGTGTATAGTGTTTTGTAAGTTATGTATTTTTATACAGTAGTGAATAATAATAAATATTTTTCTTTATTAATAGGTTTAACATTCATTTTTTTAGCACCCATTATCTCTGTTTTGGTGGTAAAATAGGTATAACATAAAATTTGTCATTTTAACATGTTCCATTTGGTGGCATTAATTACATTTGCAGTGTTGTATAACCATTGCTACCATTTTCCAAACTTTTTTTTATCACTCCAGACTGAACCCATGTGCCCATTAAGGAATAGCTCCTCATGGCCCTTTCCCTCAGCCCTGATGACTTAAGTGCGGTTGGTCACACATTCACTCTTTCTGTCTGGCTCATTTTATATAGCATATTTTCAGAGTTCATGTGTCAGCTCTATATTCTTTATCTGTGAATAATAACCCACTATATGTATGTACCACGTATTACTTATCTGTTAATGGACACTTGAGTTCTTTCTACCTTTTGGCTGTTAAGAATAATACCATATTGGATGCTGGTGTGCAAATATCTGTTTTAGTCTTTGTTTTAAATTCTTTTGGGTATGTATCCTGTTCTTAAAGATATAGAAAACCCTAGTCAATAAGCAGAGATCTCAAACTGTAGATACTGACTCAATATTAAACTGACTTATGAGCATTATGTTGATGGCAAACATCTTAAGAAAAAGTACTTTTTAAATGCTTATTGGCTTTTTTCCTTCCAGTTTTACAGAGATAAAATTGACATAGCACTGTACAAGTTTAAGGTGTGCAGCATAATGATTTGACTTATAGATCATGAAATGGTTACCACAGTTCATGTCATTTGGTACATTAAAGAAATAGAAAAAAAAATTTTTTTTCTCATGATGAGAATTCTTAAGATTTACTCTCTTGACAGCTTTCATGTATAACATATGGAAGTGTTAATTATATTTATAATATACATCGGACAAAATATTTTACCTGAAATCTTTGCTTCTCCCCAGTTACTTATATCAAATTGCACATCTTGGAGATGATGATGAAGAACCTGAGTTTTCATCTGCCATGCCTCTGGAAGAAGGAGACACATTCTTCTTTCAGCCAAGACCACTGAAAAACCTTGTGTTGGTTGATGAATTGGACAGCCTCTCTCCCATTTTGTTTTGCCAGGTGTGGATCTTTCCTGTCACTCCTTAATGAGCAGTGCTAACCAACTGTTTTTGAATATGAATGAGTTTAAAGTTTTAATTTCAATTAACCTCATAGTCAAAGAGGTTCAGTAGCATGTCCATGGACTTGCCAGAGTACAAGGGTGAAACAGCTGAAGGCAATTGGGGAGTTAAAAAGCTTTACATAAATCCTTTGGCATAAAGTGGTTAAGACTTTGCATTTCTACTGCAGGGGGCACAGGTTCCATCCCTGGTTAGAGAACTAAGATCGCACGTGCTGTGTGACCAAAAAAAGGAACTGATAAAAGCTTTGTTCTTAAAACTTGCTGCTTCAGACTGCTTGCTTTTTGGGACATTGGGTCTTTTTTTTCACTCCGTGTGCCAGTAATATTTAATACTACTCCATGTGTAGTAATATTTAAGCCTAATAAAAACTAAAAAAGTGATTTGTCCCCCTGAGAATAATCAAATTTGTGTGTAGAAAAGTAGCACAAGTAGACATTTCTCCCGCTTTTCTTTGTGCAGATAGCTGATCTGGCCAATGAAGACACTCCCCAGCTATATGTGGCCTGTGGTAGGGGACCGCGGTCATCTCTGAGAGTGTTAAGGCATGGACTTGAGGTAAGATTGGAATTTCTAGATCATATGCAGGGTTTGGAGGGAAGCGCTGGCAAAGCAGCCTAAGGCTTTATTCTGATGAGATCGAAGATGTATTCATTGTTTATATGAAACAAAAATGTTTTCTTCTTCACCTGTTTCCATAAAGTTTACAGTTTAAATTTCCTAATCTTTAACATGTTAACACAATAGGCACTTTAAAAATTTGGCAAATGGATATCAAAGGGGAAAAAAGAAAAACAACTATTAGTTCCAGGTTCACGCGCCACGATGTGTAGGTTGAGAAGTCTGCATGGCACATTTTATTGCATCTCATTTTAGTCTTGATCTTTCTGCATAGTTTTTAAATACTTACACTTTTAATTATGTTAAATACAGTATATATATATTTATATCTTACTAAGTTTATTTCTTGTTACTCTGTGTTTTTAAGTCGTACAATTCTTAATGTTTTTGCAGTATACCTCCACAGTGGGTGGATCAGAATTTATTTAATGACTCCTTTATTGTTGGACTTTTTAGGTGAAATGGACACTCAAAATTATCTTCTCAAATCCCATATCCTCTTCTCATCATGGTTCTTGTGTTGATGCCTTTTAGCAAGCCTTGGGCTTGATTTTGTTAGGAATAAAATAAATCTTCCTATGGCAGTTACTTTTAGTAGTTGGGGTTGGCAAACTCCAGGCTCTTAAAAGGCCCACTACCTGTTTTTTGTAAATTTTTATTGGAACACAGGCAAGGTGACCTTTGTTTTGAATTTTGGCTCTACTTAATAGCTGTTACTAAGCTTTTGTTTCCTCTTCTGTAAAATGGGCTTAATAGCATCTGCCTTAAAGATTGCTGTATGAATTAAATGAGAATGCAAAAGAAGCACTTGGTCAAGTTCTGGCTTATAGTAACTGTTTAATAAATGTTAGCTATTAATATTGCCATCTCAGGGGATTTAAAAAGTTTTGACTGCCCAAATATGCATCAAGTCACCAAAATTTCAATGATTTGAATCTAATTTAGACCAATAGTTCTTGATAAGTTACTTGCTGCTCATTGGATCCCAGTGATCATCTGGTGAAAGTAAGTACTTAAACACAAAAAAATGCATACATGCATTAACAAAACTTTGTGTATGGTGTTGGGAGATAAAGAACCTGATGAAGAATCATTGTTTTTGAGTCCTCTGTTGCCTCCTGATTTTTTCTAATTCTATTAAAAAAAATCTGTGTTATGCAAAAGTATTTTTTATTAAATTGTTGGGCATTGCTTTGTTCCTGTGTATCTATTTGTGGAATCTTGTTCGGCTGGATTATGGTCTCAGCTGAGCAGGATCACTGTCAGGTAGTGCAGCATATTGACATTTATGTTTTATTGATCGCGAAGATTTCCGAGACTGTCCTGTACCATGATCAGGTACTCCTGCTACCATTGCATCAATAAACCAACAAAGGATAAAATGCCTTTCATATATATTCTTGAGTTCTTCCTGTAAAATGTAGTTCCACTGTTCAGTTGTACAATATGATAGGCTGCCTTTTTATCTTTAGATCATTTAAAATATTTAATAAAATTTTTATCTTAGATGGTCTTAGATTTGAAAAATTGCAAGGATATTATAGACAATTAATGTTTAGTCCACATCTTGTTTTCTCCTCTAGATCATTTTGAGTTTATCTTATATTTTTTATTTATTCTTATTTGAGAGTCTATACGACATTCAAAGGATTCTTGACTCTGACATTAAAGGGCATAAAAATCTAGTAGGAAGGACGAAACAGTTCCTCAGATTACTTTTAGATAAGTGTCCTAAGAGGTGATGGTTGTGATTCCTATGAGAATTTATAGGAGGGAGAGATGACTGTCAGCCCAGAAAATAAGGGAAGATTTTTTCTGAAGGATGTGGCATTTGAATTGTTATGTGAAGAGATATGGAATTTCGCCTTAAGGGAGCAAAGCAAAGGATGCTAATTGAGATGGACTGTTTCATTCCCACATGCTTGCTTTTTGTGGAGGATGCAGGCATGTTACACTCAAAAGGAAGCATTTGGCCTTGGCTGCAGCAGCTGTCCTAGATGTTCCATCACCTCTTGCTGAAGTCAGTTTTGACAGTTGACAGTACTTCTAGCCTTTTGGTCCTTAATGCTCTGTTTGACTAGTTGGTTCCAGTGTTTAATCCAGTGTACATGTGAGCACTGCTGTATTATAGGGACTGTATTATCTAGTGTGATTGTAAGCAAGGAGCTGAGTTTCAGGCTCACTGGGTCTGTGGTTTGTCTCCTTCCCGTCAGGTATCAGAAATGGCTGTCTCAGAGCTACCCGGTAACCCCAATGCTGTCTGGACAGTGCGTCGGCACATTGAAGGTAAGCAGCCCTTTCCCAGAGGTCTGAATGAGGGTCCAGGTGCCACTGACAGTAGAAGCTTAAGAGGCTGCATTCATAATACTTCTGTGTCACTTCATATACGAGAAACTTTTTTGACTCAACACTGTTTTTGAGGCTCCCAATCAAGATGCTTTCACTTACTACATTTTGTACACAAGGGTAAGAGGCACACAGGGTGGCTGTTCATACTCAGTACTTAGACACTTCAGTATCATAGATAGAGCTGTCAAATATCGGTTGTTTAACTATATTCATCATTAAGGGACTCTTTCTATATGTTAGAGGTATGATGTAAGGAAAAGTTTTGGCTTCTTCTACGATGTTTTCTCCTGTTGTGTTGAAATCACAGTGAAATTGAAGGTATTCTGGATGTTAAGATGTTAAGAGGATGTTAAGGATGTTCTGTTCAGTAGGTATAGTAGTTGTTCTTAAGGGAAGTGGAGGTTGATTGAAGCAGAATTTTAGGGTGAGTGGAAAAGGAGGAATGGAAGAAAGAGGAAGTCTGAGCTCCTGAATAAAAATGGTCACCTCATCCTAAAAATTTGAAAGTTATGTGAAAATGCATATTAACGCAATAGCAGAAAACTCTTGTGACAACTGAATTTCAGTCCCTTAGAAATAAAACTCAGTTCTCATTTTCCCTTTGATTCTTTGGGGTTGTGGGTCATTTCTATTCCTAGACCTCATTTTCCTCTTGTTCCCTCAGGAATGTGAAACTGGCCAGAATACAAAGCTTTTTCAAGAAAACAGCTGGGAATCTTCCTGCTTTTTAGATGTTTTGGTTGTATGGAACAAGTTTAAGGGAGCTGGGAAATGTGTAGGAGGGAAACCTCTTTCTATTAATAGAATACACAGTGAATTTTATCTTCATGTGGGCATTGGAATCCTATCTGAGTAGAAAGAAATAAGTGAGTAGGAAATCAGTAGGTTCATTTTAGCTGAGAAGGTATTTATTAGATGATTGGTTTTGAAAGATTTCCCCAGTTTTGTATTATTTTCATAAAGTGGTCATAAACTGGTCAGTGTTGATGTTCACCTTTACCTTGGGGGCTGGTTGATATGAAGGCTCTAGACTGTTTGAATTAGAAAGAGCCTTTGTGATAAAACCTAGTGTGCTCCTGTTTTTGGTTTATTTTTTGTTCTGACTTATTAAACTTATTGTAAAATCGATTTAGATTTGCAGGAAAGTTACCCTTCATTTTTTTGCAGGAAAGTTATCCCTCATTTTTTTTGAAGAAAGCTGAAAATCACAGATGTTGACTGTCTCAAGATAGAGCACATAGGTAATAGAGACTGAAAGCTTTGTCTCCCGAATCTCAACCCAGTGTTCATTTGACTAAGTGAGTCTGGGTCATGTTGGTTTACTAGGACAAGTTCAGTATTCTCATCCTGCTGCTTTGTAATTAAGATAGGATTCTATTCTCAGAGCATGTGTCATCTAAAAAAGAAGTATACAAAACTGTTGTGTGTTCTGGTATGATAAGGCACGTTGTTGCCAGGAGGGGATAGAGGAGAGGGAAGAGGCATGTGTTTGAGAACCAGGAAAGGCTTTGGGGTGATGTTTGATAAGTTAGAGGTGAGCGGTATATTGCCTGATGGAGCTTGTCGGTAAAATGTTTCCTCCTCTAAATACCAACATCTAGGAAACTATTAAATCCTGATAAATTTTACTCTTTAGGAACTATAATTTGGGTTTTCACCCATAAAAGAGGTCAAGTTCTCTCAGTTCATTCTCTTTCCAGATTTCCTAAGTTACTATTCCACATGTGCACACATGCTGCAGTCTTCCAGGCAACTACTAACCTTGGCTGGTACTTGGTGATGCACACTACCAATACCAAGCCTTTTTTTCTCTTCCACAGGTGGCTGGTGGAGGTGCTGATCACCACAGGTGTGTACCTACTGCTAGGGCCTACCATGGGGTCTCAGTTTGCCCAGGGAGAGGGAGTTGCACAGAGTATTGAGGCTGCCCTGATAGCACCTCTCAGAGGGTAACTTAGCAGTGTGCTGTCCGTGTGCACTGTATATGCACGCCCATCTGCCAGTGTGTGAGGTGGTCAGAGGCAGGGGTCACTTTCTCCACAGAATGTAGAACCTAGGACTGATTTGCTTCCCATTAAGCCGAAAGGGCCTGTAGCTAAAAGATCTTAACTTCATACTCTCCCTTGATGTTTTTATATGTTCCATGTGTAACTGAAAGGTTGGGCCCTGGAGCAAGCCCCTGCTTTTTTCTTTTGAGTCTAGTGAGGCCTGTGCTGAGGCAAGACAAACCACTGAGTAGTCTGAATATGGAGTGAGAATGAGATATTGAAGGCCTCGGTCATCTCGGTGATCACTCACTTCCTCTTGGAATGGGCTCTGTTGAGCCTGAGGTACTAGGACAAGAGAAAGAAGGGCTCATCCCCTCTTCTGTGGGCTGCTTCCGCAGTGCTCAGACAGAAGTCCCAGTTACCTGAGACAGATGCAGTCTCATACGCTAATAGATTCTTCAGTGAGATAGGAACTAATGGTATTTTATATGAAACTTGAAACCTCTGGAAGAAGGCAACATAGACTTGATAGTTCATTGGCATTTGCCTTGACTGAATCTTTATTTTGTTCTCTAGTCCAGCTTTTACCCTAAAGCCTGCCTAGGAGCCAGAGCTGCTGGCTGCTTCTGGTTTCCCTGGTCATAGAATGGGAAGGGTAGATGTCTCAGTGCTTACTTAGCATTCACAGGGGAGTGGACGTTTACAGCTTTCAGACAGCAGCCATTGCCTGCTGCTTGTTGAACTGCCCGGCAAACATAGGACCCAGACCACCGAGCTTGGTTTTATTTTTACACCTCAGCTGTCTGGGGCCTTGAGTCAGGGGGAGGATAAGGACGCAGGCTGCTGCTTTTCCTCACTCCCCTCAGTCTCCACATGTAGGTTAAAAATGCGTGGTTTCTTTTCTGGAGACCCTCCTCCCTTGACTGAAGGAAGAAGCTGAAATCCTGGCTAGTTTTAGCCCTTTATTGTTTGGCTTTAATTTGCCCTGGCATAGCTTTTGAGATACAAAGTTTCAGTGTTGAGAACGTGGGAAAGTACACTATTTATATAATGTTAAAATTAAGCAATTCCTGTTAACTTTTACACCAGAGATTTCCAGTTTAAAAATAGAGCTGGAGTAAAGCTTTCAAGTTTGGTGTTGCTTAGAGACTGATGGTGGTTTTATTGTAAGCTGTTAAGACATCCACTTCAGGGATGGACATGTCTGTACTCAATATTTTAAGATGATGCACAGTACAGTTTTACAGAGCAGTCTTCTTATAAGGTGTCCCCAGGCATGTGAAATCACCTGAAACCAGTTATTTGCTTGTCCAGCATTACTTCATGTGATTTGGAAATTGAACCGTTCCTCTGGATCCCTGATGTAGCCATTAAGATTATATCCATTGGGAAAATCTTTCGATTTTTGCCTTTCAGCCACTCATTCAGTGCTCACATGTTATTAATTGAAGCAAAAGTGTTTCAGGACAGTACTTAACCCTTAATAAATTATAAATTATATTTCTATATGTTTATATTTTAAAATGCTGATTGCCATCTACTAGATTGATTTTACCTCCTCCTAATTCAGAATGCTACTATAGGTCACACCAGTAATACTGGGTTGGTCGAAAGTTTGTTCAGATTTTTCTGTAGGCTGTTACTGAAAAACTTGAATGAAGTTTTTTGGCCAACCTAATTCATTTTCATCTGGTCCCTTTTCTGTAAAGAACACTAATTCTGCTGAACCTACTGAGTAATCTTAGTTAAGCTGAACCACTTTTGGAGCAATCAGAATCCAAAGTGTCCTTGATGTGAGTGGGATGGATCAGGCCTATGATGTTGGACTCAGACAAGGGCTCCAGCAAGCTTTCACTGCTTCTGCTAAGAGTGAGGTAGCCACTCCAGTCTGTTACCTTGTCTACTTGGCATTCTGGCCCTCGCTTGCCAGATTTCTGTGTGAAGGGGGCAGGAAGAGGGAAATTGAACAGAAAATTAAAATGTAGGAAAATCTCAATTCATCTTTTAAAAAAATGAATGTACATCTATTGAGCATTTATCAAGCTTTATGCCAAACATTGTTCTAAATATGGGAGACACACACGGAAATTGTTCTATGTTGTGGGGTGGAATGTGTAGGAAATAGACAGCTTTTAACTATGGGATGTACGTGAGAAATTTTTGGGGTTACTTGTATGCCTCTGACATCTTTTCAAAACTTGTTGGTGTTTGTTTATCCAAATACATTTTATTAAATGGAAAGCGGATTCTAATTGGATTGCTTGTGACCACTGAACCATTAGGATTTTTAAATATGAAAAGTTAGAGAGGTCAAGGGCTGACAATACAAGCTGCCTCCCCCCACCACCACCCCTCTTCCTGGTTATCCAGTGTTCTTACATCATTCCTTCTGGGACATCCTAGGATTCTTAGTTTCCAACTCCGTATCCTAGAATGACTTAGTCTCATGGAGGCTAAAATAGTCACTTGTTTCATTCATTAGGTCTTATGTTCCTATGTAAGATTCTTTCAGAAAAAGGGGGAGACCTTTTTTGGTTATAGGGAGTATCTCTTAATGGATTGTGACTGGCACCTGAAAGAAGCTTTAGCTTCAATACATACTGAATTGAATACAAAGATATTTTGAATACAAAAATATTGTAGTATTCAAAATTTCCTCTTACTTTTTTCTTGGATTTTTCTAGCAAAGTTCTCAGGAAAATATTAGTTTTCCAAGGTACTAGATGTGGGCATGTGTACTCTATTAACTGTTTAGCCATTTAAGGAAGCAAAGTGTATCTGTAGGCTGTTATGACCATTAATTATCTTTTGGATCATCCTACGCTGTTTGCCACATGAGTGTGATGGCTCCACATAGAAGAAGTGCCTTGGAAGGCTCTGAAGAGAATGCTTAGTGTGTTTCATTTGGCTTTGTAGCTAATGAATTCTCTGCTAACCAGCTTCTTTCTTCTCTTTCATTTTCAGATGAGTTTGATGCCTACATCATTGTGTCTTTCGTGAATGCCACACTGGTGTTGTCCATCGGAGAGACTGTAGAAGAAGTGACTGACTCTGGGTTTCTGGGCACTACCCCTACCTTGTCCTGCTCCTTGTTAGGAGACGATGCCTTGGTGCAGGTGAGGATTCTCAGAGAGCTACTTACCTGCTTCCCTTACTTTGTCCTTTCTCTGACTTCATTGTGGTGTTGGTTGCTGGGTTCACATTAATGAGCTTTGAACTTCTTTGAAATTTATGCTGTGAAACATGAACTTTTTTGAAGTTAACTTTGCCTGGAACCCTAAACTCTTCTTGTCATTGACCCAGCTGGTGCTTCAAATGCAATGCCTCTAGATCTGACAGATCCGATGGTATGAGGGTCATGCTTATAATCACTAATCACTAAATGGCTAAAGTTGGGGGATTTTTCTCTTACTGCCCTTAGGTGTATCCTGATGGGATTCGGCACATCCGAGCAGACAAGCGAGTCAATGAGTGGAAGACTCCTGGGAAGAAAACAATTGTGAAATGTGCGGTGAACCAGCGACAAGTGGTGATCGCCCTAACAGGAGGAGAACTGGTCTATTTTGAAATGGATCCCGTATGTTATTTTACTGTTCACTGTGGGACTTAGTCTTGCTGGAAAATCCCATGGACGGAGGAGCCTGGTAGGCTGCGGTCCATGGGGTCGCTAAGAGTCGGACACGACTGACTGACTGACTTCACTTTCACTTTTCACTTTCATGCATTGGAGAAGGAAATGGCAACCCACTCCAGTATGCTTGCCTGGAGAATCCCAGGGACGGGGGAGCCTGGTGGGTTGCCGTCTGTGGGATCGCACAGTCGGACACAACTGAGGTGACTTAGCAGCAGCAGTGGGACTTAGTGTAGAGTTCAGAGTTGAAGATGGGAGCTGCAGTCCAGGTGTCTAGATTATATATTCACAAGGAGAAATGAGGTGGGAAAGTCCTTTACTGGGAGTTGGAGGGGATACATTTTCATGTCTTTAATTCTTAAACTGGAGTTATGAAATGCTGTCTTAGCAATGAAATGCTTTTTCTGACCTTCACACTTTTTCCCACCAGATATTTGCTATGTGTTTAATTTCTGCAGTCTGATTCAGTTTCAGAAAATTTTGTTTTACTTTTATATATGGAAAGATAGCCATATTTAATTATACTCAAGAAATCTCTGGATGTGACCAACTTGTATAGTGTAACTGTACCTGTGATTGAAATGTTTTGTCTCTAACTGCCATATTTGAATTCTGTTTCACCCATGAGTCTTTTTATGAACAGATAAAACAGTGATATATTTTCACTTCCTGAGATCTAGGTTGGCTTAGGAAACTTGTGATGCATTATACTTGTCAAAGGTCTCTTGATTATCTTGTCAGTAATTTTGCTTGCCATTAGCCTGAAGATTTCAGTCTTGGAACCTCAAGTAGAGAAATTCTTGGTCACCAATTATAGTAAGAAGAGTGAGAGGAAGCAAAAAAGAACTTACTTAGCAAGCCCCCTTTCTTCTCCAGGCTCAGGAGTTGAGGGTGGGGTGGCGTGGTCTGTGACCTCTGTCTTCAATCCTGCAGTCAGGACAGCTGAACGAGTACACGGAGCGGAAGGAGATGTCAGCAGACGTGGTGTGCATGAGTCTGGCCAATGTGCCCCCTGGAGAGCAGCGGTCTCGCTTCCTGGCTGTGGGGCTGGTGGACAACACTGTCAGGATCATCTCCTTGGACCCCTCAGTGAGTGTCACCCTCACCTTCAAGGGTCTTCCAGCTGGGCCGGGCCCTGAATCTATACTTCTGCTTCTGATTATTGTAGCAGCACACCTCAGGAGTCTTCTGCGGTGCTTTAAAATGACTGATCCAAGACTACTAAATGTTTCTTTGGCTTAAGTCCTGATTCCCTTTTTTAGTTTAAACAAATAAAAACAAAATCCAAGACTATGTTTACAGAAAAGAGCCTTAGATGACTTTAAAAAGGTGCCCTGTGCTTATTTTTATCATTATCCACTTCTACAAAAAAGAGAAAGCCCAGTCCTCCCCAGAGCTTGTTTTAAGGTTTAGTTCTCTAGTGACCCCATACCTGTTGAGAACTCATTCTTCAGGTTTTCCATGTCCACAAAAAAGAGCTGTTCTTCACTTTTAAGAATTATATTTTTCTGGGCAGGTTTTTTCCCAAAGTTGGTCACTTGCTATATTTTATTTTCTCTTTCCTCTTTAGGACTGTTTGCAGCCTTTGAGCATGCAGGCTCTCCCGGCCCAGCCTGAGTCCTTATGTATCGTGGAAATGGGTGGGACTGAGAAGCAGGATGAACTGGGGGAGAGAGGTTCTATTGGCTTCTTGTACCTGAATATTGGACTCCAGGTAAGAGATCCAGAAACACACTCCTGGGGTCGGGGCATCTTTTACTTCATGACTGCTTTGTTTAATGCAGGTATTTTCTGTGCCTGTGTTTTAGTTACCCACCTTATGAAAAGTGATCAGTGTTGCTCTCGGTTCCACTTGTTTTCGCTCTAATTTAGAAGAAATCAGGCCTGGAAAAAAGTATTTTATAGAGTCTGATAAAATTGCTTAGCAGTGACTGTTTTGGGTCAGAACTATATCGCCTATGGTTTTCACAGTTTGCAGTTTGTGAGACTATAATCCAGTTGTTCCTCAATGTCCTTGGGGTTGGTTCCAGGATCTCCCTTGGATACCAAAAATCAGAGGATACTTAAGTCCCTTATATAGAATGGCATAATGGTTGTATATTCTCGTAACCTTTAATTAAATCATCTCTAGATTGCTTAATTACCTAATATAAGGTAAATGCTGTATAAATAGTTGCTGTACATTTGCCGCCAATTCAAGTTTATTTTTTGGAATTTTCTGCTTTTTCTTCCCCCTGAAATATTTTTGATGTGTGGTTGGTTGAATTGTGGATTCAGAATCCGTGGTTACAGAGGGCCTCACTGTTCATAATGGGCTCCATGAACATAGCAATAAAGGGCCCCTCCGTGTTCCCTGTTATCAAAGCACCTAGGCTCTTCATGGCATGAAAGGCAGGAACGCAAGAAACAGAGAGTGTCGGGTTTTGACCATATCCTCTTTTTTTTTTTTTGCCTAGCCCAGGGAACTGTTTGCTTTTTAATTTTACTTCCTAATTTAGAAATTCTCAAACGTGCCCAGGAGTTAGACTAATGAAATGAACCTCCATGTACCCATCACCAGTTATCAGCATTTTGCCTCTCTCTTCTCTTCTTTTTTAAGGCAGATCCAATATAGTGTCATCTATAAGAACTTGAGAATGTAGCTGTAACAGAGGAGTGTGTGTGTGTATTTTGAAGCTTTAATATCACACTTAACAGAATTTACGTTCCTTAATAGCTTCTGATACCCCCATGTTCTCATTTTCTCCCTTTTTTTCTGTTCTGAAAAATGTTTTTACTTTTGGTTCTACTCAGAATCTGCATAAAACTGTCCAGTTTTTATCTGCTTAATCCTCTCATATTGTTTTATTATTTATTTGACTGTGTCAGGTCTTGGTTGAAGCATGTGTGGTCTTGCTCCCTCACCGGGACTGAAACCGGGCCCCCTGCATTGGGGGCACCGGATCTCAGCCACTGGGCTACCAGAGAAGTCCTCACGTTTCTTTTAACAACTGTCTCAGCTTGTTAAAAAGAAACCAGCTCATTTTTCTTGGGGAATTTCCTACTTCCCATCCTACGCATGTGCCGGCCTCCCAGAGAATCGCAGTGCGATTCTTCCTCATCCCCAGGGCAGAGCGCGTGTTTCTGATTCTAGGTGGTGCGTCCAGCTGCGCTACCACTGCCATGGGGGCTGCATCACGGCCTTCAGACCCGAGTTCTTGGATAAATACCTCACTTTCCCCCTTTGTTCACTTGTGTTTTAGAGTAAGAGGTTGGTGCCATAGCAATCTCCAGTAAAGACTGATGAAATGTTTTTGTTTTAATTTTAGGTAACATTTGCAGATTTTTAGATTTACATCAGACTATCACAGTCTTTGTTTTAGATACTAAGTTCCCACAATTTAGACAAGTGGGAATTTTCCTTTTGAAGTTGCTTCCTTTGTCCAATTAACAGGTGCCCACTATCTTTGGGGGCTTCCTTCTGGCACAAGGAAGTGCTCCACAGACATCTGGAACATTCTTGCTTCAGACTGGAATGAGCCATTTCTCTCAGGATTCTTATTTTTTTTTAAGGGAAATGGTATTTAGAGACCACAATAGGCATGGGTATATTAAACTGTACATGTATCTTAAAATTGTAAAGGGTTTAACATAAAGGGTAAAAATTTTTAAGGATATACGGTGAAAGGAAACTGCTTTTCACTTAGTAGATGCTCAGTAACTATTTGAGTGAGTGGTTTAGGAAAATGAATGAATGGCTGGCTGATGACTATATATTTAAACCACCTAGTCATTTTCTTCCAACAGAAATAGGGTAGCTAAAGAAGCTTCCATTATGCCTAGGCCTTAAACACCTCTCTCATTTTTATTAGAACGGTGTGTTGCTGAGAACTGTCCTGGACCCTGTCACTGGGGACCTGTCTGACACCCGCACTAGGTACCTGGGGTCCCGTCCTGTGAAACTCTTTCGTGTCCGGATGCAAGGCCAGGAGGCAGTAAGTAATGAAAGGGGCAGTAAGTTTTTGGATGTTAGTGGCATCAACTGAGCCCTGTGGCATAAATCTTGCTGTCATTAATTCACAAGTGTTGTAGTTAGTTAGTTAGTTGGACATTAACTTTATCTTGATTCAGTTCCTTCATGCAGTAAATCTTGAGTCCTTTAATCTAGAGCTTCTTAACTGAGGTTCCATGGCACTGTGCCATGATTAAGTTATAGGTGCGTTAGAATATCGATCCCTTCAGCCCTGAGGCTGAGCAAATGGAGTGAACTGAGAGTTAGCCGGAAACCTCCCATGTAGGATACCACTACCTAGGGGTAAACTGGTATAGGTATTGTGACTTACTGTGCAATGTGAAAGAGGCCAGGAAACATTATTTCTTTGTAGTTAAGAATGTCAGTGTTGCTGAGGGACCTGCCACTTCTTTGCTTGTTACTGCAGTTGACTCCTTGCAGCTCTCTAGCTTTGTGTTGGTATTCTCATTTTACACACATGGAGCCCGGGATCGGAGATTGAGTGATTGCTGGCTAGGAGCCAGCACTTGTAGCAAATGCTGTACTGACCCTTCTGTAGACCTCTCTTTCTTAAGGTAGCCTTTTAGATTTCTAAAATGCCTTGGGGTATTTCACACACTGAAATCTGGGGACAGAGTAATTGGGTTAGTACATCATGTTTGTTTGGGTTTTTCCCAAGCTTATTGGAGATGTTTTTCTTTCCTCAGGTGCTGGCCATGTCAAGCCGCTCATGGTTGAGCTATTCTTACCAGTCTCGTTTCCATCTCACTCCCCTGTCTTATGAGACCCTGGAATTTGCCTCTGGCTTCGCCTCTGAACAGTGCCCTGAGGGCATTGTGGCCATCTCCACCAATACCCTGAGGTGAGAGAGTCCCACGGCTGAAGCCCCATGAGAGGCTGGCACAGAGCCGACTCTGCCCTGGGCCTGGTGTGTTGTAATTGAAACCTTCATTGGCTCAGGATTTCAGTACCTGGTAGCCAAGTTTCGGTGTGTGGGAGTTTTAGCTTCTGTTAAGACTTTGGGACCATGTTTTCATATTTGGCAATGTAGTTCAGTCTCTGAGATGTAGGATTCTTGTTTTCCAGGGCCATGCTGTTGAATTAGTGTTATAGCAGGCATTGTTGGATCACTGATTGTCTTTTCTCACTATGTCTTGCATTTGCAGTGTTATATCTTATTTATTAACCTCAAAATTAATTTAGACCTTTTGCTGGTTGACAGATTATTTATACTGATCACATTGGAGTGAGCACTGTCTGTATTGCAAGATGGAAGATAACCTAGTCAGTTTTGACTTTGTCAAATTTTGGTGGTTGGTTTTGTTTTGTTTTCTTTTTTAACTCTCTAATGTTACCAGTGCCATTCACGTGTTCTAGTTACAACTGTCGCTTGTTTACAGTGGAACTCTGGCCTCTTGGTATATGAATCACTTATTACTTAGTCAAGTGAACTCCCAGATTTGTCTGCAGAAGCTTTCAGGAACTTTATCATCACTGTTCTCTCTGTTTTTAAGCTTCAGCATCTTTGGCTCCAGCAGACTTGTTCTCCCTGCACACCTCCATATGTTCCTTCCTGGTTTGTTACCTCTGCACTTGATCTTGGAATGCTTTTCACACACATCTCTGTCTGTTAAGTCTTAGCCTCATCCATGGGTTCTTTAGTTGTTTTATTGACATGTGCAATTTCCTGGATTCCTATAAATTTTGACAACACCACAGATTTTCAACTTTTTTTTTTTTTTTAAAGCATCAGCATTTTCCTCCCAGAAGAAAATCAGGGAAGACTGCATGGTCATGGTACTTACTGTCAGAACCAGTCATTTCCATTGTTGACTATTATGAATAATGTTGCTGTGAACACTCGTGTACAAGGTTCTATTTGTGTGTATATTTTCTTTTTTCTTGGGTGTATACCTGTAAGAATGGAATTGCTAGTAACTTTAACTTTTTTAGAAATTGCTACACTGCTTTCTCAAGTGGCTACACCATTTTACATTTTCATCAGTGAGGTATATTGAATTATTGTCTTTTTATTATTGAATTATAAGAGTTCTTTTTATATTCTGTATACAATTGTCTTATCAGATAACATGATTTGCAGATATTTTCTCTTTTTTTTCCTTAGAGAACGACAGTCTTTACTGTTTAGCAGTTGATTTTTTTTTTTTTTTAAACTCACATGTTGGTAAGTTCAGTTCAGTCGCTCAGTCGTGTCCGACTCGTGGTGACCCCATGAACCACAGCATGCCAGGCCTCCCTGTCCATCACCAGCTCCTGGAGTTTACCCAAACTCATGTCCATTGAGTCTCTGATACCATTCAACCATCTCATCCTCTGTTGTCCCCTTCTCTTCCTGCCTTCAATATTTCCCAACATCAGGATCTTTTCAAATGAGTCAACTCTTTGCATCACGTGGCCAAAGTATTGGAGTTTCAGCTTCAACATCAGTCCTCCCAATGAACACCCAGGACTGATCTCCTTTAGCATGGACTGGTTGGATCTCCAACACCACAGTTCAAAAGCATCAATTCTTCGGCGCTCACTTTCTTTATAGTCCAACTCTCACATCCATATATGACTACTGTAAAAACCATAGCCTTGACTAGATGGACCTTTGTTGACAAAGTAATGTCTCTGCTTTTTAATATGCTGTCTAGACTAGTGATAACTTTGCTTCCAAGGAGTAAGCGTCTTTTAATTTCATGGCTGCAGTCACCATCTGCAGTGATTTTGGAGCCCCCCAAAATAAAGTCAGGCACTGTTTCCACTATTTCTCCATCTATTTACCATGAAGTGATGGGACCGGATGCCATGATCTTAGTTTTCTGAATGTTAAGCTTTAAGCCAACTTTTTCGCTGTCCTCTTTCACTTTCATCAAGAGGCTCTTTAGTTCTTTACAGTGGTGTCATCTGCATATCTGAGGTTATTGCTATTTCTCCCAGCAATCTTGATTCCAGCTTATGCTTCCTCCAGCCCAGCGTTTCTCATGATGTACTCTGCATATAAGGTAAATAAGCAGGGTGACAATATACAGCCTTGACGTACTCCTTTTCCTATTTGGAACCAGTCTGTTGTTCCACATCTAGTTCTAACTGTTGCTTCTTGACCTGCATACAGGTTTCTCAAGAGGCAGGTCAGGTGGTCTGGTATTCCCATCTCCTTCAGAATTTTCCACAGTTTATTGTGATCCACACAGTCAAAGGCTTTGGCATAGTCAATAAAGCAGAAATAGATGTTTTTCTGGAACTCTCTTGTTTTTTCGATGATCCAGCAAATGTTGGCAATTTGATCTCTGGCTCCTCTGCCTTTTCTAAAACTAGCTTGAACATCTGGAAGTTCATGGTTCACGTATTGCTGAAGCCTGGCTTGGAGACTTTTGAGCATTACTTTACTAGCGTGTGAGATGAGTGCAATTGTGCAGTAGTTTGAGCATTCCTTGGCATTGCCTTTCTTAGGGATTGGGATGAAAACTGACCTTTTCCAGTCCTGTGGCCACTTTTGAGTTTTCCAAATTTGCTGACCTATTGAGTGCAGCACTTTCACAGCATCATCTTTTAGGATTTGAAATAGCTCAACTGGAATTCCATCACCTCCACTAGCTTTGTTCGTAGTGATGCTTTCTAGGCCCACTTGACTTCGCATTCCAGGATGTCTGCCTCTAGGTGAGTGATCACACCATTGTGATTATCTGGGTCGTAAAGATCTTTTTTATATAGTTCTTCTGTGTATTCTTGCCATCTCTTCTTAATATCTTCTGCTTCTGTTAGGTCCATACCATTTCTGTCCTTTATCGAGCCCATCTTTGCATGAAATGTTCCCTTAGTATCTCTAATTTTCTTGAAGAGATCTCTAGTCTTTCCTATTGTATTGTTTTCCTCTATTTCTTTGCACTGATCACTGAGGAAGGCTTTCTTATCTCCTGGCTATTCTTTGGAACTCTGCATTCAAATGGATATATCTTTCCCTTTCTCCTTTGCTTTTCGCTTCTCCTTTTCACAGCTATTTGTAAGGCCTCCTCAGTTAGCCATTTTGCTTTTTGCATTTCTTTTTCTTGGGGATGGTCTTGATCCCTGTCTCCTGTACAGTGTCACTGACCTCTGTCCATAGTTCATCAGGCACTCTGTCTGTCAGATCTAGTCCCTTAAGTCTGTTTCTCACTTTCCCTGTATAATCATAAGGGATTTGATTTAGGTCATAGCTGAATGGTCTAGTGGTTTTCCCCACTTTCTTCAATTTAAGTCTGAATTTGGTGAAGTATTTGATTTATGTCTTCAAAGAAATGAACCTTGCTCATTACCCCCTCATAGTATTTTGGATATTTATGGGAGCAGAGTGTTGTTGAGTTGCTAAGTCGTGTCCAACTCTTTTGTGACCCCATGGACTATAGCCTGCCAGACTCCTCTGTCCATGGGATTTCCCAGGCAAGAATATTAGAGTGGATTGTCATTTCCTTCTCCAGGGAATCTTCCTGACCACAGGGTTCAAACCCATGTCTCTTGCATTGGTAGGTGGGTTCTTTACCACTGACCCACCAGGTAAGTCCTGGAATGTTGCCAATCATAGTCTTGTAGAAAATGTTCTGGTTTTTGTAATGTACTCTTTTTAAATGATTCTTAATTAGCTGTTTTTTTTCTTTCAGCACTTTGAAGTGTCTATATTTTTAAGAGCATCTGAGTTCTGTTTATTTTGCACATAATTTGACTTATAAACATTTCTTTCTGCTTGACAGAGGTTGTAGATCTCATACTTGCCATCTCTTTCTGCATTGTGTGGGTTTCCTAAAGCCTAGGTGATTTTCGTTCAGGATGGCATTCACTTTATTTTATGAAACACTGTCACACAAGTAATCACATATATTCGGGTAATTGCAGTGCAAGAAGAGATTTTAACTTTTCACTATCACGTTATCATTGGAGGGATAAAACAGATCTTTGAGGGTTCTAATGTAAATTTTACTGGGGGAAACGAATCACTGTGAACAGTGATGGGCTGTTGCTGAAGTAAAAGGCCCTTCCCAGATCTCCTATCTCTTGTGCATAGTCTTCTAGATGAGAAGCGTATTGTTTCATGTTCCCCAATGCTGATATTAGAGCTGTGACTGCTTACTGACCCTTTCAACACCAGTTTCTTGGTCCTGAGTGGGTGACCTATTAACTCCTTGCCTTTTGCCATAGGATTTTGGCGTTGGAGAAGCTGGGTGCTGTCTTCAATCAAGTAGCCTTTCCACTGCAGTACACACCCAGGAAATTTGTTATCCACCCTGAAAGTAACAACCTTATCATCATTGAGACTGACCACAATGCCTACACTGAGGCCACTAAAGCTCAGAGGAAGCAGCAGATGGCAGAGGTAATGCAGGGTTCAATAAAAAGGCAGTCTTGTGAAACCATGTTTAAACCTCTGTAATTGATGTCTAATGCCTTTGTTATATTTAAAGATCCAGAGTCTTTTCAGGTCCTTCAAACAGAGTCCTTTGCCACAGTCCTTTGTTTTTCAGGGGCTTTCTTGTGACTTAGGACTGAAATGTTGACCTGGATTTATTCAGTATTGAGCTGGATAAATACTGGAACAGTTCTTCTCTCCTGGAACTTCCAAAATAGCCTGTGTTATATCTTTCCTGGATTTGGGCCCAAAGAAGACAGCTTTTGTATTCTTCACAACACCATCTCCTTCCAGAAATTATTTCTCAGCAAAAAATAGTCCCCACTATGTAAAACTGTATCTGGCCCAGAAGAGAGGAAGCAGTCAGTCTTCATCTTCACGTTTCTCAAGTGTTCACCACGGCTGATGATTTTAGTTTCCCCTTAGTTATCTTTTCCTCTTCCCCTTATTTGTACGCCTCTCCCTTTGATCTTCATTTTGGGGAATAATGATTTTGGTGGACAGACTTTGCTGCTTTGTGTATTGCGAACACCCCCTGGAGGTGTTCTTGTTTATCCACTTCTCACCCAGCACCCACCTCTGAACGCACCAACTCTTCTTGCTTCTTTGGATTTAGGAAATGGTAGAAGCAGCAGGGGAGGATGAGCGAGAGCTGGCCGCAGAGATGGCAGCAGCGTTCCTCAATGAAAACCTCCCCGAGTCCATTTTTGGGGCTCCTAAGGCTGGCAATGGGCAGTGGGCCTCTGTGATCCGAGTGATGAATCCTATCCAGGGGAACACATTGGACCTTGTCCAGCTGGAACAGAATGAAGCCGCTTTTAGGTAAGGGGCCCTGACCATGCAGGGTTTTGAAGAGTGGAATGGGAATTCCCTGGGCTGTGCCTAATGCCTGACTCCTGATTCTTTCTTTGAAAATGCAGCGTGGCTGTGTGCAGGTTCTCCAACACTGGTGATGACTGGTATGTGCTGGTGGGCGTGGCCAAAGACCTGATACTGAACCCCCGATCTGTCGCTGGGGGCTTTGTCTATACCTACAAGCTCGTGAACAATGGGGAAAAGCTGGAGTTTTTGCACAAGGTAGGAACCAGACAGTGGCTTTCCTGGATCTTAAGTCCTACTTGTTGTTTAGTCTCTAAGTTGTGTCCAAGTCTTGCGACCCCACGGACTGCAGCCCACCAGGCTCCTCTATCCATGGGTTTTTCCAGGCAAGAATACTGGAGTAGGTAGTCATTTCCTTTTCCAGGGGATCTTTCCGACCAAAAGATTGAACCTGCGTTTCCACATTGGCAGGCAGACTCTTTACCACTGAGCCACCTGGGAAGCCCCTAAGTCCTTTAGACTTAACCAGTTTTGTATCAGTCGTGGATCAGGTCTTTCTGACCCATCTCTTAGCGGCACGTGAAAAATGCTCCAGTGACATGCCACTGCCTGCTGGTCCCCCTGGAGGCCTGTATGCTAACCACCCTCTAAGGGGAATAGATGCATAATGAATGAGCCCCGTATTTTCTTGGCTTACTAAGTAGGCAGCCATTTGTGACCAGAATTCAGCAGTCCTACAGAATTAAGGTCATGTTATATATATATATATACATATATATATATATATATTTTAAAGAATTCTTCATCTCTCTTCTACAGTGACAGCACATGAATGTGATTTCTCTTGGCCTTCCACAAGGGGCATGTTACTATAGGAAATAACTATTTCACAGAACCTTCTTTGTGCTAAAGTCACTGCGTCTCCTTTACTTGTCTCTAGCACTCTTTTCCTCTCCCTCCACATGCCCCAGTCACTTCTCTGATACTGAGGCTTCAAGGTAGGAAGTTAATGGTGCCACTTCAATTAGCATCGGCTTTGGGGCAGTGTTCATCAGGTACCAGGACTTCTTTTCACCTGTGGCATTCATTGATCCACTTGCCAAAAGGGAGTGTTTCTGATCTGTTTACCCAAACACCTGGTTTTATAGGGACTGTTTGTTATATGTGTGGGTTTATTTTCTCTGATGAGCCAAAGAAGGTCTCTCATTGTCTGTCTTCCTGACAGATGCCTGTAAAGTCGTTTGGGGTTGAGGGCGTGTAGCTGTATGTGTTGAAAACAGCCGCATCACCTGTTTTTCCTCTCACAGACTCCAGTGGAAGAGGTCCCTGCTGCTATTGCCCCATTCCAAGGGAGAGTGTTGATTGGTGTGGGAAAACTTCTGCGAGTCTATGACCTCGGAAAGAAGAAGTTACTCCGCAAGTGTGAGAACAAGGTAAATATGCTGGTGGAGGGTCCAGATCTAGCTTGTGAGGAAGGAGACCCAAGCAGGGTGATGGACAGCAGCTATTAGAATCGTGTCTTTATCCGGACTGTCTTTGTCTTCCTGGGCTAACAGTTAGGCTCTTGAGAAGGGAAAGAGTAGGTAGGTTTCTTGACTTCTTTACTTCAAGAGCCAGATTTCTATCCTGCTTGTGTCTGTAAGGAGTTAAACTGACAATTAAGCATATTTTCCCACCACGTTAAAACCAGTCAGCTCTTTTTCCCACCTTCTAGGAAGTTCTTGCTGACTGCTCTTCTTTGGTGTGTGCCATTCTTTAGACCCTATCTATGTTGCAGTCAGGGTAACCTGGAATTTTCCTGTTGATTCTGCACCCCAGGGTTATACCTTGCTGTCCTTGTTTTTCCCAGCATATCGCCAACTACATCTCTGGGATCCAGACAATTGGACACAGGGTAATTGTATCTGATGTCCAAGAAAGTTTCATCTGGGTTCGCTACAAGCGTAATGAGAACCAGCTCATCATCTTTGCTGATGATACCTACCCCCGATGGGTGACCACAGCTAGTCTCCTTGACTATGATACTGTGGCTGGGGCAGACAAGTTTGGCAACATTTGTGTGGTAAGTTGATTTTTACTTGGGTTATAGTGCTGTATGAAAAAAGTGGCCCAATTTGTGGAAATACTGTAATCTCTAATTTGGAAAGTAAAAATGGGTGTAACATGCTTTTAGCTTCCTCTGCCCCCATCCTGCTGTTCACTGCCTTCTTCCCCATGCCAAGTGACTTAATAATGATAGATTGAGTTTGAGCTCAGGACTAAGACTCTCACTCTTTGCCAGAATTTGGGGCTCTCTTTGTATTTTATTTTTCAGTTGGAAGAAGATTGCTTTACAGTGTTGTGTTGGTTTCTGCCGCACCAGCGAATCGCCGTAATTAAACATGTTGTCTCCTCCCTCTCAAGCCTCTCTCCTCACCCTTGGCTTGTCTTTTAAAGCCCAGTCTGGATTTTCTTGAATAGCTCTTGAGTTTCTCACTCACTGGACACCCGAACAGGTGCTGGCTCAGGTCTGCCAAATGCAGTGCCCCCAGGTTTGCTTGCAGGGACCTGGGGCAGACGTGCTGCTTGGTGACCAAGGTCAATGAGTGAGAACCCAGCTCTCTGATTTGCGTCTCTCCATTTTAGGTGCGGCTCCCACCCAACACCAATGATGAAGTGGACGAGGATCCCACTGGAAACAAAGCCCTGTGGGACCGGGGCTTGCTCAACGGGGCCTCTCAGAAGGTAGGCTTGCGGAAGCGGCCCCAAGGAGGGGCATCAGGACCTTCACCAAGGAAGCATTTCTTTAGTGTTTCATCCACAGTGCACATGACTGTGTGCATGGTGGCTTTGACACAAGATAACCAAGCGACTACCGTGTTCTCATGATAGATTCTTCTGAGACATTTTAGCATTATGAATCTCTTCCGCACATAGTGGGCTCCTTGGAAACTGTGGTTGCACAGGCTCACTCAGGACACTAACCAGCTCTTTCTTCAGTGTGTCCTGGGCTTTCTACTTCTGTAGGTGTCTTCTTTTGTAGCTCTGAACTTTAAAAATAGATCCATTTTACTTTAGAAGACAAGCCTATAGATTGCAGTTTTTTAAACTTTCCTTGTTTCTTCCTTTTTTGCAAACTTGATATTTAACAAAAATGTTTTTCAGTTACAAATCAGAAATTATCTACTTTCAGCATGTTTGTGAAGGTATTAAACTCTATGCTAAGAACATTTCAAAGTATGTTTAAATTTTAATAATTTATAAATTTATCAAGGTGGTGAAATGTGCCCTTTGGAAGTGCAGTTTGCTCTTGGGAATCTGGAACAGTCTTCTGAGGGCACACATAGTGACTAGTCTGGTTTTGACTTGCAGGCAGAAGTGATAATGAACTATCATGTGGGCGAAACAGTACTTTCCTTACAGAAGACCACGCTGATCCCTGGAGGCTCAGAATCACTTGTCTACACCACTTTGTCAGGAGGCATTGGCATCCTTGTCCCATTCACATCCCATGAGGTAACATCTTCCACACTCCTCTGGCTTTTCATTCCTCGAGTTGTTCCTTAGTGTTAAATCGGCCTAAGAGGGCAGTCCAGTTTGTGTCATATGCAACTGGGAGTGTTGTGGAATTTTTGTAAGGTGACAGGAGTATCTAGGAGAAAGGAATCTTGACTTTTTCCCTTGGGGAAAGCCATTGATGTTTATATTAAGCCAGGGTTTGCTTCAGTTTTCTGATGTGACTATAGGATAGTCAGGGGTGGAAGCCCCAGAGCCACACCAGATGGGGTGGTGTGGACTGGGTACTTAATGCTCCCTAGGGTCAAGTCTGGGATTGGCTAAATTTGGTTTATGTAGTTGTAGCCAAGGAAGATGGGATTAGGAATCTGACTTCACAAACCACTCTTTGCATATGGTGTTTTCTCTCATATTCTGCAAATACAAAGGGGTTTTCATTTAGGTTTTAGCTATCTTGGTGTAGTAGGAAACCTGAGGAACAGTTATTTCACATCTGCCTGGGTGGTAAAAATCAATGGCCTATCTGTTCACTGTGCCTTTGGAAAAACCATAGACTAGTAGTTGAAATCTTTTTTCTTTAGTGATTGATTCTTTTTTTTTTTCCACCAGGACCATGACTTCTTCCAGCATGTGGAAATGCACCTCCGGTCCGAGCACCCCCCTCTCTGTGGGCGAGACCACCTCAGCTTTCGTTCCTACTATTTCCCTGTTAAGGTAGGTCTTTCTTGGAAACTCGGGTTGGAAAGGGGGATTCTCAGCCCATTTAACTAGTCTTATCTTTGGGCCTCCCACCCTTAAAAATCAGCAGAGTCTTGAATGAAGGAGCATTGGGGGGATGGATTTATGGAGGCAGTAATGGGGGAGGGATAGTTAGTGATATTCAGAGACCTCTTCCCTCAGGACAGACCATAGCCAGAGAAAAGCTTTCACCCAGTTTTCCTCAGGCAATTTTGAATAGTGTTCCTGGCACTATAACTGGAGTTCAGATATCTGAGGGAGAAAAAAACCTTTCCTGGCAGTTGCTGCTTTAGCATGTGCCATTTTCTTTGGGCATCTCACCTTTTTCTTTCTTTCCCGTCTTTCCATGTTTTAGAATGTGATTGATGGAGATCTCTGTGAACAGTTCAACTCCATGGAGCCCAACAAACAAAAGAATGTCTCTGAAGAACTGGACCGAACCCCACCTGAGGTGTCCAAGAAGCTTGAGGACATCCGGACTCGCTATGCCTTCTGAGCTCTTCCTTTTCTTGTGGGGCTTATCAGAGACTTTATTTCCCTCACCATGGGGCTGTGAATCTCTGTGACAGAAGAAGGGTGGTGATAATTAAGACTTTGTAATGTTAAAGCTAGTAGCTCTTCCCCATCCACTCTTTTCCGGGAGCGACAGGT
This sequence comes from Cervus elaphus, assembly GCF_910594005.1. Classification (NCBI taxonomy): domain Eukaryota; kingdom Metazoa; phylum Chordata; class Mammalia; order Artiodactyla; family Cervidae; genus Cervus; species Cervus elaphus. The sequence continues at coordinate 3,576,603 of NC_057818.1, read as the reverse complement.
TTCCCCTAACATTGGCACTGAGATTTGTACCCTTCTCGTTGCCTGGTACATAATCCATTGCCCCCAGGTTCTGGTGTGGAATACAGTGTCCCTTTTCCCAAAGCTTTCTTGCATTGATATTTTTGGCTATCCTGCCTACTTTTGTACACACCTTTAATTTTTAACTGGTTTACCTGTAAATACAGTTTTGTATGATGTTGTCTTTGTGGGGCCTAGCTGACGTGGGGCCCAGGTTGGTTATAGTACAGCTCCGGAGTTCTACCACTTTGGAACCTAACCAGGAATACAAACCTAGCTTTTGAGGTGGCTGGCGTCCGTGTGTCTTTTCTGGGGGTGAGAATTTAGGTGGAAGATTGAGCCTGAGTTGGAAAATCGTATCCTGCTTCCAACCAACTTGGACTTCTGCCACCCTGTGGCCTCGCACTCCCAGCTCTGTGCCGGCGTTTGGACTTTCTCTAGTCTTTGCTGTGATGCAGATGAAGTGTGGACTCTAATGATATGTTGTCGTCCATACCTCTTCCCATTGGATTAGTGAGGAAGGGTGGCTGATGTCTTCTTCCCTGTTTTGCCTCCCTTCTTTGAAGTTGTAGAGTGAAGGATTTGGTCTGAATTCCAGCTGCCTCATCTCTTAGTAGATGCTCCTTTTACTTCCACAGTTCTTGAAATAATCATTTGCCATCTGTCTACTGGGAAGGATCAGTAAGTACAGAAGAACCTGCCCTTGGGAATAATCAGTACATGTGGTCACTTTTAAAAGAAAGGCACATGGGTAATGGGCTGGAGAGGGGCTGTCTTCAGCATAGCTCCGGAAGGCCCTCAGAGTATGCGGAGTTGTGACTGGAAGTGACCCAGACTCAAATGTTCCAGCTCACACTTAAGAATTCCGCTGTCAAGCCTTCCCCTGTCGAGCTGTGTGGGAAGCCTTAATATTCTGGGCAGTCCCTTAACTTCACTGAGGCCCAAGTCAGATTCTTTCCGAGTGCTTCATAGAGTAACACGCTTCTCTGTGTATGTGCTCAGTACTTCGATTGGACAGATCTTCGGGCAGGCACGGGTTAGAGTCAGGAGTGAACATGGTTCGGTAGAATCTTTGACCTCCAACAGCTGACATTCCACAATTCAGTGTCCCTGATGCCATCCCTGGAACGGTATCTCTTCAGTCATAGCTTGATACGAGGTTGGTCAGTAGAGACCTCATTTTGCCAGGCAGTGAATCCCTAGCGGACACTTTTCTTTCTCACTTAGCTCATGGGTATGCTTAGGAGACCATACTCTGGAATTACATTTGTATAGCCTGATTCTAGGGCTCATTTTCCCCGTGGCCCCCACCCATTCCATGTCATCTATCAGACTATGGCATTGATGTGCCGTAGTATGGGAGACGGCATAGATGTTTGAGCAGTAGCTCCTTGTTCCCAGCCTCTCTCCTCTTCGTACAATAGTAGGCAGTTATGTAAGAAAGGAAATGTTCTTTTTCCCCAAACTTTAAACTCCTTATTTTGTATTGGTATAGCCAGTTAACAATGATAGTTTCAGGTGAATAGCAAAGGGACTTAACCATACATACTCATGTATCCATTCTCCGCCACACTCCCCTCCCATCCAGGCTGGCACATAACACTGAGCAGCGTTCCAAGGAAAGGAAAACTTGATCTCTGTAGAATCAGGAATTAACCACCCTTTTGTTGTTGTTGTTCTGACCAGGTAGACATCGGTTTATTGGTCCAGCCCAGGGGAGGGGAGAAACCACATATCACTCAGGGACACTGCAGGCTATGCAAGACAATAGGGGGATTGCACTCAGGAACCCAGTAAACAACTGGGGGCTTTGGGAGGCTTTGGAATATCAGCACAGGGGAGTTCCTAATTCCTTTGGGAAGGTGTGATTGGCTTGTTGAAATAAACCCACAGACTGCTCCCCAGAGGTGGGCATGAAAACTGGGGAGGGACACTCGGGATTCGGCCATTTGAAGCCCTTCTGATTTTGTAGCATATGATAACTGAACCTTAATTTTAGATCTTATACAACAACTGGGAATGTATATGGTCATGTGATTACTGCCCCACCTGAGAGCTACCCGTAGGTCAGGCAAGGGTGAATTTCACACTGGATCATCCTGTGCTTCCAGTGTTCTCCAAGGTTCTCTTTTGTTCCCAGGGAAGATGGTACATGCTCAGTGGAATTGTCAGAGAAATATGGGTGTGTATTGGAAACTGTTATATGATAGATGACAGCAGATTATGAGCTAATATTCTGAGCATTGTGCTAAGCACGTGAGAAATTCTCAGGGCTTGCTCAGCTGAACTTAACATTCTAGTAGGGGAGAAGAAGCCTACACATGTGAAGTAAGCAGGCAACGTGTTTGATCTGGTCAGGCCAAATAACTGCCGAGTGAGCTTGGGCAAGCCATTTGACAGTTCGGAGGCTTGGCTCCCCCGCCATAGAAAGAAAGGAGAGAGGCAGTATGTGCTGCTCGGAAGTCCCGAAGAACGTAGTCCAGCATCTTAGTTCCTCTGAATTACAGCACTGGCAACACGTTGGTGACTGTCTCTTGGGAGTACAAACTATGTTTATTTTCTTCCCCAAGTTTCCTAATCATGAAAATCATCCCTTAGGCCACTCACAGGCCTGAGTTCCATCAAGTCTCTACCTCTGATTAGATCCATGATTTTGGTCAGGCCATTGACTTCTCATGCATAACGTGGAGATAAACAGTTTGATGTCAGTAAAATGCGGGCATATGCCTCAAAACACCCAGCAGTCCACCCAGCACATTATAGGTTCTTCCTGATCCACATGTGAGCTCTTACTATGTGGGCCTAGATCAGCATGGTTAAGTCCTCCATTTTCCTTTAGGAGCTAACGAGGGTGTGGATCCCCTGACACATCACAGTGCTGTTCTCTTCCCCTCACACTGCCTCACGCTCGCTGTGTCTGTTGCCTTTGTCAGTTGGGTGCTGAAGGAGAGCAAGAGCTTTGGAGGATGTGCAGAGAGCATTTCAGCGCCATAATTGAGGGACCTTCTCTGGACTTGATTCTTCATGAAATCTCACAGCTGGAAAGATTTTCTTTTCTCCAGTTTTGATCTAATTCACATACATCATTGTGTTTGTTTAAGGTGTACATCATAATGGTTTGATATATATATGTAGCCTTAATTCATCATCTCTTGAAAAGGCAAAATGAGAAACTTTTTTTCTGAAGAGAATTCTTAGGATCTATTGTTGCCAACTTTGATACATATCACAGAGCAGTGTTTAGTCATCATGTTGTACATTATATTCCTAGGACTTGTTTCTCTCTTAACTGGAAGTTCTGTCTTTTGACCTCTTTGTCTTAGTGTCCTGTCCCCCCATTCTCCCCTCCACTCCTTCCCTCACAAGTCTGACCTTTTTCTATAAGTTTTGTTATTTGTTTTTTTTAAGATTCTGTATATAAGTGAACTTACAGGGTAATTTGTCGTCTTGTGTCTGGCTTATTTCACTTGAGCATAATGCCCTCAAGATTTATCCAGTCCTGCAAATGGCAGGATTTCCTTCTTTATGACTGAGTAATATTTTACTATACATCCACACACACCACATTTTCACGTTTTTGAGAGTTCTCTGTACTGTACCAGTGGCTGTACCACTGTATGATAGTGGCTATACTGGTTTACAGTCCCACCAACAGTGCACGATTCCCCCTTTCCTCACATCCTCAGCACCATTTATCGCTTATTCATGCCGGTTCTAACAGGCGAGAACTGATTTAGCATATTGTGGTTTGATTTGCATTGAGCATCTTTCCACGTACTTGTTGGCCATTCATGTATCTTATAAAGAAAAAAGCCTGTTCAGGTCCTTTGCCCATTTTTTAGTTGGATTTTTTGTGTTTTTGCTGTTGAGTTCTATGAGTTCTTTATGTTTTTGGATGTTAACCCTTTATTAGATACCTGGCTTGCAAATAATTTCCCAATTCCATAGGATGTCTTTTACTATGATTTTTTTTGCTGTATGATAGTCTAATGGAGTCCCACTTGCTCATCTTTTTGTTTTGCTGCTTGAGTTTTTAGGTTTTGTACCCAGGAATTGTCACCATTGCGCTTCCTCTGCATGTCCATGAGTTTGCTCGTTCTCTGCAAAACAGGACTGTGACAAATGGAATTTTAGGATCACAGACACAAGGAATTAGGCTTGAATATGTTGAGATCAGTCTTGTCTAGTTCAGAGTTTCTGCTGTAGGACCTACAGAAAGTTTTTAGTAAGATTTAGTGATTGGATTGCAATCACTACAATTGCAAACTCCATCTGTGTTAAGGGGACCACATCAACTCCTTTGCTTTAGTTGTGTAACCCGGTAAATGGAGAACTCTGCTGTTTTGCAGAACACACATTAGAGACTGCCACGGAACAGAAGGAATGTCACCTCATCAAAGCATTTGCCCTTGGTTATTAGGACTGCTCTTATTCTGCTGCCTTTAAGTCTCTGCAACTTGGGTCTGAAAAAAGGACTCAAAAATTTTTAAGTGCCTCAGCGTTTCCCTGACCTCAAGAGTAGAGGTTCCACAGATGTTGTTTCATTTGGAAGATCTTTTGCTAGGAATAGCATTCCTTGGGGGGAGGGGGTTCAAGTTGGACTGTGGGTGGAATGTCAGCTTTTATCTATTTTTTTTTTAAATGTATTGCTAGCAAGACAGCTGCTGGGACTGGAAAAGGCTCTTGAGGTTCACTTACTTAAAGGGAGAGCTCTCATCTCCAGAACCCATGCTGCTCTCACGACTGCAGCCTCTCTTGAGGTTGGTGGGAAGCCAGAAATGTTTGGAGAATTCTGCAGATGAATCAACCTGGCTTTCAGCTTTTTTTTTTTCTTTTTAATTCCTAAATTCTGTTTCTATTCAAAATAGAAATGGCATGTGTTTGCATGAATCATCCACTTGCTCATTTGCATATGTAATACTTTATGTGAATATTTTAAGTTTATTGTACCCTTAAAATATGTTTAACGGCCATATTCAGAGCTCTGGTGCTGAAGTGAAATGTTCAAAAAAAGAATGTAGGGATACAGATGACTGGTATATGTAGGTAGGACTCAACACCTCTGTTGTCAGTGGCTGATTTATATTTGGGTATCTGATAACCCACTGTGTGGACCTTGTATGAAGTCTGAACTGAAGTCAGTGGATGTGGACTCCATAGCACTCAGGAAAATCCCCTTCACCACTCTGCATCAACATAACCAAAAGCTGTTTCTACAGAGGCTTTGGAAGTCAACATCAAGAGACATGCCTAATCCACTAGAAGATGGGGCTACATTCATTTATTCCACCAGTGTTGCCTGAGCACCTACTGTGTACCACCTCCTTGAATGTCTACTGCACCCAGGAGTCCTTATAACAAAGTAGTTTCTGTCCCTCTGAGTCTGGTGGTGAGGTGACTCTGCCGGCAAGCCTAAGGCCCATGTCTCTATCCCTTCAGATAAAACAGGCACAGCCTTGGGACTTCTGGGGGAAATCAGAGACAGCGAAAGATTTTAGCTCAGGCAACCTGTTGCAGTGGCGATATCTGTTTTGCCCCAAATTAGTCTGCTAGGGATGACTGGGCATCCGTCTATTTCACAGTCTGGTAGTAATCAGACCTGGAAATCACTAGGTGGCTTCCAGGTGACTGAGGGAACATTACTTCTTGTTAAAAAATGAAGCAAAGGAAATCAGAACACCAAGTTTGCCCGAGAGGACAAAGCTAAAGAGTCAGCACCACCTCACCCTCTAAATCCAGCAGTTCAGTCAGTACCCAGTCAGGTTTGGCTGTGATCCCTGAGTCAAAGTCACCTCAGTTCCCCACCTCTGTCTTTTAGAGTCTGGTCCTCAAAATTTTATCCCACAGGCCCACCCAGCAGAATTTACCCTTTTGTGTAAAGCAAAATCTCGGAATGAGACCTGCTTTTGATTAGGTCATTTCAAGAGACTTTCAAAGTTAATAATTTGGGGTCATGAGTAAAATGTGTGTGAGCTAGTGTGACGGGATGGTGAAGAGAAATGTCAGCATTCACTGTGAGTCCCTGGGGGTGGGTGCATGTAGTGCTGCAAACAAGGGCCACTGAGGAGTCTCTTGCCTTTAAGGAGTTGATGTTGCAGTTGGAGAGAGGGACTTCACACAAGTCAGTCTGAAACCAGATCCCATCTGCCATGTGTAAAGTGGGAGTGAAGTCCATAGCAGAACACTGGATGCAGAGTCACATGACCTGGGTTCACCAGTCTCTAAGCTGGGCCTCAGCTTCCTTTCTGTAAAATAAGACCAACCTCTAGGGGTTATCATAGTAACAGTAAAGTACTTTCCACTGAGTTTCTGGGGATCTGAGGAGGTTTGGCCACTGAACTTGGGTCCAAAATCCTTGGGAGACCTGGAGCCACCCCTATCTTGAACTGTATGTGATGCCTTGAAAGAAAGGTTTATTCCTCTAAGCCACAAGGTCCCAGAGAGGGCACAGTGGAGTTTTGTTCAGTCTTCTGCAGGGCCCCAGCCTGTGGCTGTACCCCTGTCACTTCCACCCCATCTGTCCTCCCATGGGCTGCTCGACTGCTTGACTCAGCTGGGCAGAAATTCAGCAAGACCTTGCTGAGGGTGTGGCCACTGTTGTCGCTGTCTTGCAGATGGGAGTAGGGAGTTAGCCGTAGTATTGGGTTGGCAAAAAAGTTGGTTCTGGTTTTTCTGTAACATGGAAAAATCCTAACGAGCTTCTTGGGCAACCCAGTACATTCCAAATGTAGGCATTATTGTCTTACTGGAAGTCCAGGGCCAAACCAGGAATCCGGTTTTGTCAGTCCAATTGAGAAACCATTTCTTGAGAAATTTCTTGTGCCAAGCACTAACATCCAGAATAAGACACGCTAATATCTAGGCCAGCATTTCCCAAACCAGGTGCTGTGGAACCCTAAATGTTAAATAAGGGACCTCTTAGTGAAGGATCCTGTGCTTGTATCAGGGAAACCTGAAAACTATCTTGGACAGTTTAATGCTTTGGACACAGCCCTTCCCCAATCCCTTGAGGACAATCTCTACTTGTCCACTGGTAGAGAAGCTGAAGGATTCCTTGAAGGAAATTCCGGGTAGTTCAGTGGTTAGGACTTGGCGCTTTCCCTGCCGTGGCCTGGGTTCAATCCTGGCCAGGGAACTAAGACCCTGTAAGGCTCCCTTGGGGAACTGGCCCACCCCGAAGCACTCCAAATATGGTCTGAGTACATCAGGGACCTTGCTCTGAAAACTAGGTAGAGATGGAGCTCACCCTTCAGTGGCCACAGAACTGCAGGCAGAACCGTTCTCGGCTCTCATTCCGACCCAGGCAAAGTGAGCGTGCTCCTTGTCCTTGGAGATAGGCTTGAGCATCTGCTGTGTGACCAGGAACTCCCACAGATATATGTGCCACACCACGCATTACCCCAGGACAGGCCCGGAGTCATGGACAGAAGGAAGCCCTCTGGCTGTGTGATCTTGACTTAAGATACTTCCTCTCTCTGGGCTCAGGTCTCCATCTGTAGGCTGGGTATTGATTGGTCCTCAACACTGGTGATATTTATCAAAGGCCTTTTCTTCCTCTGAAGTTCGTCCCCCTGTGTACATGTGCAGTCCGGACAGGACTACGTCACTACAGTTTTGTTGAGTTTTGTGGAAGGGTTCTTGTCGGAATAAATGTGCTATGGAGAGGAGTTGGCGTGGCCCCCTAAAACAGCCCATCCTGCCTGGGAGCCAAGACTTGGTCTGGGGCCTTCCACCGTTACTTGCCTGGCGCACTCGGTCAGAAGAGTTCCTGGCTGATCCTCTGGGCTTGTGGCCCCCTCCTACTCCACTCTCCAAGGCAGGCTGGGGCCACGTGGCCCTGCCCCGCCCTTGCTGGCTCCAGTTTCTGAATCAGTTGCAGTGGCCTGCTTTCCCCGCCCTTCCCATCAGTCGGGAAGCCTGGACTGTGGGCTGGGGGAAGCCACAGCCTTTCCCACCTGGCACCCATTGCCCCCTGCCCTTGGTACCTGTTCCAAGCCCTGGAGCCCCTTAAAGCTGCCAGCGAAGCCCTAGAAGACTGTATCTTGGTACTTGAACAGGTAAGAAAGTGGTTGATTTTCTCTCACGTGGTTTTCTTTGCCTGACTTGTCCAAAACTCAACTTAGCTGCTTCCTTCACAGATCACAGCAAGAGGGATTTGAGCTAGACTTGAAAAACAGTCCCAGCAAGAAGCTCTGAATTACGTCTTAGAAAAATGGTGTGAATTCTCTGCTCTGTGTTTCTTTTTTAAACCTTTGCTTTCATCAGCTTTGCAGGAAAAAAGCAGATCCAAATAGCTATAAAGCAAGTCACTTCTCTCTGCATTCCCTTCTGAGTTTTGTAAATCAACAAACCCACATTCTTAAATGGTTGTCATGGGTTACTGAGGGCTCTTCCACCGGATATTGCTTTGGTTTTTAGACCTTAATGTATTACTGTGTGCCTGAATTATGTACTTGAGTTACCTTATCAGAAATTGACTTAAAATTCTCTAAAGGAAAGGAAAAAAATAAAATGGCATAAGTTAGCCTTCTTCTTTCAGATGGTTTTGTTGCAACAGTATTCTGAAATTAAAATGGAATGTTCTGCTTTTGCACTTTGCATTGAAACCAACTAACTGATTTTTAAGTCCGTGTGGTATCCGCCAGGATAAGCATCCTTTGTCCCTTAGTTGTGAAGTTTAGATTGCTTCCAGGTGTTTCGTGATTAATAATTCAACTTTTATGGACAACTCTGTGGAAATAATTTCTTTTAGATTTTTTTTTCTTTTAATCTCTCCTTGGATTTTATTCTCCATCCAGAATAAATACTTGGGATAAAGGGCAAGAACATTTTTGTAGCTCAGATCATGTTACACATGAAGTCTGCTCATTCATAAGATTTTCAGGACTGTGAGGCATGAGGGAGTGGGTGGGGAACTTGTTTTCTCTAAATTTTTCAGGAAGTGGGCTGGAGGCAGTTTAGTACAGTGGTTAAGACTTGGCCTGTGAAGGCAGGAGAGCCTGGGCTTATATGCATAGCTGCCTGACCTTGAACCCTCACCTAATAAATTCAATTAGTTCACATGTAAAATACAGACTTTAAAACTCCTTAGCGGTATAGGAAAGGCAGAAATAGTATTTGTAAAACAACGTCGGTGTGTAATAAGCACCCTGGAAGGCTCTTTCAAACCCGGGGCTTTCTCTGGGCCGCTTAGAAGCTGCGCAGAGCTGAGACAGTCATCGCAAGGGCACCTTTTTGGCCTCTTCCCCCCCTTCTAATTCAGCCTCCTATTAGAGATGTTTTTTGTTTAACTTTGCCCCAATCCAGCTAAGGCTGGTGAACTGGGCACTGGTCACCCAGACTCTCGGCCACCAGCCATCAGCTCTGACGCCACCAGTCCCATCTCTTAGCCACCTTCCTCAAAGGGCAGGTTTCAGGGATCACTGGACAGGATGGAGGGTTCCCCCACGGCCTGTGGACCCACCTGTTGTCCTCCATGCCGGTAGGCCACTGGGAGGCCACATCGAGGCACAGAGAAATGCTCCCAGGCTGGGTTCTAATCCTAGCCGTACCAATTCCCAGTCAATGGACTCCTCTGAGTGTCAGTTTCCTCATCTGTAAAATGGGAATATTAATACCTGCGCTATAGAATTACATGAAATTATAGAGCTCAAGCGGCTGGCACTTAGGGGCCCATTACCGTGGAAGGTCAAGACTATGTTCCAGAGCCCTTGGGAAAGTACCAGAATTAGCCATAAAAGGCAGAAGACTCACGTTCATCGTCAGTCAACAAACACTCCTCATTCATGGTGCTGGATGCTCTGGAGAGGTGTATAACACAGGCTCCCTGCTCTTGGCACAGTGTACAGCCCATCCCAGGGGACAGAGGAGACAGCGGCTGCCTTGGCACTCCCAGATACCACGCTTGAAAGGGAAGAATAATCTGTGAGGCAAAGATGGGGAGGAAGGACAAGATAAGCTGGCGTGGGGGAGGCTGGATTGCAAGTCGGGGCCCAGGGCTCTGGGGCTCTGGTCCAGCTCTGCCATCCTCAGAGCCAGGGTCTTTTCTCCAGCTCCTGGTGAGAGTTAAGGGCACTCAGGTTTCTTCCAGCTCCTTCCTTCTGGGGGTCTGCAAAGTGTCTCTGGAGGCCACATCTCCCCATCCCCCACCCCTGCAACCCTGTCTGTTCGTGGTAGCTGTCCAGGACCCAGCCTTGGTCTTGGGAGGAAGAGGCATCCTGTCTGAAGTGGACAGTCTGACCCCGTGACCCAGAGAGGGTGCACGGCAGTCTGAGGACAGCGGCCTCTAAGTCTGTGAGAATCCCGGAGCTTCTGGGCTCTGACTGCCCTGCACACTTCTGTCTGACAGCCCTGTCCCACACTGGGGGCGGCGTGCCCCGGGACAGGGTTGCGGTCATCCTGGGAATGTACTCCTGAGCTTCCCGCAGCGCCAAGAGAGTTCTGTCTGTGCATCTCAGCCAGGAAAGCTCAATAGCCACGCCTGGAGAACCAGGCCAGGACTTCCCATTTGGGGCCTTCTTAAGTGGGTGAAGAGGAGGATGAGTGGGGATGTAGCTACAGTGAGCAAGGTTGAGGTCAGGGCAATGAATCTAAAAGGCCAAAGAGATGTGGACTTGCTAATGTGGACAGCTGTTCAGAAAGGTCAAGCCCTGCTGGTCAAGCTTGCCTCTTGTCTCTCATAGCATGAGAATGCCCACGTCCTGGCTCAGGACTCTCTCGCCACATCCAAGCTTTATCACCCACAGACTTCCTCAATCTTCCCTTCAAGGAAGGGAATTTGGAGCATGCTATGACATGGATGAACCTTGAGGATATTAAGCAAAATAAGCTAGACAAAGAGAGACAGATTTTGTATGATTGCACTTACGGGAGGTAACTGTTGCTGCAGCTGCCGAGTCACTTCAGTCGTGTCCGACTCAGCAACCCCGTGGACTGCAGCCTACCAGGCTCCTCCATTCATGGGATTTTCCAGGCAAGAGTACTGGAGCGGGGTGCCATTGCCTTCTCCGACAGGAGGTAACTAAGAGGAGTCAAATGTGTAGAAGCAGTGAGTAGAAAAGTGGTTGCCAGGAGCCAGGGAGAGGAGGGAATGGGGAAGTTATCGTTCAGTGGGTTTAGAGTTTCAGTTTGGGAAGATGAAAAACTTCTAGAGACAGATGGTGGTGATGGTTGCACAACAAAGTAAATGTGCTTAATACCACTGACACAGACAGTTAGAAATGGTTGAGATTTGTTGTCTGTGTATATCACTACCATTTAAAACTTGGTGTGGGGGGATGAGTAGTATATGCCTCATAGGGATTAAGAATTGAATGAGGCAAGTGAACTGAATTATTATTAATGTCAGGTTCTGGACACATCAAGACTTTTTGCCTCACAGACTCAGCACTGGAGAAGATTCGTGTGTCCCTGTGGGGAGCAGCTGTGCTGTTCTGCATGAGATGTTCAGGATGAGGCTCAGGGGAGACTTCCTGAAGGAATGACTGAGGCCCTGCCCAGAGGGCTCCTAGCATTTGTGGGATGAGTAGGTTCGAGACATTGGAAAGTCCCCGGCAAAAAAAAAAAAAAAAAAAATACTCCCACTAAAGGGCAGTTTGAATGGGAGATTTTAGATCCACCTGGAGAACTTGTGGTCAGAGCTGTTTGAGTGTGGAATGGGCTGTCTTATGGAGTACTGAGCTCCCCATTAGTAGAGGCATGTAAGGAGAGTTTGGGCAAGTTGCAGATGAGACTCTTGCATGAGGCAAGGGTAGGGCCAGAGGGTTTCCTAGGCTCTGTGCCTCTGTGATGTGATCCAGTCCAGGCCTGTGTAAAGATGGGACCCAAGTCAGAGGGAGGGGGCAGGCAGTGGGGGAGGCATGCTGCCAGCCTCCCCCTAAATAACAGTAACGGTAGCTGCTGCCATTCTGGGTACAGACTGTGTTAAATGCTGAACCGGCTTGACCTGAGATCCTCACCACAACCCCAGATGGTGGGTGCTACTATCGACTCCATTTTACAGCTGGGAACTGAGGCCCCGTTCCCGGTTCCCAGGCTTAAGTCTCCAGCCCAAGGTCAGCCAGCAGGCCACGGAGCTGGAGTTAGAACCCAAGCAGCCTGGCGCCAGCCCTCTGCCTCTGCAAGCTGGCTGCTCCCTGCTCCCCTGCACCACGGCAGTCCCTGGGAGCTGACACTCTCACAAGGCAGGGATTTAGCAGCTGCCCCGCTCCCTCCATCTGGTTTCTCTGCGGAGCCAGGCCCCACCTGCTTGGCTCCAGGGTTCAAGGTTAACCCTTGGCAGACAACCCTGGCCTGGATTGAGAGCCAGGCTCCTGGTCACTCAACATCCCCCTTCGCCTTCTGGTAAACAGGACCCTGCTTGACAGCTCTCTTCAAGGTTCCAAGTCTTTCCCATAGCTGTTGAGTGAGTTCATTCTGTCTTTTTTTTGCAACTGTGTTTTTTCCAATGCAGCTCTTTGGGTGCCAAGACATTGTCTGCATGATTCAATCTGTCCAAGTTCCCAGGCTCAGCACCCACAAGTCAATAGATGCCACCCCTAACAGTGGCAGTCCAACGGCCTCCTGCGTCCTCAGAGTTATAGAGGAAGCCCTGCCGGGGCGGCGGCCTTACAGAATGACTCAGTTCGTGGGGCTGGCCTTGACACCTTATGGAGGTGCAGGCAGCTACCATGTAAAGACATCTCGACTTCCCTGGGGCCCAGTGGTTAAGTCTCCGCGCTCCTGCTGCAGACTGCAGTCTTCAATCCCTGGTTGGGGAACTAAGATTTTACACGTGGCCAAATTTTTTTTTTAAAATAAAGATAAAGGCATCTCCATTGCCAGATGGGCACTATCTCACCCAATCCATACAGAGCCCAGGATTCTCCCATATTACAGATGAGGTGACTGAGGCTTAGAGAGGTGAATTCACCTGTGTGGAAGTCAGGAGTCTTTCCCCCCTTGGGTGCCTTGGAGGCTTTACACTGGTAGCTGATCTGACAGCAGTAGGAATAGTGCCACTTGCTATTTGGCTGCTTTAACGTACCCTTAAGATTTCTCCCCCACTGCCTCCTGGCACCCTCACTGCCGCCCTGGGAGCGGGCCTGGGAAGTGCTGTTTCATGGATGAAGAAGGTGATCTGGGGCTTCCAGGGCCTCACAGAGGAGAGGGCACACCAGAGCAGGGAGGGTGGTGATCCTTCTGGCCCTCCTTGCTCTGCAGGCCCCTTCCCCGCCCTGCACTGGTGTCAGGCTGTGTAGCCCTCCTGCTGGCCTCCTTGGAGGCTCTGTCCCGGGCCCCAGTGAGGCGGGTTAGGCACAGAGGCCAGCAGACCAGCTGGCCCAGAAGAGGCTGGGCTGGGGCCAGGTACTTTCCAGTGTCCTCCCGCAGCTGGGAAACCTTTCTTGGATGACAGCTCTGCAGAAGGTGCCTCCTGGTCTTACTTGCCCTGGTCTGCCTCCCAGCCCAGAGAAGACTCCTCCTCTCCCTGTCCACGGAAATCACAGAGGCAACATAATCAGCGACGGCATTCTGGAACCTGTGAGTCTATAGTGCATGACTGTTAACCCCAGAGGAAGAAGCTGAGGCTGGTTTAGAATCTGGGCTTAAACCCTGGGCTATCTGCTGGCAAAACCCATAACACTGGATGAATCATTTTCATTGCATACTTTTTCAGTTTTTAGTACTAGTGATTTTTAAGGACGGTTTTAATTTACAGAACCTTTGAGGCGAAAGTGTCGAGAGCTCCATACAGCCACGCGGCCACAGATACACAATGCCCCATGTCACTAACATGGGTTAGCAATGTGATAAGTTTGGTACAGTTGATGAACCAGTATTAACACATCATTATTATATTAACACATTACTAAAGTTCACAGTCTCCATTAGGGTTCACTCTGGCGTTACACATTTACAGGTTTATTTGTGTTTGGCTCTGCTGGGTCTTCACTGCTGTGCGTGGGCTTTCTCTGACTGTGGCAGGCAGGGGCTACTCCACAAGCTTGCTGAGCACGTGGGCCCAGAGGTTGCAGCGCATAGGCTTAGTAGCTCTGAGGCACATGGGATCTTCCTTGACCAGGGATCAGACCCATGTCTTCTGCATTGGCAGGTGGATTCCCAACCTGTGAACCACTAGGGAATTCCCTATATGGTGATTTAAGAAAAAAAAAAATTTATTTGGCTGTGCTGGATCTTAGTTGCAGCATGCAAACGCTTAGTTGTTGTACGTGGGATCTAGTTCCCTGGCCAGGGATCGAACCTGGCCCCCTGCCTTGGGATCACAGAACCACTGGACCACCAGGTAAGACCCACTTATATGGTGACTGACACTCCGTACAAATATAAGCGATGTGTTCTTCAGCCCTTGTATCTAATAACTGGTACCAGTTTTACTGAGTAGAGGATGGTTCTTCATATAGCTGTACCTCCTCAGGCAAATGCCCAGTTGGCCCAGGCCCTGTAGGAACAATTCCATAAAGGGCCTGGGAGTCCTTTCCCTCAAGGCATGGTTCAGACCTCCTGCAAGAACTGTTCCCCAGGCCCTTTCAGGCATGTGAACCTCCATTAAAAAGACCCCTCAGAGGTCACCTTCATCATGGGACTTAGAAAACGGTTGATGTCCTGGCTTCTGCCTCCAGCTCATCTTGCACAACAGTGCTCCCTGAGTGTGTTCACCAGTTTACTCCCCTGCTCACAACCTGTGCTGGCTCTGTGATGCCTGGCACACCGAGAGGTGTGTGGCGTTGAAGGCCTTCTGTAGTCTGGTGTTGTCCTGCCTGTCCAGAGTGGACTCCCGTGATACCCTGATGCTGCTCCTCAGCTCTGGACAAAGGACCTTCTCTGCTGTCCTGAGCACTTACCCTGTAGCCTCATCTCCATTCCTTGCTCACTTTATCCCCACTTCTCCCTCCTCAGTAATGTCTCTTGTCCCCGTTTTCCACCCTTCATCCTCTGGCTTAAGTCTCCTTCTCCCTGCCATGAAGCCTACTTGGACCACTTTGGCTGAATTTGGTCCATCCTTTTTCAAGCTCTTATTACATTTACCGTCCACACCATACAGACTAGCCTTGAATCATTCTGTATATGTTCTCTGGGCCTGCCTCCCAAGATCACCAACTAGCCTGTGATTTCCATAAGAGCAAAGAACTGAATCCCCAACATAGGCTGAAACCAGCCTACGGTGGTTCTGGGCTTATAGTGCCTTGCTAACTAGCCATTAACAGCAAGACACTGCATATGGAAATAGTCTGTAATTCTCGGGTAAGACAGCAAATGCTCAATAGGGCTCTTAGTGTTACCATACTCCACTGATTCTAAAACACACCTTTCTCCCACTCCCTGCATTTTAACATCTCCTCTGAAATCAGGATCAATGGCAAATCACAATTTAACTGACAGTTTTTTTTTTTTTTTCTTTCTCAGTGCCACATATAATTTTGGTGCATTTTTTTACTTTATTTTTATTTTATTTTATTTTATTTTTATTAGTTGGAGGCTAATTACTCCACAACATTTCAGTGGGTTTTGTCATACATTGATATGAATCAGCCATAGATTTACACATATTCCCCATCCCGATCCCCCCTCCCACCTCCCTCTCCACCCGATTCCTCTGGGTCTTCCCAGTGCACCAGGCCGGAGCACTTGTCTCATGCATCCCACCTGGGCTGGTGATCTGTTTCACCATAGATAGTATACATGCTGTTCTTTCAAAACATCCCACCCTCACCTTCTCCCACAGAGTTCAAAAGTCTGTTCTGTACTTCTGTGTCTCTTTTTCTGTTTTGCATATAGGGTTATCATTACCATCTTTCTAAATTCCATATATTTGTGTTAGTATGCTGTAATGTTCTTTATCTTTCTGGCTTACTTCACTCTGTATAATGGGCTCCAATTTCATCCATCTCATTAGAACTGATTCAAATGAATTCTTTTTAACGGCTGAGTAATATTCCATGGTGTATATGTACCACAGCTTCCTTATCCATTCATCTGCTGATGGGCATCTAGGTTGCTTCCATGTCCTGGCTATTATAAACAGTGCTGCGATGAACATTGGGGTGCACGTGTCTCTTTCAGATCTGGTTTCCTCAGTGTGTATGCCCAGAAGTGGGATTGCTGGGTCATATGGCAGTTCTATTTCCAGTTTTTAAAGAAATCTCCACACTGTTTTCCATAGTGGCTGTACTAGTTTGCATTCCCACCAACAGTGTAAGAGGGTTCCCTTTTCTCCACACCCTCTCCAGCATCTATTGCTTGTAGACTTTTGGATAGCAGCCATCCTGACTGGCGTGTTATGGTACCTCATTGTGGTTTTGATTTGCATTTCTCTAATAATGAGTGATGTTGAGCATCTTTTCATGTGTTTGTTAGACATCTGTATGTCTTCTTTGGAGAAATGTCTGTTTAGTTCTTTGGCCCATTTTTTGATTGGGTCATTTATTTTTCTGGAATTGAGCTGCAGGAGTTGCTTGTATATTTTTGAGATTAATCCTTTGTCTGTTTCTTCATTTGCTATTATTTTCTCCCAATCTGATGGCTGTCTTTTCACCTTACTTATAGTTTCCTTTGTAGTGCAAAGCTTTTAAGTTTCATTAGGTCCCATTTGTTTAGTTTTGCTTTTATTTCCAATATTCTGGGAGGTGGGTCATAGAGGATCTTGCTGTGGTTTATGTCGGAGAGTGTTTTGCCTATGTTCTCCTCTAGGAGTTTTATAGTTTCTGGTCTTACATTTAGATCATTAATTCATTTTGAGTTTATTTTTGTGTATGGTGTTAGAAAGTGTTCTAGTTTCATTCTTTTACAAGTGGTTGACCAGCTTTCCCAGCACCACTTGTTAAAGAGGCTGTCTTTTTTCCATTGTATATCCTTGCCTCCTTTGTCGAAGATAAGGTGTCCATAGGTTCGTGGATTTATCTCTGGGCTTTCTATTCTGTTCCATTGATCTATATTTCTGTCTTTGTGCCAGTACCATACTGTCTTGATGACTGTGGCTTTGTAGTAGAGTCTGAAGTCAGGCAGGTTGATTCCTCCAGTTCCATTCTTCTTTCTCAAGATTACTTTGGCTATTCGAGGTTTTTTGTATTTCCATACAAATTGTGAAATTCTTTGGTCTAGTTCTGTGAAAAATACCGTTGGTAGCTTGATAGGGATTGCATTGAATCTATAGATTGCTTTGGGTAGAATAGCCATTTTGACAATATTGATTCTTCCAATCCATGAACACAGTGTGTTTCTCCATCTGTTTGTGTCCTCTTTGATTTCTTTCATCAGTGTTTTATAGTTTTCTATGTATAGGTCTTTTGTTTCTTTAGGTAGATATACTCCTAAGTATTTTATTCTTTTTGTTGCAATGGTGAATGGTATTGTTTCCTTAATTTCTCTTTCTGTTTTTTCATTGTTAGTATATAGGAATGTAAGGGATTTCTGTGTGTTAATTTTATATCCTGCAACTTTACTATATTCATTGATTAGCTCTAGTAATTTTCTGGTAGAGTCTTTAGGGTTTTCTATGTAGAGGATCATGTCATCTGCAAACAGCGAGAGTTTCACTTCTTCTTTTCCTATCTGGATTCCTTTTACTTCTTTTTCTGCTCTGATTGCTGTGGCCAAAACTTCCAACACTATGTTGAATAGTAGTGGTGAGAGTGGGCACCCTTGTCTTGTTCCTGATTTCAGGGGAAATGCTTTCAATTTTTCACCATTGAGGGTGATGCTTGCTGTGGGTTTGTCATATATAGGTTTTATTATGTTGAGGTATGTTCCTTCTATTCCTGCTTTCTGGAGAGTTTTAATCATAAATGAGTGTTGAATTTTGTCAAAGGCTTTCTCTGCATCTATTGAGATAATCATATGGTTTTTATCTTTCAATTTGTTAATGTGGTGTATTACATTGATTGATTTGCGGATATTAAAGAATCCTTGCATTCCTGGGATAAAGCCCACTTGGTCATGGTGTATGATTTTTTTAATATGTTGTTGGATTCTGTTTGCTAGAATTTTGTTAAGGATTTTTGCATCTATGTTCATCAGTGATATTGGCCTGTAGTTTTTTTTGTGGCATCTTTGTCTGGTTTTGGAATTAGGGTGATGGTGGCCTCATAGAATGAGTTTGGAAGTTTACCTTCATCTGCAATTTTCTGGAAGAGTTTGAGTAAGATAGGTGTTAGCTCTTCTCTAAATTTTTGGTAGAATTCAGCTGTGAAGCCATCTGGTCCTGGGCTTTTGTTTGCTGGAAGATTTTTGATTACAGTTTCGATTTCCTTGCTTGTGATGGGTCTGTTAAGATCTTCTATTTCTTCCTGGTTCAGTTTTGGAAAGTTATACTTTTCTAAGAATTTGTCCATTTCATCCAAGTTGTCCATTTTATTGGCATAGAGCTGCTGGTAGTAGTCTCTTATGATCCTTTGTATTTCAGTGTTGTCTGTTGTGATCTCTCCATTTTCATTTCTAATTTTGTTAATTTGGTTCTTCTCTCTTTGTTTCTTTATGAGTCTTGCTAATGGTTTGTCAATTTTGTTTATTTTTTCAAAAAACCAGCTTTTAGCTTTGTTGATTTTTGCTATGGTCTCTTTAGTTTCTTTTGCATTTATTTCTGCCCTAATTTTTAAGATTTCTTTCCTTCTACTAACCCTGGGGTTCTTCATTTCTTCCTTCTCTAATTGCTTTAGGTGTAGAGTTAGGTTATTTATTTGGCTTTTTTCTTGTTTCTTGATGTGAGCCTGTATTGCTATGAACCTTCCCCTTAGCACTGCTTTTACAGTGTCCCATAGGTTTTGGGTTGTTGTGTTTTCATTTTCATTCATTTCTATACATATTTTGATTTCTTTTTTGATTTCTTCTATGATTTGTTGTTATTCAGAAGCGTGTTATTTAGCCTCCATATGTTTGAATTTTTAACAATTTTTTCCCTGTAATTGAGATCTAATCTTACTGCACTGTGGTCAGAAAAGATGACTGGAATGATTTCAATTTTTTTGAATTTTCCAAGACCAGATTTATGCCCCAGGATGTGATCTATTCTGGAGAAGGTTCCGTGTGCACTTGAGAAAAAGGTGAAGTTGATTGTTTTGGGGTGAAATGTCCTATAGATATCAATTAGGTCTAGCTGGTCCATTGTGTCATTTAAGGTTTGTATTTCTTTGTTAATTTTCTGTTTAGTTGGTCTATCCATAGTTGTGAGTGGGGTATTAAAGTCTCCCACTATTATTGTGTTACTATTAATTTCCTCTTTCATACTCGTTAGCGTTTGCCGTACATATTGCAGTGCTCCTATGTTGGGTGCATATATATTTATAATTGTTATATCTTCTTCTTGGATTGATCCTTTGATCATTATGTAGTGTCCTTCTTTGTCTCTTTTCACATCCTTTATTTGAAAGTCTATTTTATCTGATATGAGTATTGCGACTCCTGCTTTCTTTTGGTCTCCGTTTGCGTGAAATATTTTTTTCCAGCCCTTCACTTTTAGTCTGTATGTGTCTCTTGTTTTGAGGTGGGTCTCTTGTAGACAGCATATATAGGGGTCTTGTTTTTGTATCCATTCAGCCAATCTTTGTCTTTTGGTTGGGGCATTCAACCCATTTACATTTAAGGTAATTATTGATAGGTGTGGTCCCGTTGCCATTTACTTTGTTGTTTTGGGTTCACATTCATACAACCTTTCTGCATTTCCTGTCTAGAGAAGATCCTTTAGCATTTGTTGAAGAGCTGGTTTGGTGGTGCTGAATTCTCTCAGCTTTTGCTTGTCTGTAAAGCTTTTGAATTCTCCTTCATATCTGAATGAGATCCTTGCCGGGTACAGTAATCTAGGTTGTAGGTTATTCTCTTTCATTACTTTCAGTATGTCCTGCCATTCCCTTCTGGCCTGGAGGGTTTCTATTGATAGATCAGCTGTTATCCTTATGGGAATCCCTTTGTGTGTTATTTGTTGTTTCTCCCTTGCTGCTTTTAGTATTTGTTCTTTGTGCTTGATCTTTGTTAATTTGATTAATATGTGTCTTGGGGTGTTTCGCCTTGGGTTTATCCTGTTTGGGACTCTCTGGGTTTCTTGGACTTGGGTGGCTATTTCCTTCCCCATTTTAGGGAAGTTTTCAGCTATTATCTCCTCGAGTATTTTCTCATAGCCTTTCTTTTTGTCTTCTTCTTCTGGGACTCCTATGATTTGAATGTTGGGGCGTTTCACATTGTCCCAGAGGTCCCTGAGGTTGTCCTCATTTTTTTTTTATCCTTTTTTCTTTTTTCCTCTCTGCTCCATTTATTTCCACCATTTTATCTTCTACCTCACTTATCCTATCTTCTGTCTCCGTTATTCTGCTCTTGGTTCCCTCCAGAGTGTTTTTGATCTCATTCATTGCATTATTCATTTTTAATTGACTCTTTTTTATTTCTTCTAGGTCTTTATTAAACATTTCTTGCATGTTTTCAATCTTTGTCTCCAGGCTATTTATCTGTAACTCCATTTTGTTTTCAAGATTTTGGATCATTTTTATTATCATTATTCTAAATTCTTTTTCAGGTAGATTTCCCATCTCCTCCTCTTTTGTTTGACTTGGTGGGCATTTTTCATGTTCCTTTACCTGTTGGGTATTTCTTTGCCTTTTCATCTTGTTTAGATTGCTGTGTCTGGAGTGGGCTTTCTGTATTCTGGAGGTCTGTGGTTCCTTTTTATTGTGGAGGTTTTACCCAGTGGGTGGGGTTAGACGATTGGCTTGTCAAGGTTTCCTGGTTAGGGAAGCTTGCGTCGGTGTTCTGGTGCATGGAGCTGGATTTCTTCTCTTTGGAGAGCACTGGAGTGCCCAGTAATGAGTTTTGAGATGGGTCTATGTGTTAGGTGTGACCTTGGGCAGCCTGTATGTTGACGTTCAGGGCTATGTTCCTGCTTTGCTGGAGAATTTGCGTGATATGTCTTGCTCTAAAACTTATTGGCTCTTGGGTGGTGGTTGGTTTCAGTGTAGGTATGGAGGCTTTTGGACGGTCACTTATTACTTAAAGTTCCATGTAGTCAGGAGTTTTCTGGTGTTCTCAGGTTTTGGGCTTAAGTCTCCTGCCTCTGGATTTCAGTTTTATTCTTCCTGTGGTCTCAGGACTTCTCCAACTATACAGCACTGATAATAAAACTTCTAGGTTAATGGCGAAAAGATTCTCCCCCGTTAGGGACACCCAGAGAGGTTCACAGAGTTACCTGAAGAAGAGGAGAGGGAGGAGGGAGATAGAGATGAGCAGGAGGAGAAAAAGGGGGACTCAAGAGGAGAGAGACAGATCTACGCAGTTGTCTGTTCCCAGAGTGTTCTCCGTAGCCCAGACACCCACAAAGATTCACAGAATTGGATTGGGAAGAGAAGGGGAAAGGAGGAAATAGAGGTGTTCTGAGGTAGAAAACAGAGAGTCAAGATTGGGACAGAATAGTCAACACACTCCTGAATAAAAATGGGAACTGAATATTGGATTCTTAAATGTTCACAATTTATATCATATACTGAAAAACAAAAATTGAAAATCTAGAGTAGAGGTTAGACTCTTAAAAATACTATATTAAAGACAAAGACCAAAACACACACAAAAAATTTTAGAAATATATATGAAATTCGGTTTAAAAATAGGGCTTCTCTCTTTTTTTTTTTTTGTAAGGTTATAGTGTATTGAAAATGAAAATTAAGGAGTAGTAGAGGAGTACTAGAGGACTTTAAAAGAAATAAGAGAAAAAGAAAAATAGAAAATAGAAGAGAAAAAGGAAAAAAAAAAGAAAGAAAAAAATTTTTTCCCTAATTAAAAAAATCGTAAAAATCTATGAAAATGAAAGTTAAGGAGTAATGGGGGAGTAATAGGGAATTTTAAAGGAAAATAAAAGAGAAAAAATAAAAAAGAAAAAATAATTTTTTTTTCTTACTTAAAAAAAAAAAAAAGGTAAAAATATATCTAGAAATTTCTCTGGAGCTGTTCCGGTCAGTGTGGGTTCGGCTCAGTTTCAGATAGCTCCTCGTTCCAGCTTACATTTCTCGATATCTACAGGCCCCTTCCGGTGTAGTCGGTGTTTTCTACAGGGATTTTAATCTGTTGCACCGGTCCCTTCTGAAGCGGTTCCCTTTGTTTATTTGGCTTCTGTTTGCCGGTCTCTTCAGAGCCTCATTTCCGCCCTGACAGAGGCGGGCGGAGGTGGTCTCTTATTCAGGTAGCTAGTTCCGTCGCGCTGCAGAGAGGGGCTGGCGCTGCGGAGAGGGGCTGGCACTGCTTTCTTCGTCTACGCTGCTCAGGCTCCCGGCTGTTCTATATGGAGCGCGCCCCGCGCTGTGCGCGGTTCCAGCCCTCGGGTGTTCCACAAAAGCGCGGAACAAAAAGCTGCGCCTGCTCTTTGTGCCTTCCCCGTCAGAGCGGTCCAGGCAGCCAGGGGCTTGACGGGTGCACTCTCCCCGGGTGTGGCGCGCCCACTCCCTTCCGCGGACCCAGTCTCAGTTTCCGCTGGCGCCAGTCGGGTGCGTGCGCCTTCTGCCCTCCGCGTCCCCAGCCCCAGTCCCCGCCCACGCCGGTCGGGTGCCTGCGCCCTGTGTCTTGCCGCGACCCTCCCGGCGGATGTCAACTATCCAGAATCTTGGGAGGTCTTTGATTAGAAACTGGAGGCCTGTTTGCAGTGCGGCAGGGGATGTGGTCCTTGGGGGCCGAGCCTGCCCCCTTCCCCTCCCCGCTGCCTCCTGCCTCCGGCGGGGCTGGGCCGGTCCGCAGCCTGCGAGCTCTTCTGTGGAGTTTCTCGGTCCCTTTGTTCTGCGAACAGCCGGCAGTGTGTTCCGGCCGGTTCATTTTCTCTCTCTCTTTTGCTCTCCCACAGTTCAAGTTGGCAACTCACAAAAGCTCCCTCCAATTGTCCTCAGGGCACTCAGGCCCGGACCCTACCCCAAGCAATGCCGCGGGCTCCTCTCTGTGCTGCCCCCACTTGCTGGTGGCGGATGCGGGTGTCTGGGGTACTTTTCTGCTGGGAGTTGCTTTTAGGAAAAGCTCGTAATCTGTGGGTTTTATTTATTGTTTCCCTCCCAGTCAGGTTGCCCTCCAAGATTCAAACACTTCCCCCAGGCCCGCCAGTGCAAGGGTTTCCCGATGTCTGGAAACGTCCTCTATTAAGACTCCCTTCCTGGGATGGATCTCCGTCCTTAGCTCTTTTGTCTCACTTTTTATCTTTTATATTTTGTCCTACCTCCTTTTGAAGACAATGTGCTGCTTTTCTGGGCGCCTGATGACCTCAGCTAGCGATCAGAAGTTGTTTTGTGAAGTTTGCTCTGCGTTCAGTTATTCTTCTGATGAATTTGTAGGAGAGAAAGTGGTCTCCCCGTCCTACTCCTCCGCCATCTTGGCTCCTCTTTTGGTGCATTTTATAATCAGTTGTGCATTAGACTTAAGGAGATGAGGTGTTAATGGTTGATGTGAGAATGTGTTTCTGGAATGGACCTGCTGATAAAGTTTCTGGGAGAAATGAGGGGATTCTAGGAAAGATGAAGGGAAACTGGGTGAAGAGAGGATGCTGAGGGAGATGACAGATGCTGGGAGAAGTGGGGGAAACTAGAACAGGATGGGAGGGTACACTATTGAGCCCAGAAGCTTCCTGAATCACTTCAAGTTGATTCAGGTATTCCTTCTTTTCATGTTCCTATCCTCTGTGCATATGCTACTTCAGAGGCTGATTCCCAGAGGCAACCTCTGGGTCCCTCTCTGAAGTTGCAGGGTGTTCAGGTTACCCCTCCAGCTTCTGATTCTTTGGGGCTTCATCTCATATGCTGGACCTCCCTTAGCTTCACAGTCACGCTCTAGCTGCATAAAGCTGCTGGGTAGAAGAATGTGTGGTCTTTTGCCTTCAGACTGCCCTCTAATGTGGAGTTAGCAGCAAGGGCTTTGGGGTGAGACATATTCAGATTTAATACTTGCTGTCCCATTTGCTAGCTGTGTGATTTTTGGCAGCTTGTAAAATTTTCTGAGCTTTGGTTTCCTCATCTTTAAAGTGAGGGTGAGAGAATTCCCTGGAGGTCCAGTGGTTAGGACTCTGCACTCTCACTGCGGAGGGTGCAGGTTCAGTCCCTGGTCAGGGAGCTAAGATCCTGCAAGTCGCAAGGCATAGCCAAAAAAAAAAAAAAAAAAAGAGGGTGAGAATTTCTAACTCTGGTATTGATGTGCATGTGCAGTGGTGGAAAGGAGATTAAATGACATAAAGTGATTTCACATTAGCTTTTATTATGCTGCTGCTGATTATCATTGTCTTTTCGTCTTTTTATTCAAGCTGAGGTAGCCCCTTCAGCCCCTGAGGTAGCTTCTTCTCATGGACACTGCCTACATTATCAACCCAGATTTTATGGGCCCCAAACACCCCTGAAGCAGAGGGAGCACCATCTCCCTGGCCATCCCCAGTGCTGACTGGGAGCTCTGACTCTTTATCCCTCTTTCTGTTAGTTTCCTGAGTACCCGGCTGTTGCCTGCTGATTACCAGAGCTCTAGTTTCATTAGAAAAATAAAGAAAAAGGCCATGTAAGGTTATAGATAAAACCAACATAAGGAAAAAGGAGTGTAAGTGAGGCTCCTTTTCAATGAGATGTAAGGTTTGATAGTTTTTCAAGAAAACTACAAAAAGACCCAGAAATTCAGGATACAAAACAATCAGCATATTTTGTAATGCATAGCTGAGCTCATGGACGGCCCCTGGGCAAGACAGTAAAGGAAGCTGGGAGGGAGCAAGGGCCTTCCCAGAGGGCCCTTCACTGGTCTGGATAACCCAAGGAAGCAGACTGGAATAACCATAGAGACTAGGGCCAAAGTTTTTAGCCTACATGAAGCACGGAGGTAGAAATAAGAGCCCCACATACAGCTGAGACTCTCCAGGATTTAAACCTCTTTTAAGTGAAGTAAGGCCAGAAAAAATTCAACCACTAAGGCAGAGGAGGAAGCTTTTCTAACCCGGACTGGGTCGGGTTGGAGAAGAGGAAGGCCTCCTCTTAGAAATGTATAATCATACATCTGCCCTCTTTTGGATTTGAGATTAAATTTACACTACTCATGTGATCCTAGAGTCTGGAGGCCAGGAAGTGATCATAAAAACTACTCCCGGCTGGAAAATTCATAGAGAAAGAAAGTAGAATGCTGGTGGCCAGGATGTGGCCTGTGCGGAGGAGGCGGGAGGAAAGGGAGCTGTTTAATGGATATAGAGTTTCTATTTTGCAACATGAAGAGTCCTGGAGATTGTACAACAACATGAAAATATTTAGCACTCTTGAACTGTATGCTAAATTTTATGTTATGTATATTTTACCACAATTAAAAAAGCTGAAGAAAAAAAAAGATTTGGAGGGATTTCCCTTAAGGATTTTATTATTGAGTGAGAAAAATAAGAAATGGAGATGGGTGTTAATATGATCCCCTTTTGGCAAAGTGACTCCAAATAAAGCCAAACTTGACCCCAAACCCCACACTTGTATTTGCCTGTGTATTTCTGTATAAACATACAGGAGCATGAAGAAGGTAGTGAAGGCTTCCCATCAGGGTTGCTTATGTAGGGCTGCAGATGAAGAAAGAAAAGGAAAAGAAAAAGGAAGATTTTGGTGCAACTGAAAATATCTATAATACCTAATCTTCACTCTGTCTGCTCTGATCCTGTTTATGAAAGAGGATATCTGATTGTGCATGCTCACCTCCATGGGATAAAAATCAGACTGCTGACTTACCGATATGCCCTCTGTGGCAATGGAGAAGAAAGCAAATTATATGGATCTGGTGATCTTATTTTATTTACACAAATAAGCAAATGCCCTTTCTATGTGTATACACACCCTCATGTATTGGTGTGAGCATGGAAAAGATGTGGAAAGACAGGTGTCGGCAACTGACACAAAGCCAGACACTGATGTAAAAGCAAGGGGCATAAAGCAGGGAACGTGCCGGAAAGCCAGTGCACCCGACGGAAAGCCAGGGCACGTGATGGAAAGGCAGGGAGCATGAGGGAAAGCCAGGGCACGTGACGGAAAGCCGGGAACGTGACGGAAAGCCAGGGCACGTGACAGAAAGCCGGGAACGTGACGTCACGGAAAGGCAGGGAATGTGACGTGAAGCTGGACACGTGATGTGAACCCAGGGAACGTGACGGACAGCCTCTGCATCTGATGTAAAGCCAGGGAACGTGACGTGAAGCTGGGCACATGATGTAAATTCAGGGAACACTGGGAAAAGCCGAGCACCCGACATAAAGCTGGGCACTTGACGTCAAGTTGGACACATCACACGCCCCAGACGTTTTGTGGCTTTCGGTTTTGTAAGCTGAAGTCTAACGCCAAGGTCACGTTCACTCTGAAGGTTCGCGCTGGCTCCTGCCTTACCTCTGCCTAGGCTCGAGGCTGGCTTGGGTTTGAGGCGCGCTGAAGGAAAGCTGGAGGAGGGGAGTGGGGGTTGTGGCGGAACCCGAGGGTGCCCACCACTGTACCGTGGAGAGAGGGACCCGCCTGCCAGTCTGTGGGCCCCTTTCCTGGAAATAGACGTTTCTGGAAGATCTTGAAGAACCGCCCTTTCCTCGAGCAGTTTCTTGTTTTAAAGCCCCGCCCCTCCCAGCCTCATGTCCTCCGCGCCTCCTTCCCGCTTGGCTTGGCCGCCTGCTCTGTGATCTGGCCTCCCCACCAGCTGGGCTTGCAGGTTTTTGTCTTCGTGTGCCAATCCCCGGCATGGCACGTGGGAGAGGCTCGGGTCAGGAACGAATGTAGAGCAGAATTTAACTCTGACCCCTCTAAGTTTCAGGTTCTTATACAGGGGGCGTGGGCAAGAGTAGGGGTCGTGGTGGAACCAGGAGGGTCCTGGGTCAGACTGACGTGTATGATGAGGGCAGGGTGGGGGAAGGTTGGCGACTGACTCCTCCTGGCCCCAGACCACTCTGTTCCAAGTGGCTTGGGAACAGGGGACTGCCTCTGATTCTACCTTAGCTGCAATACTGATGCCTGTTAGAAAGAGACCAGGCCTCCCTTCGGATCTCTCTGCGTTAGTTAATTAACATGGTGATTGAATTCTCCTCATGGTAGGCACTGAGCTAGGAATTCAGTGGGGCTTATGTTCCAGAGGGGTGGGAGATTCAAAACTACTAGTGCATAGTTGTTTAATTACAGCTATGATAGCTATTATGAAACACAGGCCCTGTTGCCCTTGGAAGGTGTAACAAAGCAAGTTTGATGATGAGCCAGATCAGAGCCTGTGCGCCAGACTGTGTTCCTGCCAATGGTCTTATTAGAGCAGGGCTTGAACCCAAACTCAACAAGTGTGAGGCCAAATACATAGCAGGGACCTCTGCAAACACCCCCATTTCCCTTCCACCACTCCTTCCCAACTCAGTTCAAACAGGAGTTTCTCAAGCTCCATTTTTCAGATGGGTGAAGTGAGGCCTATAGAAAGGAACTGATTTGCTCTCTAGGTCCCAAATTAGTAAGGAGAAGCCAAAGACAGGCTCCCTGGCACCATGCTAAGCCTGCCCGAGTCCCCACAGTCCATCCTCTGTGATGAGCCAAAAAATGAAAAACAAAGCTGCTCTGTTCACCCAGATTTCTGTTTTCTCCATTGTTCTCCACTAGGGACATTCCTGCATTGGTAAAGAAGGGACTGGCTCAGCCTCTCCTGGCAGTTGATCGGCTATGCTGTGCCTAACCAGAATTGAAAAGTCAGGAGACAGAGTTAGAAGAAGGTTGAGACTTTGAGGACCTCCCACCTGGCTCAGGACCCTGTGATCAGGTCAAAGGAAGAGGGGCACTGCGGGGGTGGGGTGTGTGTGCTGGGGGGTGGGGATGGAAGGAATACAGAGGGACAGCTCCCTTGGAAAGGGAGCAGCTGGAGC
This sequence comes from Cervus elaphus, assembly GCF_910594005.1. Lineage (NCBI taxonomy): Eukaryota > Metazoa > Chordata > Mammalia > Artiodactyla > Cervidae > Cervus > Cervus elaphus. The sequence goes on along the minus strand of NC_057818.1, from coordinate 3,548,771 downwards.
AAACTGGATCTTCTGTGGGTCCAGGGCAGCATGCGAAAGTGTCTGGGAGGGTGTGGGTGAGGGGAAGGGGAAATGGGAGGAAAGAGAATTAGGCTGGCAGAGGGTGGGGGAAGGGCTTTATGCACAGGGAACAGCAAGTGCAAAGGCATTGAGGCCAACCAACCATCATGTGAGGGAAGGGGTGGGCTCCAGGGATGAGAGCCTGACCCCTTGGTGATCCTGGCTCCATGGAGCAAAGAAAGGATCATGAGAGTCTTGTCCTGTGAGAGGAGACAGTTGTCTTTTCTCTGCCTTAGCCTGAGAAAAGCAGGGAACCCTCCTTTTTCTCCAAAAATGCACATGTCCACTTACGTGCAATACTTTTTTAGTTGTTTTTGCTTTTTTAAATTGTGGTAAAACATATATAATGTAGGACTTCCTTGGTGGCTCAGATGGTAAAGAATCTACCTGCAAGGCAGGAGACCCAGGTTTGACCCCTGAGTCAGGAAAGATCCCCTAGAGAAGGAAATGGCTTCTTACTCCAGTATTCTTATCTGGAGAAATCACAAACAGAGGACCCTGGTGGGCTATACAATCCATGGGGTCATAAAGAATCAGACATGACTGAGCGACTAATACACACACACACACACAACATAAAATTTACCATTTTTTAAAAGAGTGGTTTTAATGTGGATCATTTTTAGTTTTAATTGAATTTGTCACAGTATTGCCTCTGTTGTTTATGTTCTGGTTTTTGGCATGTAGGATTTTAGTATCCCCCCTCCCAATCCTGAATTGGAAGTCAAAGGCTTAACTGCTGGACTGCCAGGGCATCCCTAAAAACTACCATTTTAAACATTTTTAAGTGTGCAGCTCATTGATATTAAGCACATTTACAATGTTACATAACCATTATCACTATTTCCAGAACTTTTTCATTATCTCAAACAGAAACTCTGTACACATTAAACAACTCTTCCTTTCTCCATCTCTCCATCCCCTGGTAACCTCTGTTATACTTTCTAGCTCTAGATTTTGCCTATTCTGGGTCTCTCAATATATATGCAGTTTTTAAAGAATGGTAAAATTGACATGCAATAAACTGCACAAAAGTGCACAACTTGCTAACTTTTGATTAAGCACTTCTTGTTGTTTGGTCACTGAGTTGTGTCCAACTCTTTGCAACCCCATGGACTGCAGCACGCCATGCCCCCCTGTCCTTCACTGTCTCCTAGAGTTTGCTCAAATTCATGTTCATTGAGTCAGTGGTGGTATCTAACCATTTCATTCTCTGCCTCTCTCTTCCCCTTTTGCCTGCAGTCTTTCCCAGCATTAGGATCTTTTCCAGTGAGTTGGCTTTTTGCATCAGGTGGCCAAAGTATTGGAGCTTAAGATTCAGCATCAGTCCTTCCAATGAATATACAGGGTTGATTTCCTTTAGGACTGACTGGCTTGATCTCCTTGCAGTCCAAGGGTCTCTCGAGTCTTCTTGCTTACTTCAGCAGTACATATACTAAAATTGGAACAATGCAGAGAAGGTTAGCATGGCCCTTGTGCAAGGATGATATGCAAATTCATGAAGTGATCCATATTAAAAAAAAAAGTCTTCTTCAGCACCACAATTCAAAAGCATCAATTCTTTGGTGCTCAGTCTTCTTTATGGTCCAACTCCCACATCTGTACATGACTAATGGAAAAACCATAGCCTTGACTCTACAGACCACAGGTCAACAAAGTGATACCTATGCTTTTTAATATGCTGTCTAGGTTTGTCATAGCTTTCCTTCCAAGGAGCAAGTGTCCTTTAATTTCATGGCTGCAGTCACTGTCCACAGTGATTTTGGAGCCCAAGAAAATAAAATCTGTCACTGTTTCCACTTTTTCCTATTCAATTTGCCCTGAATTGATGGGATTGGATTCCATGATCTGAGTTATTTGAATGTTGAGTTTTAAGCCAGCTTTTTCACTCTCCTCTCTCACCCTCATCAAGAGGCCCTTTAGTTCCTCTTCACTTTCTGCCATTAGAGTGGTATCATCTGCATATCTGAGGTTGTTGATGTTTCTCCTGGCAGTCTGTATTGCAGCTTATGATTCATCTAGCCTGGCATTTTGCATGATGTACTCTGCATATAAGTTAAATAAGCAGGGTGACAATATATAGCCTTGACGTACTCCTTTCCTAATTTTGAACAGTCGGTTGTTCCATGTCTGGGTCTAACTGTTGCTTCTTGACCTGCATACAGGTTTCTCAGGAGACAGGTAGGGTGGTCTGGTATATTCTCATCTCTTTCAGAATTTTCCACAGTTTGTTGTGATCCACACAGTCAACGGCTTTAGCATAGTCAATGAAGCAGAAGTAGATGTTTTTCTGGAATCTCCTTACTTTCTCTGTGATCCAACTAATGTTGGCAATTTGATCTCTGGTTCCTGGTAGCTTGAAGGATTTTGAGCATAACCTTACTAGCTTGTGAAATGAGCATATGGTAAGTTTGGATGTTTTTTGGCATTGCCCTTCTTTGGGATTGGTATGAAAACTGACCTTTTCCAGTCCTGTGGCCACTGCTGAGTTCTCCAAATTTGCTGGCATGTTGAGTGCATCACTTTCACAGCATCATCTTTTAGGATTTGAAATAGCTCAGCTGGAATTCCATCACCTCCACTAGGTTTGTTTGTAGTGATGCTTCCTAAGGCCCACTTGACTTCACACCCCAGGATGTCTGGCTCTAAGTGAGTGACCACACCATTCTGGCTATCCAGGTCATTAAGACTACTTTTGTGGAGCTCCTCTGTGTATTCTTGCCACCTCTTCTTAATCTCTTCTGCTTCTGTTAGGTCCTTACTGTTTCTGTCCTTTATCATGCCTATCTTTGCGTGAAATGGTCCCTGATATCCCCACTTTTCTTAAAGAGATCTCTGTCCTTTGCATTCTACTGTTTTCCTCTATTTCTTTGCATTCTTCATTTAAGATGGCCTTCTTATCTCTCCTTGCTAGTCTCTGGATTTCTGCATTCAGTTGCATTTCCCTTTCTCCCTTGCTTTTCACTTCTCTTCTTTCCTCAGCTGTTTGTAAAGCCTCCTAGACAACCATTTTGCCTTTTTGCATTTATTTTTCTTTGAGATGGTTTTGGTCACTGCCTCCTGTACAGTGTGACAAACCTCCGTCCATAGTTCTTCAGGCACTCTGCCTACCAGATCTAATCCCTTGAATCTATCTGTCACCTCCACTGTATAATCATAAGGGATTGGATTTAGGTCCTCCCTGAATGACCTAGGACTTCCCTGGTGGCTCAGACAGTAAAGAGTTCATCTGCAATGCAGGAGGCCATGTTCGATCCCTGGGTCAGAAAGATTTCCTGGTGAAGGGAATGGCAACCCACTCCAGTATTCTTGACTAGAGAATTACATGGACAAAGGAGCCTGGCAGGCTACAGTCCATAGCGTCACAAAGAGTCAGACATAACTGAGCAACTTACACTTTCACTGAACAGCCTAATGGTTTTCCCTACTTCTTGATTATTCATGCAGTAAGCCAAATAATGCCTATACCAGTCACTGCCTAAATTTCCTTGTGTCCTTTTAAATTCCTCTCTCCCCAGAAAACTACTGTCTGCTTTCCGTTCCTGTAGATTAGTTTGTATTTTCTTGAGTTTTAAGTACATGAAATGACACAGTTCATACTGTTTCTTATGGGTGGTTTGGTTTCTTTCAGCATAATTGTTTTGAGATTCATTCATTCATGCTGTTGGGTGCCTCAGCAATTCATTCTTCTCATAGCTGAGTAGTATTCCATTTTATGATCTACCATGATTGTTTATCTGTTCACCTGCTGATGGACATTGAGATTGTTTCTAGCTTTTGGTGCTCATAAATAGAAATTCAGTGGCTTTTTGTATGTAGATTGTGTCCTGCAGGCCTACCTGGTGGCTTAGCTGGTAAAGAATCCTCCTGCAATGCCGGAGACCTGGGTTCGATCCTTAGGTTGGGAAGATCCCTTAGAGGAGGGAACAGCTACCCATTCCAGTATTCTGGCCTGGAGAATTCCATGGACTGAATATTCATGGGGTCACAAAGAGTCAGACACGACTGAGCGAGTTTCACTTTACTTCACTTGTGTCCTGCAACCTTGCTGAGCTCTTTTATTAGCTCATCTTGTTCCCAGTTTTAGGGACAGAGCATTCAATCGTTCATCATGTAAGTTTCTCATAGATGCCTTTTTGCAGCTTGAGAAAATTCCCTTCTCTTCATAGTTTGCTGAGAGATTCATTGGGAGTGGGATGCTGGATTTTGTCAGAGGGATAAAATCTACTGCATCTGCTGAGGTAATCATCAGTTTTTCTTTGTTAGTTTGCTAATGGTGGTGGGGGCGGAATTCACAACGCTTGATTTTCAGGTGTGAAACCAACCCTTCGTTCCTGGTACTGCCTGTGAGATTAGAATAGGGCATGGGAATTCAGGTGCCTCTGGAGAATCAGGGGCCTTGTCCCTCAAGGAGACCAGGTTCTGTGCCCAGTCATGGGGAGAGGGAGGGAGGGGGCAAAGGGCAAGGGCGGGGAGAACCTGAACGTCAGGCTGCACCTACCACCGCAGGGGAGCCGCCCCAGGAGAGACAGGGCCCAGTCAGGGGCGCAGTGCCATCGGCAGCTTCCCACTGGGTGTGCGCGCGCGCGGCTTGGGTGATCCCTGCTAGCAGCCTCTCTGCCGGATCTCCCGCACCGCACTTGCCTCTCTGGGAACTCTTGGCCTCTGTAAAACGGAGCTGGTGGCGGCTGGGCACCCGGGCGCAGGGACCAGGCCCAGGAGGCCAGTCTGCATTCCTGAGTGCCGTGGAAACGACCTAGCAGGCTGCGAGCTCCTTGGCAGTCCCCGTCTCCGTGAAATGAAGGTATGGTACTTCCTCCCAGGGCTGCTGTCTTCAGTGAGCCCATGGTGACAGACCACTTAAATAAATCGGATAAAAGTGGCCAATGGATGATGTTCCAAGCCAGTGTCCCTCACTCACCAGGCTGACTCTCTCATCCTTAGTTTCCTCACTTAGAAAATGGAGATAACAGTTTTACGAGATGAATTGTATTGATGACAATTCAGTGTCATCAGGCAAATAGATGAGTGAGCACCTGGCACAGTTCCTGGCACGTGGGAAGTGCTGGGTGACGTGCAGGCATCTCAGGTGCTGGGGTGGCTGCAATGGAGACTGTCCTGGAGCTGGAGGGGCCACAGAGGCAGCCAGGGGCAGGAGCGTGCCCTGGCCTGGGTTAAGTGTGCAGTGCTGTGCACTTGAGTGATACTGTGCCATGGAGTGGCGCTCTCAGCACCCCTGCCAGACTGGCATGATCCTGGTGCACCACCCAAGTGCCAGCAGAAAGGGCGAGGCTCAGAGCTAGAGCTCGAATTGGAATCCAGATTCCCTTGGTCATTTGGGAGGTTTGTGCCCATCTAAAAGGTGAAGGATCTCCCCAGGGTTGGTGCTAACTCTGGTCCCACATTGAGGGAACTGGGAGAGAAGAAAGGAATCAAGTAGCCAAGGAAGCTCTTGGTGGATTCTCTCCTTCCCCATCTTGGCCTTGGGCTGGGTTTTTCCTCCAGCTTCTTAGGCTGAGTGCTTAGCTGACCTATTTCTACTTCTCTGTTGGCATTTCGGCATCTGAGCCAAATGCCCTACTCATGCAGATGTTGTTCATCAGATGTTACCGTCTTCTTGGTGCATTAGGCTCTGGGGACACAGTGATGAGGTCAGAACAAGGCTCATCCTTATGATTACAAGGTAACACCTATGTGAACACAGTTAAAATGATGGCAGAGACCAGTGCCTGCAGAAGTGCCCCAGACAGTGTGACAGGGAATGACCTGGGCTGGTCAGAGAAGGCTTCTCTGTACCTGTGATGTTTCAGTTGACAAGAAGGAGTCAGCTGGGCAAGATTCTGGGGCGGGGCATTCTAGGCAGAGGGAACAGACAAAGTCCTTAAGGAGGAGTCAGTCTGATGAGTAACTGGCGTCAGTATGTGGACAGTGTGTGGAGCTAGGGGAGGGGTCACCTTGCAGTGTGCGGGGAAGTCCGGGGGGCGGGGTGGGGGGAGCAGGAGGACTTACTCTAAGTACAGATTCCAGGATTCTTCTGAAAATGAAAAAAGTTCTTGTATTTTTTTCTTATCTTTTGTCTTTTGTGATTTAGAGGGTCTCTTGTTTGGAAAAATATTTGAGAGTCTCTCAGAACTGAAAGTATTGCCGCCCACCAGGTTGCCTTTAGCCACTGTTATTTCTACTCCTGTACTGCCACTGACAATCGACTGTGCTGTTCTCTAAGCCACCTTGCCAGAATTACTTGATGGGGTCATATCCCCTGGCAAGGGGTATGAAAGCCCAGCCTTCTTGCCCTAGGCTGGGAGGACTCTGATGTTATTTAAAAATGCTCTAGGCCTCCAAGACGTGCCCTTCCCTATCCTCTCCTCTTGCTCCTTCACCTGAAGGTTTCTCTGGAAAGTTTGCCCTCAAAAATTCATGTAAAACTGAACCCCTGTCTCAGGTTCTCCTTCTGGGGAAACCAAACTTAAGCCACCAGGGACCATGTGTTTTTTGGACTTGAAATTGAGGTTCTGGGATTAGAACCTTCCAGCTCTGAAAGTCTTTAGAACTGTGTGATTTACTCAATCACACAATAGGTGATTGGCAGAGCCAGGCCCAGGAAGGCATCAAGGGTGGGGGTGGGGCCTGCTGGTGAATGTGGTGCAGAGCCAAGGTCGCAGCTGTGGTTTACCAGTAGCTGTGCTCTCTGCCTTAATTGCTCCGGAGACTTTATGTCCAGAATTCCATCTGCTTCTTCCTATGTTAGAGTAATTCACCCTGAAGTATGAAAGATTGGCAGCTCAGAGACAATGCATTTTGAAAAGAAGATGCTTGTAATAAATCTGTAATTCAATGAACTTTTTGTCAGGGTGATGAATGAGTTCAGTCAGCTCAATCGTTCAGTCATGTCGGACTCTTTGCGACCCCATGGACTGCAGCATGCCAGGCTTCCCTGTCCATCACCAACTCCTGGAGTATACTCAAACTCATGTCCATTGAGTTGCTGATGCCATCTAACCATCTCATCCTCTGTCATCTCCTTCTCCTCCTGCCTTCAGTCTTTCCCAGCATCAGGGTCTTTTCTAATGAGTCAGTTCTTCACATCAGGTGGCCAAAGTATTGGAGCTTCAGATTCAGCATCAATCCTTCCAATGAATATTCAAGACCGATTTCCTTTAGGATGAACTGGTTGGATCTCCTTGCAGTCCAAGGGACTCTCAAGAGTCTTCTCCAACACCACAGTTCAAAAGCATCAATTCTTCAGGGCTCAACTTTCTTTAATAATCCAACTCTCACATCCATACATGACGACTGGAAAAACCATAGCTTTGACTAGATGGACTTTTGTTGGCAAAGAGATGTCTCTGGTTTTTAATATGCTGTCTAGGTTGGTCATAACTTTTCTTCTTAGTGCAATTCTGTTGGGTTTGAGGTCATAAGTGAAAGTGAAAGTGTCCGCCTCTTTGTGACCCCATGGTCTGTAGCCTATCAGGCTCCTCTGTCCATGGGATTTTTCAGGCAAGAATACTGGAGTGGGTTGCCATTTCCTTGTCCAGGAGATCTTCCTGACCCAGGGATTGAACCCGGGTCTCCCGCATTGTAGGCAGACGCTTTACCAGGGAAGTCCATTTGAGGTCGTATGTGTGTGTATGTTAGTCACTCAGTCGTGTCTGACTCTTTGCGACCCCATGGACTGTAGCCCACCAGGCTTCTCTGTCCATGGAATTCTCCAGGCAAGAGCAGTGGAGTGGATTGCCATTCCCTTCGCCATTTGAGGTCATAAGGAAGCCGTATATCAGGTAATTCCCGAGCTTTCCCAAGGATCAGCTTTCCCACCCCATTTCTGCTTCTCCTTACCCTCTTCTCGCCACAGTCAGACCACACATGTTGAGAAGCACTCCATGCCTTCCTCAGGTCAATTGCAAGGCCTCTCAAAGGGTTGAGTCGATGGAGGGGAAGGTGACTCAGCTAAAGAAATAATTTGGCCAAAAGTGCATTTTGGAAAAGAACAGACTGGTGATTTGAGCTAAGCTCCCTGGCAAGTGATTAATTTCTCAGAAGCGTGGAGGGCTGTGTATGATGTAGTAAATTTCCATACCGTTTTCTAAAGGGCTGGTGTCAATTGCTGGCTGAGGCAGGCTTGTGATTTAGGTCTGGAGATGGCAGGTAAGACACTCCTGAGGAATGGCAGCCCCCCCCCGGCAGAGTTTCACTTTTCTGTCCAAGTGGCCTTGGGCAAGTCATTTATTTTTCCCCATATACAGTTTCCTTGTCCAAACAAGTAGAGCTAGAAAGTCCACAATCTTGGTCCTCAAAGTGTAGTCTGCAGACCAGGAGCATTTACACCTGGGAGCTTGTTAGAAATGCAGAGTCCTGGGAATTCCCTGCCAGTCCAGCAGTTAGGACTGCGCTTTCACTAGCAAGGGCCTGGATTCAACCCCTGGTTGGGAAAGTAAGATCCTGTAAGCTTCATGGCATGCCCCTGCACCCCACGAAAAAAAAAGAAGTGCAGAGTCGTGGGAATTCCCTGGTTGTTCAGTGGTTAACACTCCGTGGTTTCACTAGTCTGGGAGAATTTCTGGTTGGAAAACTACAATCCCGCAAGCCACACGGTATGGCCAGAAAAAGAAAAAAAAAGAAATGCTGAGTCCTGGGTCTCACCCTAGACCTTATAAATCTGTATTTTAAGAAGATTCCCAGGTCATTTGTATACACATCTCAGTTTGAGGAGCCCTGCTCTGGAACAGACCACTCAAATGTGGTCCTTAAACTAACGTATCAGCATCACCCGAGCTTGTTCGAAATGCCTGTTCGTGGGCCCCAGACCTACTGAACGACACCTCAGGGTGGGGCCCAGGAGCCTATGTTCTGACAGCCTCTCCAGGTGATTCTCAGGCGCACTGACCTTTGGTAAGTGCCCTTCCTCAAGTCACACAGATTCTAGCAGAGGTTTGGCTGTTATATGTGTGTGTGCTAAGTTGCTTCAGTCATGTGACTCTTTGCAACCCCGTGGACTGCAATCAGCAGACTCCTCTGTCCATGGGATTCTCCAGGCGAGAACCCTGGAGTGGGCTGCCATGCCCCTCTCTGTAGCTGTTGTACACACAGGGCTTGCTCCCTGCCACTTTGTGGTTCTGGGAACACTCACATACCCGTACTCCATGGCATTTCTGGGGTGTCTTTAGCTTTGCTTTCCAAAGAGAAAACTGAAGTTTAAGGGAGGTTAAGTGAGTTGCCCAAGACCTTTCTATCTCACAATGTTTTTCGATAGTGTTATTGACACAAGATGTTTCTGGCAGTGTGAGTTAGCTATTACACGGTAATAAAACTGCTCGTGAGTATTTAACATTACCTGTTGATAAATGACAGAGACTGTTTTCACTGGAGCATGGTGGTTTACAATGCTGTGTTCGTTTCTGCTGTACAATGAAGTGAATCAGCTGTATGTAATACATACATCCCCTCCCTCTGAGGCCTCCCTCCCACAACCCCCAACACGCCACCAAGTAGGCGCTCTTGGAACATGAGCTGGAAAAGATTTTGTGGGTCTTGATCAAGTTTTCAGAGCTCGTGAACTGCAGCTCTTCTTTTCTTGTTTCTTGTTTTGGATAGTAATACATTCACATGGTTTAAACATCATGGAATAAAGGACTGCTGCTGCTGCTGCTAAGTCGCTTCAGTCGCGTCCAACTCTCTGCAGCCCCCTAGATGGCAGCCCACCAGGCTCCCCCGTCTCTGGGATTCTCCAGGCAAGAATACTGGAGTGGGTTGCCTTTTCCTTCTCCAAGGCATGAAAGTGAAAAGTGAAAGTGAATTTGCTCAGTCGTGTCCGACTCACATGGACTGCAGCCTACCAGGCTCCTCTGGCCATGGGATTTTCTAGGCAAGAGTACTGGAGTGGGGTGCCATTGCCTTCTCCGTAATAAAGGACTATAGTCAAAGTTTTTCTGTCACTCTTGTTCCATAGCCACCCTATACCCTCCTCCCCTAGAGAACTGTTTTTAGTTTATTGGATTTAACCTAATTAATGCTGATTCTTTATAAAACCTTGGAATCTCCTGATATAAGGCTACCCTCATGACCCCCCAGATCTCTGGACTTGCATTTTCCCAGTTCACTTTATCATCCTGACAAAAAGTCCATCAAATCGATTAACAAGCATCTTCTCTTAAAGATGCACCATCTTGAAGAGGTTCTGAGTTGCTGCTCTTGGATGCTTTTGTGTGTATTATTCTAATATAGCATTTCTTTTTGCAAATACGAATGTACATAGATATTTATAAGTGTGTTATATATAGCATATATTGGCTGTGAAATAGTGTCCGTATCTATGTCTATATAATGCTTCGTCACCTCTGCCAACACAATTTACAAAATAGAATACACGGTACTGTTCTGAGCCGTGCTGGTTTCACTGAATATATTATGCAGTTGTGTTGTGTGATAGCAGTTGTTTCCATTCTGTTATCACAGACACTGCTGTATATGTGGCATTTTGCCAGTGCTTATTCTATATGCAGGATAAATTCCCAGAAATGAGGTTGCTAGGTGTCTGTATTTGTAGTTCCAAGAGATACTGCCAACTTGCCCTCCTTAAGCTGGTGCCAGTTTGCACCTCAACCAGCTTTGGATAAGAAGCAACTGTTTTCTCACGTCTTTGCCAGCTTGTTAAGTTGTCGTATTGCTGGATTTTTACCAATCTGATAGGTGAAAAGCAGTGACTCATTTGAGTCTTCATTAACCTAGAGTATGTTTATAGACCATTTCTATTTCTTTTTCTGTGACTATTAATACTCTCTGCTTGTTTTAAAAATTGGATTGTTGCCTTTTTCTTTGTTTCTAGGAACTGATTATCTATTAGGGAAGGGTGGCCTTTTGCCTTTGATAAAAGTCGTGTCCAACTTACTGTTTCTCTTTTATTGATGGTTTGTTGGTTCTGTTTACACATATTTTCATTTTTTGCAGTCAGATTTATCAGTCATTTCTTTTATGGCTTCTCAGTGTTGAATCATAGGTACAAAGGTCTTCCCTGCTTCAAGATAACATGTTCTTTATTTTCTTCTATGATTTTACATTCATATTTTGATCCATTTGGAATTTACATTCCAAATGGATCAAAATTTACATTCAAATTTTGATCCATTTGGAATTTCTTTTGATGTATGCTGTGAGGTATAAATCAACTTTTTTTTTTTCAGATGGCTATCTCTTTTCTGATGAATTGAGAGCTATTTTAATCATAAACTGTTTATCATAAGCTTATTTTCTCATATATATGTAAGTCTATTTCAGAACTTGCTACTCTATTCCATTGGTTTTTTGGCTATTCATGTTCATTCATGTTCACACTATTTTGCTTGCCATGGTTTATAATATTTAAAAATATCTTTCAGTATATTGAAAGGCTGCTCCCCTTATTTTTAGATCTCTTTCAGGCTGTTCTTACTCATTTTTCTATTTGAACTTTAAAATCTGTTATATAATTACACTCCCATGTGTTGGTGTTTTTAGTGGGTTTGCTTTAATAAAAACTGAAGTGTCGCGCACATACAGAAAGGGGAACCGATTGTAAGCATGCAACTTGATGAACTGTCACCCAGTAAAGCGAGCCAGGCTGGAGCAGCACCGGCGTGGAGAAGCCCCGCTCTGGCCGCCAAGCACAGAAGGTAGTCATCATTCTCATTTCTTCTGTCGTGGATTGGTTTTGATGGATTTAAAAAAAAAAACAACTTTATATAAATGGATTCTTCTGTATTTGGCTTCTTTTGCTCAATTTGTGAGTTTTTTAAATCTGTTCTCCTGCTGATGGACATTTAAGTTGTTTCCCAGTTTTTGGCTATCATGAATAACGCTGCCTTGAATATTGTAACATACTGCTTTTGGTGTCTATGCATGTATGTGTGTGTATATATATACAATTCTGTTGGGTATTTGCTTATGAGAACTTGTGCATGGGATGTGCATGTGTTCAACTTCAGAAAATACTGCCAAACAGTTTTCCAAATAGATATGTAACCATTTACCCTCCTTCCAGTAGTGTCTGAGAATTCCAGTTATTTCGAGTTCCTGCAACACTTGATTTTGTTGGTTGTTTGGATTTTACTTACTCTGGTGGTAATTTAGTGTGGATTTAATTTTCACTTCTGAGACAACAGTGAGGTTGCATGTGTGCTCAGTTGCTTAGTCATGTTAAGCACTTTAAAATATGCGTTTGTCGGCCATTTAAATATTTTGTTTCACAAAATATATTGGGATTGTTTTAAATGTATACGTTAACTTTAGAAAATGGACATATTGATGATGTTGATTGTTCTTATCCAGGAACATGGTGTAGCTTTCCATTTGTTTAAATCTTCTGTGTCCTTTAGTATTATTTACAGTTTTTTAGTATGTATCTTGCACGTTTTTTGATAGGTTTTTCCTAGATAGATATTTTTTATGGAGTCTTTTCTAACTGGCTATTGTTTGTAGTAGTTTCTTAGCTGATTCTTGTAGCCATTTTAGGCTTATAATTATTTCATCTATAATTAGAAATAATTTTACCTCCTTCCATCCAGTTCTTTTTTAGTTTTTTATTGAGATATAATTGACATATAACATTGTATTCATTTTAGGATACAAACATAATGATCTGCTATATGTATATCTATGAAGTGATTACCACAATAAGTTAGTTAACATCACCGCAAGTGGTTATAATTTTTTCTATAACAAGAACTTTTAAAGATTTATTCTTTTAGCAACTTTCAGTTGCTTTTAGTACAGTATTGTTAAGTATAGTCACCATGCTGTCCATTGTATCCTTTCATCCAATTATTTTGTCTCTCATTTCTTTAGTGTATCTAGTTGCAGTGGCTAGTACCTCCTGTACAGTGATAGTACACACAGATGTATTATTTCTCTCTTTAGTTGGAGTGTGTCTGTTGTTTTCTTTCTTTTTTTTTTTTGTGAATCTGCTTCTTTTATTATTATATTTGCTAGTTTGTCATGTTTTTTGTGTGTGTGTGTAATAAAGTTTTATTAAAGTATAAAGGAGATAGAGAAAGCTTCTGACATAGGCATCAGAAGGGGGCAAAAGAGCACCTGTTGTTTTCTAGTTAAGCAGAATGCTGGCTTATAACTGAGATTTATATATTTTATCATGTTAAGGAATTATCCACTGAATCCTACTTAAGGATTTTTAATCAGGATAATGTGTTTTGGGGCAAGAGGAGAAGGGTATGACAGAAGATGAGATGGCTAGATGGCATCACCGACTCGATGGACATGAGTTCGAGTAAACTCTGGAAGTTGGTGATAGACAGGGAGGCCTGGTGTGCTGCGATTCATGGGGTCGCAAAGAGTCGGACACGACTGAGCAACTGAACTGAACTGAACTGAATGTGTTTTTTGTTAAATGCTTATTCAACATTTATGGATTTCCTGGGATCTATCATTACGTTAAGTTTCTGAGAGCTCCTTGGTGGGTTAGTAGTTAGGATTCTGGGCTTTAACAGCCATGGCACAGATTCAGTCCCTGGTCGGGATGGCCCTGGGCCACAGCAGTGAGAGTGTCGAGTCCTAACCGTTGGACTTCCAGGGAATTCCCTCCTTTTGGTCTTTTCGTGTGCATGCCACCCTACTGGAGGATCTTCTTTGAGTCAACAACTATTATGGACTCCTCTGGAGACGATCTCTGGACATGTACAGAGTCAGGAATATGGTACGTATGGGCGGAAGTGTCCTTTTCTAAGGGCTTCCCTGGTGCTCAGACAGTACAGAGTCCGCCTGCAAGGTAAGGCACCCTTTGTTTGATTCTCTTTTGGGAAGCCCAGCTCCAAACTCCTTCCTGGTGTAGTGGACAATAGAAGTTGGGGTTTGGTGAGTTCCCTAGTCCAGCGGTTAGGCCTCCATGCTTTCACTGCATGTGCACAGGTTTGATCCTGGCCAGGGACTAGGGTTGTGCAAGCTGCATAATGCCACCAAAAGAAAAAAGCAAAAAAGAAAACAGCAACTATGGTTTTGCGTCAAGTTGGGAAAAAATGCCTGATCCTGATCTTAGTCTTTTTCGGTTTAGCTCTGTAGTTGTTTGGTTAGCTTTCATCTCAAAATAAAACAAAACATTCCAAAACTCCCCAAAACAAAATTAAACAACCTTAATCCTGTTCCACTCAGTTTTGTTTATTTAGTGCTTTAGAGGATGTCCCAATGGACCTTGGGACTCACTGCTCTAATGGTTTTCGAGAAGGGAAAAACGTTGAAGGAGCTCTGGATCTATAACAAACCTTTGGGTTCTCAGTCACTGGGGAATGCAGTGCCCAATCGAAAGAGGCGTCCACTTGGCAGTGCAGCCTGGTGGTTAAGATTTCCAGGCCAGTTTGTCTGGGCTCAGATCTTCCTCTGTGTACTACTGTGTAACCTCAGACGAGTTACATCACACCTCTGGTCCTCAGTTTCTGCAGACAAAAAATAAAGATAATAGTGGTTCTATCTCTAGCCTTGTTGTGTGGAATCAGTCAGTTCATGCCCAGCAAATTCCGCAGCCATAAATATGGGGGAGCCGGAATGGGTATTGGAGCATCCAGTGGGGATTGGACCAGGTGGTCTTTACATTCAGTGATCTTCCTGACTTTTGCTGACCCCAATCCTCATGCAGATATCTGCAGGTGTCCTTAGACAAGTGAAAAGTTCTCAGGGTCAGGGTCGTCTTCTTTTTTTTTTTTTTAGGTATACTGTTTTATTAACATTTAAAACCAATGTTATGATTATTGAAATTATAATAGGCAGAGCTTTTAATAAATGATTGTTGAAATAAAATTACAATAGGCAGAACTTTTAATGGAGCAATGTATTGAACACTGCAGATTTCATAGACAAAAGCCCTGGAATTGGAAGTAAAACCCATCATTGAACAGAAGGCCTTGGTTGCTGACAGAATCTCCTACTTGAGACAAGCCTGAGGGAGTCAGTGATGAAGTCCAGGATCGGTAAACGCGAGCAGATATCGCAGATTCCAACCCTTAGATGGTTTTCCCACGCAGGGTCAGGGTCTTCTAAGATGAAGCAAAATAATGAAATAAAAAGTCCCATTTTCTAAGTGTCTGCGCTACAGAAAGCAAAGGAATCAAAGATTCTTAAAGGTTGGCATTTCAGATAATCAATCTGTGAGTTACTGAAAAGTTGGGTTAAGGCGCTTGGTCCCTAACCAGGCTTTTCTGCAGCCTTTAATTCTGACGCTTGGTGCTCCCTGAGAAGTGGGTTGGTTCATTTTTGAATGGGGCATCCGCACAGTGGCTCTCCTGGGTAGTATTGCCTACAGTACCCAAATATTTGTGTTTGAGAGAGTGAAAGAGGCATTTTGCTGTGGGCAGAGGAAACAGATGCAGATAGTGGTTGATTGTAAAAGGGAGAGCCATTGGGAGGGAGAGACCCCTTGGGCAATGCCTGGCTTCTCTCATTAAGTGTGGATTCTGAGCAGCAGGGTCTGGCTCTCCTTCAGGTATTCTGTCTAATATGGTGAAACAGAAACCAGGTTGAAACCCTCATCCCCAATTTGCTGTTTCCGATGAGTTATTTGCAATTTTTAAAGCTGTAGTAAAATTACTTAAAAGGCACAGACTTTAAACATTATTTGATGGTGTATTAGTTTCCTGGGGCTCTGTAACAAAGTACCACAAATTTGGTGGCTTTAAGAGAAAAGAAGTGCGTTCTCTCATGGGTCTGGAAGCTGGAAACCCAGAATCAAGGTGTCCACGAGGCCATGATTTTCCTGACCTTTCACTGCCTCTTCCTGGCTCCTGGTGATTGCTTGCAGCCACCATGGCTTGTGGACCTATTTTTCTCATCTCTGATCATCACGTTGTCTTCTCCTTGGGTGTCTGTTTTCTCTTCTTATAAAGACATCAGTCCTTGGATGAGGGCCTTCTGTAACCTGATAGGGCCTCACTCTAATTTAACTAATTACAGACCCTATTTCCAAATAAGGTCACATTCTAAGATTCTGGTGGACATGAATTTTGGGGGGACAGTATTCCTCCCAGTTAAGATGGCTTTTGACAATTGTGTATACCCAGGTGACCACTGCCCCATTCAAGAACCAGGATATTTCCATCACTGTGAATTTGCTCATGCCCCTTTCTGTCCTGACTCTGTAGCTGCAGAGTCAGCTACATTATTGCATTCAAATAAATGGAATTATGGAGCATGTGCTCTTTGGTGTCTGTCGTCTTTTACTGGCAGTGTTTTTGAGAGTCATGCATGTTGTCGCGTGGATCACTAGTTTGTTCCTTTTTCTTGCTGAGCAGTCTTCCACTGTGTGATTATACCAGATTTGTGTATCCATTCTCCTGTTGATGAGCATTTGAATCGTTTTCAACTTTTGGGACTGCATATAATTCATGATATGAACATAGTAGCAATGCATATTCTTTTTTTGTTTTTGAGCACATGGGTCTTGATTTTTCTAGGTTGATATTAGGGGTAGAATTGCTGCTTTGTACAGCAGGTATATAGCTCATTTTATTAGTATTGCCAGACAGTCTTCCAGAATGATTGTAGGCCCCCAAGGGTAGTGTGTCAGAGCTCCAGTTGCTCCATATTCTCATGATCTTGGTTACTTTCTTGGCAGTATTTTCTTTGGTGCATAGAGAGGGTAGACCTCTGCTCACGTTTCTATCCATGAGCTGTAGAGCTCAAGGCCCTCCAGCTACTGATCTGCTGCTTTTTGGTTGTGTTGCTCCAAGGAAGTTTTTGGGCACAAAGGTCTGCTGGAATCCCTTTGTCAGCTGTCACTTTTTTCTAAGAATAGCAGAAGTTTGAGCCCTCCACACTCTGGTCTTTCACTCTTGAGTCTCCTTGCTCATTGGAGGTCAGAGTTTGAAGGTCGGAGGTTGGAGTCCTTCAGAAGGACATCAGCAGCTTTCAGGAGCTGTTCAGAATGTTCAGGGGTCCCACGTGACTAGTTCCACACTGGATTTCTTTCTTTCTTTCACAATTAAGTATTTTCCTCACAGATCTCTATTGATGGTGCTAAAGCAATAGCAATAAAGGGAATAATTCAGGAATAAAAGAAAAAGCTTCAGTTTTCCAAGACACGTCTTTGCTGCCTTTTATAATAGTGAATAATAATTATTATAGTAAATACTGAGCTCCTGCATACCATCCCATGTTCTAAGTTTTCTATATATGGAAACTTGGTAAATACTCCCATAACCCTTTGAGGTCAGAGTTTTGTCTCAAGGCCATTCTACAGATGAGGAGTCTGAGGGAAGACGAGAATGCTCACGTTGCCCAAGGCAAGATGGAGCCAGAATTTGAACACAAGGTTCTAGCTTCAGAGTCAGTATCTTACCTGCACATTTTTTTCCTTAGGGTCATTCACATTTTGGAAACCTAGACACATTTATTTAAAAGGGAGTCATTATATCACTAGCACAAATGGGAGATCCATATCATTTGCCATAATAGATGATAACTATAAAAACAGATACTCTGATAATGGTATTATTCTAACTTATTCCTGTTATTCCTCATCCACAACACCATTTTTTTAA
Source organism: Cervus elaphus (assembly GCF_910594005.1). Classification (NCBI taxonomy): domain Eukaryota; kingdom Metazoa; phylum Chordata; class Mammalia; order Artiodactyla; family Cervidae; genus Cervus; species Cervus elaphus. The sequence goes on along the minus strand of NC_057818.1, from coordinate 3,531,198 downwards.
AATGGTTTGTGCTTTTGAGTCAAATATAAGAAAATTTTGCCCAGTTCAAAGTCACAAATATTTTCTCCTAAAATTTATTTAGTTTTAGGTTTTACAATTACATCTATGATCCATTTCAAGTTATTGTATGCATAGTGTGAGGTAAGGGCTATGCTTATTTTATTTTTTTTTTAGGGTTTTGCTTAATTTTTTTTCAAAAATAAGGACTTCCGGGACTTCCTCGGTGGTCCAGTGGCTAAGACTCTGTGTTCCCAATGTTGGGGGCCTGAGGTCGGTCCCTGGGCAGGAAACCAGATCCCATATACCACAACTCAGAGTTAGTATGCTGCAATGAAGACTTGACACAGCCAAATAAATAGATATATACATTTTAAAATAAGAATTTCAGGTAGTTTCTACAGCATTGGTTGAAAAGACTCCCTTTTCATGTCTTCTCTGAGTCTGGCTTTTCTCAGGGGATGGGAGGATTAATTCTCACAGTTGCTACAAGGAGAAAAAGGTGTAATCATTTTGCTACACAGGATGTAAGCTCATTGGCACATGGGCAGGACTCAATAAACAGCCGTTGGTTCTCAGGTCATGCTAAGTGCCTTCCTGTTGTTTGGCATTTGGGTTGTTTCTAGTTTTCCTTCTTGAAGTGTAAACAGCAATGCAGTGGATATTCCAAGTGTACTGCCTTTTTTTTTTTCCTTTAAAATTACTTTAGAGTATATTTACAGATCTTAATCCATTCTACAGTTAGTGTCAGAAGCATATACCCTACCAGAAGCCAGAAGCTATGCATTGCTTTAGAATTAGCTCTGCTTCTAACCAGCGGGATCTCCTCGGGAGGGTTAAGAACTGAAATCATCACTTTCTCTGGCACCCCCCCACCAACACCTCACCGCACCCCCCAGCAGTTGGTGGTTTTTCATCTTCCTTTAGCTGAACACACTTTTCAATGATACTGTTTTCTACTCATTTATTTAGCTGTTTGCCTTCCCCACTGGCATGCACCCGTCTTACTGGAATCACACTTACCAGCTGCCAGCACAGTGCCAGCAAGTACTAGGTCCTTGGTGGATGTTGACTGTGAGAGCAGCATGCAGTGCAGCGTGACCCAGCGGCTGGGTCTGCGGATGTCTCTCCGTTTTCTGATAGCAGTGTTCTTTTAGCACTAGTGCTTTGGTTCCAAGGCTTTGCGTCATTTAGAAAGCTTTCTCTAAGTGTGGGTTGTGTGCCATTAGTTAATGCTGGGATGGTGTAACAGGGTCCTTGTATCCTACATTAAATAATATTGAATTTCAGAGTGAGGACATTTCTTTTCAGTTCTTTTTCAACTCTTCTTCTCTAGGACAGGATTTCTTAGTCTCAGAGCCATTGACGTATGGGGGCTGAAAAATTCTTTGTTGCAGGGCGGCTGCCTTGTACACGGTAGAATGTTTACAGCATCCTGGCCTCCACCCATTACTAGGTGCCGATAGCGCCCCCACTCCCACTTGTGACAACCAGAGTTATCTCTGCTGCTGCTGCTAAGTCACGTCAGTCGTGTCCGACTCTGTGCGACGCCATAGACGGCAGCCCACCAGGCTCCCGTCACTGAGATTCTCCAGGCAAGAATACGAGACATTGCCAAATGTCACCTCCAGGTTGAGAAGGACTGCTCTGGGAGAAAGACTCATGCTGGTGCTATTGTATTTCAAACACCTCTATAAGCCTTGCGAGGGAACTCCCTGGAGGTCCAGTGGTTAGGACTCTGATTTCACTGCTTAGAGCCCAGGTTCAGTACCTGGGGTTGGGAAACTGAGATCTCACAAGCCTCACGGCCAAAAACAAACAACAGAAATCCTTGCTAATACTCCCTTTCCAAAAAAGAGAGCACGTCCCTAGCTCTGCAGGCAATGCTTTCTCACTTGAACTTACGTTATTTTACTTTTCCCTGATGTTAGCTTCTCATTTTGGCGAGTGAGAACTGTTTTTCTCTCAATGTTAAGTGTTGTGGAGTTTTCTTTACAAATGAATTTAAGTAAAAAGTTGAATGAATATAGAGAAACATATCTCAAATATGTAGCTGTGACCCAAATAGTGCTGTGCTAGATACCTGCTTCTAAGGATACGCTGAGTCATGCATCTTCCTGTTTCAGGGCTCCTGTCGGCAGGCAGGTTTTCATATTTTGCTTTGCCTAAGACAGTCTCCAGCTTGGGAGATGCCCTAGGGATCTGGTGTAGTGCCAAGCTTCCCAGATGTGCTGACACGGATTGTATACATGCAGCACCTGTCAGAAGTGTGCCGCCTGCTCCAAGCATTTGGTCTGTGGACCCAGGAGTGAGTCTCAGTTGATAAAATCATTCAGGTGGCTTTGGATCACAAGGGTAAAGGCCGTGCATGTCTGGTCGCCAGCCAGTCCTTTTCTGAGAAGCCGGTATTTGAAAACAAACCACAGAAGGCTGGAGACTTTCTGATTTCATAGAGAGGTCAGATGTGGGAAGAAAGCACCATATGTCATATTGTGGCATATCATATGTCATATCAGACATCTTGGCAAAGCTGCCAATCTGCTACTGACTCTGCTTGCCTCATGGGAAAAGGCTTGATCAGATGGCAGTGTGAGTGAGAATATCACACGTAGCAACCCTTTCAAGGGTTATGAATTAATGAACCCATTAATTCATATTGAGTCTAGACATTAGGCATCAGTAGCTACCAACACCAGGGAAGAGTGGACCTGGCACCGCCTGTAGTTGTGACGAAGGATTTAAACTTGAGTCTGATCCAATCCCCAGTGTGCAAAAAGCACAGGACAGAGGAGCGTGTTGAATTGCACCATGAATGCACAACCAGCAAAGCTAGACTGGGGACACTCTTGGACATGCGTCCTGGGTTCTTTTTTTTTTTAATTTGTTTTTATTTATTTGGCTGTGCCGGGGCTTCATTGCTGCATGTGGAATCGAGTTCCCTGACCAGGAATTGAACCCAGGTACCCTGCCGTAGCAGCTTGGTGTCTTACCCAGTGGACCATCAGGGAGGTTCCTATCCTGGGTTCTTTAACAGATGAATTGTAAAGGGAAGAATGGGATGGAGGAGAAATCCTGTGGACTAAAAGAGGATTAAAAGATACATGAATTTTAAAAATGGGCAAAGTTAAAACCTTTACTGTCTAGGGAAGCACACTTGGTTGATAAAACAGAAAGAAACCCAACAAATGTTTCTGTAATAATCAGGATGGTGGTTACTTTTTGGTAAGTGAGATGGGACTCATGGAGAGCCTTCTGGAGTGGCCTACTAGGTTCTGTTCCTTGATTTCATGGTAGATATAAGATTTGATTATCTTATAATAATTCATTAAACTATATATTTGTTTTCTGTTACTTCTATATTTTATTTTAAAATAGCTTTTAAAAAGCAAGATGCAAGAAGGGGCATATGAATACCTATGGCTGCTTCATGTTGAGGTATGGCAGAAACCAACACAATATCAAAAAGCAATTATCCTTCAATTAAAAATAAATAAATTTAAAAAAATGCAAAGTGCAAAGGAATATGGGTAAAATGCCACCTTTGGGGGCAAAGAGAGGAAATATGAAAAATATGCTTGTTTTTTAAAAATGTAACCAATGTAAGGATAACCAAAAACTAATGAAATTGTTTTATCAGGGAGGGAGAAATAAGGGGGGAGAAAGATAGAGCTTTCTGAATATGACTTTTATCATTTAGTTTTTACTTGGAAATGATATGTTTTATATAATTAAAACACAAAATTTTAAAAATCTTTAAAAATAAGAAACAGAAATGCTTGATTTTTTGACTGTACATTCCCATTATTTTGAGAATATAATCTAAGAAAGAACCATGAAAAAATCTTAAACTGCACAGACTTGTTTTATTGTTAAAACATCAGTGTTACTGTGTTGAAACAGTAGTAATAATATGTGAAAGGACAAAGAAAATAATTATCTTAAATGTGATTAAGAAACAAGATTTTCAGCACAAAAGAGATGCAAAAAATAATCTAAAGAATTTAAAAGGTTTATGATTCTAGTGATTTATCTACAAAATAATGAATATTTTTGTTTCTAAAAAATATGAATTTCCTAGGTCTATCCACCTGAAAAGGCCTGTAAACATTGAAACCCAGGAGTAAGGAGCACTGTAGTGTTCAGATTGTGGTTTCTAAGTACCATTCCCACTAAAATAATTCCATGGAAAAGTAGCTGATTTCTATCTAGTCTGAGGCAGAAAATGTACACAGTAAGCCAGGAAACCCCCATCATGGCTGAAAGCAAGGAAGCTCCTGAAGACTCCTGGAGTCATGTGGATAGGACAGGACCCACTGCAAGGAGCTCCCACTCGCCAAATGATGAAATAATTTGAATGTTAAAAAGAAAAACAACCACCCACTTTGGAAAATAGGTTGGCAATGTCTTATTGTTTAAATGTTAGGCTATCACCCAGCCACTCACTCCTAGGTATTTACCTAAGAAAAATAAAAACATATATCCACAGAAAGACCTGTATGCAAATGTACAATATAGCCTTATTTATACTTGCAAACACCTGGAACGATGGAAAACTACTCAGTAATAAAAGGAAGAGGCTACTGATAGACTTAGCAACACGGAAGGATCCCTGACCTGTTAGCTGAGTGAAAGAAGGCAGGACAGAAATAGCAACATACTATATGATTCCATTTATATAATAATCTGGAAAAAATAAAACTTCAGGAACAGACATTAAATGATTGCCAGATGTGTAGGGTGGGGAAGAGGATTGACTGCTAAAGGATACAGGGGACTTTTTTTGGGTGGTAGAAATGTTCTATAAATTGAATAATGTATTGGTGTGAGTAATTGTTGAAATTCATCAAAGAGGGTGAACTTTAGTGTTTATCAGTTATATCTCAGTGAACCTGACTTTGTTCAAGAGGTGGCAAGAATACACAGAAGATCTTCACGATCCAGATAATCATGATGGTGTGATCGCTCACCTAGAGCCAGACATCCTGGAATGCAAAATCAAGTGGGCCATAGGAAGCATCACTACAAACAAACCTAGTGGAGGTGATGGAATTCCAGCTGAGCTATTTCAAATCCTAAAAGATGATGCTGTGAAAGTGCTGCACTCAATATGCCAGCAAATCTGGAAAACTCAGTAGTGGCCACAGGACTAGAAAAGGTCAGTTTTCATTCCAATCCCAAAGAAAGGCAATGCCAAAGAATGCTCAAACTACCGTGCAATTGCTCTCATCTCACACACTAGCAAAATAATCCCCAAAATTCTCTAAGCCAGGCTTCAACAGTACATGAACCTTGAACTTTTAGATGTTCAAACTGGATTTAGAAAAGGCAGAGGAACCAGAGATCAAATTGCCAACATCCGTTGGATCATCAAAAAACAAGAGAGTTCCAGAAAAACATCTACTTCTGCTTTATTGACTATGCCAAAGCCTTTACTGTGTAGATCACAACAAACTGTGTAAACTTCTTCAAGAGATGGAGCTACCAGACCACCTTACCTGCCTCCAGAGAAATCTGTATGCAGGTCAAGAAACAACAGTTAGAACTGGATGTGGAACAACAGACTGGTTCCAAATCGGGAAAGGAGTACGTCAAGGCTATATATTGTCACTCTGCTTATTTAACTTATATGCAGAGTACATCATGAGAAATGCTGGGCTGGATGAAGCACAAGCTGGAATCAAGATTGCTGGGAGAAATATCAACAACTTCAGAAATGCAGATGACACCACCCTTATGGCAGAAAGTGAAGAGGAACTAAAGGGCCTCTTAATGAAAGTGAAAGAAGAGAGTGAAAAAACTGGCTTAAAACTCAACATTCAGAAAACAGATCATGGCATCCGGTCCCATCACTTCATGGCAAATAGATGGGGAAACAATGGAAACAGTGAGGGTCTTTATTATTTTGGGCTCCAAAATCACTGCAGATGGTGACTTTAGCCATGAAATTAAAAGATGCTTGCTCCTTGGAAGAAAAGCTATCACCAACCCAGACAGCATACTAAAAAGCAGAGACATTACTTTGCCAACAAAGGTCCATCTAGTCAAAGCTATGGTTTTTCTAGTAGTCATATATGGATGTAAGAGCTGGACTATAAAGAAAGCTGAGCGCCAAAGACATTTGAACTGTGGTGTTGGAGAAGACTCTTGAGAGTCCCTTGGACTATGGGGAGATCCAACCAGTCACTCCTAAAGGAAATTAGTCCTGAATATTCATTGGAAGGAATGATGCTGAAGCTGAAACTCCAGTACTATGGCCACCTGATGTGAAGAACTGACTCATTGGAAAAGACCCTGAGGCTGGGAAAGATTGAAGGTGGCAGGAGAAGGGGAGGACAGAGGATGAGGTGGTTGGATGGCATCACCGACTTGATGGACATGAGTTTGAGTGAACTCCGGGAGTTGGTGATGCACAGGGAAGCCTGGCCTGCTGCACTCCATGGGGTTGCAAAGAATTGGACACGACTGAGTGACTGAACTGACTGACTGAACCTGACTTTAATGGATTGAAATACAAAAATTTTAAAAATTAATGAACTCAAGGTGATAACTGAAAAATCATCATTAATTACCTTTGGAAGCTGTTAGGCAACAACTCACTCTGAAAGCTGGTAAGGAAAGAAAACGAATCATACTTTTTTTAAAGTGTTATAAATTTGTCAAAATACATATTTTTTTAAAGTGGAGTAAGACAAGGCTGAGTTTCAGCTAATGTTATGCCACAATCACAGGTCACATAAAAACAACAACAGCAACAGCCAAAACCCCAATTGTCCTAGCAATTTCAAAGGATTAGCTTCAATGTTAGAGTTCAGAGCTAACACAGAAAAGTAAAAAGTTTGCTTGCCTCTACATGTCATTTTATTTTTTATTTTTTTTTTAATTTCAGTTCTACCACTTTATTGCTACCAACCCATCTCCCTCCACCCTCGTGTGCACATGCTCAGTCATGTAACCCCATGGACTGCAGCCCGCCAGGCTCCTCTGTCCATGGACTTTTCCAGGCAAGAATACTGGAGTGGGTTGCCATTTCCTTCTCCATACATGTCATTTTAAAGGGAAAGGAGATGTTGCGGGTAGACAGGGAGAAGGGTTTAACATCTAAGGAAAGCAGGATAAGAGGGATTCTACTGTGTGGGAGGAAGGGGATGCCAGCAAAACCCTTACCTAGGGCTGCTCAAAGGCTGAGAATATAAGGGTCAGAGTGAAAGGCTACGGGGACTGGTACCAGGAGAAAAGAAGAAAGTCAGCTTAGAAGAATTAAAAAGAAAACAAAGAGACTTCCCTGGTTGAGAATCTACCTGCCAGTGCAGGGGACCCAGGTTCTTTCTCTGGTCTGGGAAGATTCCACGTGCTACCACGGAGCAGCTAAGCCCCTGACCCACAGCTCCTGAGCCTGTGCTCTGGAGCCCAGAAGCCACCACTGTTGAAGTCTGCTCTCCAGAGCCCGTGCTCCACAAGCGAAGCTGCCGCAATGAGAAGCCCACACACCACAACGAAGAGGAGCCCCTGCTCGCCACAACTGGAGAAAACCCACATTGCAGCGAAGACCCGGGGCAGCCAAAATACGTAAACAACAACAGAAAAAAGCTTTTTTAAAAAAGAAAGAAAACATGGTTGGTCACAAACTCCTCTGTTTACTGAGACATGAAGCAGTGGAAACATGTCCGCAAGGGGGCCCATGCGGAGCAAGTTCTCCTATGTGACAGCAGCGTGAGGATCTGCAGTCTGCAGTTATCCCATCTCCAGCTTTTCAAAGGCTGAGTACCCAGCTCAGCCCGCATACCGCTCCCGTTTGTACTGGGCCATGCCACAGAGAATTGCATGCCTCTGCGGAAGCTTGAGACAGCTCACTCTCTAGCCCGTAACCATAGCCCTCTCCACCTGTGCGGCGCACAGCCCTGCTGCAGGACGCAGGGGGCTCCTGTCCCCTCCATCTCAGGAGGAAGTGGTGGGCAGTGGCCGCAGTAGCGCCTGAGTGTGGCAACAGGTGTCTGTCTGTCGGGATCAACAGAAGTGGAGCTGAGGCGGCGGGTCACAGCTATGTTCTGGACTTGAGGCAGATGGGACATGGTCTGCTCTGTGTAGTCGTGTGGAGACGCTGCCGCCGCCACTGCTGCCTCATGAAAGTGAACTCAGGGACGCTTGCAGTAGTCAGGTGCTCCAGAGGATAGCATCGTTGTAATAAATGGATTCCGCGTAGCCCATGGTGTAAGCTGCGCACACCACTCCATACTGTTCATTATAATTGCGTGGTAAAGTCCGCCACGCGACCTGTACGGCCTGTTGGGCACTCTTTTGACCGGTGCCCCTCTTTCCCACACTGACAGCAGCCACTCTGGTCTCCCATCCCAGGGGCAGTCCATAGCAGCTGGTGGACAATTGCACATGAATTCTTTTGCCTGGAAACTATCAAGGCCCCTGTCAGCCTCCACTGCATCCTCTGCCCACTCCATGTGTACAAAGGCATAATCTTTCACAATGTCGTCATATTTGATGCCTGGACCATACTCCTCAAACTTGGCTTGAAGCTATTGGTTGGTACAAATAGGACTGATGTTGCCTACATGCAACTTGGTTGACGCTTTGCTCTTGTCCTGGCTGGTTTTCACCTTGCTGTTCACCCACAGGCAGCCAGCAGTGGGACCGGTTGTGTGTGGCGTCCTCAGCTGCTGTCTGTACTCTGTATGCGCAAAGCCATAGTTCTTAATACTGTCACATTCCAGCACCTTTCAGCACTGCTCGAAGAGTGAGCGGATCTCCTGCTCTGTGGCCTCCTAGGACAAGTTTCCAATGGACAGTTTCATCATCCTGACAAGAATCTCCTGGTGGCAATGGCGGTGGCTCCCGCATCAGAGAGAACCCTGCATAATGGTGATCGTCACTCATGCCTTGGTGCCCTGGGGTCAAGAGTCAAGCTTCTATCCTGCTTTTTCTACCCAGGCCACATCTTAAGAAAATAGATGAGGAAGGAATGTTCTACTTTATAAAAGAATCACAGCAGTATATGTAGAAGAGAAGATAGAAAGTCACCACCTAAGAAAACAGTGGATCAAGGCTGTCATCCTGAGTATGTGATGAAAGGTAAAACGATGATGGAAAACTTTATAATGGATGGATCATGGAGAAAGAACATGACATTCGCTCTTTAAAGTGGGACAAACAAAGCTTCTGTGTCTCCTGATATAATGCAACACCTCCTATGAAAATAATGCCTGAGCCCAGTGAAGCTTCCTGATCTAAATATTATAATTACAGAGATAAATATGTTAAATGACATTGCAGGGGTGCAATTATCCAAATCCAGAATGTGGGAAGTCTACAGGACAAGTGACTCAGTTTCTTCAATAAAAACAGAAAGGGAAAAATAAATTATTATAGATTAAAATGTCTTAAAATTGTTCAAAATGTACCATAAAGCTACAGAAATCAAGACAGAGTGATTTTGGCATAACGATATAAAAATAGGGAATTCTCTGGCTCTCCAAGGGTTAGGACTTGACTCTTTCACTGCCGGAGTCAGGTTCAGTCCTAGGTCAGAGAACTAAGATACCACAAGCTGTGTGGCGTGACCATGAAAAAAAGATATACATAATAGATCAGTGGAATAGAATTGAGAGTCCAGAAGTAAATCCATATCTACCCATGTATTTATGGTCAACTGAAATATAGTAAGGGTGCTAAGACTATTCAGTGGGGAAAGAATCATCTTTTAAAAACTAGTGCAGGGACTGCTGGATAGTAATATGCAAAAGAGTGAAGTTGGGCTCTTTCCTCACACCATATACAAAAATCAGTTCCAAATGGATCAAAGACCTAAATGCAAGAGCTATAATTATAAAAGTCTTAGAATAAAGCATGTATATCTTTGTGCCCTTGGGTTAGACACTTTTTCTTAGATATGACACCAAAAGCACAAGCAACCAAGAAAAAAAAAAAGGTAAATTGGGCTTCCTCAAATTTAAAAAGTTTTGTGCCTCAGGGGACATTATCAGGAAAGTGATATTAACAAGTGTTTGTGAGGATACAGAGAAATCAAAACCATCATACATTGATGGTGGGACTATAAAATGGTATAGCTGTTTTGGAAAGCTGACTGACATTTCCTCAAAATTTAACCGTGAGTAGCCATATGACCCAGCAACTACATTCCTACAAATAAACCCAGGAGAACGGAAAACATACACCAACACAAAGACTTATACACAAGTGTTCATAGCAGTATAACTCAGAGAAGTAAAAAAAAAAGAAAACAACCCAGATGCCTATCAGCTGGTGAGTGGATAAAGAAGACGTGGTATATCAGTACCTTTGGAATATTATATGACAATAAAAAGAAATGAAGATACTAGTCCCGGTGGTAAGATGGTGACCACTACTGAGCGCGATGTGGTGAGAGCAGCGAAGGAGCCAGAACTGCTCAACCACGAAGAAACTGAGAGGGCGGCAGAGTCTTTCAAGAAGCAAGGAGGTGCATACTATGTCAAGAAAGAGTACAGTGATGCTTATAGCTATTATATGTAGATATGTTTCCTTAAAAATGCTATTATGGGGGTTGGGCAGTCATCTAGATGATGATCAAAGGGTTCCAGAAAGCTCTTGCAGACGCACAGCAGTGAGTGAGGGTGTATGACAGTCCCACCCAGGGACTTCTATGAGAGGGCAGTTACCACCTGTCTCTAGGGAATGCCTTGGCGGCACCTTGCCGTTGCTGGCGAGCACTAGAACTTTCCGAACATGCTCAGGCACAATGGAAGTTCAGGAATGCTAATACAGGCACAGAAGATGAGAAAACAGCAGGAACAGACTTTGAGAATCGGGATTTTTGGGAGTTTGTTTCCTGTACGGACTGTGCCCTAGAATTTGCCCCTGCCTGCCACTGCTTCAGAATCATCAAAGAATATTTAGCAGTCTGAGTGGTTATCCAGAAGCCCAGTATGTGACCAGTAACATTTTGCAAATGGATCTCACCTTTGCAGCTGCTCTGTATTATGAAGGTTGCACTGAGGAAGTGGTTTGGTTTTTTGTACAGCCTCTCAGGATGGCTCATGACCATGAGGACACCTGCATTGTTTGTAGAAATGCCAAAGAGCACACAAAAAAGATAATGGGAATACAGCATTTAAAGAAGGAGACTACAAGCTAGCATATGAACTGTGCAGAGAAACTCTGGGGACAGACCCACAAATACAAGAACCTAACATACAAGTGTTCAAAGCATACAAATGTCCAAAACAGACAAATAGTTCATACAGCTCAAAAAACCCAATCAAAAAATGGGCAAAAGACCTAAATAGACATTTCTCCAAATAAGACATACAGATGGACAGTAGACATATGTAAAGATGCTTAATATCACTAATTATTAGAGAAATGTAGATCAAAACTGCAATGAGGTATTACTTGATACCAGTCAGAATAGTCATCATTAAAAAGTCTATGAATAACAGACCTACAGAGTTGGTGAGAATGTAAATTGGTGTACCTGCTAGAAAAACTGTGTAGAGATTCCTCAAAAAACTAAAAATGGGACTTCCTTGGTCGTGCACTGGTGAAGAATCCACCTGCCAATGCAGGGGACACAGGTTTGACCCCTGGCCTGGGAAGATCCCACATGGTGCAGAGCTGCTAGCCCCACACACCACAGTTATGAGTCTGAGTGCAGTCTGTGAGCTACGGCTGCTGAGCCCTTGAGCCCAGAACCCATGTTCCACAACAGGAGACGCCTCTGTGCATTGCAGCTGGAGAGTAGCCCCCGCTCGCCACAGCTAGAGAAGGCCTGCTTGCAGCAATGAAGACCCAGCACAGCCATAAAGAAAGAAATAGAATTTTCAAGAAGGAAAAAAAAATAAAAATAGAACTATCATATGATCTAGCAACCCCACTCCTGGGCATATACCCAGAGAAAACTCTAATTCAAAAAGATACATGCACCCCCATGTTCATAGCAGCACTGTTTACAATAGCCAAAACATGAAAGCAACGTAAATGTCCATTGACAGATGAATTGATAAAGAAGATATATATTTATATCACATATAGACTGAAGATTGCAGGTAGGGGAGGAAGACATAGAGTGAATAGGGAGATTGCTTGTGAATTTTTATCTTATATATACATATGTATACAATGGAATTATATGTAAAATGACCTATAATGGAATACTACTCAACCATTAAAGTGAAATAATGCTATCTTCAGCAACTGGATGGACCTAAAGATTATCATACTAAGTGAAATAAATCAGAAAGAGAAAGACAAAGACCATATGATATCACATATATGTGGAATCTAAAATATGAATGAACTTATTTACAAAACAGAAACAGACTCACAAACATAGAAAACAAGCATGGTTATCTAAAGAAGGTGGGGGGTGGGTATAAATTCGGAGTTTGGGAGTTCAAGGCATTCTTTGGGGGTCCTGGGAGCTTTGAAACTTCTGGTCCAGGGATTTTTTTTTTCTTTTCAGTTTGACTAATGAAACTGTTTGGGGCCCAGAAAATGTAGGCTTTCCCAGTTTCACCTTGAATGTGGATGCAGGTCACCTCCTTCCTTCATCATGTCTCCATGTACTTGGCATAGTTTTGTTTTCTTAGTTGGATACCCTGTGCCTGTGTGAGAAGGGTGACAGAAAGGGAGCCAGACTAAACACTGCAGGTAGGGGAGGGAAAAGGGAAGCCACTCACTTTCAAAGAGTCGGGTCCGACTCTTTGTGACCCCATGGACTGCAGCCTACCAGGCTCCTCTGTCCATGGGATTTCCCAGGCAAGAATACTGGAGTGGGTTGCTGTTTCCTTCTCCAAGGGATATTCCTGACCCAGGGATCAAACCCAGGTCTCCTGCATTGTAGGCAGATGCTTTACCGTCTGAGGAGGGAGGCAGAGAGTAAACAGGGAAACTGCGTGTGAATTTTCATTTTACTGTTTAAATTTATTAAAAATTTAAGGGAATAAAATGTTTTACCCTTATTTAAAAAAAATGATTTGAAGTACTGTCTTAGCCTACTCAGACTGCCATAATAAAATACCATAGACTGGGTGGCTTAAATAACAGAAATTTATTTTCTCACAGTTTTGGGGGTTGAAGTCCAAGATTAGAGTACCAGCTTGGTTGGTTTCTGGTGAGGACTCTCCTCTTGGGTTGCAGACAGCCACCTTCTGGATGTGTGCTCATGTGACTGCCTCTTTAAGGGATCACGGAGAGGGAGAGCCCGCGGCAAGCTCTCTGGTCAGTCACTTCTTTTAAGGGCACTAATCCTATCATGAGGGCCCCACCTTCATGATCTCATCCAGTGTTGATTACCTCACTAAGATGCATTTCCAAATACCATCACAATGGGGGTTAGAGTATCAACATAGGAATTTGCGGGGGAGGGGAACACAAACATTCAGTTTACAAGATGAATGAACCCTGAAAATATGCTAAGTGAAAGAAGCCAGTCACAAAAGATCACATAAGATTTTATTTACATGAAATGTCCAGAATATGCAAATCCACCAACTCCAGGAGCTTACTCAAATTCGTGTCCATTGGGTCGGTGACGCCATCCAACCATCTCATCCTGTCGTCCCCTTCTCCTCCTGCCTTCAATCTTTCCCAGCATCAGGGTCTTTTCCAATGAGTCAGTTCTTTGCATCAGGTGGTCAAAGTATTGGAGCTTCAGCTTCAGCATCAGTCCTTCCAATGAATACTCAGAACTGATTTCCTTTAGGATTGACTGGTTGGACTCCTTGCAGATTGCAAGGAGTTATATCTTTTTTTTTTTTTTTTTAAGGATTTATATCTTAATATTTTTTAGAAAATAAAAGAAAGGAAAAAGACATAGAGACACATCAATCAGTGGACCAAATTACTGGGCTCTTGATTCAAACAAAGCAACTTTTAAAAAAATTTATTTTAATTGGAGGCTAATTACTTTACAATGTTGTGGTGGTTTTTGCCATACATTCACATGAATAAAGCAACTTTTTAAAGTTTTTAATTTTTAATTGGAGGGTAATTGCTTTACAATATTGTTGTGTTGTGTTGGTTTCTGCCCTATATCAACATGAATCAGGCATAGATATGCCTATATCCCACCCCTCTAGGTGGTCACAGAGGATTGGATTTGAGCTCCCTGTGTCATACAACAAATTCTCACTGACTTTCTATTTTGCATATGGTAATATGTATGTTTCAGTGTTATAAGGCAACTTTTAAAAAGACATTTTTTAAATAACTAAGGAAAATTGAATATGGATTCTTTTTTAAATTGATCTTTTTATCGAGGTAACATTGGTGTGTGAGTATATGTTTCATGTGTACAACATTATATTTCTATTTCTATATACACCACAGCCTGCTCACTACCAAAAATTTAGTTTCATCCCACCACCAGTTGCCAGCCATACACTTATACCATATGTTGCTCATTTTGCCCTTCTCACCCTTTCCCCTCTGGTAACCACTACTCTGTTTTGTATCTACATGTTTGCTTTTGTTCGGTTTGGTTTCTCCACTTGTTTTGTAAATTCAGTGTGAGCAAAATCATATAGTATATTTCTCTGACTTATTTCATTTAGCATGATGCCCTGAAGGTGCATTCATGTTGTCACGACGGTAAGAGTTCATCTTTTTATTTTTTAATTTTTTGGCTGTGTTTTCAGGCTTGCAGAATCTTAGTTCCCTGACCAGAGATTGAACCCATGTCTCCTGCAGTGGAAGCACAGAGTCCCAACCACTGGATCACCAGGGAATTTCCCAAGATTTAATCTTTTTAATGGCCGAGTAATATTCCATTTTCTTTATCCATTCATCCATGGATAGTCACTTAGGTTATTTCCATATCTTGGCTGTTTAAAATAATGCTGTGATGGACATAGGGGTGTATGTATCTTTTCAAAGTAATGTTTTCATATTCTTTGGATAAACACACAGAAGTGAAATAGCTATGTCAGGTGGTAGTTCTGTTCTTAATATTTTGAGAAACCTCTCTACTGTTTCCCATACTGGCTGCTCTAGTTTGCAGTTCCACTAACCGTATATGAGGGTTTTTTCCCACAGCCTCCCCAAGGCTTGTTGTTTCTTGCCTACTTGATGATAGCAGTTCTAACAGGTGTGAGATGGTATCTTGCTGTGGTTTTAATATCTTTTCATGTGCCTGTTGGCCATCTGTATGTCTTCCTTGGAAAAATGTCTGTTCAGCTCCCCTGCCCATTTTTTTTAAAATTTCTGGCTGCACTGGGCAGCATGCAGAGTTTTTGTCCCCCGACTAAGGAACAACCCCACTCCCCATGTAATGGAAGTACAAAGCCCTAACCACTGAACAGCCAGGGAAGTCCCATCCTCTGCCTAGTTTTCAATCAGGTTGTTTAACTGTTGTTCAGTCGTATGCATTCTTTGTAATGCATATTAACCCCTTAGTGGATATGCAATTTACAAATATCTTCTCCCATTCGGCAAGTTGTCTTTTTATTTTGTTGGTTGTTTCCTTTGCTGTGTGGAAGCTTTTTAGTTTGACACCGTGCCATTTGTTTATTTTTTGCTTTTATTTCCCTTGCCAGGGGAGACATATCTAGAAAGATATTGTTAAAACTGTTTTCAAAGAGTATACTGACAGGACTTACATGGTGGTACAGTGGTTAAGAATCTGCGTTCCAACGTAGGAGACTCAGGTTCAGCCCTGGTCAGGGAACTAAGATCCCACCTGCCATGGGGCAACTAAGTCTGCTCACTGCAACCACTGAGTCTGCTGTAATAAAAGATCCCGCCTGCTGCGGTGAGATCCCACGCGCCACAACTGAGATCCAATGCAGCCAAATAAACAAATAGATTAAAATATATATATGCTACCTATGGTTTCTTCTAGGAGTCTTATGGTTTCAGGTCTTACATTCAAATCTTTAATCCATTTTGGGCTGACTTTTGTGAATGCTGTGAAATAGTAGTGTAGTTTCTCTCTCTCTCTCTCTCTTTTTTTTTTTTTTTTTGCATGTGGCTGTCCAGTTTTCCCAGCTCCATTTATTTCTTTTTTTAAAATTTCATTTATTTGGCTGCGTTGGGTCTTAGTTGCAGTCACGTGGGATCTTTCATTGTGGCGCTCAGGCTTAGTTTCTCTGCAGCATGTGGGAGCTTAGTTCCCCGACCAGGGATCAAACCCGAGTCTCCTGCGTTGCAGGGCAGATTCCTGACCACTGGATCACCAGGGAAGTCCCCCCAATTCCATGTATTAAAGAAACTATCCTTTCTCTGTTGTAAGTTCTTTGAACCTTTGTAGTAAATTAACTGTGGGGTTTATATATGTGCATTTACTTGAACATGGATTCTGTGTTAGATGATAAGGGATTGTGTGTGTATACTAAGTAGCTTCAGTTGTGTCTGACTCTTTGCCACCTGATGAACTGTAGCCCACTAGGCTCCTCTGTCCATGGGCTTCTCCAGGCAAGAATACTGGAGTGGGTTGCATGCCCTCCTCCAGGGGGCCTTCCTGACTCAGGGATCAAACCTGTGTCTCTTATGTCTCCAGCATCGGCAGGCGGGTTCTTTATCTGCAACCACTGGGAAGCCCAATATAAGAGATTATTGGTTTGGAAATATGCAATAATAGTAATCTTTAAAAAATCTTAACACACTGGTAAAATGGCATGTCTGGGATTTGTTTTAAAATACTCTAGGGCAAAATTTAGAGGATGGGTGAAATGGGAATGACAGAGTGTTGATAATTTTAGAAGCTGAATAATGGCTATATGGGGCTTCCCTGGTGGCTCAGCTGGTAAAGAAGCCTCCTGCAATGCGGGAGACCTGAGTTTGATTCCTGGGTTGGGAAGATCCCCTGGAGAAGGGAATGGCTACCCACTCCAGTAGCCACTCTCTGGCCTGGAGAATCCCATGGACAGAGGAACCTGGCAGGCTATAGTCCATGGAGTCTCAAAGAGTCAGACATGACTGAGTGACTTTCACAATGGCTGTATGAGGGTCCATTATACTATTCTATTCTACCTTGTTTGGTTTGTTTAACAATGCTATAATACTGTTTCAAAAATACATCAAATATAGCAGAGGGGCAAAAGTATTGATTAGTACAGAATTCCAAAGAGTTCATCTTCCAATAGAAGATTCTGAGCTGGGCCCTAGGGCAGTGAAAGCACACCTTTGCCAACAGCCTTCTGCGTTTCATTCAGAGGAGAGAAGCCACGGGAACCACTCCCAGAAGATGCTTTGGATTCGACTTGATGGGATTTTTATAGAACATTTGCAGAGATGATGCACTTCCAGACTTTATCAATTATCTTCTGTTGTGTAACAAGCTATCCCCAAGCTTAGTGGTTGAAAATAAACAAACATTGACTATTTCTCATGATTCTGTGGGGTGGCTAGGATTCTGGGCTGACTTGACTGGGGCCAGATGGACTAGTTTAGGATGGTCTCATTCAGATGCCTGGGGCCTCCTGTAGGAAGCTAGCCTGTAATTGTTTACACGATGTGAAGCCCTCCCAGCAGCAAGAGAGGACAAGCCGGAAGCCCAGGCACACCCCATTGATCAGAGCAAGTCACATGGCCCAGCCCAGACCAAAGCAGGTAGAAACAGAGCCTCCCTTGCAGATGGGACTTGTAGTTACTGAACAGGGAATGGGAGCCAAGGGGCCAGGCAGGGTCTAACTCAGCCCACATCTCTGGATGTCACTGACTACTCAGATGTGGCCAAGAGTGGACCCTGTGTAATTCATGTGCCCTGGTTCTAGAATCCTCACTTCACTGGTAGAACAGAGGTGGTGGGTGAAATGTTATTCAGAAATATAAACCCTGAGCAAACAGAAGAAAATCATTCCTGTTTGTGCTTTTGTTTATTTATTTATTTTTTTCTTTCCCCGTGGCTTAAACTCAGTCCTGTTTTTCTTCTTCCTCCTCCTTAAATTGAGCGTGTGTGACTCACTGCTCAGGACTGCTAGGTGCTATAGTATCCCTCCCCACATTCTCAAAGGGCAGAATGGCTTGATTCACAGGAGGAGGTGGGACTGGGTGTTAGTCTTAGGACAGCTCCCTCTGCCAGCCCTGTTTCTTCATATCTAGACGAGGGGGTTGCAAGGCATGTCTCTGAGGCCCTTGTGGCCCTTCCCTGCCTAGAGATGCGGCAGGTGGTCCGGCTCTCTGTGCCCTGGGTCTCAGGTCAGGCCAAGCCTCTTTGGGAAGAAGGATGCTCTGTGTTGGTGTAATAGACTTGTGGCAAAAGTGGCCCTAGTTCTTCACACGCACCGGCATCCATACCTTTCTCTGCCTTTAAATTGAAGTATGATTGATTTACAATTTTGTGTTACCCTCAGGCACACAGCAAAGTGACTCAGTTATACATCTGGAGCAGGGACAGGCTGCCCGCTCCAGGATTCTGGCCTGGAGAATCCCATGGCGCAAAGAGTTGGACACGATTGAGCGACTTTCACTTTCTTTTTTTTATTTTTATTTTTTCGACTTTCATTTTCACATGTTCATCTTGCTCCTTTGTCTGAGGCACTGTCTGCTGACTTCCCCCCAGTGAACGTGTGGCTCCCTGTCACTGCTTCCCTCCCTTCCCCACACATACGCACCCTCCCCAGGCCCTTTGTCCTTCCACGATCCATAAGTCATGGTTCTGTTAAATTAACATTCACTTTTGACTTGCTACTGTGACTTTGAAAATGCTATTTGCTATTGAACTATGTAAAATGATACTCCAACTTTTGCTTTCTTGTCCAAGTTCTCTCTGCATGAGCTTCCATAGGACTCTTCTAAGCCCCTGGGTAGAGTGGGGCTGGGGAGGCAGAGGCGATTCTTAACTCCTCCCTGTCCCCTTCCTCAGCAGAGAGAGGCAGGCAGACAGACAGACACCCTGTGCTTTCCCAGGGTTCAGCAAGGCTCCTCTCTTAGGTGACTTCCTCCGTGGCACCCTCCCCCTCCCAGAGAAGGGTCCGGCTTCTGTGTCATCAGGCAGCGCCCGCTTTGTGCCTGCCTTGGTTTCCACACATCTCTCCCATTTCAGTGGGTGGCACCCAGGGCCAGGGCTCTGCGGTGTGGCCTGAATGTGACCATGACCCCTTTTCTCACTTTCTCAGCTTCTTCATCCCAGTCTGGTGGCCCAGGGTACATGGTAGAAGCCTTTCTGAGAGATTTCTGAGAGATATCTTAGTGAGGAGCTGGCTGGGAGAGTTTTGGGGCATGGATGGGGTGCAGAGGCAGATTCTGGCGTGCGTGTAGGAGGTCTGGATCCGCGGCTGTTCTGGTGGTGGGAGCAGGACAGGAGCAGGAAGCAACGTCCAGGCCCCGGTGCACAGGATGCAGGGCCAAGGTATCTGAAGGGCTGCGGGACCGCCAGATTACAGGGCGGCCCTGGAGAAATGGAAGCTCCATCCGCACCAAAACCTGTCCACGGAGCCTCATTGTGTTCTCAATCATCAGAAACGGGAAACAAGCCAGCTGCCTTTCAGCTGGTGAGCAGAGGCTGTGCAGTGGGGCACTACTTGGCAAGGAAAGGGAACAAACGACCAAGACAGGCAGCATCCCGGCTAAGCCCCCGATGGCAGTCAGCTAAGGGAAGGGACACAGACCGCCCTCTGTGATTGCATTTATGAGGCTCTCTGGAAGCAAAACTGCTGGTCAATGAACAGGCGTAGTTCCTCCCACCCTGGGGCCAGGGCGGGAGGAGTGGTTGACCGTAGGCTGGCAGGAGGGAACCTTCTGGGTGGATGGAGATGTTTTACATCTTGATTATTACAGTGGCTGCGTGGCTCTGTGCATTTGTCAAAATCCATAGAATTGTATGCTAGAAAAAGGTGAAATTTGCTATGGGTAGTTCTTACCTCAGTAAACCTAAATAAAGCAAACACAATGATGACAAAAGGTTTCAGCCTGGTCAGTATTTGTGGTGATGCTGTGGCAGCAGGAAAGTTACCAGTGTGGGTCGTAGAAGGAGGTTCAGGGGTGCTCTCCCACACGGGGTGAACGGACACCTGTGTTCTCTCGTGAGGCCCTTCCTGCCTGCAGGGAAGCGCCACGGGTGAGTCGGCCCATCCAGCACGCTGTGGAGGAGCCATGGATGTCACAATGGAGAAGACCCCCAGATCACACATGCTCTCCCCTCATGCCAGCAGCCTGTGGCCATCTCCCCAATGGGGAGAAGGGAACAGGGTGGAACAGAACTGAATCAGAGGCTGAATTTCAGAGCTGGCTCTGTCACTTGCCAACTCAGCGTCTCAGAGCCTCAGTTTCCTCATCTGCAAAATGGATACAACAGCCCATACCTCACAGAGCCGGGTGAGGGATAAACGATGGTGATTGTGTGAAAGCCCCGAGCCCCATACCCAGCTGTAACTCACTAGCTGGCTGTGGCTGAATTCCTGTTGCTCTTCTTACAAGCTGTGTGGCCTTGGACAAGTGTCTTAACCTTTCTGGGCTTTGAGCTCCTCATTGATAAAATGAAGCTTTATGGCCCCATAAGGTTGTTGTGAGGATTTAATGAGTATAAAGGCCTTAGCTGTGGGCCTACCATATAGTGAACACTCAGAAAAAGTCACAGCATTTTTATAATAGGGTTGCCAGATTTAGCAAATGAAGATACAAGATTCCCAGTTAATTTGGAATTTCAGATAAGCAGTGAATATTTTTGTAGTATAATGTGCTTTAGTCTTTCAGTTGTGTCTGACTCTTTGCCACCTGATGGATTGTAGTCCGCCAGGCCCCTCTGTCCATGGGGCTTCTCCAGGCAAGAATACTAGAGTGGGTTGCCGTGCTCTCCTCCTGGGGATCTTCCCAACCCAGTAATCAAACCGGGGTCTCCTGCATTGCAGGTGGATTCTTTACCAGTTGAGCTAACAGGGAAGCCCCATTCATGACATAATTATACTAAAAAAAATTTGTATCATTTATCTGAAATTCAAATTTAACTGGGCACTCCATACTTGGGGAGGCAGATTTGGAATGTGGGAATGGAACTAAGCCTGAAAGTGAGTAGAGGGGTGAATGATCTGTTTTTCTTTTTTTTTAATCTCCCTGCAGTCTAAATCATTCATCTAGTTTATCTATGATCTCCCCTCAGGAATCTCTCGGGGTTTAACCCACACAGCCCATTCATTTCTTGGTCCTGCTTTTGTTTTGGCCCCGGGCCGTCCGCCTGTATCCTTTGAACTTGCTCCTGGACTGAGGCTGTCCTGTGGATGCCCTGTCGTCCTGCATCTGAGCGGTGCGCCTCTGGCCTTCCCGTGGGCCCAGCCGGCCGTGGCTGCCACCCGCGCGGTAGGCTCTGCGTGCCTGTGGCTGGGGGCTGAGTGGCAGCACCACTCTTACATAATCGGTTTCTCTCCTCCTTTCTCTTTCCAGAGCCAGATTTCACACTGAGCAGCTGCAGACGGAGAAATCAGAGAAAGCACAAGCCAGCCACAGATTCCAGGGCCTGCGGGAGACTCTCCTCCCACTCAGAAGGAAGACCCCGAGGCGACCGTCTCAAGCCAGGTCTTGCTGCCATGGGACCCACGACCGCCGCCCACTGGCTGCCCTCCGCACTGCCGGGCAGATAAGGGTGAGCCCTGCCCGGAGCACCTGCCAGCACCTGGCCACTCCCCCGAGGCCAGCCCTCCTCACTCCGGGCTCCCTCTGCTGACCTGAGGCCATGTAGACCCTCCTCGGGCCTCTGTGAGCACACACACCTCTGGGGACGCACGTCTGTTCTCTGCGAGACCCAGCGCACCACCATGCCCCAGGGATTCGCCTGGCTGCGCTGTGAGTACCCAGCAGGGCTGGGGGGCCCGTGGGGACTGCCCGGGGAGGCCTTGGCCCACAGCCGGACTCTGCTGTAACCACGGGAACCAGGGCATTCTTCCTGGGGAGAAGTTGAGATGCTTCCCAGCTTAACGGCAGGCACCCTCAGGGACTCCCACGCCGTCTGCCCCATCTCCAGCTCAGACAGGCATGGTGGCTGTGAGCCTTGGAGTGGGTGGGCACAGTCAGTGGGTCACGGGGACAGGACAGGCACTCGGGGTGGGAGGCAGGGTCTCACCTGCCCAGACTCACTGGTGCTGCGGAGTACGGTGCAGAGATTCTGGCTTCCCTGGGGGTGGCCAGGCCGGGGTGGGGGCTTATGAAATTGTTTGGGCCCTGAGACACATGACAGAAGTGCAGGCTGTCCCTCTGCCTCTCCCTCCGTGCAAAGCTAAATCAAAAGGCAGGAAGAGAACAGTGTTGTTGGGAAAAAGAAAAATAGTTGAAATGAGGACAGAAAAGAAAAAGAATCTAGAAGCCTATCGAGCCTGCTGGTGGGAGGCCAGACCAAGCTCCCTTCAGACTCCAGGATTCAATTTAATCGACTCAAATTCAACATGTTTTTTCTGGTGCCACCCACATGCCCACTGGAGAGGCACTGCCATGGTGACAAGGACCTAGGCTATCTTGTGCGTCTCTAATACCTGGCATGGAGTTAGCTGCTGGGAGCCATGTGCTGTTTACATGAGGTCTGGGCTCTGATCCTCCGAGGGATGCGCTGAGGAGCTGGGTCCTCCCCGGCCCTTGTGGAGGGCACTGCAAAGGGTCAGGATGTTCAGAACGGCTGGGAGGGCCCAGACTTGGTGTTCTGGAATTTTCCAAGTCATGAGGAGCAGGGGGAGCAGGAGAAACAGCAGAGCGAGGTGCCACTTGAAATGGTCTCAGAGGCGGGTGGGTCCGCATCCTTAAAGCTGGGGAGGTGAGGATGGCGCTCCTTCCAGGGAGGGGAACAGCGTGCGCAGAGGCCCAGCAGGGGGGGCGAGAGGCCAGGCTGGGCATCCGTTTGGGCTCAGGAGGCTGAGGCCATGGGAGCCAGGGTGAAGGGCGCCTGATTGATGAGATAGCAGGGAGCCCTGGAAGATGCGTGGTCTGGGGTGGGAGCTGGGATTGGGAGTCCCTCTGCTTTGGGGAGAGTCTCTGTTCCATCCTTCCGGGCAGGAGGTGATGAGGGTCCCTTCGAAGATGGAGGTGAGAATGAAGAGGCCTGGCAGAGGGGCAGGGCACGTGAGGTGGAGCGCAGGGGTAGTGGGCCGGCTGCGGTGGGGGGCTGTGGATCAGGAGCTCAGAAGGGACTGGGTGCTGGAGAAGGGCTGGCTGTCCTAATGAACTGCCACAAACTTGGTGAAACAGCAGAAGTGCACTCTGTCACAGTTTGGGAGGTCAGAGGTCTGAGATCAAGCTGTCGGAGCTCTGCTCCCTCCGAAGGCTCTGTGGAGGGTCCTTGCTGCCTCTTCCAGCCTCTGGCGGCTCCTTGTGTTCCTTGGCTTATGGCTGCGTTGCCCCAGGCTGCCCTGCTCTGTGAAGGCCATGTGAAGGGTCTTTCCCTCTGCGTCTCTGTGTCCTTTCCTTGTCCTGAAAGGACACAGTCATTGGAGTTAGGGCCTACCCTAAATTCAGGGTGAGTTCAGCTGGAGACTCTTAACAACAGTTGCAGAGACCCTGCCCTTGGAAGGCAGATAGGCAGTGAGGCTTCAGTCCTGCTGCCCCTGCCTGCTTATCTGTGTGCTGCCCGGCTTTTCAGAGTTGAGGCAGCGGGAAAGGAGCCTAACCCTGGAGATGGTAGCTGGGCTGCAGGGCTGGAGGGAGCCTCAGTTTGGGAGGAGACAGGTCATCTGGGTAGGGTTTCTGGGGGCGCCCACCGCTGCCAGTCTGGGAAGCCTGGGGGCTCCGCAAGTCCCTGCTGTGTGCCTCGTTGGCAGGCCCTGAAGGCTCCAGACTGGACTCAGATGAGGGCAGGTGGAGAGCCACTTGGGGGTGCAGTGGGCAGCCACAGGGTGCCAGCCACGTTGGAAAGGAAATTCAGTATGGACAGACACCCTGATTGTGAAAGAAAAGACGGAAATTTTGATGTTTATGTGACATCTCTGTGCCCCGAGGACACCTGTCTGTGCCCTGTCACTTTCTGCCAAGCACAGTCACCAGACCAGCAGCATCAGCTTGACTTTGGAACCTGTTAGAAGTGTAGATTCTCTGCCCCCCACCCCACACCCTGCCTGCTGAATCAGGTACTGTGGGTGGGGCCTGGCACTCTGGGCCTTTACCAGCTTCTGCAGGAGACCCAGATGCCTGCTCCCAGTTCCCTAAAGTGCTGAGTAACATGACCTCGCTGGGGTTCAGAGCGCTGTGCATCCACACACTGGGAGCTGCC
This sequence comes from Cervus elaphus, assembly GCF_910594005.1. Lineage (NCBI taxonomy): Eukaryota > Metazoa > Chordata > Mammalia > Artiodactyla > Cervidae > Cervus > Cervus elaphus. The sequence goes on along the minus strand of NC_057818.1, from coordinate 3,507,071 downwards.
TTGTCTGCTCAAGACAGTGAGTGAAATTGGCCAGATGGTGCTAGAGACAGAGGCTGGTCCGGGCGGGGGAGGCCCCAGGGAGGGAAGGAGTCTTGGTCTTACAGTGCGAGAGGACAGCCAGGGCAGGGGCAGTGTGTGGGCCAAAACCCCAAGGCAGGAATGATCTTGATGGACAGGAGCACCCAGCTGAGGGGGCGACTGATGTAGAGACAAGGTAGGGAGCAAGCGGAAACACCGGTTTGTCTGTTCCTTGGTCTAATTATTGGGTCAAGAACATGGGAAGGGGAGAGAGACAGGAAGTGCCAGATGGATTACAAATTTGCAAGTTCTTGCTGGGGTCAGACTTCTACGACGGGAAGCGCGGGTGGGCTGCAGCCCGTGAGGGGCGCAGGCTTGAGCAGACCTGAGCTCCTGGCCGGGCGGGGGCACAGCTCTGAGCAGTGGGGGTGAGGGGTGGGGTGGGGCTGGGGTGGGCAGTGAAGCCCCCAGCTCAGGCCCAGGAGGTGTAGGAACAGAAGGGTTCCCAAGTGCCGGGGAGGTGGGTGGGGAAAGTCCGGCCAGTAATTCCTGCTTGCAGCAAGAGGTGACTCAGCCTGCCTGGCTAATCTGGGGGGAAAGGAAGGAAAGGAAAAAGCACTGCTTTTGGCTATAACAATAATAGGCAATACTTGTAGAATATACCCTACAAAATATAAAGAAGAACATAACATCCCATAGATATTTGGTGCATTTCTTTCCGTTGCATTTTCTGTGCACACACACACAGAGTTAATGAATTCAAGTCATGCTCTTTTAAACTTCACTAAGCATATCAAAAGTATTTTTCTTGTCATGAAAGTATATCATAAGTATTCTTTAACAATGTGATTTTTATTGACTGGATTCATTATTAATGAACATCTAGGGCACGTATAGATGTTTGCTATTATAAAATAATACTGCAGTGGAAGTCAGTGTCTCTCATTTGTTTTCCTTCACATTTATTCCTAGAAATGAGTTTAATGGGTCAAAGGGTGTGGACAATTTTAAAGTTTAGTGGGTTGAAATGTGAATATTTTAAAGTCCATCAATAACAAAAACTGCCAAAGTGCTTTCCAAGATGAGAGCATTTGCCTCACTACTTCACCAGCACTCTAATAATTTTATTCTATTAAAATAAAGCAACAGCAACAAAAACAACTCATTTTCTATTTGGTAGGTGAAGCATGGATCTGATTGTTTTAGTGTGAATTTATTAATGAGGTTCATTTTCAGATATGTCCCTTGCAAATCCATATTTTGTTCTTTCTGCTCTGATCCATTGAACTCTTGTTCTTATTTGTTGTAGATTCTCTCAAATATATTTTTAAGTCTGTTCAGGTATGCAGAAATCACAGTTTTTAAAGTCACAGTGACCCATAGTGGTGAAGGTGGGTAATGTTCAGATCGTTTGTATGGAAAGAGAAACAGCCTGAGTGAGGTTCGGTCAGCGTTCTAGAAAGACCACACAGGAAGGGCCGCTACACGCCTGCTGGCACCAGCACCTGAGAGGCCTGTCAGAGTCAGACAGCAGGGAGGACAGTGGCGCGGGTCGCCCTGGGGTCATTGGAAGAGTTCTGACCAGACTCCACAGTTCCAGAGTCTGCGTGGAAAGGGCAGCAGCAGGCCTTGGAAACTCCTTGGTTCTAGACGAGGGGCAGAGGTTGCCCTGGAAAGGAGGGTGCCCGCTCCCAGGGCAGGAGCAGGCAGGAGGCTGGGGACCAACCCCGGGCCGTGGATCTGGGGGCTCTGCCCGGCCGAGGTGGGAGTGGCTGGGCTGGGCGGCACGTGCATGTCTGAGTTGTTGTCCCGGAGCCCCGGCCCCAGGGAAAGGCTGCCCAGTGCTAGGATGGCCTCCTGGGGGCCCAGCGCCCCCAGCCCGGCCTGTGAGGACGTGTCCTCTCGTAAAGGGAGGCGCGTGCTCACTCTGCACACAGGTGCGTGAAGGGAGGCGTGTGCTCACCGCACACCGCAGGAGCAGTGTGAAGCAGCAGGTGCTCACGTGTTCTTGCTGGGTGCGGCCCGCAGATCTTGGGATCCTCCTCGGCCTGGCCTTGGGAAATGAGGGCTTGGAGCCGTGGCCCTTGACCCAGAGCGACGCGTGCGCCGTCACTGGCTTCCTGCGGGACAAGCTGCAGTACCAGAACCGCCTTCAGTACATGGTACCCTCGGGCCCTCGCCGCGTCCTCTTCCCGATGGGACCGTGCCCCTCCCTGGCCTGGCGTCAGCCCCGAGCCCGCCCGGCCCCTCGCACACACCCTGAGCCCGGGCTGCGCTGCCTGTCCTTGCCCCTGCCAGCCGTCCGCAGGCCCTCACCCGCCTCTCATCTGACCCTTGATCCCACCTCCACGTGGCCCCAGGGGAGAAGGAATTGCAGGAAATCCTGGGGGAAGCCCAGACATGTACTATTAACCAGGGTGATAAGGACCTGGAAATTATAATGTTTGATTCTTTTATTAGGGTGAATCATGTGGCATGTGGCTCTATAGGTCCTTTTTTTTTTCAACAGCTTTGAAGACATATTGAGACATAATTCATATACCACACAATTTATGTACTTAAGTGTACATTTCACTGATTTTTAGTGCATTTTCAAAGTTATGAAACCATCACTATGATAAGTTTCAGAGAAATCCTTTAAAGTTATCTTCCTTAAAAAAAAAAAAAGTTATCTTCCTCACCCAAAGGAGATGGTTCTCTCAGAGTAGTAAGCCTCTCATCCCACATTTTGGCCTGAGACTAGGCCTGGTGAGGACCTATCCTTCCCTGTTTCCTGGAGGAAAGAGCTATCTTTGTCCCAGCTGGGGGCCAAGCACATATTTTCTGTGGAGGACCACTGCTATGACCTCTGCTGTCAAGGGCCGGTCCGGGGTTCTTCCCCTGCATCAGATTCCTCTGGGAGGCTGGGGGAATCTGAGCCGTTTCTGACTCTGACCTTATCCTTTGTTCTTTTATCTTCCTAGAAACACTACTTCCCCATCAACTACAGGGTCAGTGTGCCTTATGAGGGGGTGCTCCGAACAGCCAACGTCACGAGGCTGGTAAGAATCCCCTCCTCTGGACTGGGGAGGCCCCTGCCTCCCGGGACACCCTGGGCGCCCTGCCAGGGAAGCTCACTGGTTTGGGCCGGTCCCGCTGCCAGGAGGCTTTCCTGGCCCCTCAGGCAAGCCCACCCTTGGCTCAGGCCCAAGCTTGCTCCCCACCCCCGGGGGCTGCCCGTGGTCTACCCCCTGTGCAGGGCAAATCTGGGGGGCGTCGGGCCTGGGGGCGGGGCTTCAGTAGCTTCTCTGTCCCTGCAGCAGCGGGCCCGGGTGAGCCAGCAGGAGCTTCGGTATCTGTGGGTCCTGGTGAGTCTCAGTGCTACTGAGTGGGTGCAGGAGGTGCTGCTCGAGGGCCACCCGTCCTGGAAGTACCTGGAGGAGGTGCACACGCTACTGCTGGACGTCAAGCAGGGCCTGCGGGTGAGCGCTGCGGGGGTGCGGGCAGGTGGGGCCGGTGCGTGTGTGCGCGCGCGCGCGAGCATTCTGGGGTGCGGGCGGCAGGGTGCGTGTGTGTGTGTGTGTGTGTGCCGGCAGGTGAGCATTCTGGGGGTGCGGGCGGCAGGGTGCGTGTGTGTGTGTGTGTGCCGGCAGGTGAGCATTCTGGGGTGCGGGCGGCAGGGTGCGTGTGTGTGTGTGTGTGTGCCGGCAGGTGAGCATTCTGGGGGTGCGGGCGGCAGGGTGCGTGTGTGTGTGTGTGTGCCGGCAGGTGAGCATTCTGGGGTGCGGGCGGCAGGGTGCGTGTGTGTGTGTGTGTGTGCCGGCAGGTGAGCATTCTGGGGGTGCGGGCGGCAGGGTGCGTGTGTGTGTGTGTGTGTGTGTGCCGGCAGGTGAGCATTCTGGGGGTGCGGGCGGCAGGGTGCGTGTGTGTGTGTGTGTGTGTGTGCCGGCAGGTGAGCATTCTGGGGGTGCGGGCGGCAGGGTGCGTGTGTGTGTGTGTGCCTGAAGGTGAGCATTCTGGGGGTGCAGACAGGCAGGGTGCGTGTGTGTGTGTGTGTGTGTATGCCTGAAGGTGAGCATTCTGGGGGTGCAGGCGGCAGGGTACGTGTGTGTGTGTGTGTATGTGCGCGCGCGTGTGAGCATTCTGGGGTGCGGGCGGCAGGGTGCGTGTGTGTGTGTGTGTGTGCCTGAAGGTGAGCATTCTGGGGGTGCGGGCGGCAGGGTGCGTGTGTGTGTGTGTGTATGCCTGAAGGTGAGCATTCTGGGGGTGCAGGCGGCAGGGTGCGTGTGTGTGTGTGTGTGTGTGCGCCTGAAGGTGAGCATTCTGGGGGTGCGGGCGGTAGGGTGCGTGTGTGTGTGTATGTCTGTGTGTGCCTGAAGGTGAGCATTCTGGGGGTGCAGACAGGCAGGGTGCGTGTGTGTGTGTGTGTGTGCCTGAAGGTGAGCATTCTGGGGGTGCAGACAGGCAGGGTGCGTGTGTGTGTGTGTGTGTGTGTGCCTGAAGGTGAGCATTCTGGGGGTGCAGACAGGCAGGGTGCGTGTGTGTGTGTGTGTGCCTGAAGGTGAGCATTCTGGGGGTATGGGCGGCAGGGTGCGTGTGTGTGTGTGTGTGCCTGAAGGTGAGCATTCTGGGGGTGCAGACAGGCAGGGTGTATGTGTGTGTGTGTGTGCCTGAAGAGCATTCTGGGGGTGCGGGCGGCAGGGTGCGTGTGTGTGTGTGTGTGTGCCTGAAGGTGAGCATTGCGGGGTGTGGCAGGCAGGGTGTGTGTGTGTGTGCGCCTATGTGTGTGCATGGCCAGAAGCTATCAAAGGAGGAGGTAAACGCGTGGAAAGTCCTGGCTTGTCCTGGAGGGTGTGGGAGAAGTGGGGGTCAGGGTGATGGGCTCGGCTTTGGGGGCAAGAGATGCAACTGAGACCCTGTTAGGCTCTGCAAGCCCAGGTGAGTCATTGGCCCCACTCACTGTTTCCACAGCTCAGGAACAAGCGAAGGGCAGAGGGGTAAGTGGGCGGAGCACAGGGGGCTTAGGGTGATGGACTCTTCTGCGTGATGCTGTAATTGCATTTGTCAGAGCCCACCAATGTACAGCAGAAAGAGTGAACCCTAACGTAAAGAGAGTTTAATTAATAATGATAATAGGGGTTCCTGATTGCTGCCTTTCAGCGGTGTTGATCTGAGGCCTGGTATATATGTCTTCCAAAGGGCCTGAGGAGTAAGGTGACAGGATCACTGTGTTGTCTGCGCAGGCCGTGTGTGTGCTGTGGGACCCCCTCCCCGCACGCCCACTCGCCCTCCTTAGGACCCTGGTAAACCCCTGCCAGGCCCCCAGCTGCTGCCCAGCAGGAACAGCCGACAGGGTGCCAGCTATGAGCTCCTGCCGACCTCAGGGTGCGGGGCCAGCGCCTGCTTTTGCAGCCGCCTGGACCTTTGTGCAGGCTCTGTTTTCCGGCAGAGGCCAGGAGGCTAGGCCGTGTCCTTGGTAGCTCTCTTGTGCCTGGGGGCAGGGTAGGGGGATGCTGACCTGGGGAACGGACCGTCGTACTCCATCCTCAGTTTTCCTTGGGAGTGTTTCTGGCTCCTGGAGCTCCAGGGAGCTGCTCTGGGGGCTGGGAAGGAGACGTGGGTAGGCTGAGGCCCTGCCCACCTGGGCTGTTCAGGGTGAGCCAGTTTTGAATCTCGCCTTTATCAGTGGTGGTGGCCGAGGCCCCCTCACGGGTGACCCGTGTCTCTGGGGTAGTGGGTCCTCCCAGGCCGAGGCTCTTGGCTCTCCTCTCAGCCTCGCTGCTCTCTCTAAGCCTTTGTACGTTAGCTTTCTGGGACTGCCAGCACAGATCACTACTAACTGACCACTTCAATCCGAGCCTGCGCCTCCTCTCTTCCAGTCGCTTGGGGCTTCCCAGGAGGCACTTCTGGTAAAGAACCTGACAATCAGTGCAGGAGACATAAGAGACTTGGGTTTGATCCCTGAGTCAGGAAGATGCCCTGGAGGAGGGCACTGAAACCCACTCCAGTGTTCTTGCCTGGAGAGGCCCATGGACAGAGGAGCCTGGCAGGCTGCAGTCCATGGGGTCGCACAGGGTCGGGCGCGACTGAGGCAACTTAGCATGCACGGTAGCTTAAAACAACAAAAATTGTTGTCACGGTTCTGAAGAGCAGAAGTCTGAGATCACGGGGGCAGCAGGGCCACGCTCCCCCAAAGGCTGCTGAGGACGCTCCTTCCCAGCGCTTCCAGCTTCCGGTGCTGGTGGCCCTGGTTCTGGGCTTGTGGCACATCACTGCAGCCTCCGCCTGTCTTCACACGGCCTTTCCCTCTGTGTCCCATGTCCTTTCTCCTGTCTCCAGTCATCAGATTTAGGGCCCACCCTAAACCCAGACTCATCTCATCTGGAGGTCCCTGACTTAACTACACCTGCAAAGACCCTGTTTCCTCACATTCACAGGTGCCAGCGATAAGGACTTGGTATAGCTTCCCTTGTGGCTCAGCTGGTAAAGAATCTGCCTCCAATGCGGGAGACCTGGGTTCAATCCCTGGTGTAGGGAAGGTGCCCTGGAAAAGGGCATGGCAGCCCACTCCAGTATTCTGGCCTAGAGAATCCCATGGACAGAGGATACTGGCAGGCTACAGTCCAAGGTGTTGCAAAGAGTTGGACAAGACTGAGCGACCAACACTTTTCACAGCTTTTTTAGGGGGACGTGGGGCAGAGGAGCACACTTCACTCTGATGAATGGCCTTGCCCAGCTCAGGCCCCACAGCCCCCCTGCTCTGTGTCTGCTCTTGCAGCTCCGGGCCCCGCTCCGTCCCGAGCACGGTGCCCATGCCTCCCGCACTGGACCCCTTAGAGTAAGTGGGACTCAGAGGAGCCCACCTGCTTGGAGCCGGAGACCCAGCCCTGTTGGCCTGCTTTGGCCTCATGATACGACTGACCCTCCTGCGGGTCCTGCCTCCTCTTTCTGGAGTGGGTGTGGGTCTCTGCACCTGAGGGGCAGTGTCCCTGGGATGGGGACTCCTCGTGCAGGGGCGGCCAGGCCTGCGCTGGAGCAGCGAGGATGCCCCCAGCCCCTCGTGGTCTGGCCACCCCCAGGAAAAGAAAGAGAAGCCTCTGTGTGTTGTGCTTGGGTGACGGGCATTGAGGGAGCCCCTGCCAGGAAAAATGGCGCCCGCAGGAAGGAGAGAAGTTACTCTTGGGTGTTCTGGTCACCTCTTTCCAGGCGGGACGAGTTTGCCCACCCCACCCTCACCCCCGCCAGCTCTCTGGGGATCTCTGCACCGGCTGAGGGTGGCACCTGTGGCCCTAAAGCTTTCCTCCCTTGCAGGGCGTGGAGGTCAGCCCCCAGGTGGAAGCAGTGTTGAACCTCCTGAGTGCGCCGGGAAGCCTGAAGCTGGTGCGGCCCAAAGCGCTGCTGGACAACTGCTTCCGGGTCATGGAGCTGCTCTACTGCCCTTGCTGTGAGGAGCTCTGAGGGGCTGGGGCTGGGGTACCGGGGTCTGAGCCAGGTCACCGGGCAGGGCCGGGGCCCTCCTCAGCACATCCTCTGCTCCCCAGGGCCACAGGCCATTTCTGGGAGCGGAGATGGACTTGGGTACACGGAGGGCAGTGTGGCTCGCTTGGGGTGAGGGGCTGCTGACCAGTCCTGCAGCCTCATTTGTGTGTCTGTGTGTGTCCCCGCAGGTAAAGAAAGCTCTGTGCTGAACTGGCAGGACTGTGAGGCGCCTCAGCCTCAGCCTTGCAGCCCGGCCTCGGCACAGTCTGAGGCCGCCCAGCTGTACCCTCTGCCCCAGCCGCCCTCCACCTCCCTGCCCCGCGTCCTGGGACCCTCGGCTGGCCCCCCTGCTCAGTGAAGCTGCTGAGGGCACAGGGCGAAGGCTTCCTGCCCGGAGGTGCCTAGGGTGACCTGGGGGGCAGCTGGAGGAGCTGCAAGAGACGGACTGGGCCCGAGATCTCGGGTGGTGGTGGGGAGCATCTCCCGGAGAGGAGGCCCCGAAGTGTTTTCCTTTGAGGACAGAGCCTGAGAAGCGTGCAGCTCCCCCTCCTGTGGTCTCGCTGGGAGCGGCGGGGGCCGGGGCACCTGAAGGTCGATGAAGGCAGAGCCTCTGGCTGCTCCTGGCACTGTCCCCGAAGGCAGCGCCAACCCTCTCCTGAGTCAGGCGGTGGGAGCGGTACCAGGTGGGTGTGGGCGGCGCCCGGCTCAGCAAGGCCGGGGCGGGGGCAGCAAAGCTGGGACAAGGGCATGGCCGCCAAATGCCACGACTTGCCATAGTTTCTTTTATTTTTTCTATTAAACACCGCTTTGTTTTGGTTTGCTTGCATCTTTGAGGGTGAACCTGGAGAAGGCTGCTTTCCCCTCCTGCCAAGTGCAGGAAGCAGGAAGCGGGGCGGGCTGGTCTGGCGCAGGGGCCTGGGGCTGAGGATTCAGAGTTGGAGTGGTCAGGGCCTTTGCCAGGGTCCGGAATGGTGGATATTTGAGGGACTGAGTTCCCTCTAGCCCCGCCCCAGCCCATGAAGCCTGACGGAGCAGCGGTGTCGGGCTGATCCCCCACAGCGTGTCCTGGATACTGCCCTCTCTCCCTCCATCTGGCAGCCCCAAGACCACCCCCAGCAGGGACGAAACTGAGGCGCTCAGACACATGGGTCCTGGCACAAGACCTGGCCACTCCAGCCCTGCCAACACGGAGCCCCGCGCTCCTTGGCTGGGGGCGCAGGCGGCGGAGGAAGCCGGTAGACAGCGGTGTTAATTACAGTACAACTTTATTAATACTGGGATCTTCACAGTGCATTTGTTACTTGTAGCAGTGACTATTTAAATCAAGGGGAGGGTGGGCTGCGGGAGGTGGGTGGGGGGGAAGGAGAGGATAATTTATCCAAAAACAGACAGAAGAGAAACAAAATGGTTTAGATGGGATGGGGGCACGGGGCAGGGCGGGTGGTGGAGGGGAGACACAGTGAGTGGGAACCAGAAGGGGAGGCTTAGGGAGGGGAAATAAATTAAAAAAAGGAACAAGTTAACAACAGCACCAGAAAAGTTACTTCAGTCAAAAGACGCTTTGAATAGAATATTTCTCTGTACAAAAAGAAAAAAATGAAACAAACGTAAAGAAGTTCCCCAAACCAAAGTTTGTAACATGGGATGGTTGGCTCGGATCCTGAAGGGGCGGGCCTACTTGGCGGTCACTAGAGGGATGAGGCGGTCAAGGGGGTGGAGGAGCTATGTACAGCCCTGGGAGTGGCCTGGAGGGGGGGCCCGCAGTCTAGGTGAGGGGTGCCTGTGCCATGCCCACCCCCCTGGGGTCCCCGAGGCCACACCCCTCCTCCGGGCAAGCTCTCTCTCACGGGACCCGGGACCCCCCCTCCCCGCCACTGCCCCTTACCCTGCTCACATCAGATAACCTGCGTCTTCAATCAGCCCACCTGGGCAAACCCTAGGGGGGAAGCGTACACTCTGCCCAAGCCGCCAAGTGCAGGCCGTCTGCTCCCCCGGCCCTCCCCCAGGTGGGGTGCGCTCAGCTCAGCGAGGCTCCTTTCTCCCACCTAGCGACTTACAGGTACCGTCGTCCACCGACCTCTGGGGAGCCCCTCAGAGGCATCCCTGGTTCCCCACACCCGCCTGGCGGCCGTGCCTAGACCCGTTTCCGGAACAAGAACTACCGGGAGCCCCAGGTCCATCCAGACCAGGAAGAGCCAGCTCTCCTGACCCCAGGAGCCCCTGCCCCATGACCCTGCCAGCATGGCCGCCCTCTGCGGGCCTGCGGGTCACAGGAAGCCCTCCGCTTGCCCTTGGCACACGTGCTTTTACCTGCTTAGAGTTGGCGCAACATGCTGTGCGGGTGGAGGGGTGCACTCCCCCACCTCAGTCCTGCCACCTGGGACCACCCTGGAATGGCATCTCCTCTGACAACAGAGTCAGAGCCAATCACCCCCAGCAGCCCTCCCCCTTTGGCCTGCAGCAAATGGGCAGGAGGCCCAGCCCCCGGCCCCTTCCCAGCGCATTGTGGCTTGCTCTGGACGCTGCAGGGAACACTGCCCCTGCCCCCGGCCCTGGGAGCCGAGCCGGCTCTCGTTTTCCTCCCACGGCCGTCAGGCCACCGCAGGGCCCTCTGTCCCTCAGGCACTCTTGGACACACCCTGTACCGGCTACCCTGTCCCCACACGCAGTCCTTGTTCGGTCAGCTCACTTTATTACATATTCATAGAAGAACCCACCCCCCCACCCTCTCCAGTTTCAGTCCCTGACCCAAAGGTGGCTGAAACTGTTACCAGAGTTAGAGTCCCCACGTGCCCAGATGATGATGGGATTCTGAGCAGCTCCTGGGAGGCCGGCAGGCCGACAGCCTGGCCTCCACCGCCTTCCCTGCTGCCCCGCCCCACCCCAGCCACACCTGCAGGCAGGGAAGCTGTCTCAGGGCCCCCACCCTCCTCCCGGCAGGCACCCTGCATGTCCTCCCCGAGAGACTCGACTTGGGCCCCAGGCCCCCGTCCCCAGTGGGTGGGCTGGCTCCTAACTTCACTGACCCCCCCAAACGGCCAGCCGCTCTGTGGAGCCTTCGGGTTAAACCAGACACTAGCCCTGGCCCCTCCATGGCCCCCCGCCTCCCTGATGGAGGAGAGCCTGGGAGACGCAGAGACAGGGGTGACAGTGGGTGACGGAGAGGGACGTGGGGGGCCCTGGCCAGGGGCATGGGACCACTGTCCCAGGGGAGACGGGGAGGCGCTGGGCCCTGCTGCCTGAGCTGTGCACTGCGGGCCCCGCCAGGCAGGTGGGCCCCTCCGCTGGGGGCGCGGGCACGCTCTGTGGCTCGCCCCTGTGGGGAAAGGGCAGAGCCCGGCAGGAGGGAGAGGAAGGGCAGAGTAGGCAAGAAAAGGTTGAAACAGGCTCCAAATCCAGTTCAAAGCCGGCAGGCTCCTTCCTGGCGCGCTCTAAGAAGTCACTTCCTGTTTAAACCATGAAATCCAAGCTGGGTTTCTCCTCCCAATAAAGTGGCTTTGACTCGTGTGACTTAAAAAAAAAAAAGCTCGCCTGGCTCTGCTCACTCCTGACTGTGCCTTTGCTGTGAGTCGCCGCTGCCCACCGGCCAGGTCCCCTGCCTCGCCGGGCCAGGGGGCGGGAGGGAGGGAGGCGCCATCACAAGATGCGGGGCGCCGACCTGTCGTTGGTGACGGTCCTGCGGAGCCGCACCCCGCGCCGGATGGCCACCAGCATGTCTTCGGCCGGAGGCTCGCCGGGGGCGGCGGGGGGTGGGGCGGGCGTCTCCTCCGCGGGGGCGGCCGACAGGGCGGAGGGGAAGGGGAACTGGCCCTCGGCCAGCGCGTGGGCGCCCGCCACCAGCTCCCCGAGCTTCTCCACCAGGCTGTGCCGGTTGGCGGCCAGCTGCTGCTGCTGCTCCTCATCATCCTGGGCCGCCAGCCCCGCGTAGCCGGACGCCTCTGGGGACGGGCTGCCCCAGGCCGTGTTGGGCAGGCTGAGCCTCTTCGGGGAGGCTTTGGCCAGGTCCGGCGCCAGGGCCGCGGCGGCCTCGTCGGCGTAGAAGACGCACTCCTCGCTGCCCGCCCGCGTGGGCCCCGCGTAACCGGGGGAGTCGGGCACCGTGGGCGTCTTCACCGGCACGATGGGCGGCCGGATGGGGATGGGGCCGGCGCTGGAGAGGGCGCGGCGCACGGTGGGCTTGGTCGACGGCGTGCGGCGGATGGTGGCCACGCCCGGGGGCGCCCCCGAGGCGGTGGGCAGCCCCGCGGTGGAGGCTGGACGCTTGGTCTGGATCAGGCGGCGGTAGTTCTGGGCGATGTTGCTGTTGCGAGGGATGGTGGACGACTTGTCGAATTCGGGGGGCCCCTCGCCGTCTGCGTCCCCGTTCACGGAGTAGCAGTCGTAGTCAGAGCCTGGCGGGGCACGGGACGCGGTGAGCCCAGAGCCTCGGGCCGAGAAGGCGCGGCCCCAGCCCGAGCCCCGGGGCCTACCTTGGGAGGGGATGGTGTCCTCGGAGCACGAGGGCGTGGTGGTCTGCGTGCTGTAGCCGCTCGAGTACTGCAGGGAGTCCCGGCTGCTCTTCTGGTGCTCCAGGCTCAGGCCGCGGGTCAGCACCATGGCCAGGTCGCTGGCCGCAGGGGACACCTCCTCGCCGTGCTGGGGCGGGAAGACGGCAGGCTGAAGCCTCGCTCCCTGCTTCCCGCTCCGCCCGGCCGGGGAGGCAGTCCTCCCAGGTGGCCCGGGCTGGCCCCGTGGCCACTTGCCGGGCCTTAGAGCTGGCCTGGGAGAGAGGGGGGCCGGTTCATCCGTCCTGGGAGCAGCCCTTACCTTGGCTGCGATTGTGGCGGGGGACATGCGGGGCCGCGGGGCCTCCTCTCCACTGGGGCCCGGGGCGCCCCCGCCGGCCTGGCCCGGCTCCGGGTCTCGCAGGAGCTCCACGCGGTCCTTCCTCCGCTGCAGCGTGGTGCCTGCGGGCTGCTCGTGGGGGCCGGCCTTGGTCCAGTCCTGGAGGGCGAGGCGGGCGGGTCAGGAGGCCCCTGCGCCCCGCTCCTCACGGCTGAGGGCAGAGCACCCAGGGCACTGTGACTCCCCAGCCCCTCCTGGGCTCCTTGTCCCGCAGAAGGGAGGAGGTGAGCATGTGGGGAACAGCTGCAGAGGGTGCCCAGGAGGTTTCTTTTGTGGGGTATGTGTGCGTACGCATACCCCTCTGGTCGGACCTGGTCCCTCCCTGAGTGCCCGGGCAGGTCGGGGGCACTGACCGAGGTCGGGGAGCTGCACTCGCTAACGGACTGGCAGGTCTCCGAGGCCTCGGAGGATGCGGAGCTGGAGGACTTCTGCAAGCGGAGGCGAGCGGGCAGGCGGACGGGACAGGGTGGCAGGCGGGGAGGGAGAGAACACATCCGGTCACAGCGCCAGCACGTGGGGGGCCCTGACTCAGCCCCCCACGGCCTCCCCGCCCACACCACGCCCTGCGCCGCCAGCGCCTGCGCAGAAAGCAGCACCCAGAGCGCACCCCCGGCGCGGACCTACCCCACCGCAGCCCAAGAACCACACTCCTAAGAATTAACAAAAAGGCTGACTGCTGCTGGCCTGCACGTGGCGAGCAGGGAAAGACCGACGCTAAGGACGGCAGTGCGGTGCTGGCTCGAGCTGCGGGGGGCTTTGTCACCGTTCTCTCGGAAGGGCAGGCCTGGGGGGAATGGAGTCCAGGGTTCCATCCTGCGAGTGTTACCCGGGGCTGCCTGTTAGCTGTCTAAGCCCAGATGCAGTGCCGGCAACGGTATTTAACAATCTGGACTTTAGGGAGAAGTCAGGTTTGGAGTCACAAATCCAGCAGCGTCAGACGGAACCAGGTGACGCAGGCAGTCGGGATGAGGGTGGTTAGAAAAAGGGCTCAGGACGCCAGGCTGCCCTCAGCGCTTGGGAAGGAGAGGACGGCCCAGTAAAGAGGAGTGACGGGACCTGCCAGTGGCGTGGAAGACCGCGAACAGGCGACTGTCACAGAAATCAGGGAAGCACCCTACCCGCCACGGAGGGAGGGCCAGTGGCGCGGGGGCTGCTGGAGTCTGGCAGGTGGGGCAGCGGGGTGTCCATGGAGACCCCCAGGACTGTTCACAGAACAGCGGGGCGGATGCCCAGTGAAGACAGGGCCGAGGACACCTGGAGGCTCCTGCTCTGGGCAGTGGCAGGGACCAGGTGCCCCGGGAGGCCCCCAGCTCAAGACAAAGGATGAAGAAAAAGAAGCAAGGGCAGAGCAGGACCACGAGGGCCCCCAGGGCAGAGGCGGCTTCAGCACTGTGGTTGAGGGACTGGGCAGGCGCGAGGCGGAGAGCCCGCCCGACGACCGGAAGTAAGTCTGGAAGGGGACTGGTCAGGTGCAGCTCTCCGCGTCCTGTGCCCACCAAGGCACATTCTCTAAAGCATCTTGGTTTCAACTCCCAGACTTTTTAAGTTTATGATGAGCCAAGATGACCAAAAGAAAAGTAAACTCTGTAAGTAAGGATTCAAAGAAAATAATAAACACATTGAGAGTTTTACCAATATAATTGCTAAAACAGAAAAAGAAAAAAATGCTTGGAAAACTCAGTGGAAAAAATTCAACATCCATTCATGAAAAACACTCACACTAGTGATAGAAAGGAACTTCATTCATCTGATAGAGTTGTCTGCAAAAATATCAATTCTTTTCTTTCTGAGGCTGGAGAAAGATAAAGATGCCCACTATCACCATTTCTATTAAGTACTAGAAGTCCTAGCAGTGCAATAAAGCATGAAAAAGAAGTAAAAAGGAGTAAAAAGCAAAAGGACTAGAAAAAAAGAAACTGATTGTTTGTAAAAGACCTGATTGTGTATGTAGAATATTCATTCTATGATTATCAGAACTAACAAGTGTTTTTAATGAGGTTATTGGATACAAGATCAATATACAAAAAAAAAAAAAAAATCAAATTGCTAAATATCAGCAGCTGAAAAACAAGTAAGAGACTCTGAAAAAGCCAAAATAATTTAAAATAGCATCAACAAATATCAAATACCCAGGGGAAAAAAATCCAGTGGTATATGTGCAAGATCCTCATATGAAAACAGCAAAATATTATTGAAAGATGGTTAAGCCATAATAAAATGGAGAGACACATGTAATCTCAGTCAGAATCCCAGGGATTGCTTTTTTTAAAGTGGAAACTAGCAAGCTAACATTAAAATTTAGAAGGAAATGCAAAGGACCCAAAACAGATAATATTGAAGAGTAACATACCTAGAGGACTTTTATTACCAGGTGTCAAGGTTCTGTATAAAGTTACAATAATTAAGACGGTGTCCTACTGGTATAAGAACAGACAGATCAACCAGTGGAACAGAATACAAACTCCAGAAACAGCTACACATTCACACACACCTGCTTTATGACGAAGTTAACACACTACAGTGCAGTAGAGGAAAAAGATGCGATTTTCAATAAATTGTCAATTAGATATCCATATGGAAAAAAATGACTCCTTCAGTTCAGTTCAGTCGCTCAATCATGTCCAACTCTTTGCGACCCCATGGACTGCAGCCCGCCAGGCTTCCCTGTCCATCTCTCATACTAACACACATACACACAGTCAATTCCAGATGACCTGCAGATCTGAGTGAAAAAAGGTAAAACAAAAAGGCTTTGCAGGGAATTCCCTGGTGGTTCAGTGGTTGGGACTCCACACTTCCATGCTGAAGGCCCAGGTTCAATATCTGCTGGTTGGGGAATTACAATCCCACAAGCGGAGCAGCAGAGCCAAAAAAAAAAAAAAAAAAAAACTTTTGGAGGAAAACATCTTTGTGACCCTGGAGTACACAAAAATAGTGCTAACAGGACAGAAAAAGCACTAACGATTGGAAAAAATGGATAAATTGGACATACATTAAGAACTTTAGAATTTTACTCCTATTAAAGGAGAAAAAGAGCAACCCCACAGACTCAAAACAGATTATTAGATGAAAAGACTTGTAGCCACAGTGTATAAGAAGTTCTTCAAATCAACAAGAAAAAGACATACAACCCAGTAGAGAAAAAGCAACAAAAGATCTGAACATTTCCCTCAAAAAAAGAAGATACGGCCTTTAAAAGTATGAAAAAACATTCAACCTCATTAGTCATTAGGGGAATGCAAATTAAAAACACAGGGCACTGTTACCGTAACACCTACCAGAACAGCTAATGTGAAAAGAATGTAGGACACGCAGGCTGACGAGGCGGAGGAACAGCAATAAAGCTGCTGCTCTGCTCCTCCTGCCCTTCTAACTACGGGGAGGCAGCAGACACAGCCGCAACGAGCGACGTTCCACAGAACACACGACAGCATTCCAAAGTCGCGGAGCGGGGACCGAGCAGCCATCGCAGGCCGGAGAAGCCCAAGGACACGGCGTGAAAGGCAGCAGAAGGCCTGTGTCAGAGCCTGGGCTCCTGGGCTGGGAAAGCCTGCCAGTGGGAAAGCTGGCATCACGTGAACACAGTATGCCAGCGGCTACCAGCGTCGCACCCATGCTGGTCCCCTGGTGTTGAGAACTTGGTAGTTACACGGGATGTTAACCTCAGGGGAGAGTGCAGAGGGCGGGTGGGAACTGTACTCTTTTTACAGATTGTCTACAAGGCTAGAGTTATTCCAAGATAATAATAATAAAAATAAACCTTCATGGACAGGTTAAATTGCTGTAAAATAGAGAAGGTGCACTGGAAGATAGACCTGAAGAGATGATCCAGAGAAACACGGAGATGGGAGGTGTGGCGGGGGCAGACACAGAAACAAGGCCAGAGGGCCTGACGCACGCTTCCCTGAGAACCAAGAGGGGGGCAGAGAGGAGTGAGAACAGAGAATGCCTGCAAACTCCTAGAACCGATGAAAAACACGAGTGCAAAGACAGGAACTCAAACCCACCCAGGGAGAGTCAGGGAGAAAATCCACAACCAGACACGCTGCAGGAAAACGCAAGTGGCCAGGCAGAGCAGCCAGGTCGCTCACAAAGGCGCGGCAGTGGGGACAGCGGGCTCTCTGCCGGCAGCAGAGGCCAGGACACGGGGAGACACCCTCGGAGTGTGGCGGCAGAGCAACTGGCGCCCAGCCCTGCCTCCCTGGCAAAACCAGCTTTCAAGGAAGAGGAAAAAAGTGGAGCCTGTTTACAGAAAAACAAGACCCGAGTTTGCTACTACAGACCCATTCTAAAGGAACTTTAGAGGATGTATTTTACTTCAGAAAGAAGCAAAATGACTGTAAAAGGAGAAAACGAACAAAAAAGGTATAAACACACACAGGTAAATCTAACAGATACTTACGTATAAGATAATGATGAAATTAAGAAGAAAAATGTCAATTCCCTAGAATTGATGATAAGAAAGAAAATAGCATAAAATAGCTTATAAGGGGAGGGGGTAGGTGACCGAAGTTAAAGTACCTGTTAAGGTCCTTGAATGATTCAGGAGCCTGGGTTAGGACTTTGCTAAGGATGCATTGTAAAATTTCAAGGTAACATGTATAAGAAAGGAAGGAAGTATAACCTAAAATCCAGTAGAAGGAAATAATGCGGGAAGAAAAAACAAACAAAAAGCAAGAGAAGAAACAAAAGCAGCACAGATAAAACAGAGTGAACAGAAATAAAAAAGACAGAAGTCCAAATATTCCAGTAATATCAATAAATGTGAAAGGACTTAAAAATGTCAGTTGAGAGAGATTGTCAGCCTGGATAAGAAAAGAAAATCTAGGCATATGCTGTTTACGAGAGACTCATCTAAAACATAAGGACATAGTGAGTTTAAAAGCTAAGAGATAGGAAATGATAACATAAATGTTGAGCTGAAGTAGGTGCAGTAAAATCAAACAAAACAGACTCACTCTATGCTAGAAAATGCACAAGCAACAGAGGGTCAGCTACATCACGTGGGGAGATCCAGTTCCCTGCGAGTTAACATTTTAAAGCTGTATGGACCTAATAGTCTCAAAGGCATATGCATACATGGATTAAGGGCACAGGAGAGTGAATTATGCTAGCTTTTCCGTTACGGAAAGGTGACGCAGACAGGAGTGGGTGGGGAATGAGACGGAGGCGGTCAGTGTGGACAAGGCTCCTGAGCAGTTTCGCTGAGGAGAAGAGGCAAGGCGGCTGGAGGAGGCTGAGGAGGGACGGTGCTGGAGCGTGTGTCCATGTGCCGACAGGAGTGGGCCTGCCGAGGAGGGCAGTCTGGGCATGCCGTGGGCACATCCTTGGCGAGAGGGCAGCCTGCAGAACACTGGGCTCGGAGGGAGGCCAGGGCCACGGTGGGCGCCTGGGCACGCAGCCTGACCCCATGTCCTCTGCCCTAGCCCCTCCAGTGCCTCTCACAGCACCTGAGGGTCTGAGCCTGCCTCTGAAGGGGTCCTCGTATTCAGAGTGAGAGTGGGGGAAGATGCCCGCAGATCCTGGGGCTCCTGGGGACGCCTCCGCGGGCCACCCGCCCCATCTCAGCCAGCCCTGGCACGGGGGTCACGGGGCCCAGAGCTGGCAGGCTCCTCCAGACCTTCCCCTCCCCTGCCCTGGGGCAGTGGGCTCAGGCTGGTCTGGGCGCAGCGGTCCTGGGGGCCTGCAGGCTGCTCTCAGCGGCGGTAGGCTGAGAGTGTGGATCCCCACAGTGTGGATGGCCCGGCGCTGGCATGAGCTCAGCAGACGCCCCTCACCTGGCTGGTGATGTCTGAAGGCATGGGCGAGGGGGGCTTGGAGTAGGTGGTGTCCTGGGAGACGAAGCCGGAGTCGTGGGAGGAGACGCTGGAGAGGCGGGTGGCGGGGGTGGGCTGCGCCAGGCTGCGGTAGCGACAGGCGGGGCCGGGTGAGCACGTTTGGGCGCCCCCGGGCCAGGGGGTGCCGCCACCCTTGGCGATGCTGCCGCTGCTGGGGGCGCTGGGGAGGGAGGGGCACGGCGGCCAGACAGGGAGACACAGGGCGCGTGTGGGAGGGCAACACACGAGGGTGGGCAGAGAGGCGGGCGGGGGGAGGAAAAGACAGGGTCAGACCAGGCCCCGAGACCACGGGCCAGAGCAGCGGGGTCCCAGACTGCGGGCCGGGGGGCGGGGCTGCCCGCTGCCCCAGGAGCCTCCGCCAGGCACCCTGAGGCAAGGCAGCCCGTCGAGACCTCAGGCTGACGAGGTGGAGACCGAGTCACCACGCGTCAACACTTCCCAGTCAGGCCACAACCAGACGCGAGTCGGGTCCTGACTGTCTTCTCAAAGTCTGGTATTTGCTACCAGATCCTGACAGAACGTCTAGAGTGGGGCGCTGGTCCTAAACTCGCCACCACCCTCCCCCTTTCCACCTCTGTAGCTCATCCTCTCTGCATCTGTGTCCAGGCTGGGCAACGCTCCTGGCAGTGAAGGTCACCATCCTCCCGAGCGCGACCCGGGAGTCCCCGGCCCCCACCCTTGGCCACGGGTGACCCCGGGGGTCAACCTCCCTCCTGCGTCAGTCACCCACCCCGGCTCTGAAGAGCCTCCAGCTGCCGTGGACCCTTCCCTCCCTGCGGGAGCAGCACCTGCTCTCCCTGGGTCACCGCCCACGGCCTGGGTGCCCAGCCAAGGTGGTTCTAGAGAAAGTGTGCCTGGCACAGAGGAGTCTCCCCACCAGTAACCTGCTCTGTGCTCAAAGACCGACCCCCGCCCAGGGAGCCTTGAATCCAGACCCCTCCCAGGAAGCGCCCCGACCTTGAGCCTGCCTGCTGGCCAGCCCCGCCCTGGCCCTGCACAGCCCCCGGGGCTAGCTTGGGCTGAGGGTTGGCCCTGTGGCAGCTGCCCACAGGGACCAGCCAGGCCACAGTGTCCACAGGTAAGCTTGGAGCCTCCGCACAT
The DNA here is from genome assembly GCF_910594005.1 of Cervus elaphus. Taxonomy (NCBI): domain Eukaryota; kingdom Metazoa; phylum Chordata; class Mammalia; order Artiodactyla; family Cervidae; genus Cervus; species Cervus elaphus. The sequence continues at coordinate 3,487,773 of NC_057818.1, read as the reverse complement.
GCCTTCCCCATCTTAGATTCTTACTGCTGCCCAGGCTGTGCTGGGCCCGGCTGAGCTGAGGGGTTAATGCTGGCATTCTGTACTTCAGCTTCCCCCTCCATGAAACGGAGACAATACCGTACCTGATGGAGTGGTGTTAGGATTCAATGAAGAAAATGCAAACAGCATTTGACAGGGCAGCTGGCGCATCCTTCCCTGCCGCCGCCCCGCACCTGTCCCCTACGCCTGCACTAGCAGCAGTCTTGCAATGTGAGTGTATTTTCCCTGTGCCTGCAGATTCCTTGACGATGCAGCAGTTGCATGAATTCTGGGGCCACAAAGCAATTCCTGACGGACTTCTGGGGGACCTCCCCCATTTCTTTTCCCTGCCCCCACCCAGTCCCCCGCTGACCTGCACATGCTGGACTTCCGGGAGCTGGAGCTGCTAGGCGATGAGGGTGGGGTCTGGTACGACCAGCTGTAGTCTGAGCCCTTCAGGTCTGTGATCACCTGGACAGGGACGTGGATGGGGTCGCTTGGGGCAGCCCAGCCCCGCAGAAAGCCTCCGCACTTCCCTGAGTCTCCCTCCAGAGGGCTGGCAGGGCCTTCCCGATTGAGAACCAGGCCCCAGAGGAGATCTCGGGGATTCGGAAGCCCTCTGCATCCCAGCCTTTTCCTAAAGCCAGCTCCTCACTCAGGGACAAAAGGCAGGGCTGCCAGAGAGCGAGGGGATGCCGGGGAGATTGTGCCCTCTCTGCTTCTCAGGGATGCTGGCCCAGCCAGGACACGGGGGAACCTGGTGCTCCCGAGGACTCCCTGGGGCTGGTGGAGGAGTCGGCCCAGAGTGGCCGTGCAAGACCATGGGGTCCAACCCTGGCTCTGCTCTGCCCCCAGGCGAGCCGCTTGTCCTCTCTGAGCCTCAGTTTTCCCTTGGGAAATGCAGCTGATCCCTCCTGTCTTAGAGGGCGTGGAGGGGACTGAACTAGGTGACCCATGGGAAGGGCTCGGCATGGGGCTGGGCACACAGTAAGCGCCGAGCGAGAGGAGCGCCACGGTGCTGTCAGTGAGGACTGCCCCTGGTGCAGGGGAGCCTGGTGCTGAGAGTTGGGCAGGGCGGCCACGGGGCAGCTGCACGTGTGTGCGGGAGCTGGCAGGTGTGGGCATGGAGGCCGGAGGCACCATCAGGACTGGCTTGCTCGGAGCCTGGCCCTGCGGATCCGGCCGGGACGTGCGGCCGTCTGCTCAGTGTGAGGCCCCGCCGGGTCCCGGGCACACCCTGCTTGTGTGGGCAGGTGCCCCTAGAACCCATAGGGGTGGCCTTCTGTGCCCAGCTGCTTCCCCACACGCCTTCCCATTGCCTCCTCCACTGTCCCCAGCCAAGGCGGGCTGTCCCTGGGGCTGGCCGCACCTGTTCGCTGGCGGGGGGCAGCTTGTGCGGCTCCGCGGTCAGCACCACCAGGTCGTCGATGATGCCCTGCAGGTGGGTGATCTCCCCCAGCATGGTCAGCTCGCCGTTCTGACAGGGCAGTGAGTCAGCCTCCCGGCCCTCCCCGCCCGGCCACCCCTCCCTCACCCTTCCCCCCTGCCCACGCGGCTCGGGCGACAGTCCTCGGGACCTCTTGGGATTGGTGAGGGCCCCTCAACTGGCCGCATCGTGGAGATGCTGAGCAGGGCTCCGTGTGCCCGCGGGACCCACCACCACGGGCTGCAGGAACGTGATGAAGGTGCAGAAGCGCCCGCGCTCCTCGATCAGGGCCCGGCGCACCGCCTGCTTCTCCGTCTCCTCCAGCAGCAGGTACATGTCGTTCACGTCCTGCAGGGCGCTGTCCAGCTGGGGCTGCAGGTCTCCTTTCCCTGGGGGGTGGGGACGAGAGGCCGCGCTGGGGACGCGGGCCGGCCCACTGCATCCCAGGCTCGGGCCCCCAGTGGGATCCCTGGCCGTGAGGCTGGGCACTTCCGGGGGGGCCCAGGGACCGGGGAGGGCAGCCAGGACGCTGGGGCTCGTGGAAAGGCTGGTCCCCAGTGCAGGCAGAGAGGACAGACAGACAAGCACACAGGAAAGACACCAAAGCTGCAAAGCCACCCAGGCCCTGGGGCGAGCAGAGCCCTGGGCAGCCCGGGCCACCCGGAGCAGCTGTGCTCAGGGCAGTCGGGCGGAGACCTCCAGGAGAGCAGAAGCTTCTGTCCCCGGGACACCGACGCCGCCACTGCCTGTGGGGTGAGGCGCCCCCCATCCCCGGCCCAGGGAGGGAGCGTGGAAGCCAACAGAGTAGAGCATGGGGCGGGGCTGCGGGCTGGGCCCGGGGCGTGGGAGAGGGGGTGTCTCATGGGGTTCCCCACTCGGCTCAGGAAAGATGCACAACAACAGCAGGAGCGACACAAAGCAGCAGCGAAAGAACCACAGAGAGCGACAAGAGACAGGCGTGGGGGTGCGGCAGAGCAGGGGGCAAGGGCCCTGGGGGGCCCGGCCCCCACCCTGCCCACCCGAGCGCTGCTGGCCTGGCACGCCGACCCCGCACAGCCCCGGCCTCGGCCCCAGCCCCTCCCTCGCTGACCGACCACCTTCCTCGCTCCTCCTTGGCCTGAAGAGGCTCCTCCAATGGCCCTGAGCCGGGGGAGACAGACAAAGCGACAGGGAGACGGAGGGAGAGCAGTGGGGACGGGCATCTGACTTACCAAGCAGCTCTACAGGAGGGGTGGGGGGAGGAGAGGAGAGACAGAGAGAGACCGTGTGAAAGAGCCGGATGGATAGAGCCGCTCCCGGGGGCGGGGCCTCCCGCCGCCTCCCGAGCAGGGCGTCCAGTCCGAGGCGGCAGGCACCCCCTCTGCCCACCCCAGAGGCGTCCAGCAACGGGGTGCCTCAGGTCGGACGCTGCCCTGGGCACGGCGGGGCTGTGCAGGGGCCCGCGGGGCTGCGCCGCTGCGGCCGCTCGGGGCTCACCTTTGCGTGCTTTCTTCTGCAGCTTCAGCGTGTCCGAAGACTTCTTCTTGATCTCGTGCCGCGCTCGTTTGTACTCTGTGCAGAGAGCGAGAGAGCGGCGCTATGACCAGGTTTCTGCCAGTGGGGAGCTGGAGGGCGCGGCGGGGCCCGGACCTACCTTTTGCGTGATCCTTGTCCAGCTGGTTGGCCGACTTCTTCCAGTCCTCGATGCGCTCCTGCAGCGGGTTGATGAGGCTCTCCAGCAGCGCGCTGTGGGCGACGGAAGGCGGGTCAGGGCCAACCCGGGGTCTTCCCGCGACCCCCGCCCCCGGCGCGAACGCACTCACTTGGTGAACTGCCGCAGCTTGGTCTCGATGCTGCGGTGGCGCATGCACATGCGCGTGAGCGCCGAGCCGATGTCCCGCGTGGCCCCTGGGGGCAAGCGCCGCGTGGGCGGGGCGGCCGGGCTCCTGCAGGCCCAGCCCGGGCCACGCGGGGGCGCGTCCTACCCGCGAGCCGAGCCTGCAGCCCGCCGGCCCCGAAGTCCCCAGCCTGCGACCCCACCGCCCGCACAGCTCCCGGCATCCCCATCTGGCCGCCCAGCCGTGCCCCGTTCTGCGACTCCGCTGCCCTGGCAGGAGAGCTGATCTTTCTCTCCAAGTGGTCAGGCCAAAAGCTGTCCCCGAACCCCAGACGGGAGAGGCCCACACCAAAGACGGGTCAAGGAGCCAACAAAACCCCTCCCTCCCTCCCTCCCAGGATCCCCTCCAGATGTGCCCAGATGCAGGCATGAGGGTGCCAGCAGCTGCCCGTCACCTTGGTCTCACCAGCCAAGGAGCAGGGGCCCCCGGTCCCCACTGCTTGTACCAGAAGGTCGCGGAGCTGCCAAGGCCAGCAAGGGAATCTTCCCCTGCCCCGTGTGTGCCCCGAAAGGCAGACAGGGAGAGAGCCACAGACTCACCTACAGAGTGTGAACACTGGCTGAGGGGTCAACCCAGCCAGCCGGCAGCAAGACAGGCGTGCCCCCCTCCCCCCCGCCCAGAACATCCCTGTTGTCTGTCACCCGCTCCTGCTTGGTGACGCGAGGCTCACTCTCCAGAGAGCCCCCTCCACGGGCGAGCAGGACCCAAGGTCCCGACTCTGGGCCCGGGTCCTCTCGGGCTCACACCCACTCCGCCGTTCTGCGTGCAAGCCCAACCTGCGGCCGCGTGCCCTCCCCACCTCGCGTGTTGGTGGCCATGTCGGCCACTTTCTGGAAGGCGTCCAGGAAGGCCACAGCAGCCAGCACGGTGGTCCTGGGGAGACGGGCGGGGGGCGGTCAGTGGAGGGTGGCCTCACGCCCTGACCTCTCCCCAGCTGGGGCACCCTCACCTCAGCTGGGAATGCAGCTTCGTGGCCTTGGAGTTGAAGTCCTCCCAGATGGGGTAGGAGCTCTGTGGAGGGGACGGGAGAGGCAGTGAGCCGCCACGAGGGGCCCCCTGGGCCGGGCCCCCTCATGCCCGGTCTAGACCCCGGGCCGTGTCTGAGAAAGCAGCCTCACCCCTGTGGAGAGGGGGCTTCCGGGGCTCCTCTGGGGGCAGACACAGGCATGAAGAAGGCCTGGCTCCAGAAACAGGCACCTCTGCCCGCCCGCCCTGTGCTCCCAAACGCTCAGGAACCCCAGCCACTGTGAGCAGCGGTGGCCCACATCCTCAAGGGGGACGGAAGCAGTGAGAGGCAGGCCGCATCTCCTTGCGGGTGGGAGGGCATGGGGGGACTGGGCGGGCCACACGAGGGGCACTGTGTCCCCGGACAGAGCCCTGGACGGTCCGCGTGGCCTGGGGGCAGAGGCACCGTGAGCCGTGGGGAGCGCGAGACATGCTGGATCTGAATGAGTGCCCCGTGCCCCGGAAGCTGCTGCCAGCCTGACCCGCCCATCGCAGGCCCCGGGGGACCACGGCTGCTGCGGGGCCTGGCCAGCCTGCCCGGGACCGTCAGGCCCAGGCTGAATGGGGCCTTGTGCGGCCAACAGGGCCACCTTTCTCCACCCCCGGTTCCCCGCCCCTCCTGGGGACACAGTGTGGCCTTTATCCCAGCCTGGCTCAAAGCTCTGAGCTGGGAGGGGGTTTCCCAATAGAGAGGCTGGGCTCCTGACGATCAAGTTGTCCAGTGTGATCAGAGGGCTTTTCTGGCTAATGGGCCTCCCATGGCTGTTGGGTCCCAGCCCAACGGCCCTGTGGAAGGAAGCCTTGATCCTTGAAGAAGAACCCCAGGTCAGCGAGGCCCCAAGGTTCTTCTGACCTTCCCTTCCATGTGGGATGGGGTGCTGGAAGCCGGGGCTTTTCCAGTGGGAAGGGGGAAGGCGCAGACCCCAGTGCCCAAGGCCTCAGCGGGGAGGCTCTGCCAGGCTGGAACCCCAGGGAGGCCAGCCTGCTGGAGTGGGAAGGACAGGGCAGCTTCTGGGAGCCTCAGAAACACCCTCCCCTCCCAGTCCAGCCCAGCCAGTGCCCAGGGAAAGCAAATATTTGAGAGGTTCACAGGCTGGGGCGGGAAGGCGGAGGCTGTGGGTGGGCGGTCTGTGCGGCACAGCCTAGGGTGAAGGAGCCTGGGTCTCCCCTGGCTCTCCTGAGGACTTGGCACCACCCTGCTCAGCACCCCCAGCCCGAGACAAGGCCGTGGGGGCAGGGGTGCAGAGGCAGCGGTCCTGGGAAGGCGTCTCAGCCCCTTGGCAGCCTCTATCTGAGAGCCAGGGGCTGGGAGAAGCAGGGGAGACAGGACCCCACTGAAGTGGCACCCTCACAGCCCCCAGGCTCACTCCATCCCCGGCCCTCCCAATCTCGGTCCTCCCGGGGCAGAGGGGACAGGGTGGGGGTTGGGGGCCAGGCCCGGCCCCTCCTCAGCAGGTGGACAGGAGCTCCTGGCCTCTAAGCGCCCACTGGGAAGTCATGATGAGCCCAGAGGCGAGCTCGAGGGGCCGGCGCCCAGGGGCGACCCCTCACGCGGGCTGCGCCCGTCTGTCAGGCAGGCTCGAGGCCTCGGGGCTCGTGGTCTTGATGGTGAGAGGGACTGTGACTGGGGTCAAGAGTGTGGTGGGCCAGGCGCCTGGCCGAGCCCTCTCACTGGGGTCACACTGAGTCCTTACAGCAACCCTTTGAGGTCATCACTGTCATCACCCCCATTCTACAGATGAGGAAACTGAGGCTCAGAGAGATTAACTGGCTTGTTCACGGCTACCGAGTGTGGGGGTCAGGCTCTGACCCCAGGCCTGACTGGTCGCTGCATGGCAGGAACACCCCCTTTACTTCGGGGTCTGGAAGGTGAGTATCTGGGTACCCAGGGTGGGGAGGGGTGGGGACCCCAGTACTGGGAGAGGAGCGGGCGGCTCTGGGGGGGCAGTCACACGCTCGTCAAGGGGGTGCTCCGGTGGGCAGGCCCCGGGCTGTACAGGTGAGTGGCCCAGACTGCACCCCGGGAGAGGGGCTCTGCGGGAGGCTCCCCTCTGCGCCTGTTTGCTCCCCTGAGAGATGAGCGCGGGAGCAGGCCGGTGTGAAGGCCGCCTGGGAAGCACCAGCTCACGGCCCGGCACACAGACAGCGCTTGGCTGGCGCTGCGGACAGAGTGGACACGCAGTCTCTGCCTCTGCCACCCGGCCGGGACCTGCGTGACACTGCCCACTCTTGGGGGCAGGCAGGTTGTGACCCCGTTTCCGGAAGGTGCAGGCCGAGCCCTGGAGCTGCACCCAGCCCTGTCATCCCGGGCAAGTCCCTGCCCCTCTCTGAGCTTCGGGGGGCATCTGGGCTGCTTAAATGAGGCGGAGCAGGCAGGGAATGCTCCCGGGGCCCCTCTGCCCTGAGCTGTGCCCCCCAGGCCTCAGGTGCAGCCCCCCTCCCCTCTTCGGCCACCCCCCATGCCAGGCTCTGGGCCTGCAGCCCTGGGTGGGCTCTTGCGGGGCCTTGCAGGCAAGTTCCGTCTCCTCACCCTGGCCACCTTCCTCTGTGGAAACCCCGCTGCTTCTGTGGCTCAAGCCACTGGGCGAAACAGCGGAAGCCATCCCCCAAATCCAGATGACCGGCCTCCAGGCGGCCCGCGTCCCTGCCCTGTCCCTGGCCCAGACACAAGCCTGTGTCACAGGCGGGGGACTAGTGGGGCTCAGCATTCCGCCAGGTGGAACCTCTCCGAGTTTGCCTCCCCACGTCAGAAAATCCCGAGCCGCTTGCTACAATCTGGACCCATCTCCTTCGGTCTCATCCCCAAGTTCCTCGCAAATTGCCTGGAGGCGGGGAGACGGTCCTGCCCGCTTCTCTGAGCGAAAGCGGTGAGGATGCCAGCAGGACAAGGTGCGGGAAGGTGCCCCCCCGCCAGCCCTGGGAGTGGCCGGGGAGGGTGGTCTGGAACGGAAACCTGGTGCCAAGGCTGTGACGCTCAGAGGGCAGCAGGGTCTGCTGAAGGTGCCGGGAAGCCAGGACTCGGGGGCCAGCAGAGGGCTTGGAGGTGGAGCTGGGGGGACGGGGTCTCAGGGGAGCACCCCGTGTGGGGCACTGAGGGGCACCGATGCACGCTGCCAACCCTGCAGTTCTGGGGGAGGGTGGCCCCGGGTCTCCTGGGGGTGGGGGACACAGGGATCTGGCAGCCCCCCTGAAGGCCTGCCTGGGCACTGTGGTGTGTCCTCCCAGGGCCTGCGATGTCACTGTAGGATGCCAGGCTGTGCACTGGGGAGGGTGACAGGCCGGGGGGCTCTGAGGAGTTCCCCATTCCCTCCTGCCCGGCCACCCCGCCCTAGAGCAGAAGGGGAGAGGCGCGGCCTGTCATTGCGGCTGGCCCTCCTCTCTGCCCAGTCAGCTGGGCCACTCCGCCAAGCCCCAGCCTCTTCGGGGGCGAGGACCCCCTCGCTCCCCGGATCAACAGTGACGGGTGAGGTCACAGGCTGTCCAGCAGTCTCCTTAGTGACCTTGAGCCATTCCCAGCCTCAGTTTCCCCACCTGGTGAGCCAGTGTGGGCCAGGAGGTGGTGGCCCGCTGCAGCCTGACCTTGGGCCATCCGGGAGAGGGGCTGGAGCTGAGAGCCTGGAGCAGCAGCAGCCCTCCCCTGGGGCTGCTCCCTCAGCCCCACCTTCTCCCTCCTCCCCCCAAGGTGGGTCAGAGGCCCTGGGGCCTGGGGCACTCATCGAGCAGACCGTGGAGTCCAGGAGCTTGTTTGGGACGCGGGCGGCAGGCGCAGAGGCGAGGCTGGCAGGGAAGGAGTTAACGGTTCCCTGCTTTATTATTTTTCGCTGCTTTGGCGGTGACAGCATTGTCTGGGCTCCGGGGCCGTCGGGGGCGGGGAAGTGGGGCACGAGGGTGGTAGAGGGCGGAGGCCGGAGAGACCCTGGACCCTTTAAAGGGGCGTGAGTCGCCCCCGGAGCCAAATCCCCATTCTTGGTTTGGGGGTCTGGGGCGCGGGAAGCCCGCGTGTGCGCAGGCTCAGGTCGCGACCCCAAGGGGGCGCTGCGACCCGGGCGACCAGGGGCACGGACCCCGGGTATCGCACGGACACCCAGACACACGAGCGCCCACACCCCCCACGACGGGCGCCCGGAGAGCAGGGCGCACGGCAGACGCAGGCCAGACGCGCTCAGACAAGGGCACACAGATGCGGGGCCGCTCCGACACGGCGGGACGCGGCTGCCCGCCGCCACGCGTCCCCAAAGGGGACACGCACCCGCGCCGCATCCGCGCCCGTTACCTTCATGTCGTTGACGATGGCCTGGAAGAGCCCGCCCAGGGCGCCGCACTCCTTCTCCGCCGTCTCCATGCTCGGGCCGGGCGGCGGCGCAGGCAGGGCGCTGGGACCCGCGCCGCGGCGGCTGTCGCTCCGAGGCCGGGCCGGGCCTGGCGCCTCCGGGCCGCGCTCAGCGGCCGGCCGCGCCGCGCTCGGGGGTCGCGGGCCGCCGCGGGGCGGCGCGGGCCATGTCGCGGCGGGGCTGGCGGACGGCGCAGGGGGCGCGGCGCGGGCGGCGGGCGGCGCAGCCTCGGCGCGGGGACTGCCGCGGCGGCCGTAACCCGAGCGCGGAGGCCGGGGTGTCACGTGGGCGCGGGGGGCGGGCCGCGGGGAGGGGTCTGCGGGGAGGCCGGGCGGGCGCCGGCCCATTCACCGCCCGGAGCCCGGGCTTTGAAATCCGAGCCCGGGCGCGGCCAAACTGGCAGTTCGAGCAGGCCCGGCGGGCGCAGGCGCCGCCGCGATCCGGGGGCGGTGCTGCCTGGCTTCCCCGCGGGGGTGGGGCCGGCGGTTGGGTGCCGCCCCGGGAAGGGGCTCACCACCAGGCTCCGGCCTTTGGTCAAGGGTCGGGGGTGTGTGTCTCCCCGCGCTTTCAGAAGAGGGGAGCAAGCTGAGGTCCTGGGGCGCATCCCGTGGGGTGGATACACCACACTTAGCAGGGGCGTACGGTGTCCCGGAGGCCGCCCGCCTTGGGACATTTTATCCCCAGGACAGGAGTTTGGACCCTCCTCCAGAAGTTCTCTGGCTCCTTTTCCAAGTAGGGCCCGTGCTGATGCCACCTGCGCGGGGTGCCCCAGGCCGGGCCTCTGTGGATGGTGGGCTCCAATCCTCAGGGTTTGGGGCCGTGGGACCAGCAGGACAGAGGCGAGCCCTCCTCCCCTCTCTGATGCCTGGGTACACACGTAGGATGCGCATGTGTGTGCACGTGGGCCATGATGAATTCTGCCTGTCTTCCTGTCCTGGAGATTCCAGGGGGGGAAACCCACCCTCCGGGGCCTATGCTGAGCCTCTGGGGAAAAGCCCACCCAAGGCCTTTCTCTCCTACTCCAGGGCCCCACGAGAGCCACCTGGGAGATCAGTGGGCCTATCTGAGGCTTCCCAAAGCCTGGGGGCATGAGAATAGGTCTCTAGGATCGCAGCAAGGTCCCAGGGCAGCTGAGCATCAGCGGGGCGGGCACCCGTGGGAAGGAGCAGGCCAGGCGTGGGTGGAGAGTTTTCTGTCACTTCTTTATTGGGGCTGGGGTGCGTCCTTCATACGAATCTCTGTGCTGGTCCCTATGTGCACACAGACGCATATACATGTATGTACACACATCTGCATGAGGTCAGAGCTCTGGTGGGCTTGGGGGGTGTCAAGCTCTTTATAAGAGAGCGTTAGAAAGAACCCGATTCCAGAAAACGGGGATGTCTGAGGTTGCGGCCCCACCCTGGTGGGAAGCCAGCTCTGTCTGATCCCAAGTGCAGCTGGCTGTGCTGGGGGCCCAGGGCTGGGCTGAGAGCAGCATGGTGGTCAGCGCCTCCAGCCCACCACCCTGCCCCCGAGGCAGAGCCCTGGGTGCCGCGGGGAGGAGGCCTGCAGAGCCCCAGTGCTCACGGCCCACTCCGAGGGCCGGTCTCCGCGCCAGGCCGTCAGAGGAGCGCCCTCCGGTCCGGGTGGTCCCCGCGCCCGCTCCGCTGGTGTCTCACGTCCAGGTGCTGCTTCTGGACCCGCTCGAAGTGCTGCAGCAGCTCCGCGTAGTCGATGCCCGGGGAGTCTGCTTTCTGCGACCTGGGTGCCACCTTCACACCGTCTCTGTGCAAGGGGGCAGAGGGGCTCAGCGTCAAGGCCTGAGTGCAAGTGGGGGCTGCCGGAGGGGGCCACAGGCTGGTGGAGCCCAACCTCGGGACACGTGTCCCTCAGGCCCGACAAACCCCCAACTGTTCGCCCCAAAGAGTGGAGTGCTCCAGAGCACCCCCTCCCCCACAGCTGGTGGGACCAGTCAACACTGCCGCTTGGATAAGGCCCTCAGCCTGTGGGCTGGCAACGGCGCCCAGAGCAGGCATCACATCGGGAAGCATTTCCTGTTTATGAGTGGCTCCCTTTGGGGTGAAAGCCAGGGCCAGCAGCCAGCCAGGAAGCCAGCTGGGGCCTGGAACAGGGTCCAGGGAGACGGGGGAGGGGCAGGGCTGAGGCCGGGGACCACAGGGATGGCCGAGGTCCACTGGCCCTCCACTTGGCAGGACATCTGTTTTTGAGCTCTGGGGCCCAGGGGCCCGCAGTCACTCTGTGCCTGGGGAAGGAGAGCTGGTCTCACCGCGGGGCAGCTGGCGCCTCTGAGAACTCCTCTTGTGAGTGCCCGCCCAGCTGCCCCGTCCTGTAGCACGGTGCTGCACTGCGCAGCTGCAACACCAGACGTGACGGGGGGAAGCTGCCCCGTGTTCAGTCCCAGCCTAGGTGCCCAACGGGGGCCACTGCAGCCACAACCATGTCCCTTTGGGGCCCAGCAACTCAGTCCGCTTGGGGGAGTCACAGCAGTGCTTCATTCAGATGGACCCCTCACTGATGAACCTGGCGCCTGGTGGGGCGCAGTCCACCGATGGTCAGAGCCTGGAAGGTGCCTCTGAGAAAACACCAGGACCAGGGGCAGCGGGAACTCTTCCCATGGCTGGGACGCCATCCAGAGCAGCCCGGACCCCTACTCAGCCTGTTCCCTCCCTGACAAAGACACACAGCCTGAAAACACCTTGGAGTGTGGCTGTGGCTGCTTCTTTCCTGGGCCCACTGGCCCAAAGATGCTCTGCTTAGCTGATCAGCTCACAGTCGTCATGAGAGCCCTTCACCAGGGTATCCAGGCTTCAGAGTGCAGAAGCGGATCCTTCCCAGACCACATGGATCTGCCTCCAGCGAGGCCAAAATGAGGGAGAAGAGTCTTTGAGGGGCTGTCTGCTGGGGTGAACTATTAGTTCCCCCCAGAGCTGGGCCTCGGGCAACACTGGTTCAGCAAAGCTCACAAGGAGCTGAGCTGGGTTCGTTCTCGGGGGCCAGACTGTGGGCAGCATTCCAGGCTCCGGCTGCAGTTTTCCGCTCCCTTGGGAAAGCAGAAGGGACATCCCTGGCACAGTATTCCTGGGGCCCGGGTGTCACTGCCACAGGGGAGCAGCTCCCCCTTCCGAGGAGGCTGAGGGACACCCTGGAGCCCTGACCCCAGGGGGCGACCAGATGCCACCCACCCATGTAGACGGAAGACGGGGAGATGGGCAGGCCAGAGATGCTGCTGAAGTGCATCGTCTGAGGCCGGCACCCACTGGCCGTGTGCTCCTCCCCCCAGCACTCTTCGCATTAGATGCAGAGGGGCTGAGATTAGGGGTTGCCAGGGAGATGCCAGCGACGGCGGCAAATCCCGGGTGCTGTGCACAGATGTGGCTGGGCGGGCGGGGGTGGGGGGCTGGGCCTCCCCTTGCTCCCGCGCCCCGAAGGCAGCAAGTCCTGCCCCTCCCGTGACTCAGCCCCCTGCGGCCAGGCCCTTCTCCGCCCGGGGTCTTGGGAGCAGGAAGGGCTGTGTCTGGGGGTGGGGGGCTCCTCTGACATGGAGGCTGGGAAGGAGGCTCGCCCCACTGTCGCCCCCTGCCAGTCCAGGGTGTGGCCGCTGCTCAGCCCTTCGTGTTCCCTGTATGTTTATGACCCTCAGGCCGCGAGTGGCTGAGGGACACCTGGCCAGCAGCGCGGGGCTGGGATTCCAGAACCCAAGGCCAGCCCTCGCTCTTGCCACCATGCACCTGTCACCCGGCTCCTGGCGGGTGAGTGTCACCAGCTTCTGCTTCGGAGGCTCCCTCTTGCCTCACAGAGGAGACAATGGCCCAGAAGCCTAACTGGTGGCCAGGGTCCCCAAGCCCTCAGCCCACAGCGGGGTGCAGGGGCAAGGAGCTGCCAGGGCGACCCTAACACCCTAACACCCATCAGGCACTGGCGAGGCCAGCAGAGGCCAGGCCAATGAAGCACAGTACAGGCCCAGGGGCTTTGAGTCCCAGCAGCCAGAGGTGCTCCAGCTGAGGGAATAAAACCCACACCTAAACCCATGGCTGCCCCCGTCCCCCAGGGCACCCCGAGTGCTGAGTGCCACCTCCTGAGGGTCACCCAGCGGTGTCACGAGCAGCTGGGCCTTGGCCTGGGGGCTCTGGCCCCCCGAGAGGCCTGGGGCAGGCAGATAGCCCACTGGGGACTGCACGTCCAGCCCCAGTCAGGTTGGGGGGGTGGTGCCCCAGGCCCTGCAGGACAGAGGGCACAGGGGCATCTCAAGGCTGCCTGCGCCCACCGCAAGGGCAAAGGCCTGAGGCCCCTTGCGGGAGCGAGGCGCCTGGCCTGCCGAGGGGCTCGTGCAGCCTGGGAGGGAATTCTAGACGCACAGGGCATCTGGTGCAAGCTGGGTGCGCTCCATTCAGCGTAAATCTTCTCAGTAGCTCTGCTTGTTTCCATGGCGACCTGACAAGTGAAATTTTCCATCTCGGATGCCAAATGCCTGTGGATGAGGCAAAGCCTCCAAGGGTTACCAAATATAGACATGACCCAACAGGCTCGGGGGCCGGGCCAGCCGTGGGCTCAGGGTGGGAGTCTGGACACCCCCGGAGGCTGGCGTGGGGGCCTCTCCAGGCAGCCAGCCTGGGACCTGTGCTGCCTGTGGACAGGTCGAGAGCAGGGTGGCCATGTGTGCACCCTTGCTTCTCACCCCACTCGGGGGCAGGGAGGGTCCGAGGCGTCCCAAGGCAGGCCGTGGCCCAGGGCTGTCTCTCTGCTGCACGTGGTGGGGGCTGTCTGAACCTGGGAGGGACCCCCTGCAGCTCTCTCACCATGTGCTCCAGGCGACACAGTCTCCGAAACGGGGCATGAAATCCTCCCTCTGCACTTTTTGTTTGGGTCACTCCAGCACGCGCTCAAATTTTTTGACAAACTCAACCCAACTACCTACAACCTTCTACAGTGCCTGCAGTGATGGGGGTGTGAGGCGGAGGTCAGGGAGGGCCCAGGTCCCCCCTGTCCGCGAGCCGGGCACTCACTCGGTCTGCAGCAGCTCGGGGTTGGGGACGCACTGCAGCCGGTGCGACAGCAGCTGGAAGGCGCTGCTCTGTGGCAGCAGCATGAGCAGCCCATACAGGGCCTTGATCAGGTACGGGTGGCTCTTCACGTCCAGCAGCTGCAGGCGTAGGTCTGCGGGAGGGCGGAGGAGGGGGTCAGGGAGGGCAGAGGTGGGGGTCAGGGAGGGCGAAGGGTGGGGGTCAGGGAGGGCGGAGGCGGGGGTCAGGGAGGGCGGAGGTGGGGGCCAGGGAGGGCAGAGGCGGGGGTCAGGTCGGCTCTGATGGCACCGCAGCCTGGCCAGGGGGCCAGACCAGTGGCTGGGCTCCTCGCATGCCTGCCCCCGCTCCAGCGGTGTCTGAGCTGTCCCCGTGATCATGTGAGATCAGCCTTTCCCTGCCTGCTGTCCAACCTTCCCGACAGTCGCCTCAGCCTGACAACCCCCCACACGCCCACTGCTCCCTGGCACCGAGGGGCCTGGGCTGGAGCGCGACGGACCCCCGGGCCCGCTCCACACGTGCGGCATAGAGTGCTGTGAACAAGTGAGCCGGAGAGAGGCTGGGCTGGCGCAGCTTTGAAGGAGAGCAGGCTGGGGAAGCGCTTTGGTGTGTGTCTGAACACAGCGAGCCCAGCAGTGTCTGGGGGACGCCTTGGACATCCGCAGCAGATACCTGCCCTGCCCACACCGTGCCAGATGGGAGGGGCGCAGCCAGGCTCTGCCCAGCACGATCCCAACTAGACGGGACCACGCGGCTTTCCTGAGCCCTTCCAGGGACTCACTTGCTTCTTTCTGGTGTCTAAGGCCCAGTCTCGAGGATCCTCGGTGGAGGACAAGCCTCACAGCCCTGGAGACCACGGCACCCGGCAGCTCCGCGCGGGCCTTGGGGCCAGGCTGCGGCAGGACGCGGGGGTCTCCTGCAGCAGCCCCCCCACCCCAGGCCCAGCAGCGCCGGCTCCAAACCCCGTCCCTGCTCTGGCCCTGGGCAGAGCAGTCACCACAGGGCTTGAGGCTGCCGAGGGTGGGAACGGGCCTAGGCAGGGCCAGCTGTGGACCACTCTGCTGCTGTCCCTGCGCGAAAGCCCTGGGCCTGGAGAGGTGTTCGCGGCTTCTCTAGGGTTAAGCTGGACCTGCCATCGGGGAGCACAGGCCAGGCTGCTCTGGGAGGCTTCTGAGAAAGTGAAATGTCAGTCTAGTGGCCGTCTGGGGTACGCTCTGATGCCCTCCGCTGGAACAAGGTCTCCCTCCCGCTCATGTGTCTGTCACCGAGACGGCGGCTGTGTAGAGAAACTGCCTTCTTGTTTGGATGGGGGGTGGGCAGCCTGCGGCCCCTGGGTCGCCTTTGGGCTCCAGGGCTTGGCCTGAGTAGGTCAGGGGTGCTGCCCAAGCACAGGGCCTGGGTGCTGGGCTTGGGAGGAAGCTGGCTGTCAGCAGGGCTGCCTCCCGGCTTCACTTCCACACTGTAAGCACGCGGGCTGCATTCCGAGCCGCCTGCTTTGGGGAGCAGGTACTGGATGAGGTAAGGCCCCAAGAGCCACGCTCGCCAGGGCTAGCTGCCCCTCCTGCATACTCAGCCCGGGTGTTACACTCAGCGCCTGCCTGTCAGCTGCCGGCGGATGCCGGCTCTGCTCTGCAGGGACAAGGGGCTGGCTCCTGGGCGCTGGGGAGCGCACCCTCGACAGCCGCCTCGCCGGCCCCAGGTGGTTCTTGCCAGCGCACAGGCAGGTTCTGATGCCCTGTTCCAGCCGGCCTCCTGAGCCCTGTCCTCCCATTCTCACATTCCTGAAGTTCCAGAAGCGCCCCTGGGCGCCTGCCCGCGCCCCTTCCCTCCCCAGGGGCAGAGAGCCGCTCTCTGAGCCTGGCTCCACGGGCTCCCTGCCGGACGGCGCACGCTTACATGTGAAGATGGGGCACTCGATCAGCTGCACCAACTTGTCCACCTCCGTGAGGAAATCCACGGTGACCTCCAGGTCCCCACTGCAAGGGTGGTCAAGGAAGCCTCACCGCTGGCCAGGGCAGCCTGCCTCTCTGAGGGGCTGGGGTGGGGGTGTGGGGGGCGCTGGGCCCCGGGGCAGCCCGCCTGTCTGAGGGGCTGGGCTGGGGGAGTGGCCCCAGGGCTGACCTGGCGCATGGAGCATGCAGCCCCCGCCCCAGACCCTGGCTCCCGGGCTCAGGCCACGTTTCCGCCTGAGCGGCTTCGGGACACAAAGCACAGTGGCCTGTTCCCTCTGCCTTTCCGCCCCTCCAGACAGAGCTGGCAGGACGGTCCCCGCGCTCCCTCCTGCTCCTCTCCTCTGCACCCGCCAGACCCGTTCCCGCCTGAGTGGCCGCGAGCAGGGCCGAGGGGCAGACGGAGGTGTGACGGCATGCGGGCACCAGGCAAGGCCGCGGCAGACCCTCCTTCCTTACCCCAGTTCTCCACGCCTCAGAGGAGGAGGCCAATTCTGCCTCCTACTAGCTGTCTGATCCAGGTCACACACCACGCAGTCAGAGAAAGCTGGGCTGCTTCACAGTGTTCCAAACAAAACCTGACCTTCCTCTGAGATTGGCCTTCCTCTGAGATCGGCCGACCCCAGGCCCTGCGGCTGCTCCGCTTCTCCCGGTCACATCCTCTGCGGGGCTCGGCGGCCCCCAAAGGGCCCTGAGCTCAACTCCTGCCGTCCGACCGCCCCGTCCCCGCGCCAGCACTGGGCTGAGGACACCCTGCCTCTCTCCTGGGGCTCCCTCACCTAAGCACGCAGCCTTCCCGACCTCTGGCTTGCGACATGACCCCGGTTCCTCAGCTGCGTCCCTCACTGCCTCACGGGCCCTGAAGCCACAGGCCGGAGGGGAGCCTGGGGGGGTTCCGCTGGGACCGGCCCCCACCGCCCCGAGGCTGGGCGGCAGAATGGTGAGCGAAGGATACAACTTCTGGATGAGGTCGTAGGCGTGCCTGTAGTTCTGGGTGAGGAAGCAGAGCGACACGGTGGTGACGGGGTTGTGGCACCAGGAGCGATAGAGGCAGCAGAACAGGTTCCGGCTCTCCTACGGGAGGAGGGGGATGAGGGAGTGTGCGCGGTCAGCAGACCCCGCCCGGGCCCCGCCCCACCATCCGTGCCCCCACCCCGCCCCCGACCCCCCCCACCCCCGGCCCGGGCCCCCGCCCCCCATCAGTGCCCACACCCCACCCCGGACCCCCGCCCCCCTCCCCCGCCCCCCATCCGAGACACCCCCCCGGGACCCCGCCCCCCATCAGAGACACCCCTCCCGGGCCCCCACCCCCTCATCCCAGACACCCGGCCCGGGCCCCCGCCCCGCCCCCTGACACCCCCCACCCCCCGCCCAGGCCCCCACCCCCCATCCGTGCCCACACCCCGCCCCCTGACCCCCCGCCCGGGCCCCCGCCCCCGATCCGTGCCTGCCGCCCCCTCCCCCGCCCCCCCATCCGAGACACCTCACCCGGGACCCTGCCCCCCATCCGTGCCCCGCCCCCCGATCCGTGCCCCCCCACACCCCATCCGTGCTCCCACACCCCCCATCCATGACCCCGCCCCTCGCCGCGGGCCCCTTGCAGGGCACTGGGGGCCAGCGCGGCACCCAGGGCTGTTATGTGGCAGCCCAGCCGGAATGAGCCCTCGCAAAGGAAACGCTCCTCCTCAGACCCTGTCATTACTACTGGGCCCACAGAGCCACGTGCTGTGGTCGCAAGGGCCTGCCGGCAGCGAGCCTGGCCTGTGCGCTGGGCTCCTGGCTCGGCAGATAACAGCAGTCGCCCTCCCAGCCCTCCACGGCAGGAGCTGGGGGGCCGTGGAGGCCTGGGTGCCGGCGGGGAGGAAGGCTGCTCAGGGCCCGGCCCCCTCTCCCAGGCAGCGCCTTCCTGTCATCCTCAAAGCCACATCTTCCTTCCTCTGCAGCCCTCCTTGCACCTGAAACCCTGCCTGGAGCGGAGCCCACCCTAGGGAGCGCCCCTGCCCTGAGGAACACCCTACAGGAGGGAGGCAGGGGTGTGGCCTGGCTCATCCCCAGAGGCCAGGCCCCAGTGCCGCCAGGCACAGGCCTGGATGTCCTGGAGACCCCAGAGACCGGCCAGTGCAGGGTCTGAGGGGGAGGGTGGTCAGCACAGTCTGATACAAGCTGCGGAGCCGCCAGCCTGTCCTGGATGAAAGCCAACCCAGGGACCCTCCGCAGCTCAGTCCGAGCAAGGCCTTTGACCCACGTCCCCCAGGGCGGTTTGGCAGAATGGTGAGCACCTCCCTGCTCTCTCTGACCGGCCCTGGTGGGTCCTCACTTAAAACTCCTGGGCCAGACAGCACCATGACACCCTGGCTGACACAGATGTGTCCCTCTGCAGGAGAGGAGGGCCCAGGCCAAGAAGAAGGGTGAGGAGAGCAGTGACGCCCGAACCCCAGTGGGGTTGTATCCACAGGCCCGACCCTGACCGGGTGGCAGAGCCCAGCAAGCACGATTCTACCGGGCTTGCAAGGTGGACTCAGAACCCGAGCCGCTCTGCGTGCACGGGGGCAGTGCCAGGTGGGGTGGGGTGTCAGGGAGGGCACGGACCCTGGAGCAGGGTCCCCAGTCTTCTGCTGGCAGAGCCCTTCACAGTGGGCAGCTCCAAGGACACTCACACCCGTGGCTAGCACTCACATGCAGCCCACCCAAGAGGACCCGTATTTGACACTGGACTGGGAGGCCTCGGGTCGCATCCTTGTCTCCTCCCCGCCAACCTCTGGGGACCGCGGGGCGGGCTGGCATGGCCGCGCCCGTGCGCACACGAATGACACTGGCTGGAGCTCGCAGGTGAGGAGTACCGGGGTCTTCAGGTCCTTGAGCTGGTTTCGCAGCTGGAAGAGTTCAGTGGAGGTCAGCAGGATGGTGTTGAGGGTGTGGACCATGGTCGAGGCGAACGTGAGGTCCTCCTCCCGGAGCAGGATGTCCGCCATCGAGTGGAAGATGCTCTCCGCGTGCAGCAGGAGGCAGAGCTGCCTGGGGGAGGGGCAGAGGGGAACGTGGTTTCCCTGTGCAACAGGAGGCAGAGCTGCCTGGGGGGCGGGGGGCAGAGGGGAACATGGCTTCCCCATGAAGCAGGAGGCAGAGCTGCCTGCGGGGGAGGCGGCTCTGGGCCACAGGCTCGGCGCCCTCTCGCTCATCTTCCAGCTCCCAAGGGAGCCTGCTCTCTCCTGGGCCTCTGGGGGGCCCAAGGGGGCCACTCACAGTGGAGCTGGGTCCACAGCTCCCGGGCACTCCAGAGCCCCACAGGCTGTATTTATCCATCCACCCCAGGCCAGAATGTGAAATCCCAAGAAAGACAGCTGGAGGAATAAGGCTTGGGCTTTTTGGGAAGGAGTCTCCATTTTATAAAAGGGAAAACTGGGAACCCAGAGAACAGAGGAAGAAAGCAGTTTTCCCCGGGTCCCTGGTCCAAGGTGATGTCAACAGTGACACCAGGTCTCAAGGACAGGGCTCAGGGAAGCCTACAGACCTCCCTGGTTTGCCAGTTGCCCACAGAGGCCTGGTCTTGCGGGGACAAGCAGGCCTTCCTGTTGGGAGTCTGGGAATCTCAAGGCCTCTGGAAGCAAGAAGAGCAAACCCAGGAGTCGGCAAAGGCTGGTAAGAAGGGTGGGGTATGGCCCCTGAGCCCTGCCTGCTGGGGGCTGGTGCCAGCATGGCACCCCCTTTCCTGTCTCTCATCCGGGGTCAACGTCTGTTTGCCTGACTCCTGGCCTCAGGCCTGTGGGGACAGGGGTTTGAGGCCTCAAAGGTGCTGAACAAAATGAGCCCCACTTGGAGCCAACGAGCCTCTGACATCTCTGTCTCCGGTCACTGAACATACACTGAACTCAGCATTATCAGGGTCTGGCTTCCTGCTTCCTTCCGAATACCAGCCACGCCCTGGTGCCAGACAGGAGAAGATTCTTTTCCACCCCTGGCTCCAGAAAAATCCCAGAGCATTTGGTAACGGAGAGGCCAAACCACGAAGTGCAAAGAGCAGGCAGGCCGTCTCCAGCCTAGGCCCAGCTGGAACCAGCAGGCCCGGGCCAGAAACCACCAAAGAAATGGAAATAAAGCTGTTGGGGGCGGCGGGGGGGGTGGGTGGGTGGAGGATGGGCCTCGGCGCCCGGGCCTAGTGCTCCTGACCAGCTGCGTGACCCAGTGTGTCTGTGGGATAGTTTCCCCACCTTCCAACTGGGGGTGATGCCTGCCTGTACCGTGGGGGCGGCTCAGAGGGCACCGCCCAGACTCCCGATCGCCTGTGCGGCGCGCGGTATGTGGGACGGGACCCCTGGCTGGGTCCTGCGCTGGTACCACGGGTGGCCCTTCGGCAGAGCACGGACGGCGCTTCCGTCCCCTTGTGGCCCTCCCAGCCCGAGACGGGCCCCCTCTCCAGGGCCGTGGGAGAGAAACGGGGCAGGAGGGCAGGGCGGGAGGAAGGAGCGCTTTCTGACAAATGGTCACAAATGACCGTCGCCCGCAGCTGCCGCCGTCTCCATGACAGGGGCCGACAGCTGAGGCTGCTGCCAGGCAGCGCTCCCCGGGGACCCAGGCCCGGGAGGGGGGCCTGCGGCAGCCGGAGGACAGCCAGGGCGGGTGCAGAGGGACCAGCAAGGGGGTGGCGAGGCGCGGAGGCAGGTGCCACGGCCTCCCGGCGTCCCTAAGAAGCCCCGACTGCAAGGGGGCCTCAGAAGGTCAGGACAGCAGAGCGCTCAGTACGTCCGCATCACCACGCCCTCCTCCTTGGGGCTTTCAGTCACCTTCGGCTCCTCTCTGGCTGGCACCCTCGGGGGCTGCGTCTGGGCCGGCGGATGTCTTCAAAGCTGTCTCTGGATGAGTGGCTCCCACACGCGCCTCTCGAGCCCTGGTGGCCTCTGGATGGGCACCGCTCACTTGGTGGCTGCCCTGCCCGCTTGACCAGAAGGCCCTTCAGGCTTGGCAGGGCCACAGCACACCTCCTGGTCTCCCCCTTGACTCAGGCCCCCAGCCTTCAGGGGACATCAGTGCCCACGCAGCTGCTGCAGCCCAAAGCACAGAGTCCTCCATGGCCCTCGGGGCCCCTCTCACCAGGGCTCTGCCTTCAGCGCACGCCTGCCTCCTGGCCCGTCTCGGCCATCCTGCCCGGGGCCACCGGTCGGCCCCTCTCGCCTGCTCAATTCCAAGCCACCTTCTAATCAGACTCCCTGCTTCTTTTTTCACCCTCCGTGCCCCAATGGGGGTGCTTCTTAAAAAGTGCTAATTATGGATTTCCCTGGTGCCGCAGTGACTAAGAATCTGCCTGCCAATGCAGGGGTCATAGGTTCAATCCCCAGTCTGGGAAGATTCCACATGCCGCAAAGCAGCTAACCCCAAGCGCCACAACTACCGAAGCCAGCACACTCCAGCGCCCTCAAGACACAAGTAACGAGCCCCTGGGCGGCAACTTCCGAAGTCCGTACACCAAGAGTCTGCTCCATAATAAGAGCAGCCACCGCTATGAAAAGCCTGTGCATCGGAACTAGAGAGCAGCCCCGTTCTCTGCAACTAGAGAAGGCCTGCACGTAGCAATGAAGACCCAGCACGGCCAAAAATAAGGGGCCACTTTCCATTCAACCCTGAGTTTGTGGCGTGACCCGCACAGGCGGGCCAGCCTCCCCGGCCCGGCCCCAGGCTCCCCCCATGGTATCTCCTGAGACCTCACGGAGCCTGCACCCCACGCAAGCAGAGGGGCCCAGCCACACCACCGCAGCGGAAGAGGAGTGGCTTCAGACCCAGGGGCCCGGCTCCCTTCCCCGCTCTGCCTCCTAGGAGCCCGTGGTGAGCGGGCTCGGCTGTCCCCGCAGCGGGCCCGGCAGATGGCGGCCTCACGGGGCTGCTGCGTCATCACTTCTCCACGGAGGCCCCGCCCGCTTGGGCTGCCTGCCGGGCCCTCAAGCAGAGCATCAATAATGGAACACAGCTTGCGAGCATTAAACATTTGCCCATATTTTTTAATACCCACATTAATGTGCTATTCATGATAAGGCAATAGCTTGGAAAATACTTGGGGACAAGGCAGAGAAGTGGGGTGCAAGGGAACCTGGGTGGGGTCTGGGAGGCCACAACCTGGGGGCCCCCTTAGGCCCGAGGAGAGCAGGGGTCCACCCACACCTGCCCTGGGGCGGCCCGCAGTGCACCCCTGGATCCCAAGGACACTCTGCCCCCTCTCCTCCAGCCACCCGCTGCGGCATGGACCACTGTCCCATGCTTCCAGGTCCGAGTTCCCACAGGGGACCCTGTGTCACTCACAGGGGCTCTCAGGGGAGCAGCCTACCTTCCGCTGGCTCTGAAACCCCCAGGTCATGAGAGGGACCGTCACTTTCCCTAACGCACAGACAGAGAGGGGCAGCCTCAAAAGGCCAAGCCAGGCGCTGGGCTGGGAAGGCTCAGGACCAGAGCCCGCCCGCAGGGGCCGCACCACGCTTGCTGGGCTGGTGTGAGCCTCCTCACTGTCCCCCAACCACAGACACCGGCCAAGCACCCACCAGACTGCCCCTGAACGGCCTCAGCCGCGGTGGGAGCTGCTGCCCTGGGCCCAACCTGGCGCCCACCCACAGCCCCTGCTGCAGGTGACCATGGGCCAGAGTGGGCAGGAGGAAGACCTCAGCCGGCCTGGCAGGGGGCTGGAGAGTGCGGGCCGTGCCCCGAGGCCGCAGGTCCTCCCTCTGTCCTGGTGTGGGAAGGCCCCGCGCCGCTTCTTTTCCGGGGACTGGGACCACGCTGGGCCAGGCCAAGTCCTGCTGTGGGGGCCAAGACCCCTGCCTTCCCTGCCGGGCCGAGTGCAGAGCACAGGAGTGGAGACCCTGCTCTCCCGGGGCTCATCCTGTGGGCGGGGGTGCATGGGGCAGGGTGTCTGGGGGAGGCCGTCTTGGTAGTGGGGGTGCTGAGAGAGGGAGGGGACCCAGTCCTTTCGGGACAGAGGGGGCCGGGGGGCAGGCATGGGCTGGCACAGAGGAGGGGGGCGTGGACGGTGGGGACAGCTGGGGGCCAGGCCTGCGTGGAGGAGCAGGGGCCCGAGCACGGGCACTCTTCCTGGGGAGGCATCCTGCTGCCTGCTGCCTGCTGCACAGCGCGCTGGGAAATCTAAAGTCAGCCATGTGGCTCTGGGAGAAGACGGAAGACTTCTTCCCATGACCCCACTCCCCTGCATCCTCCAAAAACAGGACCGGCGAAGCCACGTTCCCCCACCCACGCTGTTGGCCAAGCCTTCCCGGGTCCCCGGGCTCCCTTCCGGTCTCCCTGGCGCCTGTCGCCAAGTCAGGGCATGCTGACGCCCCCGCCACCTGGCCCTGCGGGTTCTGACACCAAGCCCGGCGCCCAGTGCTGGCTGGGAAGCGAAGTGAGCTCATCCTTTCTCGAGGGGCGCTGGGGGCGGCTGCCCGGCCCTCCCCTCCCCACTCCTTGCTCAGGCCTGGCTTTTTGTAGAAAAGCTGAAGCAGACAGTATGTCTGATCCCCGAAGAGAAGGTGCTGGGTGAGCAAGCAGCCTGCAGGGCCCGGGAGTGTCCCCTACCCAGGCCGACAGTGCCGGCTTTGGGACCAGCTGGGGGCACAGCCCAGCCCACTGGTGAGTCTGCCCGAGGTTACTGGTCGGGGGACGTGGGGCTGGCATCAGGTGGACTCAAGAGAAGTTTAAGGGGAAATGGAGGCTGGAGGGCTTTCCTATCTTGACTGTCCCGAGTCACTAGCTACCCGCACAGACGGGGTGGCCAGCAGCTGGCCTGAAAGGGGAGAGCCTGGACTCACCCCACTGGAGCAGGAGGGGACGCTGCTGCTGAGAGACAGGCATAAACGCGGGGGCTGCCTTCTGCTGCCCCAGTCACGCTTAACACAGTCTGTTCCTGCTTCAACCCCTGCTCATTGCCCCACGACGAACAGAGAACTCAAAATGAGCCCCAGCGGGCGTGCCGCCACTCCCTAGGGCCCCTACCTCCCGAGGAGCCGGAGGACCAGACCTTCCCAGGCCCCTCCAGATCTTGAGGAATCGCGCTGTGTTAGCGCCACACGGGGGACAGGCAATGCCAGTGACTTCGTTCAGCGCCTCCTGTCTGACTGGGCCCAACCAATGGTTTCCTGACGCGGGCAGGTCTGTCGCTCACGGAGGCATCCTCTGCGTTCTCCGCCAGCACTGCCCGCCGGGTCCGTCACGCCTCCGTCTCCATGCCGGCCATCCAGCCCGCCCGGCACCCATCTCCTGCCCAGGTTCTGGGCCGGGGGCCCGACCCTGTGAGCTCAGCTTCAGGGGGTGGTGTGGCCCGTGGGGAGGGGCGCGTTGGGCTGCGGGAGGTGAGCAGGCAGGTGCCCTGAGTCAGGCTCCCTGCGAGGCTGCACGTGGAGCGCGCCTTCTCCCGCAGGCCTGGCCTCCCTTCATCTCCATCCCCAGCTGCCAGCACCGCGCATGGAGGGCCAGGCCCTCACCTCCTCTGCCTTTTGGCCCTAGGTCGTGTCCACGGCCCCTCAGTGATCCGAGGCCAATGGAACAGGCCTTTGCCGGGAGCCCCACAGCCGTAACTCTGAAGCGCAGCCTCATGTCAAGCACAGGGAACGCGGGGCCCAGAGTCATTCCCACAGGAAAGGGCCCTCCCGCCTTGCCCTGCCCCTGTCCCCACAGCTGGGATCCTTTAGGAATTTAAAGGGAAAGCGGCTCTCAGGTCGCTGAGACATCTGGATGGGGGAGGAGGCCGTGGGCTCCCTTCTGAAGTTCAGAGAGCTCCCTGCCTCCTCCCCAACAGCCCCCGGCTTCTCTTCCCTTCCAGCTCTCTGCTTCCCAAGTATGAAAGTTGTAAATCTGTTTTATTTATTTCAATCAATCCTCAGCAGTGTGCCCCTCAGGGCAGAGGCAGCCATGGTAACCCTGCCAACTCATGCCTTAAAAATTCATCGTGTCTAATGCAGCCAATGTTTCTGATACACTGAGAAGTTTTTTGGGGGGGTGTGTGATGGGAAGAGAGGGTACAGGAGTTGTTTTTCTAGGTCTTGCTGGGAGTCGGTGCAGTGGGGGTGAAGACAGAGGCGGATAGGCAGAGGCAGAGGGCCGGGAAGGAAGGGGCTTCGGTCCACGCAGCTTGTTTGACCCTGCTACAGAGGGTGTGGCAGGCTCTGGGGGCAGACGCCTGAGCGGGGCTCATCCTGGGACCTTCAGGGAAGGCCTCCTTAGGGCGGGAGGGGCCAAGAAAACCAAGCGGTCTCCTGGAGGTGGCCAGGGCCTCTCTGGAGGCTCAGGGTTTGCTCCAGGGACCACGGAGAGAGGGGGCAGAGCCGGGAGAAGTCTGTTTGTCACTCAGTCGTGTCCAACTCTTGCAAACCCATGGACAGTAGTCTGCCAGGCTCCTCTGTCCATAGGATTCTCCAGGCAAGAATACTGGAATGGGTTGCCATTTCCTTCTCCAGGGGATCTTCCCAACCCAGGAAATGGAACCCAGGTCTCCTGCACTGCACATAGATTCTTTGCCAACTGAGCTACGAGGGAAGCCCAGGAAAGGTGACCCCCATTTCCTCCTTCCCGCCCGTCCACCAGACGCCCCTCTGGCGTGCGTTTCCCGTGTGCCACAGCAGTCTGCTCAAGCCCAGCCCCTGTCCGCTCTAAGTGCCTCTGGCCCCCGACGGGCCTGTGCCCCGACTCAGCCTGTCCCGCCATCTGCCTGTACCCCCGGGGTGCCGGCCCCTGCCGCTCCCTGGGGACATCTCCTTTCACGACCTCGGCTTCCCGAGGGAAGACGCCCCATCGTGAGGGGCCGCTGGGGGCAACGGGAGACGGAGACTTGTGGGCCAGAAGTTAACGACTGGAGGGCGGGGTGGCCCGGCTCACTTTGGTGTGGCACGCAGTTGGCACTGAGAACCGTGTGTGCGCGGGAACCCAGGGAGTCAGGCGGGCTGTGAACCATGCAGGGCTGACCTACAGACAACGTCCGAGTTTGTGTCCTAGAAAGGAGGCTGCACCTTGGTCACACAGGGAGCAGGGCTGGAGGCACGTCAGGGGGCAGGGGTGCGACCTCCTGCCGGAGGCTCTGGGGACACCACGGAAGGAGGGGGAAGCCCCTGGGGGCTGTCTCTCCACGCCCCAAGCCTCAAACCCCAGAAGGTGAAGCCCATGGCTTCAGAACATTTCACCTTTTGAGCACTCCAGGGAGAGGAAAAGAAAGGGATGGGCCGTCGTGGGAAATCCTGTGGTCTCCATGACAATCAGCTCCAGCCAGCCCTTGAGAGGGGCCCTGCCTCTCCCGTCACAGGGATTCCCTTCAAGCTGAATCACAGCTTCCTCAGCGTCGGCCCCACAGGACAGAGGTCTGTGAGTGCTTCCTCCACATCAGGCCTGTCAGATACCTAAAGCCCCTTTCACGTGGGCCAGGAGCTGCTGCAGAGAACGAGGGTGAGGCCAGAGCCTTGTTGAGGTCCCTGTCTGGTCAGCCCTCCCTGGCTCCTGAGCGCTTCGCTGCTGCCTCGCTGTTTGCCCGGCTCACCCAGCAGCTCTGATGGGCTTTTTCGGGAAGATGCAGGGTTTCGGGGGAAGGCGGAGGGCACCCTGACTACAGGTATCACGAGGCCTTCTGATGGACTGGAGCCTGGGTTTCTCCAGAACCTTCCTGTGGCGCTGGGGCAGTTTACCAGCAAAGCAGCTCTTCCCGCCCCACCCTCAGGCTGCCTCTGGGGGTAGTGGGCACGGAGCAGCCACACAGCCATCCCTGGCAGTGGTGACCTGCGCCCACACCGAGTCTGCTCTGCTGGGGTGCTGGCCTGTCTCCAAGGGCTGGGGAGCCCAGTGGGGGCGAGGACGGAACCCATGGGGGTGACCCCACCAGCAGGCCCCAGAGCAGCTGCCGCCTGAGGCCCAGGAGGAGCGGGGGTCTCAGTCCGATGACTCCCATGCTCTGAGTCCAGGCTGAGAGGTCGGGGAAGTGACCCTGAACCCTGCAGGCCTGGAGGCCCACAGGGACCATCAGGAGAACTGCGCGGAACGGTCCTCCCCTCTGAAGCCCTGCAAGAGCCACGCCGCCGGGGCCACGGTGCCGCCGAGCCCCAGACCCAGAGTTCAGGCTTCCTTCCACCGGACAGTCAGCTGGGTGTCACCTGCAGCACAGACCTCTCCTCCTGGGTTAGCCCCTCTTTCCACCCGAGGGCTCCAGCTCCCTGTGACCGGAATGCCTAAGGCACACAGACCTCATGACATGTGCCCTTAATCGTCAGGGTCCCTTGAGGTGGAGGGGACAGGTAGGGGAAGGCGCCGCTGAATCGCTGACACTTCTCCCCTCAAATGGTGGGGGTGACCTTCTGAGCAATGAGGCAGCAGGTGACAGAAGTGCCAGGAGTCAGGGGCCGGATGGACTGCCCTGTCGTCCCTGAGAGTGGCTTGGGGACGCGCCTGCCCCACCAGCCTTCCCGTAAGCAAGCTGCTCTGTTCACACTTTCCTCTACTCCATCCCCTTCTTCCCAAACTAGCCCTTTGCTCCAGGCCAAGGATCACTCCCTGTTGCTTGGTGAGGGGACCACAAGCACCTACAGATGGCAAGCACCTCCTTTCCACCTCAGTCACCCTGGGCTGGACACAGAAGCCTGAGTGTCCCCCCACACTGCCCCTCTCAACGCCGCCTCCAGACTCGGGCCCAGCAGCCTGGTGTTCACATGGTCACCCCACCCAGGCCAGAATGGCCCCCTCCTTAAATTCTTCTTCACCCAAATGGGCTGCCCTTGTGGTGTGGGTCCTAGGCGACCACAGCGGTCCATCTGTATCTCACATTCCCATGGCAACTCCTCCAAGGATGTGCCTTGAAGGGCTCCCATCTGCTCTGGCGGCAGCCTCGGTGCCCGGCCTGTGGGCGCCATACACACCTCCTGTCTCAGAGTCCTGGCTCGGTCAGGTCACACAGTGACCCTCCAGAACCAGGAGGCCCTCCACATCAGAAACAGCCCCTTACTGAGACCCCTGAGCCCAGCTGCACACTGGAGTCACCCGAAGACCGCTGGGGCCTCCAGGAGTAGGTGACGTATATTCCTAACAGGCTTCCCGGTCAGGACTGAGAACCGCCGCCCTGAACTGCTGCCAGCCTGGAGATGTCCCGGCAAAGGGCTGCAGGGCCCAGGCCTGGCTCGGGGCTTTGGCTGCTCTCCTCCTCCCGACCACTCCCCACCTGTCCAGGGCCTGCGTCCTGGCTTCCCCTGAGTTTCTACCTTGTCCCTGCCTTAGGGTCCCAGGTCCTCTGTGCATAGCCCTGACTTGCTCCATTGGAAGGGTGAGAGAGAACTGAGTCCTCAGACCCAGACAGCGTGGCCACCCTGCCCTCAGTCCCCACCTGGCGGCCCTGGGGGGAAGCACAGTGCTCCCCTGGGTCCCCGCCTCGGAGGCCCGGGGGGAAGCACAGAGCTCCCCTGGGTCCCAGCCTCGGAGGCTTGGGGGGAAGCACAGTGCTCCCCTGGGTCCCAGCCTCGGAGGCCCGGGGGGAGCACAGTGCTCCCCTGAGTCCCAGCCTCGGAGGCCCGGGGGGGAGCACAGTGCTCCCCTGGGTCCCAGCCTGGTGGCCCCGGGGGGAAGCACAGAGCTCCCCTGAGTCCCAGCCTCAGAGGCCCGGGGGTGGGGGGTGGGGAGAGGAGCACAGCGCTCCCCTGGGTCCCCTCCTGGAGGCCCTGGGGCAGGGAGGGGGGGAAGAGGGGAGGAAGCACCATGCTCCCCTTGGTCCCCGCCTCAGAGGCCTGGGGTGGGGGAAGCACAGTGCTCCCCTGGCTCCCCGCCTGGTGGCCCCGGGGGGAAGCACAGAGCTCCCCTGAGTCCCAGCCTCGGAGGCCCGGGGGGAAGCACAGTGCTCCCCTGGGTCCCAGCCTGGTGGCCCCGGGGGGAAGCACAGAGCTCCCCTGAGTCCCAGCCTCAGAGGCCCGGGGGTGGGGGGTGGGGAGAGGAGCACAGCGCTCCCCTGGGTCCCCTCCTGGAGGCCCTGGGGCAGGGAGGGGGGGAAGAGGGGAGGAAGCACCATGCTCCCCTTGGTCCCCGCCTCAGAGGCCTGGGGTGGGGGAAGCACAGTGCTTCCCTGGCTCCCCGCCTGGCGGCCCCAGGGGGAAAGTACAGCGCTCATCGTCCCTGCGTGCGCCTCTCCTGCCTTCCTGGCTGCATCTGGCTTCCACAGGAGAGAACCGCCTCCAATCAGGGAGCTGGAACGATTAGTGCCTTTCTGGCCTTCCAATCTTTCGTCTGGGAGTTCTACGGAATTTTATGATCTGAGATCATTTTCTGTAGCTCTTCACAAGTGCCCACTTAAAGGGCACTGAGATAAACGTCAGGACAGACAGGGAAGTGAAACGCTAATACCCACTGCTGGTAACAAAGAGCAAATATCAGAGCAGCCTCGGCGCTTGAGTCTCTTGGACAGCATGAAGAGATCAGAGTGAAAGGGCTGGGAGGATGGCAGGGTCACAGCTGAAGGTATGGGACAAAGAGAGCATGGAGGGGACTGCTTCAGTTCTCCGTGGCCAGATGCAAAGGGGCTTCTCCTATTTGTACCCCCTCCCACCCGCTGTCAGGAGGCTGCAAAAATTCCTTTTGTGATCAGTCATTTTCAGGGAAATTTAAGATGCATGAAATAGGCTTTTCATCTGAATGTCCCTTCCCAGCCCAGGAGATCTTTATGGGATTAAGCACACGAGAATGGGAAACGGCTCCAGATGTGATGGTGTCCTGCAGGTGCCCGAGGAGTCCCAGGTCTCGGTTACAGAGACAGCCCCCTACCTTCCCCGACAGAGTGTGTCAGGCAAGGGGTCCTCCCAGCACCCCATCACCACCCACAGATCACGGTCTGGATGCCGCACACAGACATGGGCGATGGAGTTCAACCCTGACACGGCAGCCTTGCTCAGAGACAGCTGACCCTGAGTCGGCCTGCTGCAGCCTGAAGACGAGAGGGCAGTGTCCTGACGAGCTCGGGATCCTGATGGATCCGCTTGTCAGACGACGGCTGGAGTGTGAGGGAATACAAGGCAAGTGGCAGAACGACTGAGTCTGGAATTCTCTGCCAGAAAACCACAACCTTCACCACAAACAGAATTACACGTTTGTAAATGCAAAGACAAGTTTTGGGAGGAAAGCAGAGGCTACTTGTGGGGGAGGAAGGGGTGGGGAGGGTCTCTCACATTTCAAACTACATTCTTCTGCGTTATTTCCATTTTTATCTTACATGGGTTAAAATGTCTTTTGAAACAATACAGAGATCACTTAGAAACCGACACCTTCGGGGATGGTCGTGGACCCCCTCAAGGAGATCTCGGAGGCGGAGCAGTGAGATTTAACAATGGAAACAAGCACTGCACCAAGGAGAGGATCAACAGCCAGGAACGGTATTTTTAGCTACGGTGGCTCTTTGCTTCAAAGGCGTAGGTTTCACATAAAACCAGGCAAACCTCCTACAGAGTCTGCCTGTTTGCAAGGAGTGATTAGCATAATACTCCTCACAGGAGAAAACGCCTGGCTCCACTCTGAGGCAGGAGTGCCTACTACTGGGTGGTTTCTCCTGAAATAGCATCTGAGCAGAAGAGCAAAGTCTCATCAATGGAGACGAAGGCCCAGCCTTCCACCAGAGCTGGAAAGCCGCCTCTACCCAGGGCCTGGGGCTGGTGGGTGCGATATAGCCAGGCCAGGGGAGATCTGAGACTGCAGCCTCGCATGGGAGGCCTCCCCATCTGCTTGGCTATTTAAATCACGTTTGCCTCATGTAAGCACCTTCTTCCCATTTCAAGTACAGAGGGTCTGGGGGCTGCCTTTCTAGATGCCCCTTCCGAGGGGGAGGTCAGAGCCAAGTCAGGGCAGAAGATGGATGCAGAAGATGGATGGGCTGGGGAGATGGCAGGCGGGGACCGTTGCCCAGGACTCGGACGCCTGCGTGTGGGGAGGTGTCCCCCCCGACCCCGAGGCGATGGGGGCCCTGGGAGGCGGCGCCGCTGTGCTGAGCGGGCTGCAGCCCGTGCCACCCTCTCCCCAGCCCCTCGGGCGCTCACGCCTGTCCAGGCCCATCCATCCTGCCTCCCTCTCTGGCCTCTCGTCCCGAGCGGGGCTCCCCACTCTGCTGGCACTATGCTTGGCCTGGAGGCGCATCTCTGATGGCTGTCTTTCCTCTCCTAGGAGCCCCCTAGCTGGCTCAGCAAGACTAAACATGTAAAGGGATGTCTGATCGTTTCTCCAAACACCACACGAATGAAATGGAAGCTGTGACCTTCCCAGAGCTCTGGAATCACATCCTCATCTCGGGAGCTGAGCTGGGGACGAGTATCACCGGGCAGCCGCCCTGTCCCAACAGGCCCAGCACCCCACCCTGTGGGGAGTGTGCCCTTGGACCACACGAGCGATGGGGCTGGGGCAGAACGCGGCAACGCTGTTGCTACTGCAGGCACCGCTGGCCGGAGACAGGGCAGAGGGTCGCCGGGGAGGGGAAGGGGGGGCTCGTTCCTTTCTGCGTCCCTGCTCCCCGCGGGGACCCTGCAGCGGTAAGATCACAGGTTCTCCTGCAGAGGGTCAGAGGACCGGGAAATACTCACAGACGGCGTGCACAGCTGAAGATCTGAGGAAGCAATTACCGTGCTACTTGGGGGTGCAGGAGAAGCAGAAGGAACTGGACTGGGGTGGCGGCTCAGGCTTGAAGGGTAGGAAGGAAGTGAGGTAACGCCAGGAACCTGCCAACTGCTCGGGCCAGGGGCTACTGGCAGAAGGGGCGGGGGGCCCCTCAAGAGCCGGCTAGTCTGTCAGGAAGGGCATCAGCTCACGCAGGAGGAAGGGAGAGGCTGACTCCTCTCTGGGGACAGGTGGGGAAAGCTGGCTGAGCTCACAGGCACCTGGGACTAACTGCCTGGAAGAGCCACATGCATCAGGGCAGGGACGTCTGGGTATCAAGAAGGCCTGAGACTCAGTCCAGGTTATCTGCTCACACTGCCAGCCCCGGCACCACTGAACCTTCCAGAACGCTGTAACGGCCACCTCCCTTGTCAAGCAA
The DNA here is from genome assembly GCF_910594005.1 of Cervus elaphus. Taxonomy (NCBI): domain Eukaryota; kingdom Metazoa; phylum Chordata; class Mammalia; order Artiodactyla; family Cervidae; genus Cervus; species Cervus elaphus. The sequence goes on along the minus strand of NC_057818.1, from coordinate 3,456,146 downwards.
GCTTCCTGAGCTGCTCCTTAACCAGCCTCTGGTGTCTGAGGAGGCCATTGACGCAGCTGGAGACAGATAGCGTCCCCATCACCACAAGCCCTGGGCCCCACTTCCCTGCCGTTCATGGGAGCGTGGGGCCCGGGGCTCTGGGAGCTCAGGCAGTCCCCCGGCTCGGTGCCACCCACCCCAGCATGGCCACGTGTCGGGGTGCCCCTCAGCACTTGTGCACGCCCACAGCAGGTGCAGAGGGCCTTCTGAGCCTGCCCGGGGTCCGTCAGTGACTCCGGGGGAGCCTCAGGCTGCTCGGGCCTGGCCCCCGCCTCACTCCCAGCCCCGCCGGGGGTCTGCGCCCTGGCCCCAGGCTTCCGGGCACACTCTTCGTACACATGGGCACCTTCTCCTACCACCTCCCCGCCACTGAGTGCCTTCTCTTCCATGGCTCAGGGACTCTGCATCTCTTTCTAGAAGCTTCCCTGGACCCCTCCCTCCATGCTGGGCACCCCCCCTCATGTGCTCCCACAGAGCATCATTGCTGCTCAAGTTTGGGGCCCCCCGGAGGGCACTGGGACCCTGTCTCTGAGGGCTGCTCGGTGATGCATGGAGGCCGGCACAGCAGCAGCCCCTCCGGAGCGGGGGGCACGGGGGGAGCTGAGGACTCTGACCCACTCTCACGGGGGGTGAGCGCTTGCTCCCGGCAGTCCATTCAGAGACGAGGACTCTTGCCTGGCCTGACAGCTGTGGCCTAATTTCCAGGGCTCTACCCGGCTCCTTAATTTTACCCACTTGGTATTTTCACTCCTGCAGCACGGGGGGATGGAGAGGGCCTGGGGCGGGGGAGGCGTGGATAGCAGAGGGCTGAGCGCCTGGGGCTGGTGGACTCGGGGGCCGGGGGCGCAGGGGGAAAGCACGGGGTGAGGCGGGCCAGAGCGGTGGCTTTTTTTTTTTTAAATCTTCAAAAGGAAAAACAACAACAACAAAAAGCCAGCTCCTAAATCCTACCCCCCTGATTTTCCTCAGTAAGCGTTTTCAACAAGGTCACGAATGCACTGGCTCTATAGATTCTTGGCTCCAAACCACATTTCAGGCAGCCTTTAAAAGCCAGTTCTTGGCGTAGCTTCAGCTGAGCCTGAGGAGAGGGAAAATCAGAGCACTTTTATGCCCCGAGAAAACATAAGATCCAGGTCACAGCTTCTTGGCTCTGCTGAAGCTGCCAGGCACCCCACCTCCCCGCAGACCCAAACCTGCCGACCCCCGTCAACCCTGCCGCTCCCTCCGGAGCAGGAGCCACGGTGCTGGGGCTCACACTTCTCACTCAGTCGTCCGCCTGTGTGACTGGACCGCCACCTGGGTGAAGGCAGGCGCGTGTGCCCAGGGCTGGCTCAGGGCCGGGAACGCGGAGGCTGCTCCAGGACCAGCCCCGAAGAACCGCGAGGCGTGCACCTGTGACCCCGCCGCCGCCTGGCTGAGCCTGCGCTCCTCCCTGCCCAGCACCACCCGAGGGTCTGTCCTGCAAACCACGGGGGCGGGTCTGCAGTGGCCTAGCCCGGGCGTGGTGCAGGGCAGAGCCCAAGTCCCCGCCTGTGTGAGAGGCCTCGGCTGGCCCTCAAGGCCCCTCCTGGGCGCCAAACTGAGCCCGAAAGCCAGACTGAGATGGCCCTCATTCCTTCAGTCATGGCCCGGGGCCACCATGCTGCGGCAGAGGTGGGGAGACAGCGTGAGCGCCTCACTGGGTGCAGGGCTGGGTCCGAGTCCAGCCCCAGCTCCACACACAGTGACTCAGCAACACACAACAGACAAGTCCCAGCCTCGGGCACGGCGCAGGGCTGCAGACGGAGACCACAGGAAAGGGGTCCCGTCAGCTGGGGGTCTGACTCCTCAGGCGCCACCCCACCGCCCGCCTGCCCCCCGCGGTGGTCTCTGGGAAGGCCACAGGACACACAGAGCTCCCAGCCTGCAGGCGGAGGGGAGGGGGGTCCCTCCTTCCACCGCCACCCTGGAGAGCCCTCGGTGTTGCTGGCTTCATACCCTGGAGGCAGCACCGAGGCTGACCACAGAGTGGACGCCGGCTGGGTCTGCCTGTCCACAGCCTGGGGTTCTGGTTCCAGACCAATTTCCCACGAGCAGCGGCCCCTCTTCCCCGTGGGAGGGAGGCACACGACCCCGTCCTGCACAGGCGGGGCACAGGCCTGAGTCCTGAGACCCCAGCCCGGAGGGGGGCTGACGGGACCTGAGGACGCCTGGGGGGTTCCCGCTTCGGCCTTGCCAGTCCGCGTTGGGCTGCAACCGAGAGCCCCGACAGGCAGGGCGTGGGGGTGGGGACGGAGGCGCGGAGGCCGCCAGGGGGCAAGTCTTAAGTCGCTCAGCGGCTGTCCCGCCTACACGTCCCTAGAAAACAAGAGGCAGTGACAGTCAGCCACAGAGCGCAGGCCTTCCAGGAGCCGAGCCCAGGGCAGCAGCCGCGGATGGCCCTGGAGGGGCCAGGGGCTGGGAATGGGGGGAGCGGGACGGCCAGACCCGCACCCCTGGCTCCCTGACTGACAGGCAGAGGGTGGGAGCTTCATCACAAGGACCCTCGCCGTCACCGTCACCACCAGGACCTCCCGCACCATCACCAGGTACAAGACACTCCCCAGAGCACCGTCTTGTGGTGGCACTGAACCTCCCGAGACCTGGCGGTGATCATGAGATCACGGTGGCTGCTGCTCCACTTTCACACGGGAGGACGGTGCTCAGCAGAGCACTGCGGGCCCTTTCCTCTGGAGAGCGCTCCACTCCGCCCCACCCGGGGGCCCGTGACCCTGACAGGGGTCCATCTCCCCGCCCACAGTGAGACCAAAGCAGAGAGGCTGAGAGGAGACGGCACCACAGGGAGACACCGAGTTCCTGGGCCTGGCAGCCCGCGCCTCGGTGTGACTCTAAGGGCCAGGCAAGGCCCCCTGTCGTACTGGTGACTGTGACCCCACGACTGCTGACAACTCTAGTTAGGTCTACGCGGCTCTAACTCCAGGCTGCAGACCTCCACTGGCTGGGTTGCACCAGAAGCCCTGGGATTCAGCTGATGGGGGGATGAAAAGAAGGTGGGAATCACTGCACAAGCAGGCTGGACAAGGTGGCCTCTGAGACCCTGTCCAGAGCGAAGCTCTAATACCTCTGGGCTTTAGGCGGATTGTACTCAGAGTCCAGCTCACTGGGAATGCTTACCAGAAATAGGCAGCTCTATGGTTGGTTCTCATGAGCTCCTAATCCCCCGAGAAAAGCACCACAAACCATAAAAAATGCTGAGAAGCAAAACGTGTCACCTGGACTACATTAGAAATAAAGAACTTCTGTTCATCAGAGACACTTTTAAGGGGGTGATAAGGCAAACCGTAAAATAGGAGATAATTACAGTACACACACTGGAGAACGACTTGAATTCAGAATGTATAAAGAACTTCCACAAATCAATAAGAAAGTCACCAAAGACCCAAGGGGGAAATGATTTAAACAGGCTCATGGCAAAAGACAATATCCAGAAGGCAAAAAAGTGATGAGAAGTTCTTTAGCTTCATTAGTCTTCGGGGAAATGCAAATTAAAAGCACGAGGTGAGGGGAATTCCCTGGTGGTCCAGGGGTTAAGACTCTGCGCTTCCAGTGAAGGAACCACTGGATTCAGCCCCTGGTGGGGGAACTAAGATCTTGCAAGCCAAGCAGTATGGCCAAAAGCCGAACAAACAAAACCCCACAAGGTGATACCACCACAAACCTAGCAAAATGGCTAAAAGCAAAGACTGATGATACAAGTGTTGGTGAGGATGTGTGCAACAAGAGTTCTCATACATCCTGGATACAAGCGGAGACTGGTGCAGCTAGGACAGTTACCTGTCAAAGCTAAACATGTGTATGGCCCTGCTCCGGCAATCCCCAGGCATTATCTAAGAGAAATGTGCACGTGTGTCCACCAGAAGACAAGGGAAGGGACGCTCATGGCAGCATTATTCATAGCTGTGCCAAAGAAGACAACCCGGATGCCCACGGCCAGCAGAAGGGTAAGTGAGTCTCCACTCCTCACACAGTGGGGGACGAGACAGACATATGAACTGCTGCTATGTGGGACACAGTGAGTCTCACAAACACGTGGTGGGTCAAGAGAAAGCTTATAAATGAGCACAGATTGTATGATTCCGTGTACATATAGCTCAAAAGATCAGGTTAACAACAAAAAACCCTCCAAAAACCAAAACAAAAAAATCAGGTACACGAATACACAGTTAGAAGTCGGGTCAGTGCCTACTTGGGGGAGGAGGGTAGGGAGGAGACGCGAGAGGGACCTCTGGGTGCTAGAAACGCTTTGCTTCTTGATTTCATCACTTGTTACATGGATACAGGGAACCGGCGAAAACTAACCAAGCTGTAGGACACTTAGGACTCACGTACCTTTATACGGTATGCTGTTATTTAATGAAACATTTACATTAAAAAAGAATGGCATCGTGGAAACCGAACCATAGAGGGAGGAGGGAGGAGAGGCTGCCCTGGAGGCCTGACCAGGAGCAGGAGATGGACGTGCGGCACAGAAGCCACACGTGTCAGCGTCACGCGGTGGAGAAGAGAGGGCTTTGCCAGACAGACGGCAAAATGGCAGAGAACAAGGCAGAACGGGGACACAGGAGGCCGCGAGGCTACCGATGACAAGGCTGTGGGTGAGGACGGGAGCTCCGTTATCGGGACAGCGGCAGCTGTCTGGGGGAGCGAGATGAGGAGGCTCAGACGCCCCACGTTTGGGCAGGCGGTCACGGGCGAGAGCAGGGGCTGAGGCGCGGGACCGTGACCGCAGCTCTGACCGGGTTGCGGCCGGCAGAGACGCAGCAGGAGACACACAAACTTCACGCCCAGGAAAGCAGCGTTGGCAGGGAAAGAGTGACAGGCAAGGCTGGAGACAGATGCTCGACAGAGGGCTGGAGAAAAACGAGATGCCTCAGGACTGCACTTGAAATCTGTCTCAGCTCAGCTTCAAAGAGAGAGAGAGAGAGGCCAGTGTGGGTGATGTGAGCAACTGTGATAAACCGGAGGAAAAACAAACGAGCTGGGAGGAGAGGGGTTGAGACTTGTCCTTCTGAGCAAGAATCAAAACGGAGATTTAGACCAAGACAGACAGTCCCTGTCCGAGAGCCAGGCAGTTCCAGTGAGATTATGTCATCTAAATACAGGCCGGAAGCAGGCCAGCGTGGCGGGCCGGCAGGAGTCTGGAGGCCCGGGGCCTGAGGGAGATGGGGAGGGACTTGCAGACTCATCCTCGGTCCCCTTCCGAGCGGGGACAGGCAGAGGCTGAGAGCTGGGAGAGGGTGGCGAGGCTGGGTCACAGCAGGGTTCCCTGTGGGTCAGCGATGCCTGGAGAAGCCCCTTCCAGCCAGGCTGAGGAAAAGCAAGTCCAGACTGGACGCTGGGCAGTTTTCCCCATGGCCTCCAGCACCCAGAAGATGGCTAAGGCTCTGGGCTCCAGGCTCCACGGTGGGTGTGCAGCGCCCCAGGAGATGCCCTGAGACACGGGTGAGGGGCAGGCGCAGGGGCTCCTGGGCCGCAGGGAGACGTAAGGGTGAGGGCAAAGGCCCAGTGCCCACGCTCTCCGGGAGCCGAGCTGCCCGCTTGTGAGCAGACTCCCACTGCCCTCCCTGACCCCGCGAGCGCACAGCGGGCTTACAGAGCCCCTCCTCATGGGCTGTGCTCTGGCCGTTTGAGGCGGCGTTCGGCGCCAGGACTCCCCCAGGCCAGGGCCCTTCCGACGCATCTGCTCAGAGACAGGAGCTCTCCTTCCACGTGGAAAGGGCAGCTGGTCTGATGCCTTGTGGCCCTTCCACGTATTTTACTGAAGATGAGTATGAGAATGTGTGTGTGTGATCTCTGTGGCCACCTGCTAAAAGGATATGCTTGTGGGGAGAGGGGAGGACCCCACAGGGGCCTCCCAGAGCAGCCTACTCTAGGAAACTCAAGGTGAAAAGGCTGGGTGGAAAGCAACAAAGAGCTTCCTGAGAGCCGGTCACAGAGCACCACCAGACTTCTGTAACTGCTGTCCCAGGAGTTTCAAAGCACACTTAGGCCGAGGACACCCACTTGCCTCTCCTGGCTCAGATGCAGCCCTACTCCAGGGAGGCGGAGGATGAAAGTGACCTCTGGGGGCCAATTCCAAGCCTGCTGATATTCTGTTAAGCTGCTCTACTGTGACCCCCGAGCAGTCTGACTTCCCAAGGTCAAAGCTTTGCGAGTTTCCTGGCGTCCTGAGGTAAGGCATAAACAGATCCAGGGACAACTGCAGGTCCCACAACCTCTCAAGCTTCAGAGAGAAACTCACTGTCTAGTTCCCAGCCTCTGGCTACAGTGCCGGGGAGCTGACGCTTCTCAGGTGTGTGGACTACAAAGCAAGCGCTTTTACCGGGAGGCTGGGACGGCCCCGTAGGTGCCGCCACCCATGTGATGAGTCTCTGGAGGCCTTTTAGGGCATCCCATGTGGTGGGCACAGGGTGGGCCCCGAGCCCTTCCCCTTCACAGGCGCTCCTGGATGTGGGGCAAACCGCTGGCTCCATGGGTCACATGGCCCCCCTCTGCCAAGTTCACCCATGCCCTCTAACCTCCCAGCAGCCCTGCTCAAAGCCTCCTTCGGGCCCCTACTTCCATCAGCGCCCCCCTCAAGGGTCCAGGAGGGCCCTCGGAACGTGGGGCCACTTCCCGCTAGAACTCCCCAGACTCCCAGAGCATGCTGCACAGGGCTCTCTCTGGCCAGCATGTCCTCTCCTCCCCCACACCCCTGGCTGCACCTAATTAATCCCAGCCTGACCCAGCAAGGCCCATCACATGTGGTTTCCATATTCCAGAAGAAAAGACGTCACTTCTTGCCGGGAACTCCAGTGTGCATGAGAGTGGGTTCTAAACGGGCAGTGTGAGGACTGCCTGCTGGAGGCCCTGGGTCACAGACGGTTCTGTGAGGTGCAGGGTGCTGGCATTTCTCTAGATTTCTGCCCCTTCCAGCAGCGTCCTTTCACCTTTGCGGGCAGGGCTTTCTGGCAGGCCATCTCTGGCATGTCGGCTCGTGCCACCCTGCACTCACAGGCCCTCAGTGTCATTCCGGTTAGGAGGTGAAAGTCAGGAGCTGGCTGTGCAAAGCAGCTTCTGGCACACACTCCCCGCGCTGTCCTGCGTCTCATCTCACAGACGCACCCTGGCCCTGGAGAGGACTGACGGCGGAAGGCTCCAGAAGGTTCCCACAGGCAGCTGGGCAGGGAGAGGGACGCAGCGATCGCCTGGAGAAGGCCCCCAGCCCTGCTCCGTGTCCTGTCCCCCGCCCCTCGGACACCTGATGGAAGACGCCGGGGAGGTGCCTGGGACCTGCTTCTGCAGACAGACTTAGGGGCGTGTGTCTGTCACAGCAGTTTGTTTCTCCTGGGGAGCGAGGGAGAGCTGAGCTGGGCCTCCCAGCAGCTTCCCAGCCACTTTTCTGCACCGCTCTGTGAACAGGGTCTGGCCCGGTCCCTCGACTCATCTTTCATTCACACCAGCACAAGGGGCTTTGGGGGACCAACCAATGACCCTGGCAGGTAAGGTGGCACGCAGAAGGGCACAGGGACACAGGGTGCCGAGTGAACTCCAGAGGCCCGGGGGATGCAGACGGCGAGCAGGGCCAGGTCGGGAGGGCGGGCCCGCAGTGTGGGCCGCCTGTCCCGGGGAGGAGCGCACGAGGACAGCACAGTGGAATTTCCCAATTACGGCGTGAAAAGAGAGCTCCTCTTGTGCCACCGTGCCCCCTCCCGCCCCACAATTAAAAACCAATCCAGTTTCCAGTGGCTTCCTAGCTGGGGCTCTGGGCCCACCAGTCCCTAATGCGGGGCTCTTCTGCGGAGCCCAGGGGCAGGGGTAAGGGGGCACAGGATTAGCAGGGGACGCATTAGGGACGCTGGGCCTTGGACCACTGGACGAGCTGCCAGGCGTGTTTGTGTCGGAGGAGGGCCAGAATGCACCAGAAGCTGTATCCAGTGGGGCTTCTCGGGGTCAGGGTCTCATGGAAGAAAGCCTCGTGACAGCTCCCCCCCGACTTGGGCCCCTTCCCAATGCCTCATCTTGGGGGCTTCCCTTTCTCCCGGGAGGGGGCTCGGGACCCCAGCCACCAGGGATGGGGCTGGTGGGGGCTGCAGCCCTGAGTTCACAGCACAGTCACTGGCTGAAAAGAAAGCATTCTCTGGCCAGCCCTCTTTGCAAGGCAGCAGGGAGGAAGGGGGGCGGGGAGGCCCAGCTGATTAGGCCCCAGGCCGCCGGAGGGCCGCGCGGGCCGGGGTGAGCCTCGCAGGCTCCCGCACAGAAGCAGGCCTTGTCAGGATGACAGCTGCTGGGTTGTGCTGGAGTTCACGTCGCAGTTTATCAAAGAGGCTGCGTTTTCTCCCTCCTCGCCTCTTCTCCGGAATATAGTGGGACGGTTCGTGGGAAAACAAGCCCTGGGCTTGTTCTGTCTGCACGGGCTGGGGGGTGGGAAGGGCCGGAGGAAACGTACACGCACACCCACTCGGGGCCAGGCTGGGCCGCTGGTGGGCGCCCCGGGAGCCGGCGCTCGGCACAGAAGGCTGATTCTCTCACCCTCTGCCGGGCGGTCTCCCCTCCCCACAGACCACGGGGCGGGGCGGAGGCCGCAGCCGCGTCCTGAGGCCAACAGCAGCGCCCCCCAGCTGTGCCCGGCTGCTGCCCCTGGCTCTGCAGAACGACGGGGCAGGCACGAGACCACGTCTTACAGCCAGAGCAAACTGGGCTTGGAGACGGTCCACACAGCTCAGAACTGGAGGAACTGGGATTCGAACCCAGGGTCGTTTGACTTGAGAAGCCCCCTCTTCAACCGGCTCCCAAGTGCCCACGGCACCCGCCTGACCGCCGTGGCGCCCTGGGAGGGGGTGCATGTGTGGGCAGGGCTGGCGGCTCACACAACCTGTTCTCAGCATCCACCCCGCCCCCCCGGCCTCCCTGAGTCCCTGCAGCTGGCAGAAGGGCCTGGGCCTGGGGCGGGGCACAGCAAGCCCTGCTGAGATCAGGTTTTAGAATCCCTGGCCTCCCCAAACCCAACATGCCTCTACACAGTTATGTCCACCAGATAACAAGGCCACGTGGACACCGAGCGGATGTCTGACCCCTGCAGGGGCTCCGTTCCCGCCCCCACGGAGGGGCAACCTGGGAAGGCCAGGCGGGCGGGGAAACCGCTCCGGACCTGCGGAGGGTCCTGCCTCTTCCTCAAGGCTGAGACCCCCAGCCAGATGTCTGTCCTCAAGAACTCCGGACGCCTGTCCTTCCAGTCACCGTCCCTGGACCGAGCTAAATGCAGCACTGTAGGAACCACGGCTAGTCACTTCTCTGCCAGAAGAGTCTCTCTCCTTTCTGTGCTCAATCCTGGGGGTTGAGGGGAGCAACTTATAGCTGGCTGAACACCACAAAGAGGGGTTAAGAAACATCCACGGTCTCTTGTCAGACCTGTGGCTTCACCTCAGCGGTCTGCATGCATCACTAGTGTTTGCTTCTTTAAAACCGCCAGCAGAAAGTAAGGAAATGAGACGGGAGGCAGGTGGGCAGGCTGACCCTCCCAGGTGCGGGCCCCAGCGAAGCTCTGCTGAAGGACCTCGACCCCGTCTGACCACGAGGAGGAGGAGGGCACATGGCTTCAGGCCCTCTTCCACGTCAGGGGGCCGGTGCAGCCCCAGGGAAGCGGTACCTGGACATGACAAGGGCTGCTGCTACTTCGGGGGTCAGGCAGGATGGCAGGTGGGACAACACACGTGAGGGGCCCAGTGGCAGCGCCTTCCATCCTGCCTGCGGCGTTCTCCACCTGGGGCTGGGAGAGCATGCTGGCCAAGCAGGCTGGGAGTGAGCTGTGCCCTGGGGGCAGGCGCGGTGCCCACGGAGGCCCCAGTGTGGTCCTCGAGGGACCTGAGCTCCAGAGCAGTGAGTAACTGCCCTGCTGGATGGACTCGGCCCTAGAAGGCTGAGGGGCGAGGACCCTCTGGGAGGCGGGGTGGCGGGAGGTCCTGGCATGTGGGGTAGGCAGGCCCCTCAGGGACCCAGCTCGGCCGTCTCGCACAGATGGGACGGGGAGCAGCTACAAAATCAGCGGAGTGCAGGGGTCTGCAGCCTAGCTCCAACCGAGCCAGCCGGGCACGTGGCCTCCTCTCATTTCCCTCCTGCAGAAATGAGGATTCCCACCAGTCCAGGATGCCTGGGGGACCCTGCAGAGAAAGCGAAGCCTCGCCACCCTGGAGGCTCTGAACAGGACCATGGGTACAGCAGGACCACCAGTTTGGCGAAGCCTCGGCACTGACGGGAGAGGGAACACCCCTGCACACGCGCACATGCACACGCGGCCCCCACTTCCACCTTGTGCTGTCTGGGGGGGTTGGCGACCCCCCAGCACCCTCTCCCCAGGCCCCGATGGGGCGTGCCAGGCTGATGGAGGCTGGAAAAACCCACTGCAGCGGGCTCTCAGAGAGGAAACTAGCTACAAACTCCCTTTCCAAAGGCCTCTCTCCCCACTGGTTTCCTGAAAGTCTTCCAGGCAAGGAGGACTCATCAAAAGAGCCAACACCTCTGCAATTTGGAAAGCCACATGAAGCTAGCTGTCACTTGTGTGGGGAGAGTCTGTCATTTTCCTGGTGGGGGGTCCCTTCAGTCTGCAACTCACTGTGAAAAAACAAACGTGGAAACCTTCCGCTTTTGGCCAGTGAGGTTCAGAATCCACTTCTGCCCTCTGTAACCGTGACTGCCACCTGGGATCACTCTGCCCCCTGGGGGCCTTTGGCGCTGTCTGGGGACACACTTCTGACTGTCCCCACTGGGGCAGTGAGGGTGCTCCTAGCCCCTAGTGGGTCGGGGCGGGGGACGCTGCTCGATACCCTAGAGAGCACAGAACACCCCCGCCACTGAGAATTAACCAGCCCCAGACGCCAACGTGCCGAAGCGGAGAAGCCCTTCCCTCCTCAAGCTCAGGAAAGCAGGGGGCAGCGACACCCACCACCACCACCAGGAAGCCCTGGGTGGTCCTTCCCAACTGGCAGGGACTGTGCTGTCCTGTTCTTTGCCCTTCCGTCCCCTCCTGAGAATCAATCCTTTGACCACCCCCAGGGTGGCCTCAACGCCACTCTCCCTCTGGGGCTGGGGGCCCTGGGCTTGCTCCCCCATTTCCTTGCCTGCCACTACCCGCCACTCCCAGCGCACTCAGCAGGCTCCTCCCCGCCTCCTGCCCCCTCACTGCTTCCTGCATTTCCCTCTCTCCTCGTCTTTTTTCTGCCTCCCAGGCCCTTCTTCTCAGCCTCCTCTCCCGGCTTCTCCCTCTTTCTGCAACCATCACACACTGGAGAAGCAGGAGAGACCATGGTTGCCTTGACCCATTGCAAGACGTGAGGATGAAAATCCGAGGCCGTGGGAGAAGGGAAGCTCCCAGAACTGACCTGATGATGAAGGCGCCTCTGACCTCCAGGAGCTTCCGCTCACTGCTGAACCTCTTGAGAAGGTTGATCATGAACTTGTAAAAGTAGGAGTTCATGGTCGGGGTGGAAGGAGAACACTCCAAGCCTTTGGTACCTACAGAGAAAGGGATAGACGGGGTTTATTCTGCATGCCCACAGAAAGGAAGTAGTTATTGATGCCAAAAAGGTGGGGAAAGTCCCTGTGCAACCAGATGAGGGAACACCGTCAACCAAGGGCCACGCTGGCAGCAAAAAAGCAAGGACCAAACAAGTGTGTGCAAGCTGATACGACCCTGCTCTCTACGAACGCACCCGTTCCCCTGGTCACCCCTCCATCACTTAGTGACACTCCCTACATGAGACTAGGTGCTAGGTGCCAGGTGTTTTTGAAAAAACACAACACATCTTTAACTCATCATCCCAATATATAAAATACACCCAGGCTTTGGAGGGTTGAGAACAGATGGCAAGTCATAGAGAAGAAAGAGGGAAGGCAGGCACACAGCCCCAGTTGTCCATAAAGCCCACAGACCCCCAGAGGCAGAGGCCACACTCCTTTCCCACCGCTGCTCAAGGAGAAGTCAAAGATGGCACACCCTGGCAAAACGTGACCAGGCGTTGTCACCTGCACCCGGTGCTCTGAAATCAGACATTCTTCATCTTCAGGCAAAGATGCTGTGTCAGAGTAGCACCCTGAAGACCCTGAGCTGGCTTTACAACCAGAAGCACACTCCAGGTCTCCCCCTTACGTGCTTGGTCGCTCAGCTGTGTCCAACTCTTTGCCACCCCATGGACTGTAGCCCGCCAGGCTCCTCTGTCCATGGGATTCTGCAGGCAAGGATACTGGAGTGGGTTGCCATTTCCTCCTCCACCCCCTTATGTATCCCAGCTGAAAATACATGGAAGGCCAGAAACAGCACCCCCACCCCCAGCCTCAAACACGGCCCGTGTAAGGCATCAGGTGCAGAGGGGACTGGGGTGGGGCTGACACAGTTCGCAGCCGATCCCGACGTCGTGTGTTCATACATCCCTGGGGTCGCCCCGTCCTTGCTTTCTAGCACATGCTCATCTCAACAGCGCTGGAAAGAAGTGGTGGTGATGACAGGAATCCTCAAGTCCATCTGCCTCAGGCATGAATAGGGCATCTGATTTTTTTTGGTAACAGTTTAATTGCGATACAACTCATATACTATCAAGTTCACCCTTTTAAAGTGTACGATTCAGTGAAACAGGCAGGGAGTGGGGTCTCTGGGAATCAAGCTTGGCTGTGAGAGGGTATATCAGCTCCCAGAAGCGTCAACCCAAAGCACAAGTGTGTGGAAGCATCGTCCAGAGCATAAGCAAGCCTTACAGAGGAGCCCTGGCAGGCTGACTTCATCAGATGCTGGGGTCCAGGAGGCAGCAGTGAGACCTTCTCCCAGAAGGTCTACTGTGCTGAACCCAGACTTCCTTACACCCTTGCGAGGTCCTTACAGGGAAGCGGATGGGAACTGGAAAAGGTGTTTCCTGGTTTTTTTCCCCTAGGAAAAAACAGACCAGTCTTTCTGAACTGGTCTGTGAGGATGCCTCACCAGGAGCCACACCTTCAAACTACCGTCATCTCTCCAGAACCTCCTGTGAATCGTGCCTGCGGCGAGCCCTGCGTGAGGAGCCAGTTCAAGGACAGGCCTCACGGCACTTCTTGTCTGCAGTATGTTGTTCTGGGTCCCTGTCCGGAAGAGCCTGGCCCAGGGCCGTCCTGAGTGTCTCTGGAATGGCAAACAGTCTGCTCCCCGCCCCCGAGGGGCTGTTTGCAGAATCGAGTGTCACATTCTTACAGATCGAGTTACTCCAGGCCCAGCTGGGGCTGACTCTGCAGAGATGGCTGTGGACACAGCTGTCCCTGTCCCCACACTTGAGGCCATGAATTCTGCTGCCCCTGTGGAGGCCTGGCTGGAGGGCAGAGGCTCCCCCCACGCGTGGAGGTACGTGTGGCCTGGGGTCCGGCTCCCTGCAGTCCTCTGGGTGCTCAATGACCATGGCTCCTTATGTCCCTGTCCCCCCCTACCTTCTGGAGGTGTGTCCCTGTCCCACCCATTAGCAGGCTCAGGTTCCATGGTATTCCAAAGGACAAAGAGATCGAAACAGTGACTGACCATAAAGAAATCCTCCCCGCGCCCCCCACCCCCTCCCAGGCCCTGGGGACTGCGTGACGAGCAGGCTCTGGGGCGAGGTCCTGGGTGGTTCGGCTCTCACGGAGGCAGTGGGGTTTTCTGGCCGCACCATGTGGCATGCGGGGTCTTCAGTCCCCAACCTCTGTCCCCTATATTGGATGGTGGATTCTTAACCACCGGACCATGAGGGAAGTCCCAAACATGGTGTTTAGAGACTGGCTTGGGAGTCCATCACGCCTGAGATCAGATCTTCACTCAAGCCCCGACTAGCTGCGCAGCTTTGGACAAATCTCTCAGCCCCTCTAAGCCTCAGTTTTCTCATCTGTAAGATGGGGGCAATGAGAGCCCACATTAAATGAGACAGAAGATGTAATGTACCAGGCCTGGGTCCTCCTACATAGTCTGTGCTCGAACAAGAGGGGCTGTTACTACCAGCAAACCTGCCCTAACCCGGAGCACTGCATGAGGCGAATGGGTCCCACCTCCTGAGCCACGGCCGCCCCTGGGGCCCACGGTCAACCCTCGAGGTCCAGGCCAACACGGTGGCCCCTGGAGCTGAGGAGGCCCTTAGGAGGGAGGGCGGGGGGGCAGAGGCACGTGGGAAAAGCCGTGTCGAGAGGGTCCTGGCCTCACAGTGCGGTGCTTACCATGGACGCTTCCGCCACTCACTTCAAAGAGCAGGAGGCTGGGTGCAGTCTAAGTGGGCACCACGTGCCTTCCGAGGCTGACGGGAGAGGCCACGGGGCTGCCCGCGGCCTGTGGCCCTTCAGGCTCCCTGCCAGGTGGACTCCTGTCAAGGCCGCTGCCCCAGGAGGGGAGGCCCTGCAGCAGCGGGCGGGGAGCCCTGGGGAGGGCAACACGGGCTGGGCCGGCTGGGCAAGGGCAGCCGTCTCTCCCGACTCCCTCGCTCCCTCCCGGCCTCCTTCCCCTGGCCCACCAGTCACTGCTCTGACTGACCAGCTGGCTCGAGGTGGGACAGGAGAGAGGGTTCTGGGCAGGGCTGCAGGCCCGGGAGGGGAGACGGGGTGGAGAGAGAAGGAACTCTCCAGGAGTGCTCCCACGGGGAGGGCCAGGCCTCTCTCAGCTGAACACTCATGTCTGCCCGACCGCAGCCTGCTCCTCCCCATGGGGCGCCCGCCTCTTGCCCTTCTGCACGCGACTGGATTGACCTCCTTTCTCCGGCAGCTGAGAAGAGCCTGAGGGTGAGGGGCTGTGGCCCCAGGACAGGGCGGTCAGGGCCCGCGCTGCCCCCCTCACGTGCTCACGGGTCTGCCGGGAGGACAGGCCAGGGCGAGGGGCTGTGGCCCCAGGACGGGGCGGTCAGGGCCCGCGCCGCCCCCCTCAGGTGCTCACGGGTCTGCCGGGAGGACAGGCCAGGGCGAGGGGCTGTGGCCCCAGGACGGGGCGGTCAGGGCCCGCGCCGCCCCCCTCACGTGCTCACGGGTCTGCCGGGAGGACAGGCCAGGGCGAGGGGCTGTGGCCCCAGGACGGGGCGGTCAGGGCCCGCGCCGCCCCCCTCACGTGCTCACGGGTCTGCCGGGAGGACAGGCCAGGGCGAGGGGCTGTGGCCCCAGGACGGGGCGGTCAGGGCCCGCGCCGCCCCCACCACGTGCTCGCGGGAGCAGCCTGGTCTCAGGAGGAGGCACCCGAAGGGCGAGGAGAGCGGGACTCCACCCGCTCCTGCCTGCTGCAGAGATGGGGCTCAGGCAGGAGGCTCACGTGAGCGCCGCTGGCCCAGGGCAGGCAGATGCCGCCGGGAGCACCGGGTGTGCAGGGCTGGGCGGGGGCGGGCGGCTGGCGAGCCAGCACTGCAGATGTTCCTAAGTGAAACCTGATGTGGCGACAGGAGACTCTGCGGAGCACCAACAAACAGCCTCCCCGGGATGTTTTGGATAGAGCTCTGTGGCTGTGACGTGCGCGAGCCTCACATGTCAGGATAAAAATAGCTCTGGCCTCAATACACCACCCGCTACAGTTCAACAAAACCAGATGCGAGAGCGTCACTGCCCCGCCCGGGAGGCAGGGAAGGGTCCGCAGACACCCAGGGCAGGTCCGGCCGGCCACCCGGGGGCGACACCTCTGGGCCGGTCCCTTTGGGAGCCTAACAGGCTCGAGGAATTGAGCAGCACAAGGCCCAGCCCACAGCGAAGTGCCCTGAGGGCGGGGCTGGGACGGGGAGGCTGGTGGAACCGAGGGCCTGTGCTCAGAGGGAAGGGGCTGGGACGGGGGTCTCAGGGGGCGGGAAGCCCTGTCAGAGGGCCCAGCCCCCACGGCGGCAAGGACCGATCCAGCAGGCAGTTGCTTTGGTCTCTGTGGAAAGGCCAGCAAGCCCTCTGCCCCGGGCAGTCCCCCGGCTCCAGAAGGCTGTCCAGCTGCCCGCTTCAGAGCAAGAGAGAAGTGAAGGGGCCCGGCAGGGCCTGGGAGCACCCATGGCTGGTGTGGGGAGGGGGGCCGCGGGAAAGTGAAGGAAGCAGGCTCCGGGGCCAGCACCACCACGAGCCTGTGCTCAGAGAAGGGGCTGACCCACGGGGAGGTTCCAGTGAACTGACATGAGGAAAGTGCTGAAAACAAAGCCCCATCCCGAACAAGAGCTCAGCACATCAGAGTCACTGCTGTCCTTGGGGAACCACCAGGGATGGCTTTCTGGGTTTCCTTTAGAGTTTATCTCTGCATCTGGTCACACCAGGCTGGGCTATAAGCAATGAAACTGAATCAGCACGCTCGTCTTTGCCCACGTGTTTGGAGCGGGGAGCAGACAGCCTTGCAGGGCGCAATGACTTGAGCAGTTTCACCCCAAGAACGGGCCGGAAGGGAAGGTTGGGAAGGCTGGGTCTGGGGGCAAACATCCGTCTCGGGAGACTTCGTCACAGGTCACGACGCAGCTGTGCAGGGCTCAGCTTCCCCTCCCCTGCAGCAGGGCCTCGACCCAGAGCCCTCCTCCCTGCAGGCCCTTCTCCTCGGAGTCTGGCAGGGCCCCAGACATGTGGAGCCAGGCAGAGGAGGCACAGACACCGCCAAGTCACAGGGGACCAAACCGGGCGCTTTCATGTCATTTCACGGAAGCCCAAGTTAGGGAGATGGAGCCCTCCACTGGCTTCTCTTGGGGCCACCCACCCAGGCAGCTCACGGTCCTCCTGACTGGCCCAGCGGCGGCCCCCGCCCCAGCCCGAGGCTCTGTTGGGGCCAGGAGTGAAGAGGGCTGGGCAGAAGGGAGACCACTGCCTGCGCCCACACCACGCTGCGCTGCAGGCAGGGGTGTCCCTAACAGGCCAGGCGAGAGCAGGTCCCTGGTGGGCACTGCTGCGCTGACGTTGAGGCCAGCACAGCAGCATCCAGGCAGGTGACGGCCACCGCCGCACTGTCTGCACGGTCTGAGTTGACAGTCGCGACGTGCAGGCACTATGCCACCGGGCCCATCTTTGCTAGGCTCCCCGCCTCCTCAGTCTTCCCAAGGCCCTTGGTAGGGGGGCAGGGCGGGTGATCCGTCTTAAAGAGGCACAGCTCTGCACCTGCAAGTTCTCAGAGCTGTGCCCTGGCGAGCCAGGGGAAGGCAGATCCGAACCGGAAGACGGTCTGCCTCGCAGCCTCCGTGTGTGGCCAGCCGGAAACGGACAGAAGGACCCCCTGTGTGCAGAGACGCCATGGGAGAAAGGACGGAACGCGTGTGCGTCTCTGGGTGCCCTCTGACCTGTGCCCCATGCCAGCATCCTTGGCGCCCAGCTCCTGCCCTCCCCAAGGCGGCCGAGGCAGACAGCAACAGGGCACAGCTCTTACTTCCAGTTACTGCTGTGAGCTTGACCTCGGAGAACCACAGCCCGCCTGACAGACCTGGTGCCAGCCAGGGACTGCGCGCTGGGTGGGTGCCACCCCGACAGGGCGCGCGGGGTGCATGGCGCCGTGAAGCCCTCGCAGCGGGGAGTCTCACTGGCTGCAGGCACTTCCGTGGTGCTCTTTCCAGGACGGAATTTCTTCCCGTCTGGCACACTTAGCTGTTTTCTATGAATTCAGGGTGAGGCTCTGGCTGATGCAAGCCAGTCTGACAGCCTTGGGAGCTGGGGCAAGTCTTCATCACCTTAGCCTCTCCGGGGGCCCAGGCGTCTTGACAGGGCCAGAAGCTGGGGCGCAGAGCTCTTTGCCACCCAAGTCCCTCTAGCTCCTGCTCCAAGCAGTGGAGGGCGTGCTACCTGAACTCCCGGGGCCGGGCCCTGCGGCCAGGGCTCCCACCCTGCCCCCTCCAGGACGGGCTGTGCACAGCTGCTTTCCGGCCCACCCCTCCACTAGCCAGGAAGCGTTTCACGGTCACCCATTTTTCCACGCCCTTCTCCCTCCCTCACAGAGGAGGGACAGATCAGACAGCCCCGTGGAGAGGATACGTGTCCCCTGCCTGGGGCTGTGCTCCTGCTGCCTCTCCCCTGAGGATGCACGGTCTCGGCTTCCTGGGCAGGGAGCTCTGGGGCTGCTCCCACCCACAGGAAACCTCCTCTCAGTGAGCACCCCCCCCGACACTGGGGCCTGGCCGCTCCCCCAGCCTCTGGCAACCCTGCCACCCGTCCAGAGACTTCAGGTTTGTGCCCAAGTGCTGATCTGGGGACCTAGGACGAGAACAGACAGAGGGGAGGACTCGCGTCCACAGGGGTCGCGCGGTCAGGATGCGGGAGCCTCCCGGCCGCAGCCCAATGTCCAGGCTGGAAACCGCTGCCTCCTGCAGAACCAGAAAAGGATGCCGGGCTGCCACGAGAGCCCCTGCCTCCTTCCCGCCTTCAGTCAGAAGCAGCTGGGAACAAGAGCAGCTGCAGGCGGAGCATGCACAGTGGCGACAGCCTGGGCCTGTGGGACACCCCATGGCCGGGGTCTGACTTCAGGTGTTACTAGCGAGATGTCTTCCCTGGTGGCTCAGCTGGTGAAGAATCTGCCTACAATGAGGGAGACCTGGGTTCAACCCCTGGGTTGGGAAGATCCCCTGGAGAAGGGAAAGGTTACTCCAGTATTCTGGCCTGGAGAAGTCCATGGACTGTATAGTCCATGGGGTCACAAAGAGTCGGACACGACTGGGCGATTTTCATTCACTTTTTGAGGCACGGGCCTTCTGGGATCGGCTGGCAGCCTGGCCCCCACTTCCACCGAGCAGGTGCCCTCAGGGCCAAGTACTGGGACGCCTTCAGGGACAGTGCGGTGGGGCTGTGTGAGGGAAGCCACCACTGAAAAGGCCCCACATCTATCTGACTCTTGGCTTTTGCATCAGAGGAGATCTAAGACCTTGTATCTGGATGTCAAGAGCCACTAGGGGACACAGACACCCCAGGCAAACACCCAAGATTCGCTGGGTACGCTCCTTCCAAGCTGTCTCCCTGGGTGTTTTCCAGGATCGTGTCGCTGGAAGGCAGTGGCGTCTGCCTGCGAGGGAGGACCTGGGAGTCACGCTGGCCGCAGGAGAAGAGCCATCTGCGGCTGGAGGGACCCCAAAGTGGGGGCTCCTGGGGCGCCACGGCCACCTTCACGTCCGAGGACTGCCCGGGAACACCCTGTCTGAGTTATCCACTCTCAGGCCCGGGCCACCTGCTGTGTTAGTTTTAGCTTCTCAACGAGGAAATAACAGCTGCCTCATCTTCCACCCAGGACACCCAACCTCTGGGGTCCCTGATTCCCGACCAGGTGACGGCATCCCAGGGGAAGAGACCATCAGCTGACTTGGATGGTTTCACATTCAGCCAATGGCTCAAAGGGCCAAGAGTTGCAGGGAGATGAGGGAAAGGGCTGTGAGGATCTCCTGAGAGGGTGGGGGCTGCTGGAGTGGGAGGCGGGAGGGTCAGGCTGCCTGCTGCCTGCAGAGTGGCACATCGCCGGCCCTCGCCCCGGGGAGCTCCCGGGCTCAGGAGGGTGGCCCAGGTGCCAGCCGGTCCAGGACAAGACTGAGCAATCCCATGCCCAGGGGCCCCGAGGCCACAACCATCTGGGAAGGGAAGACTCACCGGGCGTGTTCAGCAGGCCGGCTCTGCCGGGGGTGGGCGCCTGGAGCTCCGAGTGGCTGACCCGGAGGTCAGGGCCATCGAGGGCGCCTGGGTCATCCGCCTGGCCTGCGGGGGAAGAAGCAATTTCTGCCAGCACCTCCAGATCCTTTAGGATAACCTGGGGAGAGAAGAGGAGGATGATGGACAAGGACCCCCACCCCGCGCTGTGGTTGCGGACGGACAGCTGCCTCCAGGGGCACCAGGAGGGCGACAGGCCACTGAGGGCTGCCTGGCTCACAGCTCTGAGTGCTCAGAGACTGCTGCAAAGGAGACAGACTCAGGAGAACACAGGCAGACAGCTGACAGCAGGAAGTGGGGGGAGAAGGTGGGGTCAGCTCTTCCAGTGATCACTGCTCTCTGGTCCCCAAGAGAGGAGGGTCTCAGGCCCAGGGCCCAGTCTGTGCAGTGGGGGCCCCCGGCTGGTCAGGCCTCAGCCAGCTCAGCTCAACCAGCTCAGCCAAATGCTGACCCCATAAGGGTCACACAACCCACACTAGGCCCAGCGGGTTATTTCCCTATCGGAAAATACGCTTGGGGAGACCCAGCATGCCTGAGAGGCCTGGTCCGTGAGATGCCCGCACCGAGTGGCCCTGTGAGGGGGGAGGCCACAGGAGGCAGCTGTCCCGGCTCCGAGTCGGAGGTGAGCCCTTGACTGTCCTTAGTCTCGCCTACAGGCACCTGCTCGAGGAACCTGGGGTCCACATCAGACTCAGCATGAGTCCACAAATGGGGCTCTGTGCTCACTGTCCTGGCTTCAGTCTCAACCCTGACATCAGCTGCCTGACTCTGGACCAGTGAGCTCCACTATACCCGCCCCCACCAGCTTCTACTGAGCGGCGCCTGCTGGGGGCCGGGCCCAAACTGGCGGGAGGAGAGGCAAGGCCACAGGCTGCCCTGGTGCAGTGCCTGTGCCCCCGGGGCCGGCAGCTCGCCCTGAGGGGGACTGCCGGGCCTCGGGAGTGCTGAGCCCAGATCTGCTAGGGAACCGGGGATAGAGGGAGGCATGCAGAGCAGTTTCTTAACTAGCGGAAGCTTTTCATGGACACAGGACCAGACCCAGACGCACATTCCCGAAGCCCGAGCTGTGGCCCAGCCCTGGAGCGGGGTGTGGGGTGGGGGTGGAAACCAGGCAGGGGCAGGTCATCAAGGACCACCACCTGGACACAGGGTGTCTGAACGTGGCTTTGCAGGGGACCGGGAGGCTGTTTCCTCCTGTGTGCCCACGGGGACGCGCCCTTGTCAGGGCGCTGTGCCGATCACAGGAGACGCTTCCTGCATGACTTCTGTGTGAGGATCTGGGGCCTGGCCTGCCAGCAGCCCTGCACGGGGATAGGGCAGGGACAGCAGCACACACACCCAGGCCTCCAGCTTCACCTCTGCATCAGGAGGATCTGTGTCACCCATCCCAGTATGCCGCCGCCTCCCCACAGGACCGCACGGCCAGCAAATCTGCGTTTCACATTCCACGTTCTCTCGTTTTAGAAAGCTTAACACCAACCCACAAATGAATGCAGACCACACACTTCTACTGTACAATTGCAGCCGGAAATGTTGTCTACAGGTTCCTTCAGTAATCCTGGCCACCCCTCTCGTGCTTCCGTATCAGAAGATTTGTCTCTGGTCCCCTGGGGGCTAAAGCCAACAGACAGGTGGGCTTGGAGCAAAACCATGTGTCCTCGTGTACACACACATAGTGGAAGCCCCCTTAGGTGGAAGCTGGGGAACAGTAACACTGTCCCCTTCAGGCTCTAGAGCAAAGGACTTGAGAGTGGCCGCCAAAGCGGAGGTCAAGCAATGGCGGGAAGAGGAGAGTGGGGAGTTGGTGGGCAGCCACTTTGGGGTTCTCAGTCCAGCCCATCCAGTCCAGCCACTGGCTCTCCCCCAGCAGACCAGCAAAACCACTCAGTCCAAGCTGAACATGGCTATGGGTAACCACCATCTGGACACAGGCCTAGGCCAGGACTCTGTCTCTGCCTGGGCAGTGGGGGGCAGCCCCGGGGGACATCAGGGGGACCATAAGGAGCCGCCGTCCACTGGACCTGGCTCTGGTCTCTGTGCCAGCAAGGCTGTTAGTTCCCCTCGTCCCTGAAGACCTCACGGCCCTCGGCTTGAGGGCAGGAAGTCTGGCGACAAGGACACGGTGGTCTCCGTGGCCTCGGTCACGCTCAGGGCTTGGACACAAGGTGAGAAATGCCCCACGCGGCCTCAGGACACGCAGAGCCAGTGCCATGGCAGTGCGCAGGCCGGCTGGGCCCATGCCGACCCTGGCCCATGGTCCTGGCCCCGAGGATGGGAAAGGCTCACAGAGAGTGGGAGGAAGCCACGCCAATTAGTATGCGCTCCACAGATTTTGCAGAATGAATATAAAACACTTGTGCTTTCTTTTTGTGTGAGAGAAAGAAAGGGGGGAAGGAGAGGGAGGGAAGAAGGTTACAAGAAAGCAATATTCTGCAGGAGCAGGAGGGCCTGTGGTTACCATGGCAACGGGCTGGGGGGGCAGGGGGAAGGCGCATCAGCTGGTCCCTGAGCCGGCTGGCCACCGATGGAGAGAAAAGGTCAGCGGCAACTGGGGAAGAAAGCATCTGACAAAGCAGCTCCAGGAGGAAGGCGGCTGGGGGGGAGGGGCACGGGGTGTCACACCCTCCGTGGCTTGGGGAGCAAAGTGAGGAAGGCCTTCCTTTTGGGAGGCAGCCGGACAGCAGCAAAGGGCACGTTTCAGCATGGGAGGGGAGTCACTGTCTAGATGGGCCGCAATAGGCTGTCAGCCCCTGCCCTCCAGCAGGCCAAGGACAGTCTCCTGGACAACAGCTGTTTCCAGCCCTCATTTACTGGTGCATCCAGGCACTCTGTCCCCACAGCGTGTCCACAGAACAGCCCTGGAAAACCCCTCACTGCAGGACGCACCCTTCTGTCTCCTGGAAATGCTCCTGCCTGCCCCTTCACCACCTCGGGACCAGGGGAGACCCAGAGCTCTGCAAGGTTAAGCCCCCAGGCCTGCAGGCCTATCCTCTCCTCCCGCCCAGACCCCTGGACACGGAGTCCCAGGCGAGGCACCCGGCAGCTGCAGAGCTGGGCAGGAAATGGAAGATGGATGGTTCTGGAGAGCTTCTGCCAAGGGATGGCTGGAAAAATCTTCCATTTCTCTACCCACGTGTCTCTGAGAAACTCAGTCCAGAGTCTGGCTAGGTCCCTGGTCAGCTGACCGGGCCCCAGATGTCAACGGGCTCAGCCTTCCAGTCCCACGAGCAGGGAAGGAACTCCCTGGGTTGGGCCCTCTGTAGTCTCGGCCAGGAGGGAGCCGCACGAGCCTCCGAGGGCGGCACCTGGGCTGGCGGGGAAGAGGACGCAGGAGGCCTGAGGCCAAGGTCTGCAGGCGCCGCCCAGGCCAGCTGATGCCTCCGCCCACAGCAGGGCGGCTGCAGGGCCACACCTGAGATCCCGGGCAATTTGGATTACCCCTTATTCTTGGGGAGTGAAACTGAGAGCAAACGAAGAGGCGCTAGGCCGGGCCTGCATGGGAAGACTTGCGGCCGCCTGCCTCCTCCCACTCAGGAGCCTGCCCCCTTCCTTCACGAGGGCTGCAGCCCAGGGGGTCAGGCCTCTCGAGCCCCAATGCCTGGTGGACTCATCTGGAGAACTCGGTCCAGGAGGCCGAGCTGCCGGCCCAGGAGTGGCACCCGGGGAGCCGCGGCCGGGGGGAGGATGTCCGCAGGCCCCGGCACAGCTCCTGTGTGCCTGAGACCCCGTGCAGCTCTGGGGGATGGCTGCTGGCACCCGCCGGCCTTCAACACAGCAGACCCGGGCTGGAGAAAGCAACGACCAGGCCCTAGCCTGGCCTGGCCCGGCCCGAGGGGGCAGTTTCCCCAGAACAGCTTCCCCCATGAGGACGGGAGCAGGCCGGGCCCAGCATGCCGGGGAGGTGGCCCACAGCCTTGCCTTCTACAGCACTGGGGCAGCTCTGCCAAAAAGACTCCCAGATCTGGGGGTGCGAGCGAGGGCACTGCTCAGCCTTAGACCTATTTTCCCATTGAGGAAACCACCCTGATTAAGACCTTGTATGCCTCAGTAAAGCAAAAAACAACTTGAAAAAAAGGAACAAGAATTCTGTCTTGGTTTGTTGCCCGACTTTGAACGCACGCCTTTAGGAATCAGGAACAGCTTTCTTTTCTTTTCTTCTGTTCTAGTGGACTCAGAAGTCCTTCCAAGGCGCCAGTTCCATGCCATACTGCCAAAGGGCAGCACCTGATGCTTATTAAGTTCCCTGATGACAGGACAGTGCGGGTTCTGGCAGCTTGAACCGTCCAGCCGCCGCCCCAGAGGGCAGAGGGGGACAAGGCCAGCCTGGGGTGAGCTGGCTTGAAGACAGAGACCCCAACTTCCTGGTGTGAGCCGGCTTGGAGACAGGGCCCCCAGCTTCCCGGGGTGAGCCGGCTTGGAGACAGGCCCCCCTTGCCTCCCACCCGGGGCTTCCTGCTGAAGGCCTCGCTCACTTGCAGCTCTGACTGGCAGGTACTCCTGCAGGAGGTGAACTCTCCCCATGAGCGGGCAGGGACGGGGAGGGGCCTCCGCATGGGGCAGCCTGGGGCAGTGCGGGCACCGTTATAGCTCGGTCACCAGGCGACAGGCCGAGGGGCTGCTGTCTCCAGGGCCCGGTCCACGACGACCAGGACAGCAGCACGGGCGCCTGGCCTCTGCTCAACCCCAGCCCCGTGTGAGCCCCACTCAGCTCTGTCCGAGCGGGCAGGCCCAGGCCCCCGTGAGCGAGGAAGGAGGCAGGACGGGCCACAATGCGCTCTGCTGCCATCTGCGCGCCTCCTGCTTGTGCACATGCTCATGAAACGCGTCCGGGCCCCTCCCGTGTGCAGACACGCCTCTGCCCTCACGGCGTGTGACGAGGGCCGTGAGAAGGTCTGGGGGTACTGGGTGCTGTAGTGACACAGACAGGGATCTGGCCGGCCCGGAGGAGCAGAGCAGCGGGTAGTGTACTGACAGACATGCCTTCACGGATTCACGGGGCATCCGGCCAAGATCCCGACCTGGTCACCTCACTTCTCTGAGCCGGTTTCTGCTTTGGTAAGGGGAGATGCAGCAGAACGCACGCCTGAAGGGCTGCTGTGGACAAGTGAGGCCCAGTACAGGCTGGGAACCGAGTGAGCATGAGGCGCACGTCTGCCCTCAGCATCTCTAGCAACTCCCCACCCTGTCAGCAGGCCTTGCAAACTGCCAACAGGAAGACGTCAGGGAAACGCAACCGACTCTGCTTTGGCCACCTCCGGAGGAGGAAAAACAGACGCACGTCCTGGGAGAGATCTTGGCTACCGACGATGCCCCAGGTGAGGCGCGGTGGGGTGTGCGTGTGAAAACAAGGGCCCTGGGTGGCCACCTCGGCGACGGCAGGGAGAGAGGGTGCTGGAACTGACAGATGGGGCCTGGCCCCAAGCTCCCAATAGGAACTGGGGCGGGTCCACACCGAGGTTCTCAGTCAGACACGAGCATCGGTCGCTGGGGGCCTGTGGGGAACCCAGGCCACAAGGCCCCACGGGAGAGAGCAGCTCGCGCAGGCCCAGGCTACAGCCCAGGCAGCCGGGTGGTTAAGAGCTCTGGCGGCTCTGACGGTGGCCCTGGTGTGCGTGGCTGCCTCGGGGGACTCTGTGGGGTGGGTGGACGTCGGCCTTTCTAGGTGAGATGCCTGATCAGTTCTCGAGCTCAAGGAGAGACGTGCTGGGGCAAGTGGCCGGCCCCTCCTGGGAGCCCCAGCCCTGTCCAGGGGAAGGTGGTTCCCCCCCTCCTCCCCTTCATGAAGCCGCCTCTGGGCCCGCCTTTTCCTGCTTTGGGAAACAAGCCGCCCCTCTGGGCAGCCTTCTGCCCCGTGCTCTAGTTATGGTGCAGCCCCGGGTCCTCACCTTCCTATCAGTGGAGGGAATTCAGACAGAGATAGACTGCAAACCCTCCCAGCACAAACCTGTCTTCCTAGAGCATGGGGTGGCGGCCTCACCCCAAGGAGGCGCCCCCGGCGTGATGCTGGGCCTGAGACCGCAGGGCCCCGCCCGTGCACGGCAGCACTCCGCTGCCAAGGGCTCCCCGGTGCCCACGGCCGGGGCCTCTGCTGTGCCGTGGGGGCTGGGAGCCCCCGTCCCCGGGGCGTGTGGCTGCAGGCCTGGTCGCGCCTTGCTGGCCACAGCTCGTTTGTTCCCGCCCCTCATTTTCTTTCCCAAGCCCCGCAGGAGGCCACGGGGTCCACCAGGGAGAGTAGAGAGGACCAGCCGTGAGGCCTGCAGCGGGAGGGCCCGCATGTCCTCACCTGGGCCATCGAGTGGTGGCCCGCCTCGCCTCTCCATGTGGGGTGGGCCCTCCACAGGCAGAACTGAGCTCCTGGCCGCTGTCTCGCCCCTCGGTGCTTCAGGCTGGCGCCCGACCTGACCGTGTGATCCGACCGTACAGAAACACTCAGAACTGACGCGCGGGGTGGCGGGGTTGTTTTTGTTTGTTTTGGAGAGTGGATGGAATTAAAATTGGAGTGAAATAAAAACTGAGGCAAGGATATGAGAAGGAAAAACAAGCCCCATTCTTACAGAAGACTGTCCACTTTTGAGCAGGCCGCATTAGTATTCCAGGCAGTGGAGTCAGGACCACACAGAGTCAGGGCTAGAAGGGACTTAACACAATCCAGCCCAAACTTCCTTCCTTTTTAGGGAGGAAAACGGAGGTGACATGGAACTGGTTCCAAACTGGGAAAGGAGTACGTCAAGGCTGTATATTGTCACCCTGCTTATTTAACTTATATGCAGAATACATCATGAGAAATGCCAGGCTGAATGAAGCACAAGCTGGAATCAAGATTGCAGGGAGAAATATCAATAACCTCAGATATGCAGATGACACCACCCTTACAGCAAACAGCAAAGTGGAACTAAAGAGCCTCTTGATAAAAGTGAAATAGGAGAGTGAAAAAGTTGGCTTAAAACTCAACATTCAGAAAACTAAGATCATGGCATCCGGTCCCATCACGTCATGGGAAGTAGACGGGGAAACAGTGGAAACAGTGGCTGACTTTATTTTTCTGGGCTCCAAAATCACTGCAGATAGTGATTGCAGCCATGAAACTAAAAGACGCTTGCTCCTTGGAAGAAAAGCTATGACCAACCTAGATAACATATTAAAAGCAGAGACATTACTTTGCCAACAAAGGTCCGTCTAGTCAAGGCTATGGTTTCTCCAGTGGTCATGTATGGATGTGAGAGTTGGACTATAAAGAAAGCCAAGCACCGAAGAATTGATGCTTTTGAACTGTGGTGTTGGAGAAGACTCTTGAGAGTCCCTTGGACTGCAAGGAGATCCAACAAGTCCATCCTAAAGGAGATCAGTCCTGAGTGTTCATTGGAAGGACTGATGTTGAGGCTGAAACTCCAATACTCTGGCCACCTGATGGGAAGAACTGACTCATTTGAAAAGACTGATGCTGGGAGGGATTGAGGGCAGGAGATGACAGAGGATGAGATGGTTGGATGGCATCACCGACTCGATGGACATGAGTTTGAGTAAGCTCCCGGAGTTGGTGATGGACAGGGAAGCCTGGCGTGCTGCAGTCCATGGGGTCACAAAGAGTCGGACACGACTGAGCGACTGAACCGAACTGAGCCTGAGCACGTTGCGGGGAGGAGAGCAGAGGTGGGAAGGAGCCTCAGCCTTACCATGCAGTGGGGGCAGCACGGGGCAGAGGCTGTCCTCCTGCTCTCCACTGGGCGGCTGCCACATCATCTGGGCTGTCCCGCCATGGCTCACTGCTTTGGGGTGGGGCCCAGGGGGTTCAGCAGACCTGGGGCAGCCCGGGGGGCAGGTCAGAGCCAAGTGCATCCAGCCTGGATAGAGCAGTACCCCTCCCAGCGGCACTCTCACTGAGGTGAGTGAGGGCAGACCTCGTGTGGGGTTTAGATGATCTGGAATCTGACAGACCCAGCTTCCAAAGCTGGCTCCTGGCAAGTTATCTCTTTCATGCTTGAGCTTCCTCTCATGTCACACGGGGGATGATGAAACTACTCCTGGACCACCAGGCAGATTTCTGAAGACAAAGGGTGCGATGCACTCTGACCAGCTCCATGACTCCATAAACTGGTTTCTGCCTCTCCTTCTCCCAGACAGGGTTCAGCACACAGCAGCCCCCATGGTTTCCGGAGGAAGC
The DNA here is from genome assembly GCF_910594005.1 of Cervus elaphus. Taxonomy (NCBI): domain Eukaryota; kingdom Metazoa; phylum Chordata; class Mammalia; order Artiodactyla; family Cervidae; genus Cervus; species Cervus elaphus. The sequence continues at coordinate 3,428,353 of NC_057818.1, read as the reverse complement.
CAGCGCGGGGGTGTCAGACAGGCCACCCCCGCCTCTCTAAGCTGCTCTCAGATGAAGGCAACAAGGGGGAGCCCTCGTTTCTGGGGCGGACATGGAGGGACGGCCCATTTCCAGCAGCAGGCCTTCCCTCCTGGGGGCACGATTTGCCCCTAAAGACTGAGGGTGATGGACAGGTTGTGAGGAAGGGCCAAGCACAGACAGGGAGCCTTCCTCGGCCTCCTGAAACAGCAGTCGGCAGGGCAGGTGGAGACACCCTGCCCTCCGTGCAGGTCAGAGCAGCCCAGGTCCCTGGGGAGGAGGGGCACCCGACCTTCCTTCCAGACCTCTTCTGAAACTTAAGACTTTTTTTTCAATCCCACATATTTTTGTTTAAAATAGATTTTCAACTTTTAGAGCAGTTTTAGGTTTGCAGCGATACTGAGCAGAACATAACAGAGGTTTCGCACGCACCTCCTGGCCCGGCACACACACAGCCTCCCCTCAACGGTCTTCGTCACCACGGCAGTGCTCCTGTTACGGTCAGTGTACCTGCACTGGGACACATCACCTCTGAAGCCCACAGCTGACGCCAGGGCTCACTCCGGGCACGTGTGTGATGACACATACCTGCCATGACCCGTAGCGGATCTGAAATGCAGGTGGGGAGGCAGCTGTGCTTGAGGCTGGGGTGGGGATGGGAACCACGGGGAACGTGGACAGGACCCGTCTGTCGTCCGGGGGTTCACGGGCAGAGCCTGCCCGGGCAGCTGTGGGCTCGGGAGGTGGCTGACACTGACACCTTTGGGCAGGGAAAGAGCGGCCCTGCCGCCCGCGGATCCTGCAGAAAGCTCTGCATATGTGCCCGCGTTCCAGACTGTGGGATCAGGGTCGCATTTTCACCTAAAAACAAGTCATTGGATCGCTAGCTGATGGGAGGATTTCTACTCCAGTGCCAAGAATATTAATTTGACACCTGCAAAATTGTTTCTGACAAAAGGATTTTCAGATCAAGGCTGTGAGGAGCAGGCGGTAGTGAGGGAGCAGCCACTTATCCTGAATTAGGAGAAGCAAAGACAACCGAGGATCCTGGAGGGGTGTGGACTGCCGAGCTGTCCCTGGAAGGGGGCAGGGGGAGGCGGGCAGAGAAACAAGGGCCCGTGAGACACCCCAGGGAGGCCACGTGCCGGGGGCTGGGGAACGTGGTGGCGGCGGAGCTGGGGCTCTGAGGCTCGGCCTCTCCCTGCGGCCAGCTCTTGCATCATGAACACCTGGTACACTCTGTCCCCCAGGGCCAGTGCCTCTCCCCCAGGGTGACGGGTATGCGGGTTTATCACCATCACACTAGGAGAGAAAACACCTGCGACACAGACCATAGATGGGATGTCCTGGATAAACAGAGCTCCTGTAAATCAGTCGGAAGAGTGGACAACGGATCAGGGCGCTGAGGGAGAGCTTTTCCAAAGCCCCACAGCCCTCTCCACACCAGACTGCACAGTCTTCTCGAGAAATTGTAGCACGAGAGAAAAAGGCCAGGTGATGGGGGGATGATACGATGACCAAGCACGAGCTTGGGGGCCACACAGGGGAAACACAGGCACAGAGGTGCAGCGACTGCGTGCTCCGGGGACAGACAGACTTGGTTTTGGCCCCACCACTCCCAGGTGTGTGCCAACTACTTCCCCTCCCCAGCCTTATTTTCTGAATTGCCAAATGGAAATAACAACACCATTCTCCTGCAGAAGAACTGTCGAGGGTTCTCTGGATACCACAGGGAAGGTGTCTAAGCACATTCCCTGACACTGGGATGACTTCAGACAAGCTGGCGGTTATTAACGGGCTAACTCGGGTGTTGAGCCACCTAGGCTGAGTGTACAGCCCTGCGTGGGGCAGGCCGTGGTTACGGTCTATTAGCAAGGGGCTTCCCCCCACCCCGGTCTGGCTGTGGGCTGATCTGACTGAATGGGCTTTCAGGGTTTTATACCCCTGGAGCTCCAATCTGAGATCAGGGGCGTGCCTGAAAATAACTGGGGAAACCTCCCAGAGGGCACTTTTTGGACACCCTGGAACGGAAGCTCGCTCCAGGAGAAGAGGGACTTTGTCTCATTCATGGTTGCATTTCCACTGTCAAGTACACAGGACACCCTCAAGGTCACTGGATTCACCAGGGACAGGATTCTGGGGAAGAACCAGGACGTGGCAGGATCACGACTCAGCAGTGATACTGGGTTCCCAAATCCCTCCCCAGGAGAGAGATGGGACAGCGGGGACTCTGAACTGCTGCTAACAGCAGCGTTGCCTGCCCACCCCACCCCCGGCAACTGTCCCCAAGAGCAGCTGCAGCCTCTCCCCACTGGAGGCCCACAAGATGTGCCCCAAAACCCGAAAACATTTGGCATCTCGGCAAATCGAGTTTCCACAGCCGCAACCTGAACAGAGCTGTTTAATGGACTGCATCTCCTCCGGCTCCCTTTAAATGCACACGCACACAAAAACCAACCGCGGGTGAAGAAGGCTGGATGGGATTAAACAACTCAATTTAAAGGACTGAAAACTCAGCTGCTTCCACTAAAGTCCTGGGGAAGGAACCAATCAGCGAAGTTCTTCTCTCCCTTTCTGTGCTGAAATGAGGGCTGTGAGTGTGCAGCGAGTCAGTCCTAACTCACGCAGAACCGGGCCATGTCCACCTGGGCCTCGCACTGCAGCGGCGGGGGTGGGGGGAGGCGGGGTGTCTGTGTGTGTGTACGTGCACTGCAGTGGCGGGGGGGTTAGGCAGTGTGTGTGCGCGCGTGCACACACGGGTGCATGGTGGACAGGCAGGAGGGGTACTGAGCAGAGGCCCAGACCATCTGCTTTGAGTTTAAGAAAACGTGGAGGATCTGAGAGGACCTGGAGGTGGACACTTGCCTGTCTGAATCTCTCTGTGGCTCAGAGTCAGGGAAGCAAAGTCAGGTTGCAGGCTGGCTGCCCGGGACCCCACACAAGCCAGGGGCCAGCCCAGGAGAGACTGAGATACCTCCTGCATGGGAAGATATGGGCCAGGTCCCGCTCCCTTTTCCCCAGCCCCTGTCCTCTCCTGCTCGGCGCTGGGAGGTCTGCAGATGCGAGCACCTACTGCCTCATGGGGCCCAGAGGAGGGCAGGAGAGGGGTGGGTCAGGGCCAGGGCCGCCAACATCCAGCACAAAGCCCGGAGTGGGCATGGGTGGAGGGCAGGGATGCCCCCCAGGAGAAGGCAATGCCCGGCTGCAAGCCCTGCTCCTCGGCCGGGAGGCGGGGCGTCCGACCAAGAAGGCCCCCGAGCAGGACGCTGCTGGCATGGTGTGGGGAGGCTGAGGGCGCAGCCCTTGCCCACCCCACTCGGGGTCACTCCTGCTGCCTGGGAGGGGGCCAGCCTCTCCCTTTAGCTTGTGGTGACCCCCAACAAAAGTGAAGACTCAGGGTCCAAGTTCAAACTGGAGGCCAGAAAGGAGTCAGCTGAAAGGGATCACAACTGGTGCTCCGAGGGCTCAGCTGGTGCCCGGCACAGCACTCGGCGTTTCTGGAGACATTTCTCACACCCTTCTGTGCTGTCACTACCCCACTGGATGGAGAAAGGAAACCTAGACGCAGGGTCGGGCAGCGAGGCAGCCGGAGCTCGCCCTTGGGCTTCCTGCCGACACTCCCCATGGCCTCCCGGGGACCGGGGGCTCCCTGCCCGACTGGCTTCCTCGCTACAGCCAGACCCGGCGCTCATCAGAAGGGCCAGCAGAGCAAGAGCCTTTATCTCCAGAGGGCAGGAGACAAAGCTTTCTCCCTGACGGCTGCTCCTCACCAAACAGGAGCAACGGGGGGAGTTTAGGGGTGCTGGCTTAAGAGAACACAGCAAAGTAAGTTCCCCTGAGCTACACCGTGCCCTCAGCAGGGGAGGCCGGCGGCCAGAGCCCGGAGGAGGATGGGGACCTACCTCGTCAGACTCGTCCGACAGCGTCTGCAGGAGCACGGGGAACAGGCTGTCCGTGTGCCGCGACATCTGCAGGGAGGGGCCGTGTGAGCCGCGGCAGGGCCCTCCCACCCCAGGGCCCCGCCAGGCGCGGCAGGCCCTGCAGACCACCCAGGAGCGCCGCTCCGGCCGGGGGCTCACCTTGCGGGGCGTCTTGATGTACAGGTGGTAGAGCCACTTGAGGACGGCGATCCTGGTCATCATGCCGATGGCCGTGTCGCTGAGGTGGCAGTTCAGCACCTGCACGATCCCGTCCAGGTGGAGGGTGACTGGGGCCCTCTCTGCGCTGCGGGCGAGACCAGGAGGGGGCTGGCCTGAGGCCCACAGGCCCGCACCCCCACCCGGGGCGCTGGGGTGCTGCTCTGCCAGGTGGGAGCGCGGACACCCACGCTGCGGCAGGAGGGCCAGTCTGCTGGGCAGCTACCCGCAGCCCCCTTTCTAGCAGCGGGCTGCACCAGAGAAGGTGCAGAAGGGCGGACACGGGGCCAGCGGACCTCGTAGCTGAAAGGCAGTTCAGCGCCCTCAGCGCATTACGTCCAGAGCCTGTCAATGAAACAAAACCTCCCTGCCCAAAGAGTCCAGGGAAAGGCCCCAGGGACGCCCCTAAGTAACACAGGCCCTGCCCCAGGCACCCGAAGCCCACTTCTCCAACAAGGACCCATGACGCTTCAACCGGTCACATGCAGGGCCCTCAGCACAGCGGCCGGCCTGGGTGAGGGGCCTTCAGAGCCGCCTCTGAAGTTGTTAACGTTCTCATCTGAGGCAGGAAGGAGGTGACAGGCTCAGCCTGTAGATCGGAGCTTGCTCAGAATGCCTGCGCTCTAGGGCGGGGTGCAGGCTCCCTGCTGCCCTGGCCTGAAGCCTTGCTGGTCTCCAGGCAGAGAAAAGTCCTGCCAAGCAGCCCCGGGAAGACTGGGTGCCGCTGGAACAGACCCTTAGCCCTCTGCCCAAAGTGGGGTCCCCAGACAGAGGCCGGGATGGGGCCCTTAAGGACAGGGGCCCTTAAGGTGTTGGGAGGGGCTCCCTTCCCATCTGACGCAGGACGCCATTGCCTGCCCGGACAAAACGGTCTTCCGTGGTATTTCCAGACTGCTCAATTATTCATTTGCGTCAGGAACTCAATGCCTATGCTTTCCCAATTCGCCTGCAGCCTCTCTGAAGCTTGTTTGATGTGAACTCCTAAAGGGCAGGGTTCTGAGCTCTGTAAAGTGCTAAATGGAAGTGCTATTTAACATGGTTTGATGATTCCCCATGGAGCTCATTTTGGGGGCATGAGCGGGCACTTCTAGCCTCTGGTGGCCGGGGGGCTGTACATGTGAGGGATGTGGCCCAGCAGACTGAGCCTTGGGGTGGGGCTGCCGCTGAGGCTCCCCAAGAGCCGTGTGGCTGCAAGTGCTGGGGTCTTCCGAGGACAGCCAAGCATCTGAGTTCTTCAGCAGCCTGGACAGATGGAGAAACTCACTCACAGACAGACAAGTCCAGGGTGGCAAAGGCGGGCTCCCAGACAGTCTCAGCCACCCAGGAACCCGCTGCTCTTCACCTCTCTCTCTTTCTCACTATCTACTAGAAATATAATGCAAGTCACACATGGAATATTATGTTTTTTGGTTTTACATTAAAAAGTATACAGAAACAGGTGAAATTAAATTTAACAATATATTTTAAGTAACCCATTATACCCCAAGGGCTTCCCGAGTGGTACAGTGGTAAAGAATCCGCCTGCCAATGCAGTAGGTGCAGGAGACACAGGTTTGGTCCCTGGGTCGGGAAGATCCCCTGGAGAAGTAAATGGCAACCCACTCCAGTATTCCTGCCTGGGAAACTCCATGGACAGAGGAGCCTGGAGGGCAAGAGTCGGACACAACTGAGCACGCACTCATGCAATAAGCCCCAAATGTCATTTCAACATGTGATCAACATAAAAGTCGACGCGGAGATTAGTAACAGACTGTGCACTCTCTTCAGTGCCCTGAGTCTGTTAAACCCGCCTGTCTCCTGCCATCAGCGCCCTCGGCTCAGACAGGCCACGGCGTGCGCAGCGGTCACGAGGGGCAGAGGCGCATGTGTGGATGGCGCGGCTCTGCGGCACCATCCAGGCTGCCCGTGCATTCCCTCTCCTCTGACAATTTCCTGACGTCCCTCTCCCTGTCTGACCTCCAGGTCCTGCTGTGCCCCATCGCACCAGCCTCCTCCTGGGCTCCTTCGGGCGTGCTCTGTAAGCTCTTCTTGGGTGGGCAGGATCCCACGGCTGGAGACACTCCAGACACCTTCCTGGAGCCCGAGGTCTTAGTGAAATGAGCTTGGAAAGCAGTGGGGAATGATTGGAAGCCCCTTCCTGGCCCTGTGAGCCGAGGGCTTCAGAGAGGCCCTCTGCACAGCAGGAGGTGAACGAGGGCTCCCCCGCCCGGCAGGTCCTGCCGCTTCCTGGCTGAAACAGCCCTTGGGGGGAGGCCTGGCAGGTCCCTGGGACCCGGCCCAGCTGTGCCCCGAGCTGCTGGGGGCCGGGAGGCAGTGTGAGCCCAGCTCCCGCTCCACCTGCAGCCCGGGCCCTGGGGGGTGCATGACGCTTGGGGGTCGGGCTCTGACAGTGAGCAGTGACGACAGCGGTGTGCGCAAGACGATGCGCGCGCAGGTTCTGGGCAAGCACTGTGCTGGGCTCCGCGCTGAGCCGTGTTACTCCCAGTCTGCAGATGAGGCAGGCAGAGCGGGGAGGCGCTAGCTGACCTGTGCACACCACGCGGCTGCCAAGCGTGGACCCGGCGCTTTCTCGGCGTCTGAGCCCAGGGTGGCCCTGCCCACCGCACGGCTCTGCCTCCTGACGCGCTGCATGCACTCAAGCACCCCGGCAGCACTGTTTCCCAGGGAGGGGGACACCGAGGAAGCTGCTGCTCATCTCGGGGGGAGGGGGGGCGGTGGGCCAAATCCCAGTGGCCCCAGGAAGCCAGGCTAGACAGCCCCTCGGGCAGCCGGGCTCCTTGACTGACAACAATCCTGAGGTGCTGCGGGCCAGCGAAACATGTCTACAGAGCACAGACACCGAGGGCTGGCTTGTGACTGCACCTCCCTCGGGGCGCTGCCCTGGGGCCAGACAAGGAAGGAAGGGTGTCGCGCAGCCGGCCTGAGAGCGGGCGGCACCCTGTGTGCCCACAGCGGCCGTCCCCAGACACGGGGCACCCCAGACTGACAGTGAGGTGGGCGTCGGCCTCAGCCAGCCAACAGGCCCCTGGGTACCTTTGGTACGCGATGGGACACTACAGGACCAGGAGGCCTGGTGCGTCCCCCCCTCAGCTGGGGACACTCTCCCTGGCTCCCACGTCCTTGGCTGGCTGGAGGTGAAGGGCCTGGGAGGCCGAACGGCCCAGGGTGCCACGGACGGGGAGAGGGGGCAATCCTGCCTCCGAGGGGCAGCTCTCAGCTACCCTGCCGGGGGACCGGCTGCACTGTTTGGGCTCGGCGTGAGCTCCACGCCAAGCCGGGGCTCTGGAACCTGGGCTCTTCCTAGCGCCGGCATGCTGCGCCCGGTGCTCAGCTCCTGAGCTGCTGGTCTGGAGCCAGAGGTGTGCAGCCTCCACCCTGGCTCACTCCACCCGGAGAACGGAACGGAGCTCAGTCACAGCTTAGAACACATTTCTGTGCTGGTTCCAGAGAGTCTAGTTACTCCTGGGTGCTTGTGAGTTATTTCATGCTGTCTGCAAAACCTTGTTCTCACTGTGCACTTTCTCAGAAAGCATCTCATAACGAAGGTCATACGTGTACATGTACTATGACTTCCAAATGCGTGGTGCTTCTGTGGCTGTTAAAATACTGACTTCAGGCATAAGGGTTCTGATATCACTAACACATCCTGATAAAGTCCAGCATTTCTCCGTGGGAAGCAGCACTTTATTTCTGTAACATCTAACCCTTTATGGCACTATGTTACAGCTCTAATCAAATTAGAACAAAGGTAAGTCTAAAAAAGGAACTGTTTCTGAATTCAGAGCTTTTTTTTTTTAATAAAAGATCTTTAGCACATCTTTCAATCAGCAGGTGCTAAAAGTTGGGAAGCACTGATTTCTAGATCTTTCTGCTTGCCTGCTGCAGCCAGCTATACTGTACTGAAGAGTACAGTATACTGTACTGGAGGCCTGTACTGAATGCCCCCGATGACAATGGTCCTCTAAAGCCGTACCCAGTCTCGTGCACAAGGCCAGAACCCAGAGCTTTCAGCAGACTGTCACCTTGCTGGCTGTCTGCCAGGCGGGGAGGGGTCCCGCCGCCCTCGGCGGGCCTCGGCGCGGTGGGAGCGGCCCCCCTGTGCAGGCAGTGCCCGGGGTGACTGTGCGTCGGAAACCCGCAGCCCGAGTTACGCTTCGCGGGGACCCTGCGAGAGGCCAGCGTGCCCGAGCTCAGCCCGCTTCAGGCAGCACCAACCGGCAGAGCAGGCACCCCAGCCTCCGTCCTCGGCTGCCGCCTCAAGTGGGAGGGCTGGGCTCAGGTCTCCCGGCTCTGGGGCCGCCCCTCTCTGGTACAGCCGGTGACTCAGGTTGGCAGCTGCCACGAGGAAGCCTCCGTCTGAGGGAAACAGAGCGGCAGATAATGTGCTCTCCGTTGGCTTTTCAATTTCAAAGCCTGGTTCAGCATTCGCTGCTGAATGACGGGTATAAAGCAAGGCTTGGTCCCAGTCAGAGGTTCCTGGCCACAGCGCAGGAATCAGGGCCTCCTCTGGGCGGAGGAACCACTGTCTCCCCAGTGACGGGGGGAGCTGTGCCCCCCGCACAGGGCCGTCAGTCACGGCTGATCTCCGGTCCTCCTGGACCGCCCCCTCCCAGCGGCCTAGATTAGTGACGAGGCTCACCAGGCCCTCCTGCTGCTAGCTTTGCCCTGCGCCCACACCTGTCCTCTCTCACACTGCCGGAGGGGCTTCGAGACCACATGGCCCTCCCTGCCAGGGCCCTCCGATTTCCAGAGCGGCTCCTCAGCAGGGTGGGCCAGTCTGCCTGCATCTCCATTGAGACCTCTCCCCTGAGTTCCAGCATCCCACATCCACACCAGCCTCCATACCCGCTCCGGCGGGATGCCCAGAGCCGCCCTGAACTCTACTCTCAATGGGTCCACTCACACCCCTGTTCCTCCTCCTGCTCAGCTTGGGAAACGAAACCAGGATGCCCTGATCCGGCTCAACCCCGCATCTAGAAGTCTCCCTCCACTCATTTCCCCCCCTCACTCCACCCCATCCATTGGCCAATTCTGTCAATTCTACCTTCAAAACAGCTCCAGTCTATCAACTTTCTCCACATTCTGCCACCTCTTCAGTTTGAGCCTCCGTCCCGTCTAACCGGGACGTGGCAGTAAGCCCCTGACTGGTCTGCGCCCACCTCAGACCCTGCTAAATCCAGTCTCTACCGCAGCCCCGACCTCCTGTCCCTCCTCAGCCCTGATGTGGCGACAGCATTGCTACTGAGCTTGTGGGGTTGAAACGTAACCATCAGCAGAACCCGACAACGTGACCCAGAGTGTGGGGCACAGCCGGGCCTAGGAAGACCTCTCTGAGCGCTCGAGGCGGGCAGCCGGTGCTTCAGCGAGCCTCAGTGGGGCACCAGCCGGGCCTGGGAAGGCCTCCCCGAGCGCTTGAGGTGGGCAGCCAGTGCTCCAGCGAGCCTCAGCAGGGCACTAGCGCTGGCCCTAAGGCCCTCTGAGGCCCTGCACAACCGTCACCACCCTTTCCCATAACTTCCTGCTTACGTCTCTGACCCCACACTGGAAAACCTCAAGCTCAGGGACCACATCTTTTTCTTGGAAACTGCAGGGTTGAACACAGGCTCTGGATGTGTGACAACAAACTAAAAACAAATAAATGAATGGTGTTCATTGGCTTGCTCCAACAATGTGGGAGAGATCCTAGGAAGAGTCCATATTTACGGTCAGTACTCTGAAAACACCCCCAAGGTCCTGAGAGAGGAGTCAGTGAGAAAACAATGTGAACGGAGAGAAGAGCCTCCTCAGGGTCTGTGGAGAAGAGTCTCCTGGGGATAAGTACACGTTTTCTCTTGTGAGTGACCTGTGCCCTCAGGGCCCACGCTCAGGCTTGGATTCAGAGGGAAGAACTCCATACAGGAGGAGCTGCATCCACTCCAGCCCCGCAGCCAGCCGTGCCCGACAAAGCGGGGCTGGGGGCCAGTCCAGGGGCTCAGGCAGTCCCTGCCCGGACCATCATCCACCTGCAGAGCGTGGAGAGTCCCTCCCGGGACCGTCATCCACCTGCAGAGCGTGGACAGTCCCTCCCGGGACCGTCATCCACCTGCAGAGCGTGGACAGTCCCTCCCGGGACCGTCATCCGCCTGCAGAGCACGGACAGTCCCTCCCGGGGTGGCATCTCCCTGCCTGGCCTGCACTGCCCCCACGTGGAAGGCGGCGCCATTGCAGCCAGCCTCGGAGGACAGCTCCCACACCCCCGCGTGAGCACGCTCCGGCTCAGTCAATCACTGCATGTGCTCTGAGCTCCTTGAATGGCCTTCCCCAGAGAGGTGCATCGGCCTCACATTATCCTGTACAAGCAAACGGGGCTGGGCAAAGGCGTCCACAAGGTACCCCTGTGGTCACCACGCGTTACCTACACTGTTATTATTGTCTAGTCTCTTAATCCTGTCTGACTCTTTGTGACCCCGTGGACTCTATCCTGCCAGGCTCCTCTGTCCATGGGCTTTCCTAGGCAAGAGTACTGGAGTGGGTTGCCATTTCCTTCCCCAGGGGATCTTCCTGACCCAGGGCTTGAAGCTGGGTCTCCGGCACTGGCAGGCGGATTCTTTACCTTGAGTCACCTAGAGCTACACTCTTATACCTTGTATTTACTGATCTCTCACAGCCTCTAGTTCTTCCCAAGAGGCTATGTGTCCCCCAGAACCAGGTGGGGTGGGCTGTTTAGTGTCCTCTGGACTCCCTCATCAGACAGTTTGTGTCCTACAAGTGCTAACCCTGAGCAAAATATGCCTCAGGGTGCTGCGATCTCCCGTGCCCAGAAAAGATGTACGTTGCTAGCTCTGCACAAACAGCTCTGGCCAGAACAAACCACTTACCTGGCTGGAGTGAAGACACTGATGCCGCTACTGAAGCTAGAGTCGCAGGAACCATCAGGCCCTCCTGGGGAGAGAAAGAGGAATGAGGCATCACGATAAAGGTCACTGGGGCCTTTAGAAGAACAAGGCCCCTGTTCACGAGGACACACAGACCCTCCAGTCTCCCACACCTTGATTCTGGCTCTTGGAGAGGAAAGTGGCTTTGGGGCCCTGAAGACCCCATGCCTAGTGGTCCCTGAAACTTCTGGATGGTATGCATGCTTGTAGGTTCTTAGGCACAGTGGTCTCACAAGCAGGGGTATCAGTGCTGAACACATCCGGGAAATCTCAGAAGGGGCTGCTGGTTCAAGGGCAACAGATGTTAAAAGTGACTTCTTAAACACTCAACATCACAAGCCACCATGGAGACATAAATCAAAACTGTGAGATGCCATTTCACACCCATTAAAAAACAGACAGATATTGATAGCAAGTGATGGTGAGGAGGCGGAGAAACTGGAACCCTTATACACTGCTGGTAGAAATGGGAAATGGTGCAGCTGCTTCAGGAAAGAGTCCGATTACCTGAACAGGCCTGGGGGAAGGTGAGGCGGACACCTGGGGCAACCTGGGTGGGCCCACCAGGAACAGCGGCGGGAGCTCCCTGCGGCTTGGGGCCTCCCTCCCTCCCGCCTGCTGGGAACACACTGTGTTTATAGGTGAAAGGATCCAATGTTAAAAACTGGCTTCAGATGAATTTCCACTGTTTCCTATTTTCACTCTGAGACCTCACCTCTGCTTGCTTTTGCACAAGTGTGGGCACTTCCCCAGGACCCCGTTAGAGGGGGCTGCTGAGCAAGAGGGCCAGACCCGGGCGGCTTGAACAGACCTTGCCAGGTTGGCCTTTAGGAAGGGTCCACATACCTGCCAGCAGTTGTTCAGCCCACTCTCCACCTTGGAAGCCTTGGGATACTAGTTATCTTTACAGTGTTTGCCAAATCGATGAGTAAAAATGAGACTGTTTTATTTCGTGATTCTGGGGTTCCCAGTCAAGCTAGCCATCTTCAGTTGCCCTTTTGTCTCAATCTCCAGACTCAGGAGCCCCTGGGCCCGGATCTCAGTCTGACTCCTCTACTTCCTGTGTGACTTCTGGGTCACCTGCCTTCACCCCACTGCCTCACCTGTGTGATGCCAGGGCCTCCTGGAGTCTTGTGAGAATAATGGAGCCAATGTGTGTTCAGGGGTTAAGACGGAAAACCTGACCCATGTCTGTTTCCTGAGGATAAATTCTTAAATGTTCTGGAACATGCTGCCAAATGTATTGATATCTACCAAACAATGTATTTAAGGTGTTTACTCTTCACCTTCTCCCAGTAGGAGTGTCTGGTTGTTCCAAAATCTCTCCAGGGAATGTGCATTTCTCTTGTGACCAGAGTGAAAAATGAGGGTGGTACAGGAGAGTGGACGGGAACGAGAAAGAAGAGATTCAGTTCAAATGCCCTCCACAAAGCCTGGCCGGGTGCCCCAGTCCTCTGTGACCACGTCCAGTGTCCTGTGATCACTCATCTAAGGATCCAACCCTGAGCCCTCTGCTGGCAGGTCCTGGGTCTGAGTCACTCAGATCTGCAGTGCTGATAACACCCAATCCCATCAAAGCTTTGCAAATAGGTGGATTCCATTTCATGCTCACCCACGGAGGTCACCAGTCCTCCACTGGAAATTGTATTTATAGCTGTGCTCCTCATTCACCGCTTGAACTTCCATCCCTAAACCACTACGATCCCTCATCTAGGACCCATCAGAGGCCCATTACCTGGGCAAAGCTAATGCTAAAAGGCAAGAGAGCCAAAGTCCTGCCCCTGACACTCTTGCTAAGTGGTGGGTCTCATTATAAACAGACATTGAAACAACTTGACACTGAAGCGCCTGTTATTGGGAGTGTGTGACCCACACCATGTGCTAAGAACTCTACACACAAAAAATCTCCTCCGACACTCACAGCCACACCATAGGTTCCGTACTATCACTGTTGCTCCCGTTGATGAGTAAGAAACCTGAAGCACAGAAAGGCCGAGGGGCTTGTCCAAGGGCAACAGGCATGAAGGATGCCCAGGCAGGCAGGTCTGACCGCAGAGTGCAGACTGTGATGCCCGAGACAGTCAGGAAACGTCATGGGGGGATAGGAGGATGTGCCAAGTGCCTGGGAGCTCAGAATCAGAGAAGGACCCTGTGCTGTGGACTCCTCAGGCAGAAGGGTCGGGGGAGGTAGCCAGGGCAAAAAGCAGAGGGGCTAGGGGCAATCAACCGAACAAGAGCCACCCTGACTGGAGCCCTCTGGGGTGGGGCAAGGGAGAAGCACCTGCATGTGAGAGCGAGTGTGTGCATGTCTGAGTGTGCGCACACCCATGTGTGTGGGTGTCTGTGAGTGTGCACGCACCTGTGTGTGTGCGTCTGTGTGTGTACCCACGTGTGTCTGAGTGTGCACGCACCCGCGTGTGTGGGTGTGAGTGCGCACACCCGCATGTGTGTGTATCTGAGTATGTGTGCACCTGCATGTGTGTGTCTGTGTGCATGCACCCGCACACCCGCGTGTGCGTATCTGTGCACACACCCGCATGTCTGTGTGCATGCACCTGCGTGTGCGTGTCTGTGTGTGCACACCCGCATGTCTGTGTGCACGCACCTGTGTGCGTGAGTGCACCCATGTGTGTGTGTGTCTGTGTGTGCACACACCCACATGTCTCTGTGCACGCACCCGCATGTGCGTGTCTGTGTGTGCACACACCCGCATGTGTGCACGCACCTGTGTGTGTGCGTGTGAGTGCACCCATGTGTGTGCGTGTCTGAGTGTGCACGCACTTGCGTGTGTGCATCTGTGAGTGTGCGCACGTGTGCATGCACTTTGAGCGCACACTCGAGTGTGTGCATGTCTGAGTGCGCGTGCACCCGTGTTTCTGAGTGTACGCGCACCCGTGTGTGCACGAGTGTGCATGCACCCGTGTGTGCACATGTCTGTGAGTGTGCATGCACTTGTGTGTGTGCCTGTGTGCGCTCGTGTGTGCCTGCGTGTGCACGCGCTCGTGTGTGCCTGCGTGTGCATACACTCGTATGTGTGCCTGTCTGTGTGCACTTGAGTGTGAGTGTCTGTGTGCGTGCACTCGAGTGTGTGCGTCTGTGAGTGTGCGTGCATGCACTCGTGTGTGCGCATCTGCGCAAGCATGCAAGTATGTGCGTGTCTGTGTGCACACACTCTAGTGTGTGTGTGCACTCATGTGTGTGCCTGTGTGTGCACACACTCGAGTGTGCGCCTGAGAGTGTGCGTGCACTCGTGCGCAGAGGGCCTGGCTGCCAGGCCTCACTGGGTGGCTTGCCTGGGGTGCGCCGTGGCCTGCACGGCGCAGGCTGGGTGGGGATGGGGGCACCAAGCGAGAGAGACCAGGCAGGAAGTTGCTGCCTCCGCCAGGTTGGAAGAGATGGGCAGAGAGCGCTGGCGTCAGCACTGGTTGAAGCCGGGGACTGCGTAAGGAAATGCGGACTCTCTCGGGTTGCTGGCACCTTGTGCTGGCGTGCTGGGAAAGCGGTGGTTGGGACCAGCTGAGCGGGTTTGGGGAGGCTGTGGAGCCCCAGAATTCGCCGGTGCCATTTCTGGGAACTACTATAAAGTGAGCTCTGCGTCTGCTGAAGTGCTGTTTATGAGGCAGTAAAATCTGGAGCCAAGCTGCCTGAATGTGTCCTGACTTAGGACCAAGATTCTCCTGAGCAGAGAGCTGTTTGAGGAAGGCTTAGGAAAGCTGTCGAAAAGGTTAAGTGAGCTGCATTGGCCGGGAATCGAACCCGGGCCTCCCGCGTGGCAGGCGAGAATTCTACCACTGAACCACCAATGCTCCAGCTGAGCGCTCCTCCTCCCCAGCTGTTCTGCTGCGCTGGCTCGCGGGACGTGGGCATGGCTGTAACCTGACACCCGGGACGGTCCAGCATCAGTGCTGCTCCACTCTAGGCCAGGCCCCTGAGGACGCCCACGGGACACATGTGCCTGCCATTCTGCTGACGTTCAAGAGAAGCCAATGGGACAAAATGCTTTCAGAACCCTTTTGGCTCCTGGGGGGCAACTTCCAGACCTCAGTCCGTTAACCTTAAAGATTTCAGTAGGTTCTGCATCAGTTTAGTCTTTGGCTGATTTTGCAAAGGAGAACATCATCCCAGAGCTCATCTTGGACCGAGTCCAAGAGATGGAAAAAAGTCTCAGAGTTCTACATTTAGAGAGTCCAACTCTAGACTCCAATAGGCATAAAAGCGGTTTTCTTCATGTGAAGGATAAACAAGACATTAACGTTAAAGGAGAGGAGCAGAATTCCCAAGGACTGAATAAACCACAGCTGGGTTGGTCTGAACCCCACCTCCCTGAGAATGAGTGGCAGAGGAAAGGCAGGCGGTTCCTGAGTCACTGGATGTCCACCCCCGAGACTCAGCTGAGCCTGCACTCTCAACGGCCCTCCTGCCAGGTTCAACGCCTCTCTACCTCGACTGTAGCTGAGCTCAGAACAAGACTAAGGAAAGAATGAATGCTCTCTGGGGCAGAAAGGGTTCAGAGCTACGGGTTCTGGAGGCCGACTGCCAGGCTCAAACGCCACCCCTGCCGCGGGAGCTGCCGGACGCTGGTGGTGGGCCTCCTCTCTCTGTGCCCACCTGCAGAAGGAAGGCAGCAGTTCTCACCTTCCTAGCTGTCCCAGAGTTAGGGGCTGAGACACAGGAACAGCCCTGGCTGGCTGAGGGAGACCCCACGTCAAGTTCTCCAACCTCCGGGCCCCCAGGGCCCTCGCTGGGAGGTGGGGGCGGAAGACAGAGCCCACTCACCGCTGGCTGCCCCCTCCTGCGTGGCTGCGCAGTCCTCAGGGCTGGGGCCTGCCTGCTTCTGCACCGCCGGCCTGGGCTCATCGGGCTCGTCGTCTTCGGGGGTGACCAGCTTCATCAGGCTCTGGTTGCAGACGTTGGCTACCTCCTTGATGTCTGAGCACGCCGATGTAAGGAGCAGCCCCAGCCAGGCAGGACTGAGAACCCGTTCTGCTCCCCCAAGGGGCTGCCCTGTCTCCTCCCTTCCTGGAGGACCCCTCACCCCCGAGGGGGGCAGAGACTCCGCAGCCCGGGCCTGGGACAGCCGCTTAAATCTCTGAGGACGCAGCTGAGGCCCGGGCATCCCGGGCCGCCTGGGCCCTCCCAGGTCACGCTCCGCTCTGCCTCCTACTCCAGGGCTGTCTGTAGGTGTGGCGGGCCCTGGGGCCCCCTCCCTACCCAGGGTGACCTCGCGCCCCTCAGGGCTGCCCTTGTCTCCGCTCTCCGGGGTGAAGGATACTCCTCTTGCGGTCGTCGTAGGCCAGGCAGGGCAGGACGGCGGTCAGGATCCCTGAGGAGTAGGGCAGCATGACGCGGCCAGCCAGCTGGATGAACTCCCGCAGCCAGCACATGGCCGTCAGCTGGATCAGGTCATCTGTGGGGGGACGGGGTCCTGGGGTGAGCGCGGCCGGTGCCCGCCCCCCACACGCCCATGGGCGCTGGAGCCCTGGAGTGGGGCTGAGGGCTGGCGCGGCTGCCGGCCCCCTGGGACTCCTGCGCTCTCGCCCTTTCCTGCCGCGGGCACCAGGGGCACATGGACGGCAGTCCTGCGGCCGCCCGTGAGAGCAGCCATGGTGCTCCGCCCTCCTGTGTCCACGCCCCGGGGGGACTCTGCAGCCCCTCTCATCAGGAGCGGGAGTTTATTTCCCCACTCCCGGCCCGGGGCTGGCCGAGAGACGGCGGGAGAAAGGACGCCTCCAGACCCGGTCTCGCTGACGCCTCCCATCTTCTGGAATCCGCTGATTCCACATGAACGCACCCGGGCTAGCCCACCGGGTGACGGTACTTGGAACGACTGTCGCCGCTTGCCACGGGTGACAGCTGGACAGCCAGACACTAGTGACACAACGGGCCACCCAGCCTCAGCCCACCCCCAGCTGACTGTAGGCACACGATTCCCCCTGGCCCTGGCCTGGCACAGCGGGGCAGGGCCGCCCAGCTGATCTGAAGCCTGAGGTCAATAACAAGGGACTGAGATGGGCAGGAGTTACATTTGGTGGTGGTTTGATACTCAATAGAAACAAACAGTTACATGACCCCAGCTTCCAAGCCTTTCAATTCATGGTGCTGATGCCAAGCCTGCCAGCAAGGAGGCCTCCAGATCTTCCCCCATCTAGGGCCAAGACCAAGTGAAAAGGCCTCCATGCTGACAGAAGCAGAATCTCTCCCGCAAGGCCCCATGGCTCCAGGACCCGCCGTCACACCGCTTCCCACTCCCAGCAGGACTCTGCCCAGGACGGGGAGGGGGGCTTCTGAGGAGGAGGGGGTCTGCAGGCCCGCCACGTGCTCACCCGTGGTCTGGCAGTGGATCACCAGGATGTTGGCCATCTCCGCAAACTTAACACTCGAGGGGTTCTTCTTCGTTTCCTTTAGGAACTCTCCAAGGACCACCTCACACCTGCAGTGAGCGAAGGAGGAGGGAGATAGCCCTGCCACCCGGGCCGGGGAGCCTCCCCAGCGCCGTCTCTGCTCCGCTCGGCACGGGCGCCCGGGTCAGAGGGACCACTTCAGAGGCTGGGGGAGGAGGCGCTCTCGGCATCCCAAAGCGGGAAGCTCACGCGCCAAGAGGAGAGTGAACCTCAGGTTCTCCTGGCGCCTGTGAGGGTGTGTGGGGCACGTATGCAGCTCCGCGCGCCCCTCCTCACTCACATTTTCCGGATCTCTTTGCCATTGTCGCCCAGGATCTGGAAAAGCCCGTCCAGGATCTCCGGCAGGTAGTCCAGCAGGTTAATGTCGGGCACAGACTCCAGCACCAGGATCTGACCCAGGAAGGAGACCGTCAGGGAAGGTCATGGCCCTGGGGTGTCCCACGGGGGAGGGCGTGCCGGCTGCCGTTGCTTTTGTTCAGCGTGCAGGAAAACAGCAGCTCAGACACCCTGAGAAGCGAACCCGCGGGAAAAGCAGGCAACCCGCGGGAGAGGCTGGCTTCAAAGAGAAATCTGGGTGTTTCCGGAGACGAGGAAGGAACCCCGTCTGCTTCAGAGGCGAATGTGATGGGCTCTGGGGGCAGAGCTGAGGAAACGTGTTTTGGGATCATGTGCCATCACGGCTCCTGGAGGGGCAACAGTGAGGCGCCTCCACAGCCACGGGACGCGTCCAGGTGGGTCAGAGAGTAGGCTCATGGGCAGTGAGAAACAGCCTCAGGGCCAGATCTTACCCAGGAGATGATGAACTGCCGGGCGTACTGGTTGTTGGAGTAAATCCTCTCCCGCAACAAGGGGATGAAGCCCACCAGGTCGAACTTGTTGCTCTCCGTCACGATGTCCTGGGGGTCAAAGGCGTATGAGCTGCTGGGGGCTGGGTGGCCTGACCTGGCTGAGTGCCTGACTTCAGGGGTCAGGTGGCCACAGAGGAGGAGGACAGAGCCTGTGTCAGGCAGACCAAGGGACAAGCGAGGATGGACTGAAGTGGGACTCAAGGGGAACAGAAGCAATGAAAAGGCAAAACCCTTCCTACACCTCTAGGGTCTGGACTGAACGCCCAGTGGGCTAAGCATACACTGCCCGACACTGGGGGCGGGGCGCGCCAGCTCGTGGGAACACTAGGGGCGACGGACGGTTCTGTAGTGTGATCCTGCTGCTGATGCAACTCTATATACTCAGAACTGCTTATTATCCCACTTACTGTATGTAAATATTTTTTTTAATTAGGAAGACCATCCCAATGATAGAGCTTCAAAGCTGCATAGACAGATGGAAGAAAGAAATGCTAAAAGCAAAAGTGGGGACCAGGTACTAATACCTTTAAGAGGCGGTCTAGGAGCTCAGATCCACTTTTCACATTGGGGTCTGGGTCAGCAGCCAACTACGGGAGACAGAGGTAGAAGGAGGATCACAGTCAATTTATTAAGGCAAAGAATCCACTGGAATTCTATAACAAGGCCTTGGGAGAGCCTGTTCACAGATGGAAGGAAGGTAGGGGAGGCAGCGAGGAACTGGGGAAGGCGCAGAGATGCGCTTGGGGGCCCTGTTCTGCTCAGCAGCCCGCAGGGCCTGTTGCCACTGGCCGCGTGGCTGCTTCCCGCTGGCGTTCCCCAGGGCTTTCCAGCCTAACAACGCCGGGTCCTCTCCCCACTCCTTGAGGGGTGGCCGGAGCAGTTTCGAGACTGATTCTCTAGAAACGACTTCATGGAGGGAAACTCCGTGATGCTGAGAGGCGCTGATGAACTAAGAGGGACCCCAGAGCCCTTCTAAGCAGAGCTTTTTCCAGAGCTCACGGGCTGTGCTCTCCTCACAGGGGAAATACAGTCTGCACCACGGACAGAGGAGCCTGGCAGGCTGCAGTCCATGGGTCGCCAAAGGGTCGCACACGATGGAGGAACTAACAGTGCAGAATCGCCACCGTCGCCTTCTACAAGGGAGGTCAGTGCTCTCAGATGGCTGTCTTCCCCCCAGCTTGGGGTGGACTGATGCTTTTGTAAAATGCGGTGAAGTTAAATTAACAGAGATGTGGGGGGAAACCAAACATAAATACAAGCCCACTTTACAATGTATCATCAGATTCAACATACAAGGAGCGTCCCTGGCAGCACCTGTTCATCTGCTCCCCTGCCTCTGGGGAAAGGCAGCCAGCACTCAAGTCCCGGAGGGTCAGGTCCGGGAGGCAGGGGGCGAGCTCAGAGCAGCTGAAGCATAGAGGGCTCACCTTGCTCAGCCCGTCGAAGAGCACGTTGAAGTGGGGCAGCACGGCGCCTCGGGCCACCTTGACGATGTTGTAGAGGGCCTCGCAGGCGTAGTAGCGCAGCCTGCTGTCGGCGTCGCTGAAGCAGGTGAGCACCGGCTCGATCAGCTCCTTCAGGTAGAGCCCCGAGTCCTGTGACGCGGCGGGAGCGCAAGTGCTACTCAGAGAGAGTCAGAGCCCGGGGTCCCAGCCCCGGCTCCCTTGGAGGTGCTCAGACCTTTGACTCAGGGCTGGGCTCAAAGGCTCTTTGCAAGCCTACCTCTAGGGTTAGGGGCTGCACCCAGGAACTGGGGAGCGAGGTGGCAGAGCCAGCCGTGCTGACTCAGGGTGTACACAGAATGGCAACAGGAAACATGCGTCTGCGACCCCTGCTGGGGTCAGGGGCAGAGTCGAGGCCATGGCTGGCGTGTGCGTCCCTTCAGGATAAAGGCGTACCTTGCCCAGTGCGATGGAGCAGGCGGCCAGGCCGATGAGCCCCCCTTTCCGGCTGTGGGGGTGCTGAGACAGGGCAAACTCCTGAGACAAGGTCTGGATCACATGCTTGATCTGCACCGTGTTGTTCTGGGCCACGAACTCCCGGACCAGCCTGAAGAGAGAGAAGAGAGGGTCTTAGGCCAGTGCGATCAGGCTACTCCTGCTCCTGCTGCTGGCCCCGGGGCCTGGCGCCGGGATGAGGGGTGCAGAGGACCTGCTCAGAAAGAGGAATCAGAGTCACGGGTCCTGCCCCAGTTCCGCTGCTGACTGGGGGGCGCTGGCTTTCCCTTTCCCTTCTGTGGTCTCCAATTCCCCTTCCTGAGAATGGATCAAAGAACAGTGACCAATCTCAATTCTGAGAAGGCAACCAATGTTGTGCTGGGGACCAAAACCTGCAATGATCCACCGCCTTCATTCAGCCCTTTGCTCAGCCCTCCATTCAGGCACTCAAGCGGTTCTCTGTCATCGTTCCCAGGGACGGGGCTGAACTGGGCCCACGTCCAACAGGCAGGATCCACACTCAGCAAGTAGGTGCAGCCACAGCACACAGCATCACTACAGAAGCCAGATGCTGCAGGTGAGTCTCCCTGGGTGGCGCCACCTGAGTGAGACTGAGTCAGCAGCTGGCACTGTCCAGAAGAAAGGAAGGCTGGGCACCTGAGGCACAGAGAAGAGCCTGGCTGATGGCAGGGCCCAGAAGACACACAGTGTACCTAGAGGCGGGTGAGGAGCCCAGGGTGTGCGAGGGGCGGCTGAAGACAGAGCAAAGGACAGGCGAGCTGCTGGAAGGTTCACAGTCATGGGGCGGCGCCTGCAGGAGAGGCTGCGCTGCACGGGAGGGGCTGGTGTGACCGGAGATACACCATCCCCAGAGGACAGCACCCCAGCTCTCAGGTCAGAAACAGGGGGCTTAAACATGGCGGAGGCAGTGGGAAGAACAGGGAGGAACAGTTTTAAATTAAACAGAAAAGCATTAGGATCCCCTGTAATCGGGGAGAGGACAAGAAGGGTAGAGACGCTTGTGTTTTAAGATGCTGTGAGATGGATGGGAGGGGACGAGACTGTTCCATCATCAGGTGAACGGGACTAGCAGGGACGAGGTGCCAGGAAAAGGCTGCATTAATGGCCTGTGGGGGGCCTCCTGCTTTGCCAGTTATAGCGTGTGATTCCACCAAGCCCACCCCTGGGGACTGAGGGCTGTGGACGAACCAAGGGCCTCGGGAGGAAGGCAGTTCCATAGGTGCCCACACTTCCTAAGCAGTGCAATAAACCCGCTGGATTATCAAACAGAACCCCAGGCAGACGAGTCTCAGTGATGTCAGAGCTGAGTGTCCACAGACAGCAGCCCCTTGAGAAAGGCCCTGCAGGTGAGCCACAAAACAGCGGAGCATTGGTGGTTCAGTGGTAGAATTCTCGCCTGCCACGCGGGAGGCCCGGGTTCGATTCCCGGCCAATGCAGGGCTGCTTTTTTTGGCCCCTTCTAGGCAAACTCCCTCAGAGATCCTGCCGCAGGAGCCAGCTCCTCAGCCACACCCGGCCTGCCGCAGCCAAGGCTGCTCTGAAGCTGGGAGCACCTCCCTGCCTGGGGAGCGTGACCAGCAGCTGGATTCTCCACACACGCGCCACTTCCTGGCTGCGGGGCCAAGGCCCGAGTGCCCTGCAGCCGTCAGGGGACTCCTGGGCACCCCCCAGCCCTGGCCAGTCTCCAGCAGGAAGCTGTGGTGAAGGCTGTGAGCTGTGAAACAGCTCCACATGCCATGTGGACGGGGGAGGGGGACCACACTTCAGAGAGGAGGAAGCCCCCGGAGTTTCAGTGGGCTTCTTGTTACTGAGAGGGAGGGATCTGAGGTGGTTTCTGTCCTGATGGATGAAGGCAAATCAGACACACAGACATCCCCCCCACCCCCCTTCAGTCCCCTCCTGCTCTGGAGTCTGAGCTTCTGTTTCTGCGGCGGAGCTGATGTGGCAGCCTCAGAGCGTGGCCTCGGGCTCTGGGAATCAGCGTGTGGACAAGGAGGCTGGTCCTGGGGTTAAAGGGAGGTGCTCACACAGCTGCCGACAGCTGGAGCATTGGTGGTTCAGTGGTAGAATTCTCGCCTGCCACGCGGGAGGCCCGGGTTCGATTCCCGGCCAATGCAGCAGCAAACATTTTTAAAAAAAATCATTAAAAAAAAAAAATCCGAGAGACTGGATTTGAGATTTCACACCGCTCACAGCATTGGTGATACACTCAAAACCTGAGAATGACTTTTTTCTAGCTTGATTTTCCACACCTGTTTCCTAACTTCCACGAAGATCTAGCTTGTGGTCTCCTTGTGCCTGAGGAGTACTGGAGGGAGGGGTCACCAAAGCCACTGCAAGCAGCTGTCTTCCCACTCCCGCCCAGATGGGCTGCCGGTGGCCTCTGCCTGCGAGGCTCCCAGGGAACCAGGCTGAGCTGCTCAGCCCACGTGAGCGCAGCCCCGGGACGCGGAGTAATGTCTGTCATGAGGCTCCGGCAGGGCAGCCACAGAAGACCCAGCCTGGCCAGCAGCCCAGCCCCTCCTGGAGCCACCTCCTGCCTGTCTCCTTGTTTCAGGTCACAAATGGTCCCTGAGCCACTGGAAAGGGTCCCCCAGCCCGCTGGAGAGCCAGCAAACGGGGTGCATTCCCTGCCTGAGGGGCTTTTGCTAGAATCCGGTAGGTGAGAAACGAGAGGCCATGAGGACTTTCATGCAAAACAGGAAAAAATCTGCTGAGGACCGTGCAAGGTGAGGACGGGGCAGGAGAGAAAGAGCGTGACGCATCTCTGGTGGGGAGGGGATCCGATGTGGTTTCATGAGGGGCAGCTTTTGAGAGGGGTTCTGAGGGATGAGTAGGTGTTCATGCAGGAGAAGGAAGCTCAGACAGAGGGAAGCTCATGTGTGAAGGCTCAGAGGAAGGACAGGGGCACTCGGTTTGGCAGCTTGAAAGGACAGAGGTTGGGGAGAGGCTGCACCCACTCACGGGCTTGGCAGAGGAGGTGGCCTTTGCTCTGTGAGCAGCTACAGATGGTAGGGAAGGTCTGCAGCGGCGGGCGGTGTGGTCTGACCCGCACTAAGGGAGCGCTGAAAGCCAGAAAGGCTGCAGAGACCGGATGCTGGGAGAGCATGAGGAATGGGCACCTTCGTCGGGGCAGGCTGGCAAGGGCAACAGGGCCTCCGGAAGCAGGAGCAGACGGGCAACAATCCCCGACCCCGCTGTTTGCTCCACACCAGCTGGAAGGCCCCTCACCCTGAATCCCACCAGGACGTAGCTCAGGGCACCCCAGGTCACTGCAGACACGATGGCCCCTTCAAGTCCCAAGGCTCTGGAACCCCAAGTCTCTGCTGTCTGCACCCCTGCACTTGAGGGGAGAACACTGTCCGCAGCCAGGAAAACAAGACAAGCAGTGGTTTCTTCTGGAGGGCAAGCCCTGAGTACAGGTGGTCAGCAAATCCATCCGCCTGTAGAGCACTGGGCCAAGCCCTTGGGGTCACAGCAGGAAGACCTGTCCCACGAATCAGGCCCACACTCGCTACCTGACACTCAGGGGGTCAACAGAGGGCCAGCTGCCTCTCCAGTCTGTAGCCTGACTACACGCGCAACCTCCCTCCAGCCAGACCCAGCTTCCTACTGGGCCTACTAGTCTACTCCGTGGACACTTCCTGCCCAGGCCACCCCACAGGCAAGCTTCTGTCTCGTTCTACAGCCTAGCCAGGCCTCAAACGTCAGCTCCAACCCACCCCTGCTTCTGCTGACCATCTCAGGAAGGACCACTCCTCCCCTGGACGCTGCATTCCGGGCTCACCACCGCTTCATCGAATGTCATGAATTCTTTCTCACATGTTTCACATTCCCAGCTCCACAAGCCAAAGGCAATGTTAACCACTAAACAAACCCTGTTTAAGACAAAATCCTTCCAGCACAGCCTACAGAGTGACAGCACTTACACAGGATGTTGTGCTGGAAGCAACAATAAGGCTGAGATGAGCACCTCTATTCGAGGGCTCAACCAATGACTCAAGTATGAAAATAGCAAACATTTCTGAGAAGCAGAGCGGGTGATGGACAAAACCGGTGTCACTGCACCTTCAGCCAATAAAACCACAGACATGGAGCCATGTCTGTACATCAGTTCTGAGTCTCCTACTCATCAGAGCAATACTCATCAATACAATTTGCTGGCAATGGCAAGAGCCAGGGCAACGATAAGCAGCTGTGGGGAGAGACGGCACTCAAGAAAGCGGAGCTTGATGAGAGAAGTGTGGTTCTGGACATGCTGAATCTTAGAGCTGAACGGGAGGGTCCTCTTGGCAAAATCCAAACCCTTTAGTGGAGAAGGAAACTGAAACCAAAGCAGTTAAGGCAGTGGTTCTCACCTGGGGTGATTCTGCATCCCCAGGGGACATTTGGCAACTGTCTGGAGACATTTTTGGTTGTACTAGTGATGGAAAGCTACTGGTGTCTAGTGGGTGAAGATCAGAGATGCTGCTAAAAACCCTACCGTGCACAAGAAAGTCCACCACAACCAAGAGTTACCTGTCCAAAAATATCAATAGCACTGAGGTTAAGAAACCCTGAGTTAAGGAATTTGCCAGAGGTCACAGAACGAGCGACACACAACAGACTATACTAGGCCCTTACAAAGCATTCTGCGGTGATGTAACTGTTTGAAAATCTGTGCTGTCCATTATGGCAGCCGACAGCCACACGTGGCTATGTGAGATACAGGTAGAATGACTGAGAAACTATATTTAAAATCTTTACTTTACCTTTAATAATTTAAATGTAAATAGTCACCATGGCCAGTGGCTACCTTACTGGACAGGGCGGAACTAAAGCCTCTATTTCCTGATGCTTAAACTGGCATTCTTTCTGTTTCACAGCCTGCCTCTTTCCACTCTTCTGAAATTACCTACCCACCTGACTTTGTCACAAAGATTTGGCTGGGAAACAAAAAAATACACGTGTAGAATAACAGCAGAAAAATCTCAATGTTCCCAGTGAAACGCTTTGCTTTGTAATAAAAATAACTAAGCAAAATGTCAGGTCATGGTTACACATACAGTGGGATCCCATTATCCACAGTTTCAGATACCAACGGTCAACAGCAGTTCAGAAAATATTAAATGGAAAATTCAAAAATAAACAATCTATAAGCTTTAAACTATATGCTGTTCTGAGTGTTGAGATGAAATCTCGTGCTGTCCCACCAGGACATGAATCACCCCTTCCTTCAGTACACTCATGCTGTATATGATACACACCCACTTAGTAACTGTCTGAGTTATCAGATTGACTCTGGTATGGTAGTGCTATGTTCAAGTAACCCTTATTTTACTTAATAACAACCCTAAAGTGCAACAGTAGTGATGCTGACGGTTAGGATATTCTCTTACTGTACCTAATTATAAATCATAAATTAAACTTTATCATACATCTGTATGTGTAGGAGAAAATATAGCATATATAGAGTTTGGTGCCATCCAAGGGGTTTCAGGCATCCACTAGGAGTTTGGGGACATATCCCCCACAGACAAGAGGGTGCTACTGCACATGTAATTAAGACTGCAGAAACAAATTATTCCTACTTCCACTTTTGGAGAAGGGTGATATGACAGAGATAAAACCATCAGCCCTCTGAGCCTTGAGATCTTAGATCTGACTTCTTCATTTGGTCAACTTATTTTCTTTTCACTTCTCAAAAAGTGGGTAAGAAATGAGGCAGGTCAACATCCATGACAAATTCTCACGCTTCCCACCTCCTTCCCACCGGAGATTACTCTCGGATTTGCTCGTTTTGGTAGAGACCACACTGAGGACGCATCATGCGCCAGGCACTGGGTTAAGCACCGTACATACCCAACATCGCTTCACTCTCACCGTAGCCCCTTTGAGGTACCAGGAGGTTAAATAATATGGCCCTGATCACACAGTACTGCCCATCTCCTGCTGTTAACCACGACACTGAGAGCCTAAAGCTTGGGGCAGCAACACCAGCTGCAAAAGCATGACGAGCTGCCCGGAGGAGCGGGACCCGCAACATCCAGGACGGAGTCCCGGCTCCCAGAGGAGCGGACCCCGCAGCAGCCAGGACGGAGCCCCGGCCCCACTCCCCGCGCCCCAGACCGGGCCCACAGCTCTTACTTCTCGATCTCCAGGGCAGCCACCTTCCGCTTTTCGTAGAGCTTGTCGTTGAGGGCGCGCACGATGTTGGGCGTGAGCGGCGCGAAATCCTTCTCCGGGTTCATGGTAGCAGCGCGGGCGCGCCTCCCGGAGCCCCGCGGCTCCTCAGCCCGCGGCAGCCGGGGCCGCGCCGGGACCAGGGGCGTCTGCGACTCCGCGCTGCCTCCGGCGCCGGCTCATGAGCCACGCCGCCCCAGCCCGAGTCTCGCGGGGCCGCGCGCCCCCTCGGAGCCCGGGCGTGAACCTCGTCTCCGTCCTCCTGCCCCGAGCCAGCCAGCAGCTCACGGGAGAAGTGCCTGCCGGGCGCCAGGGGCGGCGGCCATGTTTCCCGGGTCAGGTGACCTCAGGCAGCTTCCGCCTTCCGCCGCTGGGCCCGCCCCTCACCGGCCACACCCCTGGTGGGTCGGCCACGCCCCCGCAAGGCAGCACTCCCCGCCCCCACTCTGGCCTGCAGGCCCCCACAGTGTGGGCCGTGTTTGAGGCCTGCTTGGAGCGGCACGTGTACCATGTACTCCACTGCCTGCACATAATAGCCTTGGCACCTGGTGGGCTTCTGCAGACGTTCCTGACAACGAAGGGGCTCTTGAATCGCTTTGCATAATTTATTCCACACCTACTGAATCCACTAGTTCATTTATTACTTTAGTCATCAGTCAATTTCTTATATGCCAATGTTACAAATTAGAGTAATGCCTTCTTGATTTTCGCTATATCCTAGTCACTTGTACTAGTGTTTAAAAAATATTTTCTCTGATCAACTCACTTTAAAAATTTTAAAATTCCTACTTAAGCCTTGTTTATGCCCCATAATGCTGGGTTTGAATTGTGATATATATATTTCTAAAACACATAAATAAATTACAATAAAAAAACCAAGCAGTCTGTCTATTGTTATCCAAAAAGTAGATTCAGCTTTTGGTGGGTGTTGAGCCAAAAGGCACGACCAAGCCAAAGATGGGGAGAAGGAAGCATTTATTGTTTCTGTGACAAGTAACAGTCATGATCTCCGCCAAAGCAGTGTCTCCCTCCCCCTCAAAAGCAAACTGGGGAAAGTCTTAACCTAAAGGTACATGGATTTTCATGAAGGGGTTTGACCAGTGGAGAATTCAGCACAGAACTCAGGCCATGATCAAAAACGTCTAGGCTTTAGTTGATTACAGTCATGAGGGCCAACATCATCATTCTGTCCTCCTCCTAGGTGTGGGCCTTAGTTCTTCCAGAACTCAAAGACTGTATCAAATTGTTATGTCCCTCCCTTGGGGAGGAACTAGGACTCTGCTTTATAGCTGAACTGTTTTTCTTGAGACTGGAGTGGTCTCCAGTTCCTAAAAGTGGTTCCCTGTTGTCAGTTGCCAAGAAAATGGGACTTCAAGTGGCTGCAAGGAAATGAATTTTGTCAACACACTGAGGGAGTTTGGAAGGGAATCTCTCCCCATTTGACTCTGCAGATGGCTGGTTCATTAGCATGTGTTTCGAGGATGGAATTTTAAGAAAATGGTTGCCAGGTATCTAAACACTTACAGACCTGGGCTTTCCAGGTGGCTCAGATGGTAAAGAATCTGCCTGCAATGCGGAGACCTGGGTTCGATCCTTGGGTCAGGAAGATCCCTTGGAAAAGGGCATGACAACCCCCTCCAGTATTCTTGCACTTCAGTATTTTCACAGAAACCCATGTAGATCTATGCTTTCATAAATGCTTTTCTACCTTATGTGTAGAGGAAGAAATTCTCAATAAGCTGGTAATTTCCTGCCAAAGTCTTCTTTTAGATTTTGGTAGCAAGAATTTAACAACGATTTTTGTGGTTTGTTACAAGATGTGTTTCAAAGCTGTAAGGTTTGTTGTTTGTTTTGCCTAAGAACTACTCATCTATAGAAAGCCTTATTTCTCCTCCATCATTTCAACAATGTTTACTTTCTTTCATAAATGAAACTTATGTGAGACCATCATCACTGAATGAGGCACACACTGAAACATATTTAGCATCTGGTTTTAATTATTTTAGATTCAAATGATGCTCTAAGAAAGAAGGAGCCTCAGCTAAATTAGTTTTATTCCTGTAGGTTTGGACTCAAAGCACCTGCCCATCTTACCAGCCATCTTCAGATTTATGGGAGATTAAGAACTGAAGTTAGAGAATCTTTAAGACTGTTACAGAAAATTTAAAAAGTCAGGCCTTTTTTTTTTTGTTAACCGGCCAGATGGAATTTAATCATAACTCAAATTGCACCCAATATTTAAACACTAACAAAATGTGTACAATATAAAGTTCAGACGTAAGAAATTGAAGGTTTAGAAATAAAAAATTTCATATTTTTCTTCTTTTAGTATCTGTTCCTTGGGTGACACAGTGGACTCAAGTTTCCGTTACCCTTTATACAACAAGGGGGTGATGGTAATACACGCTTACAATGGAAAGCAGCTTGCACTTTATAACGACAGGAAAATCGTTTGGTGAAGGAGAAGGCCAAAGGAATCGTAGGCTGGTGGCGTGGTACAGGCCCACGGTTACTCCTGAGGAGACGGTCTCAGCCCCATACCACCGTGACCACCTGTTAAGACCGCTTTTCCCGCGGAGCCGCGCCTTCCGGCGGTAAGACACCGCAGCCCACCAGCCTTCGCGACGTCGTCTCGACCGCGCGGTTTGGTCCCACCCCGCCCACCGCCGTGTACGTCTGCGGCCAGCCGGGCTCCGATTGGCCCGTCTGTCCGTCACTCCGGGAGACGTTCGGGGCCGCAAGGTCCGGGAGCTCGTGCTTGAGTCTGTGTAGCTGAGCGAGTGTGAGGAACGGGGTGGAGCCGGGCGGCTTGCTGGCGCTGGCAGCGTTGGTGGTGAGTGACCCTGAGGGGAACTGACGAAAACGGCGGCCGAGGTGCAGGACGCCAAGCAGGCCGCCCTGAGGTGGGGGCTTCAGCCGGGCTGCTTCCCTCGCTGAGGCGGGCGCTCTCAGTTGGCCTCCTCTCGGCGTCTAGGTTTTCCCCGCGTCTCAGAGACGACGCGCGCGCCCCGCTTCTGTCGGCCCTGGTGGGTGACTCCTCCTGAGCTTCCCCTTCCTTTTCTTTCACTAACGGTGCCTCTCAGCTTCCCTCCCTCCTCAGCGTACTTGACGTCCCCCTCACCTCCGACCGTTTTCCTAATTATATCCCCCTCTCCATCACCATCGCTGCCATAAACTTTCTGTCTACCTTCGACAGGGTGGGAAAGACTCCTCAGCGACCTGAAGCTCTATACAGAGTGCTACAGAAATGTAAGCTCTTGTCCCAGTTGCTGACTCTTGATGAGGATAGATTCGTATCGAATACATGACTGTTTTGTTCTTGGTCGTACTCTGTTGATACATGGCATATTGGCATTAGGTATTACTGTTCAGACCTTGGAACAGAGCAAAGCCAATAGGGCTGTCAAACGTCGAGGCTCGATCCAAACATTGAAACAACCACTGATAGAAAAGACTTCGCTTCGTTAACCTTGTGTCTTTGCTATGATGACTGTTCTGAAGGAAGTGAGATTGGGACGGCCGAAGCAGTGACATTAGTGTTACCAAGCCAAACTTGGATTCCTTCCTGGTGTGCAGCAAAGCTAGTCTCCTGACACTGGGTTGTGGTGAAGGGAAATTTAGCATTTGTTGAAGGCACCAAACAAGCAGTCAAGGTAGCTGATGCTCAAAAGGCTCAGACTCCCTTATTAGGGAGGGTTGGGGGGTATATGGTCAAAACATGGACGTTTTTCTAATTGGTTGGTGGTGAGGTGATTGGGAGTCAGTATCCTTGATCTTCTGGTTCCAACTGCTCTGGGTCATCATGCAGTTAACTTCTTACACCTAGTATGGGTTTTAGTATCTGCAGAGTAGCTCAAAGAATATGGTTCAGAATATTATCTATAACCTTTAAGGGGAGACTGAAGATTTTTGACTTTGTTTTATGGCTGAACTATTATTTTGTCTTGCTTGATTTCTTTTATTTCTTTATTTTCTCAACTCTGATTAAATTTTGTTCTGTGGAATTCAGGGAAGTCCTTGGAGGCTAAAGCTTTGCTATAAATAAGAGGCAGGTGGAGGACATGGGTGCGGGGGAATCTGTGCTGAGAAGGCCTCATAGGATCCTACTCAGATAAATTAGTAGCACAGCTTTAAAATGAGCACTGGATTAAGAATTTAAGAGAAGACACTGAAATGCTTTCTAAAGTTATAGGAAGGTCATTCACATATGAGGGTATGGGCACACATGTGTACAAGAAGGAAAAGGTAAGATTTTGTATCTTGTCTATTTGAGTTAATACACAAAGTAGGAGGGTTCTTGATCAATACTGAGTTAAACAATTTATATGCCTTATTTTCTGTTTTATATTAAAATAACTTTTATTGTGAAAAATAATGAATATAATTTATGTTGTATTCTTTTTTCACATTAGAACTTTAGTTCACCTGAAACTTTGTTTGGTGCATGATGCGATAAATGGCTGTTAGTAAAGTTTTGTCATTGTTCTGTTGCTATTTGGAAAACCATGGCCCATGAGCCAAATCTGGCTCACCATCTGTTTGTTGTTTTTAAAAAATTTATTTATTGATTTGGCTCTTTCAGGTTTTAGTTGCGGTGTGTGGGATCTTAAGTTGTGGTGAGAGGGCTTCTCTAGTTTTGGTGCCTGCTGAGTTGACCCTGAGGCATTTGGGATTTTAATTCCCCAACCAAGGATCAAACCCTTGTTCCCTGCATTGAAAAGTGGATTCTTAGCCACTAGACCACTGGGGAAGTCTTCTCACTATCTGTATTTGTAAATAAAATTCTGTTGGAACACAGGAACATCCATGTTTTACATTTATTGTCTGGCTTCTCTTGTGCTAGAACAGCAGAGTTCAGTAGTTGTGACAGAGACTATATGGGCTTCAAAGCTTAATATATTATTTTCTGGCCATTAACGGAAAAAGTTTGCCAACTCCTGAAATAGGACATCCTTTCCTCACTGATTGGATAATGTCATATTCCCACATAGCTTTGATATATACATGTTTGTTTTTGAGCTTTTCTATTCTGTTTTGTCTAGCTATGCATACATAATACAGTGTTTTAATTACTTTAGTTCTACAATAAGACAATATCTAGTGGGTTAATTGCTTTCCTTACTCCCTGTACCAAGTTGTTCTCTACCTTATTTATTCTTGGCCCTTAGATCCTTCATACTAATTTTCGTGATTAGTTTATTAAATCCCATAAGAAATCTTTTTGAGGTTTCAATAGGAATTGCTTTGAATATAACACATTAATTTGGGAAGAGTTGTCATCTTTACTATATTCAGTCTTTCCATTCATGAGTGCAGTGTATCCTGATGGTTTTCATGTCTTTTAATGTGATCTTAAGATTGTTTCCTTTATAGAGATACATCAGGGAGATGGGCTTCCCAGGTGGCGCTAGTGGTAAAGAACCTGCAAGTCAGTGCAGAGGTCAGAAGAGCTGTGGGTTTGATTCCCTGGGTCAGGAAGATCCTCTGGAGGAGGGCATGGCAACCCACTCCAGTATTCTTGCCTGGAAAGTCCCATGGACAGAGGAACCTGGCAAGCTACAGTACATAGGGTCGCAAAGAGTTGGACACAACTGAAGTGACTTAACACACACACATAAGGGAGAATCATCTTGATTTTGCTTTCTTGTGATTGTCTGGTTTTAGAATTAGGACATTACTGTCTTTAAATGATATGAGATGTGTTTATTCTTCTGATTCTTGAAGATTTTGGTATAGGATTGTTTTTATTTTTTAATTTTTTGTTGAATATTTGATAGAAAACACCAATGCATCCATCCAGGCCTGGCACTTTATTCTTGAAGTTTCAATGAAATTTAAAAAATGAGAGCAGGGCTTCACTGGTAGCTAAGTGGTAAAGAATCCACCTGCCAGTGCAGGAGATACAGGTTTGATCTCTGGTCCGGGAAGATCCCACATGCCTCAGAACAGCTAAGCCCATGTGCCAGCACTGCTGAACCTGTGCTCTAGAGCTGGGGAGCCAAAACTACTGAGCCCACATGCCCTAGAGCCCTTGCTCTGCAACAAGAGAAGTCACTGCAATGAGAAGCCCCCATGCTCTGCAGCTAGAAAAAAGTCCACATGGCAGTGAATCTGTAATAAATAAATAAAATTATTTAACAAACTTTTAAAAATGAGAGTAAATTCGATTTGTTTCAGTTCAGTCACTCAGTCATGTCCGACTCTTTGCGACCCCATGAACTATAACATGCCAGGCCTCCCTGTCCATCTCCCAGAGTCCACCAAAATGGACTCCTGTCCATTGAGTCAGTGATGCCATCCAACCATCTCATCCTCTGTCGTCCTCTTCTCCTCCTGCCCTCAATCTTTCCCAGCATCAGTGTCTTTTCAAATGAGACAGATTTTCGCATCAGGTGGCCGAAGTATTGGAGTTTCAGCTTCAACGTCAGTCCTTCCAGTGAAGACCCAGGACTGATCTCCTTTAGGATGGACTGGTTGGATCTCCTTGCAGTCCAAGGGACTCTCAAGAGTCTTCTCCAACACCGCAGTTCAAAAGCATCAATTCTCCGGCACTCAGCTTTCTTTCTGGTCCAACTCTCACATCCATACATGACCACTGGAAAAACCATACCCTTGACTAGACAGACCTTTTTTGGCAAAGTAATGTCTCTGCTTTTTAATATGCTGCCTAGGTTGGTCATAACTTTCCTTCCAAGGAGTAAGTGTCTTTTAATTTCATGGCTGCAGTCACCATCTGCAGTCATTTTGGACCCCTAAAAAGTAAAGTCATCCACTGTTTCCCCATCTATTTGCCATGAAGTGATGGAACCAGATGCCGTGATCTTAGTTTTCTGAATGTTGAGCTTTAAGTCAACTTTTTTACTCTCCTCTTTACTTTCATCAAGAGGCTCTTTAGTTCTTCTTCACTTTCTGCCATAAGGGTGGTGTCATCTGCATATCTGAGGTTATTGATATATCTCCCAGCAATCTTGATTCCAGCTTGTGCTTCGTCCAGCCTAGTGTTTCTCATGATGTACTCTGCATATAAGTTAAATAAGCAGGGTGACGGTATACAGCCTTGACATACTCCTTTTCCTGTTTGGAACCAGTCTGTTGTTCCATGTCTGGTTCTAACTGTTGCTTCCTGACCTGCATACAGATTTCTCAAGAGGCAGGTCAGGTGGTCTGGTATTCCCATCTCCTTCAGAATTTTCCACAGTTTATTGTGATCCGCACAGTCAAAGGCTTTGGCATAGTCAATAAAGTAGAAATAGATGTTTTTCTGGAACTGTCTTGCTTTTTTCTGTGATCCAACAGATGTTGGCAATTTGATCTCTGCTTCTTCTGCCTTTTCTAAAACCAGCTTGAAAATCTGGAAGTTCATGGTTCACGTATTGCTGAAGCCTGGCTTAGAGAATTTTGAGCATTACTTTTGCTAGCATGTGAGATGAGTGCAGTTGTGCAGTAGTTTGAGCATTCTTTGGCATTGCCTTTCTTTGGGCTTGGAATGAAAACTGATCTTTTCCAGGCCTGTGGCCACTGCTGAGTTTTCCAGATTTGCTGGCATATTGAGTACAACACTTTCACAGCATCATCTTTCAAGATTTGAAATAGCTCGACTGGAATTCCATCACCTCCACTAGCTTTGTTCATAGTGATGCTTCCTAAGGCCTACTTGACTTCACATTCCAGGATGTCTGTTTCTAGGTGAGTGATCACACCATGGTGATTATCTGAGTCATGAAGATCTTTTTTGTATAGTTCTTCTGTGTATTCTTGCCACCTCTTCTTAATATCTTCTGCTTCTGTTAGGTCCATACCATTTCTGTCCTTTATTGTGCCCATCTTTGCATGAAATGGTCCCTTAGTATCTCTAATTTTCTTGAAGAGATCTCTAGTCTTTGCCATTCTATTGTTTTCCTCTATTTCTTTGCATTGATCACTGAGGAAGGCTTTCTTATCTCTCCTTGCTTTTCTTTGGAACTCTGCATTCAAATGGGTATATCTTTCCTTTTCTCCTTTGCTTTTTACTTCTCTTTTCACAGCTACTTGTAAGGCCTTCTCAGACAGCCATTGTGCTTTTTTGCATTTCTTTTCCATGGGCATGGTCTTGATCCCTGTCTCCTGTATAATGTCATGAACCTCCGTCCATAGCTCTTCAGGCACTCTGTCTATCAGATCTAGTCCCTTAAATCTATTTCTCATGTCCACTGTATAATTGTAAGGGATTTTATTTAGGTCATACCTGAATGGTCTAATGAATTTCCCTACTTTCTTCAATTTAAGTCCGAATTTTGCAATAAGGAGTTCATGATCTGAGCCACAGTCAGCTCCCGGTCTTGTTTTGCTGACTGTATAGAGCTTCTCCATCTTTGGCTGCAAAGAATATAATCAGTCTGATTTCAGTGTTGGCCATCTGGTGATGTCCATTTGTAGAGTCTTCTCTTGTGTTGAAAGAAGGTGTTTGCTATGACCAGTGCATTCTCTTGGCAAAACTCTATTAGCCTTTGCCCTGGTTTATCCTGTACTCCAAGGCCAAATTTGCCTGTTACTCCAGGTATCTCTTGACTTCCTACTTTTGCATTCCAGTCCCCTATAATGAAAAGGACATCTTTTTGTGTGTTAGTTCTAGAAGGTCTTGTAGGTCTTCATAGAACCATTCAGTTTCAGCTTCTTCAGCATTCCTGGTCGGGGCATAGACTTAGATTACCGTGATATTGAATGGTTTGCCTTGGAAACGAACAGATCATTCTGTCATTTTTGAGATTGCACGCAAGTACCGCATTCAGGACATATGAGCGGTGAGCAGCGGCTGCGCGGCGCTGGAGTGGTGAGCGGCTGAGAGGGGATACCCCACGTCCAAGGTAAGGAGCGGTGGCTGCGCTTTGCTGTAGCAGCTGTGAAGAGATACGCCACGTCCAAGCTAAGAGAAACCCCAGTAAGACGGCAGGTGCTGAGAGAGGGCATCAGAGGGCAGACAGACTGAAACCACAGTAATAGACAACTAGCCAATCTGATCACATGGACCACAGCCTTGTCTAACTCAGTGAAACTAAGCCATGCCATGTAGGGCCACCCAAGTCGGATGGGTCATGGTGGAGAGTTCTGACAAAATGTGGTCCACTGGAGAAGGGAATGGCAAACCACTTCAGTATTCTTGCCTTGACAACCCTGTGAACAGTATGAAAAGGCAAAAAGATAGGACACTGAAAGATCAACTCCCCAGGTCGATAGGTGCCCAGTATGCTAGTGGAGAGCAGTGGAGAAATAACTCCAGAAAGAATGAAGGGATGGAGCCAAAGCGAAAACAACACCCAGTTGTGGATGTGACTGGTGATGGAAGCAAGGTCCGATGCTGTCAAGAGCAATATTGCATAGGAACCTGGAATGTTAGGTCCATGAATCAAGGCAAACTGAAAGTGGTCAAACGGGAGATGGCAAGAGTCAATGTCGACATGTTAGGAATCAGCTAACTAAAATGGACTAGAATGGGTGAATTTGACTCAGATGACCATTATATCTACTATTGTGGTTCTACTCTCAGAAGTTAAATAAGTGCCTTCTAGATTTTTAAAACTATTAAATAGTCTCAGAGGGAGGAAAGCAAGGATGTGGAGTGTGAGGGAAAACCATAAGGAAATCTTTCTTACATGGCAAAGCTCAGTTAGAAGGTAATGATGAGGTCCCATGAGAAACATTACACAGCTGAATTTAATTTATTGAATAGCATAACCTATTCTGCTTTTTATTGGATTATAAAGATCTGATCCCTGTCATCAAGGAGGATAGGAATTTATTCTAACTCCACCATCAAGCCTGTCACCTGGAAAGAGAAATTTTTGTAGAGAGGGCTTTATAGGAGTTGTAAGTTCAGAGGGCTAGGGTCATTTAAAAAGCACTATCCATGGAGAGAAACAAAGCTAATAGGAGGCCCAAGGGAATTCCAGAAACTCAGACCTGAAGAACATGGATAGGAATTATTAGCACTTTGTACAGCTTCTTAAATTTAGAAACAGTCTCTGGTATGGGATGAATTGTGTACCCCCGTCTCCTGCCCCAAAACATGTTTTAAGTCTGAACCCTTGTTATTTGTGAATGTGATTTTAATTCGGAAATAAGGTTTCTGTAAAGAAAGCTGAGTGCTGAACAATTGATGCTTTTGAACTGTGGTGTTGGAGAAGACTCTTGAGAGTCCCTTGGATTGCAGGGAGATCCAACCAGTCCATCCTAAATCAGTCCTGAATATTCATTGGCAGGACTGATGCTGAAGCTGAAACTCCAGTACTTTGGCCACCTGATGCGAAGAACTGACTCTTTGGAAAAGACCCTGATGCTAGGAAAGATTGAAGGCAGGAGGAGAAGAGGACGACAGAGGATGAGATGATTGGATGGCATCACTGACTCAATGGATATGAGTTTGAGCAAGCTCCGGGAGGTTGCCAGGGAAGCCTGGTGTTCTGTAGTCCATGGGATTGCAAAGAGTCGGACATGACTGAGCGACTGAACTGAGCTGAAGGTTTCTGCAGATTTTATCGAAGGTAAGGTCATACTGGATTAGGGTGGGTCCTAACCCAGTGTCTGGTGTCTTTATAAGAGAAAGAAGGAGGTTTGAATACAGAGACAGTGGGAGCACATACACACTGAGGGAAGATTCTGGAAGCAGAGATTGAAATTATGCAGCTGCAACCAAAAAGCACAAAGGATTGTGGGCAACCACTAGAAACCAAGAAGAGGGAAAGAGGGAGCCTTCTCTCAACTCTTTAGAGGGAGCATGGCCATGCTACTACCTTGATTTCAGACTTCTAGTGTCCAGAATTAAGAGAGGATAAATTTCTGTTGTTTTAAACCTCCAGGTCTGTATAATAACTTGTCACTGCTGTCCTCATACATTCTGTATCTTCATTACTTTTCCTGGGCCCTACCTAGTTCCCTACTGCAGTTAGCAGTTCAGTTCAGCTCAGCTGTGTCCAGCTCTTTGCGACCCCATGAATTGCAACACGCCAGGCCTCCCTGTCCATCACCAACTCCTGGAGTCCACCCAAACCCATGTCCATTGAGTTGGTGATGCCATCCAACCATCTCATCCTCTGTCATCCCTTTCTCCTCCTGCCCTCAATCTTTCCCAGCATCGGGGTCTTTTCCAGTGAGTCAGCTCTTCACATGAGGTGGCCAAAGTACTGGAGTTTCAGCTTCACCATCAGTCCTTCCAGTGAACACCCAGGACTGATCTCCTTTAGGATGGACTGGTTGGATCTCCTTGCAGTCCAAGGGCCTCTCAAGAGTCTTCTCCAACACCACAGTTCAAAAGCATCAATTCTTCTGTGCTCAGCTTTCTTTATAGTCCAATTCTCACATGCATACATGACCACTGGAAAAACCATAGCCTATGCTTATATATTTTTTCTAATGCACACTGTTTATCCTTTGTAGGGTTGAATCACGGCTTGATATATCCCATCAGTTTTGTAAAATTCTTGGTCAGTATCTTCTCAGATACAGCTTCTTCCCCATTCTCGCCTTTTACCCCAGTAAAGTTCCCTTGTCCTGTTTAGAGTCATTTTGTATCTCCTCTCTGCCAACCCTTGCCAACCACTAATGTGCTTTTACTTTATAGATTGGTTTTGACTTTCTCTAATGTCATATAAATAAATGAAATTATACAGAATGTACTGTTTTGTATCTAGTTTCTTTCTCTGTTATGTTTTTGACATTAACTCCTATTTTAGTGTATGTCAATATTATGGTCCTCTTTATCTGTATGTATTTATATATATATAATTTGTTTATCCATTCATATGTTGATTGACATTTGGGTTGTTTCTAGTTTGAAGCCATTATGAATAAAGCTGCTGTGAACATCTGTGTGTAATCTTTAGGTTAAGTACCTGGGAAGTAGAATAACTGGATCACACAATAATTGTTCAATTTTATAAGAAACTGTCAAACTGTTTTCTAGAGTATTTGTATGATTTTAGGTTCCCTTTAGGAATGTATAAGAGTTGCAATTCTCCATATCCTTGCCAACACTTGTAAATGTTAATCATTTAAATTTTAGCTATTCTAGTGGGTATTTGTATCACTTTGTGCTTTTAATTTGTACTTTACTGCTGTCCAGTGACATTGACCATGTTTTCATGTTTTCATTAAGTACTTGGATATCTTTCGTGATGTGTCTATCTAAATCTTTTGTCAATTTAAAAACTGGCTTGTCTTTTTTTTATTGAGAATTTGAAATTGCCTTATATTCTATATAAAAGTGCTTGGTTAATTATATACGTTCAGAATATCTTCTGGTCTGAGACTTGCACTTTCTTTTAAAAAATTTTATTTATTTATTTGACTGCACTGGGTCTTAGTAGTGGCATGCGGGATCTTAGTTGTGACATGTGGGATCTAGTTCCCTGACAAGGGACTGAACCCAGGCTGCCTGCATTGGGAACGCAGGGTCTTATACACTGGACCAACCAGGAAAGGTCCTTGCACTTTCATTTTTTTTTTTTTTTCAGGGGCACTTTCATTTTTTAATGATGTTTTTTCTAGAGAAGTTTTTAGTTTTAGTGATGTTTGTTGTTCTTTTGCTAAGTCATGTCTGACTCTTTGTGACCTCATAGACTGCAGCACACCAGGCATATCTGTGCTTTACTGTTTTCCAGAGTTTGCTCAGATTCATGTCCATTGCGTCTGTAGTGCCATCCAACCGTCTCATCCTCTGCTGCCCTCTTCTTTGGCCTTCAATCTTTCCCAGCATCATGGTCTTTTCCAGTGAGTTGGCTTTTCACATCAGATGGCCAAAGTATTGGAGCTTCAGCATCAGTCCTTCTAATGAATATTTGGGGTTTATTTCCTTTAGGATGGACTGGTTGGATCTCCTTGTAGTCCAAGGGACTCTCGTGAGTCTTCTCCAGCACCACAGTTTGAAAGCATCAGTTCTTCAGTGCTCAGCCTTCTTTATGGTCTAACTCTCACATCCATACTTAACTGCTAGAAATACCATAGCTTTGACTATATGAACCTTTGTTGGCAAAGTGATGTCTCTGCTTTTTTTTTTTTTTTTTTGTCTCTGCTTTTTAATACGCTGTCTGGGTTTGTCATAGCTTTCCTTCTGAGGAGCAAGCGTCTTTTTTTTGGATATCCATATGGAAAAAAAGTGAATCTTAATCCTCTTTTCACGCAAAAATGAACACAAACTATATCAGAGATCTAAATGTAAAAGCTGAAACTGTATATTCCGGAAAGAAAATCTCTGTGACTGAGGTAGAGAAAGATTGCTTAGATAGAACACAAAATGCGTGAGTCATAAAATTAACATTGATGTTCATTCATTTTTAATTTTGACTCATGCGTTTTTGTCCTATCTAAGCATTCTTTGTCTACCTCAGAGTCACAGAGATTTTCTTTGTGAAATATATAGCTTCAGCTTTTACGTTTAAATCTCTGATCTGTTTTGTGTTCATTCTTGTGTGAGGGGAGG
Organism: Cervus elaphus; assembly: GCF_910594005.1. Classification (NCBI taxonomy): domain Eukaryota; kingdom Metazoa; phylum Chordata; class Mammalia; order Artiodactyla; family Cervidae; genus Cervus; species Cervus elaphus. The sequence goes on along the minus strand of NC_057818.1, from coordinate 3,388,466 downwards.
GTTAAGGTTCATTTTTTTCCCTATGGATATCCAGTTCTTTTAGTACCATTTTTACCTTTCCCGACTGAATTACCATTGCTTCTAATAAGGAAGGAGTACCACCTTTTGAACAATCCATCTGTGGTAACAATTACAATCTGTCAAAAAGATGAAAGTTTAACTGCTTGAATACAAGGGTAACAAGCAAAAGCAGGCAGAAACTGGATGAGTATCTGTTTGGAAAAGGAGAGTGGCACTGCATGAACGTCCCATGTTTACCACATTTTCTACCCCAATGTGCAGGCCAAGGTAAAACTTGAAAAGGATGTTGACAGACTTTCCAATTGAGTAGCCAGAGGTCAGGATTTGGGGTAACCCCAGCAGCTGGGAAGGTTCCCCAGGTGGCGCTAGTGGTAAAGAACCTGCCTGCCAGTGCGACAGACATAAGGGATATGAGTTTGATCCCTGGGTCAGAAAGACCCCCTGGAGGAGGGCATGGCAACCCACTCCAGTATTCTTGCCTGGAGATTTGCATGGACAGAGGAGCCTGGCAGGTTACAGTCCATGTGGTTACAAAGAATCAGACATGACTGAAGCCACTTGGCACACACGCCACACAGCAGCTGGAAAGTAAGTGGGGAGATGACAGATTCACAAAGGGGAGCTCTAAATTTTGTTTATAAACTCACCATAGCATCGCTTGACCCCTGAACTGGGCTTGCATGAGACAGTTTTCAAGCAGTCCAGATAAATCTAAAAGGTCTGAACAGAGATTTCAGCGGTTGCCCACACAGGAAAAGCACTTTGGTGTTTTTACTTCAGCCAAGTTAACTGCCTATTGCAATAAAAATATCATCGTTGCAATAAAAGTATTCATCAGAGAACCAGAAAACAATTCAGAATCTCTCATAAGTCATTCAGAATGTCCAAAATATAGTAAAAAAAAAAACTAGATATACAAAGAAACAGGAAAATGTGATCTTTGTCCAAGAGAAAAGGCAATCAATGGAATCTGACTTCAATGTGATTGAGAAGTTGAATTAAAACACAAGAATTTTAAAGCAACATCATAGATATGCTCTATAATACAAGGGGACATGTATTGTAATAAACTAAGAGATAGGATATCACCGAAAAAGTATAGGTAGAACTGTTTTTAAAAAGTACTGGTGGTGGGTAATTCTAGAGTTGGAAAAACAGTACTTACCCCTCGCCCCAACCCCCTCCAATCAATGGATGGTCTCAAAAGCAGACTGGCTTTTTGTTCTATTTGGCACTCACTCTTATGTTGATTTATATGTCTATCCATTATGCTGTTACCATACACTGCTTTGAAATTAGGTATAATAATTCTTTAAGTCTGTATATAATACTTAGTATCTAGTGGTGTCACTCTTCTAGCTTTTTATATTCCTTTAAGACATCTTTGTGATTGTTGGCCCTTTCCTATATAAATTTTTAATCAACTTGTCAGTTTCTGCAAGAAGTTTGCTGAAAATCTGTTTGGGATCATACTGAATCTGTGTTAGACCAATAAGCTGGCAATTATCTCATAAGAAATATGATTTTTTGAATCATGTGATATCTATTTTCTTTCCTTTTGCATTGTCTTTAAATTCAGTTGTGTTTTCAGTGTTTTAAATTCAGTTTAGTTTTCCTTGTATAGATATTGCACAAATTTTGTTAAATTTGTCCCAGAGTAGTTCATATTTCTTGATAATACTGCAGATTTTGTTTTTCTTTAATTTTTGCTAGTTACTAGTATTTAGGAATGCCAGTGATTTTTATATATTAACTTAAAATTATGACTAAATTGCTAAAATTGACTGTTTACATTTACAAAAATTTATCTGTGATATTTTACTTCTTTCTTTCTAATATATATACCTTTTGTCTATCTAGCTATCTTTTTTTTTTTTTTTGCATCATCTAGGACCTCCAGTATGATTTTTAATAGAAGTAAAAGTACATTTTGGCCTTATCCTGATCTTGAGGATAAAATGTTTAGTCTGTCTCCATTAAATATTATGAAAGCTACAGCTTTTCATAATTGTCCTTCAGGTTGAGGAAATTCCCTTTTAGTCCCTATTTGCTCAGAGTTTTCATCACTAACAGGTGTTGAATTATGCCCAGTGGTTTTTCTGTATCAGTTGAAATGGTCCTATGAATTTCTACTTTATCCCATTAATATGGAGAATTACCTTGATTTTTTTTAAATTAAATTTTTTAAATTTTGTATTGAAGTATAGCCAGTTAACAATGGTGTGATTGTTTCAGGTGAATGGAGAGAGACTCGACCATACGTGTACAAGTATCTGTTCTCCCTGACCTCCCCTCCCATGTAACACTGAGCAGAGTCCTGTGTGCTATACAGTAGGTCCTTGTTGATTATCTGTTTTAAAGATAGCAGTGTGTACATGTCCATCCCAAACTCCCTAACTGTCGCTTCCCCCCATCCTTCCCCCCATCCCCCACCCCTGCAGCCATAAGGTCGTTCTCTAAGTCTGTGAGTCTGTTTTGTAAGTACGTTCATTTGTTTTCCTTTCTTTTTAGATTCCACATGTGAGGGATGTCCTATGATACTTCTTCTTCTCTGTCTGACATACTTCACTCAGTATGACAATCTCTAGGCCCATCCATGTTGCTGCAGATGGCCTTAATTCATTCTTTTTAATGGATGAGTAATGTTCCATTGTATGTATGTCCTACATCTTTTTCCTTTCCTCCGTCAGTGGACATTCAGGTTGCTTCCACGTCTTGGCTGTTGTAAACAGTGCTGCAGTGAACACTGGGGTGCATATGTCCTTTTGGGTCATGTCTTTGTCTGGATACATGCCCAGGAGTAGGATTGTAGGGTCATATGGTAGCTCTATTTTTAGTTTTTAGGGCACCTCCATACTGTTTTCCATAGTGGTTGTACCAGTTTACATTCCTCCCAACAGTGTAGGAGGATTCCCTTCTCTCCACACCCTCTCCAGCATTTATCGTTTGCGGATTTTTTTTTTTTTAAATGATGGCCATTTTGACTGGTGTGAGGTGGTAACCTCACTGCAGTTTTGAGTTGCATTTCTCTAATAATTAGTGATATTGGACATCTTTTCTTGTGCCTTTTGGCCATCTCTGTGTCATCTTTGGAGAAATGTCTGTTTAGGTCTTCTGCCAATTTTTAAAAATATTTATTTTTTGTTGAAGGATAGTTGCTTTACAATACTGTATTGGTTTCTGCCAAGCATCAACGTGAATCAGCCATCAGTGTACACACGTCCCCTCCCTTTTGAACCTCCCTGCTACCTCCCTTCCCATCCCACCCCTCTAGGTTGCCACAGAGCTCCAGTTTGAGTTCTCTGAGTCATGCAACAAATTCCCATTGGCTGTCTATCCTACATAGGGCAGTGTATGTTTCCATGTTGCTCTCACCATACATCCCGCCCTCTCCTTCCTCCCGCACCACCAGTTTATTTTCTGTTTTTTTTATGTCTGCATCTCCACTGCTACCCTGCAGATAGGTTCATCAGTATTGTCTCTGTAGATTCCATATATATGCATTAATATACAATAATATACAGTATTTGTTTTTCTCTTTCTGACTTACTTCATGTAATAGGCTCTTTGTTCATCCACCTCATTAGAACTGACTCACAGTTGTTCCTTTTTATGGCTGAGTAATATTCCACTGTGTATATGTACCACAACTTCTTTATCCATTCATCTGTTAATGGACATCTAGGTTGCTTCCATGTTCTAACTATTGTAAATAGTGCTGCAATGAACAGTGGGTACATAGCAAATGAAACAACTGACAAAGGATTAATTTCTAAAGTATGCAAGCAGCTCATTCAACTCAGTACCAGAAAAACAAACAACCATCAAAAAGTGGGCGGAAGACCTAAACAGACATTTTTCCAAAGAAGACATACAGATGGCTAATAAACACATGAAAAGCTGTTCAGCATATCACCTTACGCTGGTCAGAATGGCCATCATCAAAAAATCTACAAACAAATGCTGGAGAGGGTGTGGACTAAAGAGAACCCTCTTGCACTGTTGCTGGGAGTGTAAATTGATACAGTCACTATGGAAGACAATATAGAGATTCCTTAAAAAACTAGGAATAAAACTACCATATGACTCAGAAATCCCACTACTAGGCATATACCCTGAGGAAACCAAAATTGAAAAAGACACATGTACCCCAATGTCCTGCCCATTTTTTGATAGGGTTGTTTGTTTTGATGATGTTAAGTTTCATGAACTGTTTGTGGATTTTAGAGACTGACCTCTTGTCAGTCACATCATTTGCGAATGTTTTCTCCCAATCTGAGGGTTGTCTTTTTGTTTTGTTTACTGTTTCCTTTGCTGTGCAAAAGCTTTTGAGTTTAGTTAGGTTGCATTTGTCTATTTTTGTTTTTATTTCCATTATTCTGGGAGAGGGATTGAAAAAGGCATTGCTGCAGTTTACACCAGAGCTCTTCCTATGTTCTCCTCTAGGAGTTTTATAGAGTCCTGTCTCATGACCTCAAGGAGGGTTCATGCCAAGGGCACCTCCCGGGACTGTAGCTACTGGTGCCCCCATCCCACAGCGAGCCACTGCCAACCCACGCCTCCGCAGGAGACCCTCCAGCACTAGCAGGTAGGTCTGGTTCAGCCTCTTGTGGGGCCCCTGCTGCTTTCCCCTGGGCCCTGGTACACACAGGATTTTGTGTGTGCCCTTCCGGAGTGGAGACTCTTACTCCCAGTCCTGTGAAAGTCCTGCAGTCAAGTCCCGCTGCCCTTCAGAGTCAGATTCCCTGGGGATTCCTAGTCCCTTTGCCAGACCCCAGGCTGGGAATCCGGATGTGGGGCCCAGCACCTTCACTACACTGGGAGGATTGTGATGTGACTGTGCTCCAGGTTGTGGGTTGCCCGTCTGGTGGGTGGAGAATTACATTGATTTTTACCTGTGGAACCTACTTTGCAGAGCTAGAATAAACTTCTTCATCATGATGAAGAAGTAATGTAATCATTATTACAATAATTATTTTTATGTTGCTGATATCCTAATCAGATGTCGTAATGTTTTGATAAGAATGTTAATGTCTAATTTTCTTTTCCCCTGTAGTGGCTTTGTGTGATTTTGGTGGTGTTGGTGTCATACAGTGAAGTGGAAAATGTTTCTTTCTCTTTATTAAAAAAAAAAAAAAAGCCTGTGAAGGGTTAGTGCTGTTTCTTCCTTAACTGTTTGGTAACATTACCTGATCGGAACACACACAGTTCCCATGTGCCCCGTCTGCCCACATGTGCGCAGCCTCAGCCGCTGTCAGCATCCTGCACCCGGAGTGCGTTTGTTATGACTGATGACCCTGCACTGATACATCTTTATCACTCAGAACCCATAGTTTACAGTTTGTTCACACTTGGTGTTTCACATGTCATGGGTTTTGACAAGGATAGTGACATGCCTTCACCATTTTAGTACCATACAGAATAGTTTCACTGCCCCAAATCCTCTGTGCTCTGCAGATTCATGCCTCCCACCCCGCCCCCAACCTCTACAACTTCTGATCTGTTTATTGTCTGCATAGTTTTGCCCGTGCAGAATATCATATGGTTGAAAGCATATAGTATTTAGCCTTTTCATATTGGTTTCTTTCACTTAGTAATATGCACTTAAGGTTTCAATGTATCTTTTCATAGCGTGACAGCTCATTTCATTTTAGCCTTGAATAGTATCTCATTGTACTATACAATAGTATTTCATGTCCCATAGTTCATCATTCCATCTGCTGAAGGGTTTCTTGCTAGCTCCTAAGTTTTGGCACTTACGAATCAAGCTGCTGTAAGCACCCATGGGAGGTTTTTGTTTGGATGTGTTTTCAGTTCTTTTGGGTAAATATTCAATACCAAGGAGCACAATTGCTGGGTTTTATAGTAAGTGTATTTTAGTTTTGTAAAAAGAGGTAAAAAGGCCAAAATATCTTCCAAAGTCGCTGTACCTTTTTGCATTTCTGCCAGCAATGAATGAAAGTTCCTCTTGCTCGACGTCCACACCTGCATTTGTCATGATCAGTGTTTTGGATTTCTGGCATTCTTATAGGTGTGTACTGACTTCTAATTGCGATTCCCTAATGCATTAGGATGTTGAACATCTTTTCATATGCTTTTTGCCATCTGTATATCTTCTTTGGTGAGACACCTGTTCAGATATTTTGCCTGTTAATGGGTTTTGTTTCGTTGAGTTTTAAGAGTTATGTTCAATTGCTTCTGGTTTTGATAGATTGTTTTGGTGGAAAATACTTTTTGTACTAGTGAGCTCTGAGTAAGTTCACATAATGACTGCCTTTTATGTGAAATCTTTCGTGTCCAATAATGACCTTTTTCTGGGAACTCCCAGAACTGCTAGACTTGATTGTGGCCATTGTTTTTCAGGACTCCTGTGGACTGGGTGATGGGCAGATGGGCATTTGTTGTTGTTTAGACGCTAACTCGTGTTTGACTCTTTTGAGACCCCATGGACTGTAGCTCACCAGGCATTGGCAGGTGGATTCTTTACCTCTGAGCCACCTGGGAAGCCCAGGCAGATGGGCATAGAGCAAATTAAAAGGTCACAAAACTCATTGTTCTTACTAAGATGAAGCTTTTTTTTTTTTTTCTCGAATAATCATTTCCAAGATTGCTGCAAGTCTTTGGTTAATTTCTAGCATTTTGAGAAAAAAAAGTTGATTTTGACTTTTTTTTTTTTCGGCTAGTGTTCTCATTGCTTTTATGGAGAGAAGCTTTTCAGAGCTCTTTACTGTGACATTTTCAGTGATGTTCACTGTTCTTTTGTGAACAATAACATAAACTTTGTAAGTTAGTGCTGTGAGACCTGGAATAAATTTCTTTCCTGTAGAACAGGACAAGAGCTCAGTTAAATGACCAGGGAAGGTAATATGCTATATGCATATCATGTCAGTTTATATTTTATAGGTGCTGGATCTAGATGAGCCAGATTTTACTCTGTAAGTAATATGTGGTTAAATTTCATCACCATATAACATGTTATGGTTTATGTCCTTTAAAATGAAATGAGGAATTACTATTTAAATGATAGTCTAATATCCTCTTCCACCTGAAACCTTTTGTCATCAGGAATGTCTCTTGATAGAAAAGATATGTTCTTATTTATTTTTCCCCCTGAATATTTTATAAATAGTGTCATATTTAAGATTACTATCAGTTTTTTATTTTAATTTCCTGAATGTGTAGCAGGAACTTCTGAATCTTTATTACTTGAATTTTTTCTCTCTAGTTGTTGGTGTGTATGGAGTATTATGGGGAGAGAAAAATGGAGGATTGATTTGTGAATGATAGGTTGACTTTGCCAGACAAATCATGTGTAGGTCAAGTTGTTTGAGGGTGAGCTGCTATTGCTCTGGAAAGATTCTTTATATTTTTATATTTTATTGAGTTTAATTATACATGCAAGGCAAATGAAAAATGTCATGCAGTTGGTTTCATGATGTTTCATTCAATGTGATGGGAGTTATATAAGTTCCCTCACTGAAAATATTAAGAAGGCTTTATACTATCTCTGAATTTTACACAAAACTATAGTGTAGCTAGTCATTTAAAATTCTAGACTTGTTTTGCCCTGCTGTATCTGATTGAGTTATATTTGAGATCTAAAAGTAAGATAATTTGCTTTTGTTTGAGGATATATTGTGAGGTCTAAAATATTTCATAGTTGTAGTTAAATTTCCTAAGCTTATAGTATCTGGATTGGGAAATGGGAGGTATATTGATATTTGAATAGTTTGCTTTCATCTGATGTTATTCTTGTTATACTACTAGCCAGTATTTTAGTAAGTGGGACTTAATAAAATGTAGACCGATCAACTTTTTCAAAGGATAAACTACTATATGGAACATACTTTAAAAAAAATCATGTATGTTTGATGCAGATCAAGTACTTAGTAAATTTGTAGCTCTAGGACAAGTGGCAGGAAAAAGGAATTTCAGTATTGTGTGTGTTGGTTACTGGTGGCTTCATTTAGAAGATGTAAGAAGAAAGAAGAGCTCAGACAGGACTGTCATTTTTCAAAGAAAAAGCATGAAAGGAAATTTAAAGGGACAGTAGTGTTGGGAGGTGTAATTGTTTTTAATCCTAACTTCCAGCAAATAAAATTTATAAAGGCTTTGAGAGGTAAGCCCAGTTAAAACTCAGTCTTTTAGCAAGGATCAAGTAAAAAACATGACCTTCACAACCATTCATGAAACCTCAGAGTTTATCAGATGTCTCAGAGTGAAGTTTGACTTTCGATATGATATCTATTCAATTTCTTTTAATTAAACAATGTTTTATGAAAAAGTTTCTGCCTATGATCCATGATTGACTTAATATTACTGTAATTAGGAAGAGAGATGGAAGTCAAAAGTCAGGAAAAAAATCATAGCATACCTAAGAATGCTTAGAAAAGAACTGTGGGTGTGGCTGTTGGACTGAGGACTTGATTACAAAATAGATAAGAAGCCAAACTGTTCTTTGAGAGAACTACGTATTTTAGTTTAGTAGGTGGTGCAGTGGTAAAGAATTTGCCTGCCAAGGCAGGAGACGTGAGAGACACGGGTTCAATCCTTAGGTCTGGAAGATCCCCTGGAGTAGGAAATGCCAACTTAACTCCAGTATTCTTGACTGGAAAATTCCACGGACAGGAGCCTGGTAGGCTACAGTTCAGTTCAGTCGCTCAGTCGTGTCCGACTCTTTCCGATCCCGTGGACTGCAGCACGCCAGGGCTTCCTGTCCACCACCTACTCCTGGAGCTTACTCAAACTCATGTCCATCGAGTCAGTGATGCCATCCAACTATCTCATCCCCTGTTGTCCCCTTCTCCTCCTGCCTTCAATCTTTTCCAGCATTAGGGTCTTTTCCAAGGAGTCAGTTCTTTGCATCAGGTGGCCAAAGTATTGGAGTTTCAGCTTCAGCATCAGTCCTTCCAATGAACACCCAGGACTGATCTCCTTTAGGATGGACTGGTTGGATCTCCTTGCAGTCCAAGGGACTCTGAAGAGTCTTCTCCAACACCACAGTTCAAAAAAATCAATTCTTTAGCGCTCAGTTTCTTTATGGTCCAACTCTCACATCCATACATGATTACTGGAAAAACCATAGCTTTGACTAGACAGCCCTTTGTCAGCAAAGTAATGTCTCTGCTTTTTAATATGCTGTCTAGGTTTGTCATAGCTTCTCTTCCAAGGAGCAAGAAGCATCTTTTAATTCCAAGGCTGCAGTCACAATCTGCAGTGATTTTGGAGCCCCCCAAAATAGAGTCTGTCACTATTTCCATTGTTTCCCCATCTATTTGCCATGAAGTCATGGGACCGGTTGCCATGGTCTTAGTTTTTTGAATGTTGACCCTTAAGCCAACTTTTTCACGCTCCTCTTTCACTTTGCATCAGGAGGCTCTTTAGTTCCTCTTTGGTTTCTGCCGTAAGGGTGGTATCATCTGCATATCTGAGGTTATTGATATTTCTCCCAGCAATCTTGATTCCAGCTTGTGCTTCATTCAGCCCAGCATTTTGCATGATGTACTCTGCATATAAGTTAAATAAGCAGGGTGATAGTATACAGCCTTGACATACTCCTTTCCCAATTTGGAGCCAGTCTGTTGTTCCATGTCCAGTTATAACTGTTGCTTCCTGACCTGCATACAGATTTCTCAAAAGGCAGGTCAGGTGGTCTGGTATTCCTATCTCTTTCAGAATTTTCCACAGTTTGTTGTGATCCACACAGTCAAAGGCTTTGGCATAGTCAATAAAGCAGAAGTAGATGTTTTTCTGGAACTGTCTTGCTTTTTTCTGTGACCCAACAGATGTTGGCAATTTGATCTCTGGTTCTTCTGCCTTTTCTAAATCCAGCTTGAACATCTGGAAGTTCACAGTTCACATAATGTTGAAGCCTGGCTTGGAGCATTTTGAGCATTACTTTGCTAGTGTGTGAGATGAGTGCAGTTGTGTGTTAGTTTGATCATTCTTTGGCATTGCCTTTCTTTGGGATTGGAATGAAAACTGACCTTTTCCAGTCTTGTGGCCACTATTTTCCAAATTTGCTGGCATATTGAGTGCAGCACTTTCACAGCATCCTCTTTTAGGATTTGAAATAGTGCAACTGGAATTCCATCACCTCCACTAGCTTTGTTCATAGTGATGCTTCCTAAGATCCACTTGACCTTGGACTCCAGGATGTCTGGCTCTAGGTGAGTGATCACAACATCGTGGTTATCTGGGTCATGAAGATCTTTTTTGCATAGTTCTTCTGTGTATTCTTGCCACCTCTTCTTAGTATGGACCTAACAGAAGCAGAAGATATTATTTCTGTCCTTTATTGTGCCCATCTTTGCATGAAATGTTCCCTTAGTATCTCTAGTTTTCTTGAAGAGATCTCTAGTCTTTGCCATTCTATTGTTTTCTTCTATTTCTTTGCATTGATCACTGAGGAAGGCTTTCTTATCTCTCCTTGCTATTCTTTGGAACTCTGTGTTCAGTTGGGTATATCGTTCCTTTTCTCCTTTATCTTTCATGTCTCTTCTTTTCTTAGCTATTTATAAGGCCTCCTCAGACAACCATTTTGACTTTTTGCATTTCTTTTCCATGGTGATGGTCTTAATCACTGCTTCCTGTACAATGTCATGAACCTCCATCCATAGTTCTTCTGGCACTCTGTCTATCAAATCTAATCCCTTGAATCTTTTTCTCACTTCCACTGTATAATCGTAGGGGATTTGATTTAGACCATATTTGAATGGTCTAGTGGTTTTCCCTACTTTCTTCAGTTTAAGTCTGAATTTGGCAATAAGGAGCCACAGTCAGCTCCTGGTCTTGTTTTGCTGACTGTATAGAGCGTCTCCATCTTTGGCTGCAAAGAATATAATTAATCTGATTTCAGTGTTGGCCATCTGGTGATGTCCATGTGTAGAGTTGTCCCTTGTGTTTTTGGAAGAGGGTGTTTGCTATGACCAGTGCATTCTCTTGAGAAAACTCTGTTAGCCTTTGTCCTGGCTACAGTCCATGGGTTTGGAAAAAGTCAAACATGACTGAGCATGCCTGCACAAAGCTACATCACGTTTTTTCACAATGGTTGCACCAGTTTGTATTACCAACAGATTGTATATTAGTCAGTCTGAATTACTGATCAGTCAACCAGATAGTGTATTAACTAATCTTGTGGGGATTGTAGTAGTGATTTAATTGGCATTTCCTTGATATCTAATGAGGCTGAACATATTATGTTTTTCTGACCATCTGGATTTCTTTCTTTTCTTTTTTTTTTAATAAAGTGTCAATTCATGACTGTTTTTCTTATAGTTTTGGTTGTTGAACATGCAATAATGTGTATCAGGTGCACTAATCTTAAGTGTACAGTAAAATTTTTTGCTCGGTATTGCTTTCATTGTAGAAGTCTTTCATCTTCTTGGTTAATTCCGAAGTATTTTGTTTTTTGATGCTGTTGTAAATGAAATTGTTTTCATCATTTCCTTTTCTGATTGTTAGTTTATAGAAATGCAGCTGATTTTTGAGTGTTGACTTTGTATCCTGCTACTTTGTTGAATTCATTTATTCTAAAAATATTTTTGTGGACTGTTGAGAGTTTTCTACATAAAAGATCACATCACCTGTGAATAGAGATAGTTTTATTTACTTTCCAGTTTGGATGTCTTTTTTCTTACTTAAAACACCAGTTTTGCTTGAATTTGAACTGTATTTAAAAGTATGTGCTACTTTGTGGCTAGCTTATTTTACTGAAAATACTGTGTGATGTCATTTTGTTGTGTACACCCATCTTTCTTGTCATTGCTTTACAATATTTCAGTGTATAAATTCATACTGCATTTTATCATTTCTCTTGTTCCTACATGTTGAGGTTGTTTCCAGTGTTTGGCTATGAATTTTGAAGCAGCTGTGAATGTTCTAGTACATGTCTTAAAAACATTTTTTTTTTTTTTGGCTGTGCTGGGTCTTTGTTGCTGTGTGCAGGCTTTCTCTGGTTGCAGTGAGCAGGGGCTACCTCTGGTTGCAGTGTGCGGTCTTCTTATCGCAGGGGCTTCTTTTTTTGCAGAGCACGTGCTCTGAGGCACACGAGCTTCAGTAGTGGCAGCTCATGGCACTAGGGTGGTGGCTGAGTAGTTGTGAAGCACGGACTTAGTTGCTCCATGGCATGTGTAATCTTCCCAGACCAGGGATCAAACCAGGGATCAGTCCCCTGCATTGGCAGGCAGATTCTTTACCACTGAGCTACCAGGAAAGCCCCTACATGTCATCTTATAGACATATATACTCATGTCTTTTGCATGTATGTATATGTGTGTTTATCTATGTATGTGTCAGAAAAATTGCTGGGTCATAAGGAGGAATGTGTTTAGCTTTCGTATAAATGGCCAGACACTATTCTAAAGTGGTTGAACCAATTTACAGCCCCACTTATTGTGTAAGTGTTTCAATTGCTCCATATTTTTTCCAACACTTGGTATTGTATTTATTTCCTTAACTATTTATTTATTTATATTTTTGGCTGTACTGGATCTTTGTTGCTTTGCCTGGGTGTTCTCTAGTTGTGGCAAGTGGGGGCTACCCTCTGGTTGAGGTAATTGGGGTGGATTCTCTTGTTGCAGAGCACAGGCTCCAGGTCATTCAGGCTTCAGGAGTTGTGGCACATGAAACTCAGTAGCTGCGGCTCAGGGGCTCTGGAGCACCGGCTGGGTCATTGTGGCGCATGGGCTTAGTTGCCCCGTGGCGTGTGTGATCTTCCCAGACCAGGAGGGCGTGTGTGATCTTCCCGGACCAGGGGTCAAACTGGGTCCCTTGCATTGCAAGATGGATTCTTAACCATTGGACCACCAGAGAAGCCCTGGTATTGTCTTTAGTTTTGACTGTTTTGTTTGACTTGGTGGGCATTTTTCACGTTCCTTTACCTGTTGGGTATTTCTTTGCCTTTTCATCTTGTTTAGATTGCTGTGTCTGGAGTGGACTTTCTGTATTCTGGAGGTCTGTGGTTCCTTTTTATTGTGGAGGATTTACCCAGTGGGTGGGGTTAGACGATTGGCTTGTCAAGGTTTCCCGGTTAGGGAAGCTTGCGTCAGTGTACTGGTGCGTGGAACTTGATTTCTTCTTTTTGGAGAGCAATGGAGTGCCCAGTAATGAGTTTTGAGATGGGTCTATGTGTTAGGTGTGACCTTGGGCAGCCTGTATGTTGACATTCGGGGCTATGTTCCTGTGTTGCTGGAGAATTTGCGTGGTATGTCTTGCTCTAAAACTTATTGGCTCTTGGGTGGTGGTTGGTTTCAGTGTAGGTATGGAGGCTTTTGGACGGTCACTTATTACTTAAAGTTCCATGTAGTCAGGAGTTTTCTGGTGTTCTCAGGTTTTGGGCTTAAGTTTCCTGCCTCTGGATTTCAGTTTTATTCTTCCTGTAGTCTCAGGACTTCTCCAACTATACAGCACTGATAATAAAACTTCTAGGTTAATGGCGAAAAGATTCTCCCCCGTTAGGGACACCCAGAGAGGTTCAGAGTTACATGAACAGGAGAAAAGGGAGGAGGGAGGTAGAGATGAGCAGGAGGAGAAAAAGGGGGACTCAAGAGGAGAGAGACAGATCTACACAGCTGTCTGTTCCCAGAGTGTTCTCCGTATCTCAGACACCTACAAGGATTCACAGAAGTGGATTGGGAAGAGAAGGGGAAAGGAGGAAATAGAGGTGTTCTGAGGTAGAAAACAGAGAGTCAAGATTGGGAGAGAATAATCTTCGGTTTAAAGATAGGGCTTCTCTTTTTTTTTTTTTTTGTAAGGTTATAGTGTAGTGAAAATGAAAATGAAGAGTAGTAGAGGAGTACTAGAGGACTTTAAAAGAAATAAGAGAAAAAGAAAAATAGAAAATAAAAGAGAAAACGGAAAGGAAAAAAAAGAAAAAAGAAAAAAAAAGAAAAAGAAAAAAAAACAAAAAAAAACAAAAAAAAAAAAAGAAAGAAAGAAAAAAAAAATTTTTTTTTCCCCCTAATTAAAAAAATCGTAAAAATCTATGAAAATGAAAGTTAAGGAGTAATGGGGGAGTAATAGGGAATTTTAAAGGAAAATAAAAGAGAAAAAATAAAAAAAAAAAATAAAAAGAAAAAAAAAATTTTTTTTTTTTCCTTACTTAGAAAAAAAAAAGTAAAAATATATCTAGGAGTTTCTCTGGAGCTGTTGCGGTCAGTGTGGGTTCGGCTCAGTTTCAGATAGCTCCTCGTTCCAGCTTACACTTCTCGATATCTACAGGGCCCTTCCGGTGAAGTCGGTGTTTTCTACAGGGATTTTAATCTGTTGCACCAGTCCCTTCTGAAGCGGTTCCCTTTGTTTATTTGACTTCTGTTTGCCGGTCTCTTCAGAGCCTCATTTCCGCCCTGACACAGGCGGGCGGAGGTGGACTGTTATTCAGGTAGCTAGTTCCGTTGCGCTGCGGGGAGGGGCTGACGCTGCGGGGAGGGGCTGACGCTGCGGGGAGGGGCTGGCGCTGCGGGGCGGGGCTGGCGTTGCGGGGAGGGGCTGGCGCTGCGGGGAGGGGCTGATGCTGCGGGGAGGGGCTGGCGCTGCGGGGCGGGGCTGACACTGCGGGGAGGGGCTGGCCCTGCGGGGGCGGGCTGGCGCTGCCGGGAGGGGCTGACGCTGCTTTCTCCGTCTGCGCTGCTCAGGCTCCCGGCTGTTCTATATGGAGCGCGCCCCGCGCTGCGCGAGGTTCCAGCCCTCGGGTGTTACACAAAAGCGCGGAAGGAAAAGCTGCGCCTGCTCTCTGTGCCTTCCCCGTCAGAGCGGTCCAGGCAGCAAGGGGCTTGATGGGCGCACTATCCCCAGGTGTGGCGCACTCACTCCCTTCCGCGGACCCAGTCTCAGTTTCCGCTGGCGCCAGTCGGGTGCGCGCGCCTTCCGCCCTCTGCGGCCCTAGCCCCAGTCCCCGCCCGCGCAGGTCGGGTGCCCGCGCCCTGTGTCTCGCCGCGACCTTCCCCTCCCCCCTGCCTCCTGCCTCCGGCGGGGCTGGGCCGGTCCGCAGCCTGCGAGCTCTTCTCGGGACTTTCTCCGTCCCTTTGTTCTGCGAACGGCCGGCAGTGTGTTCCGGCCGGTTAATTTTCTCTCTTTCTTTTGGTCTCCCACAGTTCAAGTTGGCACCTCACAGAAGCTCCCTCCGATTGTCCTCAGGGCACTCAGGCCCGGACCCTAGCCCAAGCAAGGCCGCCTAAGACTCCCTTCCCGGGACGGGTCTCCGTCCTTAGCTCTTTTGTCTCACTTTTTATCTTTTATATTTTGTCCTACCTCCTTTCGAAGACAATGGTCTGCTTTTCTGGGCGCCTGATGACCTCAGCTAGCGATCAGAAGTTGTTTTGTGAAGTTTGCTCTGCATTCAGTTATTCTTTTGATGAATTTGTAGGAGAGAAAGTGGTCTCCCCGTCCTACTCCTCCGCCATCTTGGCTCCTCCGACTGTTTTGTTTATTGTGTTAGTTTGTATTTCCCCTTTCACCAAAGACTTTGTTAGAAAGCATTGAAATTACCAAGTGAAAGAACCTTTTTATTTTGTTTTTAATTTCTGCTCTTAATCCTGTGACCAAAGAATATTGTTTATATTGTTTCTACTTTATGGAACATATTGAAACATTTTTTGAGACTTAATTTTGTTGTTGTTCAGTCTCTAAGTTGTGTCCCTCTCTTTGGGACCCCATGGATCGCAGTACACCAGGCTTCCCTGTCCCTCACCATCTCTTGGAGTTTGCTCAAATTCATGTCCATTGAGTCGATCACGTGATCAATTTTCATGAATGTTTCATGTGCACTTAAAAATGAAATTATTTGTTGTGGGAGTTTAAAGATATTGATATGGTTTGTTTAGTTTCTATATTCCACATCCTTGTGTTTTTTGCACACTGGTATTGCATGTATGTTGGGTATGTTGATGTCTTCTATTTGTTTTCTTTTTGAATCTTTATTTCTCCTTTATTCTGCTTTATCATAGTACTTGCTGTGGTACATAGATATTCCTAATATACATTTATCCTGAATTGGTCTTTTGATCATGAAATGTTGTTTTTTATTATGTACTGCTTTTGATGTCAATTCCATCAAGTCTGATATCAGAATTACAACACCTGCTTCCTATTGTTTCCATTTTCCTTAAATAAATTTGTTCCTTATATTTTTACTTTTTGAATCACTTTATTTTAGATGTTTCTTTATTATGTTGTAGAGTTGAGTTTTGCTCTTTAAGTTAATTTGGAAGAGTGTCTTTTAAGAAATAGGGAAGTTGTCAGTGTGCATTTATCGATATGACTGTGTGGTCTCTGTTCTGACAAAATATTATATATATTTTTATCATGTGTATGGTGTTTCCTCTTTCAGTATGTAGTATGTTCCTCACTGGACCCACTTTTTATATTTTCCTTTGCATTTTTTTTTAAAGGAGAGTGGAATCTGTTTTTAAAAATTGTGTTTCTTTAGTCTTGGCTGTGCTGTAGATGCTGTGCACAGGTTCTCTCTAGCTGTGGTGTGGGGGCTTCTCTTCGCTGTGGTGTGGGGGCTTCTCTTCGCTGTGGTGTGGGGGCTTCTCTTCGCTGTGGTGTGGGGGCTTCTCTTTGTTGTGGTGTGGGGGCTTCTCGTTGTTGTGGTGTGGGGGCTTCTCACTGCAGTGGCTTCTTTTGTTATGGAGCACAGGCTGTTGACAAGGGCTTCACCGCCCAGTGGCACGTGGGATTTTCCTGGATTGGGGGTCAAATTCATTTTCCCTGCATTGGCAGGCATGTTTTTAACCAGTGGACCACCAGGCAAGTCCTTCTTTGTATTAATATTACTGGAAGGTTTATATTGTTGTGTTAGTTTCAGGTGTACAATGAAGTGATTCAGTTATACAGCAAAGTCAGTTATACATGTATCTATTCTTTTTCAAATTGTTTTCCCATTTAGGTAGTTACATAACATTGAGCAGAGATCCCTGCGCTGTACAGTATGTCCTTGTTGGTTTCCCATTTTAAATATAGCAGTGTGTACATGCCGTCCCAGACTCCCTATCCCCCTCCCCCAGCCATAACTTCCTTCTGTAAATCTGTGAGTCTGTTTTCCAAATAAGCTCATTTCTATCTTTTTTTTTTCTTTTTTTTTTTAAGATTCCACATGTGAGAAATACAGTATTTCTTTTTTGGTCTGACTTCATTCAGTATGCCAATCTCTAGGTCATTCCATGTTGCTGCAAATGGCATTATTTCATTCTTTTTAGTGGCTGAGTAATATTCCATATTTACATATACATCTTCTTTTTTATTTTTTTATTTTTATTTTTATTAGTTGGAGGCTAATTGCTTTACAATATTGTAGTGGTTTTTGCCATACATTGACATGAATCAGCCATGGATTTACATGTGTTCCCCATCCTGAACCCCTCTCCCACCTTCCTCCCCATCCCATCCCTCTGGGTCTTCCCAGTGTACCAGCCCTGAGCACTTGTCTCATGCATCCAACCTGGGCTGGTGATCTGTTTCACCCTTGATAGTATACTTGTTTCAATGCTATTCTCTCAGAACATCTCACCCTCGCCTTCTCCCACAGAGTCCCAAAGTCTGTTCTGTACATCTGTGTCTCTTTTTCTGTTTTGCAAATAGGGTTATCGTTACCATCTTTTTAAATTCCATATGTATGCGTTAGTGTACTGTATTGGTCTTTATCTTTCTGGCTTACTTCACTCTGTATAATGGGCTCCAGTTTCATCCATCTCATTAGAACTGATTCAAATGAATTCTTTTTAATGGCTGAGTAATATTCCATTGTGTATATGTACCACAGCTTTCTTATCCATTTGTCTGCTAATGGGCATCTAGGTTACTTCCATGTCCTGGCTATTATAAACAGTGCTCTGATGAACATTGGGGTGCACGTGTCTTTTTCAGATCTGGTTTCCTCGGTGTGTATGCCCAGAAGTGGGACTGCTGGGTCATATGGCAGTTCTATTTCCAGTTTTTTAAGGAATCTCCACACTGTTCTCCATAGTGGCTGTACTAGTTTGCATTCCCACCAACAGTGTAAGAGGGTTCCCTTTTCTCCACACCGTCTCCAGCATTTATTGCTTGTAGACTTTTGCATAGCAGCCATTCTGACTGGCACATACACATCTTCTTTATCCTGTCTTCTCTTGATGAACACTTAGGTTGCATGCATGTCTTGGCTTTTGTAAACAGCACTTTAGTGACCATTGCAGTGCATGTATCCTTTTGAACCATGTATTTCTCTGGGTACATGCCCAGGAGTGGGTTTGCAGGAACATATAGTAACTCTGTTTTCAGTTTCTTAAGGAACCGTCATACTGTTTTCCATAGTGGCTGCACCAATTTACATTCCCACTAACAGTGTAGGAGGGTTCCCATTTCTCCACACTCCGTAGCATTTATTGTTTGTGGATTTTTAAAAAATATATATTTTTAAAAGTTTTTATTTTATTTTTGGCTATGCTGGGTCTTCATTGCTGCATATGGACTTGCTCTGGTTGCAGTGAGTGGGGTCTGCTCTTCATTGTGGTGTGTGTGGGCTTCTCATTGCTGTAGCTTTTTTTTTTTCAGAGCATGGGCTCTAGGTGTGCCAGCCTTAGTAGTTGCAGCTCTTGGGCTGAAGGGTGCATAGGCTTCAGTAATTGTGGTACAGGGGCTTAGTTACCACATGCCTGTTGCATCTTCCCGGACCAGGGGTCAAACCTGTGTGCCTTGTATTGGCAGGCAAATTCTTAATCACTGGAGCACCAGGGAAGTCCTTTTCGTGGATTTTTTGATGATAACCTTTATGACTGGTGTGAATTAATATCTCATTTGCATGTCTCCACTAGTGATACTGAACATCTTTTCATGTGCCTCTTGGCCACCTGTAGTCTTGGAGAAATGTCTGTGTAAGTCTTCTGCCCATTTTTTGATTGGGTTCTTTGTGTTGATGCTATTAAGCCACATGAACTGTTTGTGAGTTTTGGAGACTAATCCCTTGTTGGTCACATCATTTGCAAATATTTTCTCTCAATCTGTGGGTTTTCTTTTCATTTTGTTTCTTGTTTCCTTTGATGTGCAAAAGCTTTTGAGTTTAGTTGAGTTATATTTGTTTATATTTTTTTTCCCATTACTCTGAGAGATGGATAAAAAAAACTATTGCCATGATTTATATCAACCTGGACAGCATATTAAAAAGCAGAGACATTACTTTGTCAACAGAGGTCCGTCTAGTTAAGGCTATGATTTTTCCAGTAGTCATGTATGGATGTGAGAGTTGGACTATAAAGAAAGCTGAGCGTTAAAGAATTGATGCTTTTGAACCATGGTGTTGGAGAAGACTCTTGAGAGTCCCTTGGACTGCAAGGAGATCCAACCAGTCCATCCTAAAGGAGATCAGTCCTGGGTATTCATTGGAAGGGCTGATGGTGAAGCTGAAACTCCAATACTTTGCCCACCTCATGTGAAGAGGTGACTCATTGGAAAAGACCCTGATGCTGGGAAAGATTGAGGGCAGGAGGAGAAGAGGACGACAGAGAATGAGATGGTTGGATGGCATCACCGACTCAATGGACATGGGTTTGGGTCGACTCTGGGAGCTGGCAGTGGACAGGGAGGCCTAGCGTGCTGTGATTCATGGGGTCACAAAGAGTTGGACATGACTGAGCAACTAACTGAATACATAAAAAACAAACAGAAAATAAAGCATTTTGAACCTTACAGTACAGGACTTTGAGAAGTAGAGTGTGACAGCTGGCACACAGGGGCTGCGTTGAGTGAATATGCACGAGGGGTCACTGACTGGAGGAGGAGGGGGAGGGGCGGGAGACGGCAGAGCTGAAGGGCCCTCGGCGATGGGAGGTTGAGGGCAAGCTGCAAGTTCACTCACGCATGCTGATGACGGCATGGGCTCTGCTTCCTTGCTGGATTCAGTTCTGTCTACCCTCTTGAAAAAACGATCCAACGGTGTCTGGGTAGTGGCTCTTTTTTTCTTGCCGTAGATGACATGGTGGCACTGGGTTGCATTCTGAATGCTGCAACCTTCGTGTAGCAGTCTACGTTCAGGTCCTGTGCCTCAAAAACTAACAGTGCTTCCTTGAGTCAAATCCCCTTCCCATTTCCTATGTCGTCCGTCCCTTTGGTTCTGTAGTTAGTTCTTCCTCGTGTTTCTCTTCTTCCTTTCTGTGGGTCTTCACTGCATCAGGTCTTCGTTAGTTAGCTCCTCGTGTTGCCCAGCAAGGAGGAGCTTGCTTCAGTGAAGTCATCCTCTGCAGACCCAGCTGGAAATAAAGATGATGCACTGCTGTGCTCGTCACGGCACTGCACAGTGAAGTACACAAGGCACAGCCGCTTGTAGAGGACGCGTGCACGCGGCCTTGCTGCCATGCACACGGGCCAGCGTAAGTGTTTGGGCGTGTGGACACATGGTTGCATCTTTGAAAGTTTGCAGCTTGAAGCTTCATATGAGAGGGACTTACGTACGGTATGGTGTAAGAATTTCCAGTTTCGTTTTTTTACATGTAACTATCCAGTTTTCAGCACCATTTATTGAAGAGAATGTTTTTCCTCCATTGTGTAGTCTTGCCTCCTTTGTTGTAAATTAGTTGACCATAGGTGCATGGGTTTATTTCTGGGTTTTCTGTCCTATTCTATGCCAATACCATAATGTTTTGATGCTTATAGCTTTGTAAAATGGTCTCAAGTCAGGGAGCTGATTTCTCCAATTCTGTTTTCTTTCTAAAGATTGCTTTTGGCTATTTGGGGTCTTTTGTGGCTCTGTACAAATTTTAAGATTTTTTTTGTTCTGGTTCTGTGAAAAACGCCATTGGTAATTTGATAGGGGTTGCGTTGAATCTGTAGATTGCCTTGGGTAGTATAGTCACATAATCATGTTGGCAGTATTGATTCTTCCAGTCTGCAACATGCCTCTGCTTGTGTCATCTTCGATTTCATACAGCAGTGTCATATAGTTTTGAGTATAGGTCTTTTGTCTTCTTTGTTGTTGTTGTTCAGTCTTGAAGTCGTGTCTGACTCTTAGAGACCTCATGGACTGCAGCACGCCAGGCTTCCCTGTCCTTCACTATCTCCCAGAGTTTGCTCAAATTCATGTCTCTTAAGTCAGTGATGTCATCCAACCATCTCTTCCTCTGCTGCCCTCTTCTTTTGCCTTCAATATTTCCCAGCATCATGGTCTTTTCCAATGACTTGACTCTTTACATCAGGAGGCCAAAGTATTAGAGCTTCCCTTGGCAAGCCAAGGACGCACACTCTGCCGCTGCCCCAGGGACCTGAGATCTGGGACATGACCCACTTTCACAACCCATGACCCATGCAACACCACCACTGTCCCACACCAGAAGCCTCAGCCTCTGTAAAGCAGCTCGGGGACAAGCAGAGGACACACATGGACTGCAGAGCTGACCACTTCCAAGGACACACTTTATTTCTCTGGGGTCAGTTACTCCTGAACCACTGGACATTTCTGTAGTTACCATCTCATCGTTTAGATTTGAGACAGAAGTTCAGGGAAACCAAGCCCCTTTCTTGATGTCACAGAGCATCTGAAACTGGGCACATACAAAGCCCAAACCCTCTCCACTGTACACCAGTTGCTTCCACCCACCTTCTTAAACCTCATCAGCTGCAAAGTGTGCTCACCCAATTATGGAGCGTGCTTCCCTTAGGCAGAACTCCAGCCCCAGCAGAAATGCACTTTCTGCGTTTTCCCCTCTCTGAAGCATTCTTCCACCACACACGGTGTGTACAAATGTGATACGTACTTGAGATGTTGAAAATCTAGGGTTACTTTTCTACCATTAAGGCAGGAAGTGTTAATCATCTCCTGAGCACTTACTACATGCTAGGTAATGTGATGGACAGTTTACATGCATTATCTCATTTAAACCTTACAAGAAGCCGTGGAACTAGGTGGTATAATACCCATTTTACAGATGGGGGAACTGAGGCTCAGAGAGGTTATGAAACACCCAAGGTCACACAACTTATGGATGGTAGCTGAAAAAATCAAACCCAGGTTTGTCTGGCATGAGGTGTAACTAGCATGTTACAGTTTTCCCCTCTTCAAACATCATAGCTCCCACCAGCTGGATGCCTGTTGGCTGTAAAACGATCAGTGTGGACTTTGGCCTGCAGGTTT
Organism: Cervus elaphus; assembly: GCF_910594005.1. Taxonomy (NCBI): domain Eukaryota; kingdom Metazoa; phylum Chordata; class Mammalia; order Artiodactyla; family Cervidae; genus Cervus; species Cervus elaphus. The sequence continues at coordinate 3,366,346 of NC_057818.1, read as the reverse complement.
TTTTCCCCTGGCAACTCAAAAGATCCATACCAGATCTGTATGCGCAGTTCTCTAATACCCCATTGAATCCACACTGCCTGGGCCTCTCTAGATGGGACCACAGTATTCACATTACAAGCCTTTTGCACCTAAAAAGAGACAGGCTGGATTGGAAGAGCTTTAAAAGACAACCTGTTTCCATCTCTCCTGGTCATGGGGTTCTTACTTCAAGCCTCAGTCCTTAAAGAAGCTCCAGCTGCCTAGGACAGTGGCCTCAGCATAACACCTTGGCAGGCGTTGGGATAGGCCTTGGGAGGCGAAGGGTGAGGGGCGGAGGGGTGACACTGGCCCTGTGGGACCGTCCGGCACTTGCACCGCGCTTTCCAGCCCAGGAGCACAGTCTTTGCCGAGGCTCTGGTTTCTTTGGTACCCGGTGTGGGGCAGGGAGATGTGCTGCTGCCTTGTGGCCCTCTCAGGCAACAACAGCTCTAAACCTGAGTCTGTGGGCACCAGTCCCGCGGGGCTCTGAATGATCCTCTCCCTGGAGAAATGACACGCAGGAGGTAACAGAAGAAGAATTCAAAGAAGGCTGGAGTTCAAGAGCCAGTTCAAACAGCAAATTTTTCTTACATTGAAACAAAAAGGAAACCAGAATCCCACTCCTGTGGAAATCCTGGGCCACCCAATTCAAAGAGGAAGGCACAGCAGAACTACAGGGAGCTCTCCTTGGCAGCAGGTAGCAGAAAGTGTACAAACAGTAAATACTGCAGAAGGCCAGGAGAACATCCTAGGCTGCAGGGGGAGTGCAGTTGACAACAGCCACTATAGACAAGTGCATGCAGGCTCCTTTAGACACAAAAAGCAGCCTAGGATGCTGCAGTCCACCTCCAGGGCCTAGACCCTAGGAAAAGCGTCCCTCCAGGACACACATGCATCCACCGTTCTTTGTGGTGCTATTTACAACAGCCAGGGCACGCAAGCAACCAGAACTTGATCCACAGACGGATGGAGGCTGGAGATGTTCTGCACACCCTCCTGGGCTGCGACTGCCACACATGGGAGGATGAAGCGGGGCCAGCTGCAGCAGCATAGATGTGGACCAGGCGGTGCTCACACTAGGCAGGTCATCAGAGACTGAAAGTGTGCTCTCACCCAGGGGTGAAATCTGCACACAGGTGGAAAAAAAATTATTAGGCCAAGCAAACTCAGAAGCCTAGAAAACTTCGACTCTATTGACGGGAAAGAACACAGGGGAGTGGAAGAGGAGGTAACTGAGGAGACTGGTATTACCATATATTACCATATAAAATTCTAGATAGATAAATACACAAATAGACAAAAAATGAACAGGAACATGCTCCATAGAATAAGGACGTGGACTCTACACCCTCTCACAGGCTCTACGTGATTACAAACAGGCCCGTGAATAATGAACAGGCACATGTGTATGTATAACTGAATGACCTTGTTGTGCACCAAAAACAAACAACTGTGTAACCCAGCTATACTCCAACAGCAAATAAAAATTACTGCCGGATAAATCCCCCCAAACCAACGTCTGCTGCATTCTCCTCAGGCCTCCGAACCCTGTGCTGCTGTCTCGTGCCTGGGTTCAGTGGTCTTGACTTCCAGGTCAGACTGTGGTCTCCACGACAGAGCTGGAAAGGTGTTGCCAGCCCGTGAGCTGCAGTGATATGCTGACCGCCTGCCCCCATACGTGGGGCCGCCACCTGAAAATTCAGATGGTCCTCCTACACCTAAAGCAAGCCTCTTGCACCTAGAAAATGGTAGACTCTCTGAGTTGAAAGAGATTTGAAGACTCACACTATCTCCACCTCTTTCAGTCAGTGGATTCTCACTTCCAAGCCTCTCTCCTTAGAGAAATTTCACCTGCCTAAGACAGCTACCTTGGCATAACACTTTGGCAGGGATTGGCATAACTCTGGGGGTGAAGGGTAAGGGGCAGAAGGAATGACGCTCGGGCCCGATGTGTCTGTTCTGCACTTCCCACCACACTTTCCCGTCACTGGAACACAATATTTGGGAAGGAATAAAGCAGGGTCTCCTGCATCACAGGCGGATTCTTTCCCAGCTGAGCTATCAGGGAAGCCCTTGGGAAGGCTCAGGTGTCCCCAGTACTCAGAGCAGGGCAGGAAGACATGCTGTGCCTCGTGGCCATTGGGGGCAACAACAACTCTCAAATGCAGGACCTACGGGTACTTCATATTCTCTTTCCGACTCTGCAGTCCCATGGAGTATGCAACCCCATGGAGTATACAGCCCGTGGAATTCTCCAGGCCAGAATACTGGAGGGTTTGCCTTTCCCTTCCCGCACTGCATGTAGATTCTTTACTAGCTGAGCTTCTAGGGAAGCCCTGCAAAATGATCCCTTTGCTGAAGAAATAACATGCAGGAAGTAACAGAAACAGAACTCAAATAGAGGCCACCCTTCAGGAGCCAATTTCAAACAGCATATTTTGCTTACACTTAAGAAAAAAAGAAGAAAAAAAGAAGGAAACCAAAATCCTGCTTCTATGGATATCCAGGGCCGCCCAAATGAAACAGGAAGGCACAAATACTCCGGAAGGTCGGATCAGAGGTGCTCAGAGTGTCCCATGGGTGGTTGGCAGCTATTCAGCCACGTGATTTGTGTAGTCAGGATACCACAGTGCTTCTCCGCGTGAAGTCTCTGGGGCCTGCTGGACTCCATCTCATCTCTTACAATAAGTCTGAGTCCCAGGAGGAGGCTCAGAGGAAGATGATGTGAAACAGACTTAGCGGGAGGGATGGCTTTGGTGAAGCTTAACTTTTTATAAAGTTTTATTTTTTATGCGATTTTTAAAGGTTACACTCCATTTATGGTGACTATTAATACCAAATATGGCTATATTCCCAGTGTTGTACAATACATTGTTTTTTGTTGTTTAGTCATTAAGTCTTGTCCAGCTCTTTGCGACCCCATGGACTGTAGCCTGACAGGCTACGTCTGTCCATGGGATTCTCCAGGCAAGAATATTGGAGTTGCCATTTCCTCCTTCAGGGGATCTTCCTGACCCAGGGATCCAACCCATGTCTCCTGCATTGGCAGGCAGATTCTTTACGACTGAGCCACCAGGGAAGCCCAATACATTCTTATAACTTATTTTTAAAACAGGTATTTATTTGTTTATTTGGCTGTGAAGCCTCTTTTACATGTGACACTTGGGATTTTTTTTTTGGGTGTGTGTGTGTGTGGTATGTGGGATCTAGTTCCCTGACCAGGGGTCGAAACTGGCCCTCCAGCATTGGGAGCTCAGAGTCTTAGCTACTGGACCCCAGGGAAGTCCCCTTATAGCCTATTCTAGGGGTTCCCAACCTCTTTGGCACCAGGGACTGATTTTGTTCCATGGATGGGAGTGGAGGATGGTTTCGGGATGATTCAAGCACATTGCCTGTGCACTTTATTTTTATTACTATTATTATGTCAGCTCCACCTCAGATCGTCAGCCATTAGATCCCAGAGGTGGGGGGCTCCTGGCCTAGTCTACATCGAATAGTGTGTGCCTCCCACTCCCCCCACCCCTATTGTGCCCCTCCCAACTTTCTCCACTGGTAACTGCTAGTTTGTTCTCTATATCTGTGAGTCTGCTGCTTTTTTGTTATATTCATTAGAGTTTGTTGTCTTTTTTGGTTCCACATATAAGTGATGTAGGTATTTGTCTTCCTCTGTCTGACTTATTCACTTAGCATAATGCCCTCTGTGTCCACCTGTATTGCAGCAAATGGCAAAATGTCATTCTTTTTATGGTTGCGTAGTATTCCATTGCATACGTGTACCATATCTTTATCCATTCCTCTGTTGATGGACACTGAGGTGGTTTCTGTGTCCTGGCTATGGTAAACAGTGCTGCAGTGAACACTGGGGAGCATGTGTCCTTTGGAAGGCTACGGTAAACAGTGCTGCTGTGAACATCTGGGTGCGTGTGTCCTTCTGAGTTAGTGTTTCTGTTTTTGTTTTAGTTTTTCAGATCTGTATGCAGGAGTGAAATTGCTGGGTCACATGGTAGTTCTATTATTAGATTTGTGAGACACTTACATTCTGTTTTCTGCGGTGGCATCACTCCTTACATTCCCACCAACAGTGTAAGGGGTGTTCTGCTTTCTGTAAGACTTAACTTTTATCACTGCATAATCTTATGTTTATTGAAAAAACACTGAGAATCAAGGTTTAAAAAGAAGAAAACAACTGTGCTACACAAATACAGCCAGTGTTGAAGAGATGTACTTCCTTCTGCTGGTATGTTTGTTAAAACACTGGAGAGACCTTATAAGTACTTTTACATGACTTATATTTCCCTGAACATAGTAGTGTGAGCTCTGTCTCTTTAAGTGTTCTTTGAAAGCATGATGTTAGTTGGGTTTATAATATACAACCTGGATATGATCGAAATATTTAATCATGCTTTGTCAGTCGTCAGTTTCTGACTATACACCATTATATAGGACAGTTTAAAGAATACCATAAGTTTGACACCTAGTGGTTCTTCTTCATAGGTTCTTAAAAGAGCAAATGCTGAGTTGGTGTTTAAATATATTAAATGCTTTTAATTTTTTGTAACTTTATTTTTGGCTGTGCTGGGTCTTCGTTGCTGGGCGGGCTTTCTCTAGTTGCAGTGAGCGGGGGCTCTTTCTCTGGTTGTGGTGCTCAGGCTTCTCACTGCAGTGGCTTCTCTTTTTGGGGAGCACAGGTTCTGGGGCGTGTGGGCTTCAGTACTTGTGGCTCCTGGGCTCTGGAGCACAGGGTTAATGGTTGTGGTGCATGAGCATGTGGGATCTTCCTGGATCAGGGACTGAACCCATGTCCCCTGCATTGGCAGGCAGATTCTTATCCACTGCGCCACCAGGGAATCCCACGAAGTCAATGTAAAAACAAAAACAAAAACCTTGGTTCTTTTGTATTCAATTAGTGCTTTTAGGTATAATATTTTTTTCCCTCAAAATCATACCTATGATATATTCCTGTGTTTTTTATTAAGCTCCGATCATTTTTCCTTTAAAAATATATAATCTTATTTTTAGAGTTGCTATGTGGAGTGGTATAAGGCTTGTGCTTTCCTCTCGTCTAAGTAGACAGTTTCCTCAGCGTCATTTTGCATGTGCATGCAGGGCACCGATTTTATCGTGTGCCTGATCCTGGCTGCACGTGGAGGCGTGAGAACACCAGGTGCACAGAGATGCTTTTTTTCATGGCTCTTAAGTACAGTGTTTGTCTAACACTCCATACCAAAGAGCTGAGGCATGCCTTCCTCAAAAAGGTTTGTATGACACTGAATTCTCAAAAGCTAAAAGCTTTAGTAACCAGGGATAATTTTTACAACAAGAATGTTGCCTTTTTTCCTTCATCTGAATACGTTTATTTTGTTTATTTGTTTTGGCATGTGGTTGACTTACAATGTTGTGTTAGTTTCAGGTTTACAGTGTAGTAGTTTAGTTGTACATATACACATATTCATTCCTTTTCAGATTTTTTCTTGTGTAAGTTATTACAGAATATTGAGTAGAGTTCCCTGTGTTATGCAGTAGGTCTTTGTTGATTATCTGTTCTATATATGGCTTGACTTCCCTGGTGGCTCAGATGGTAAAGTGTCTGCCTATAATGCGGGAGACCCAGGTTCGATCCCTGGGTTGGGAAGATCCTCTGGAGAAGGAAATGGCAACCCCCTCCAGTACTCTTGCCTGGAAAATCCCATGGATAGAGGAGCGTGGTAGGCTACAGTCCATGGAGTCGCAAAGAGTCGGACACAGCTGAGAGACTTCACTTTCACTTTTCTATATATTTTCGTGTGTATCTTATTTCTCCCAAATTCCTATTTTATTCTTCCTTCACATTTCCCATTTGGTAACTGTAAGTTTGTTATCTGTGAGTCTGTTTCTATTTTATAAATAAGTTCATTTGTGTTGTTTTTTAAAATTAGATTCCACCTATAAGTGATATCATATATTTGTCTTTCTTGGTCTGACTTATTTCACTTAGTATGATAATCTCTAGGTCCATCCAAGTTGCTGCAAATGGCATTATTTCATTCTTTTTTATGGCTGAGTAGTATTCCTGTGTGGGTGTGTGCGCGTGCGTGCATGCATGCATGTGTGTATACACACACACATATTCTTTATTCATTTCTTGATGAACAGTTAGGTTGCTTCCATGTCCTGGCTATTGTAAGTAGTGCTGCTAGGAACATGGGAGTGCATGCATATTTTGGAATTATGGCTTTCTCTGGATATGTGCTCAGAGGTGGGATTGCTGGATCACATGGTAGGCAAGAACATTGACCTTTAATGAAACTAATATACCACATTTATCTCAACCCACAAGTTTACCAAGGTCAGTTGTCAAGGTTTTTGTCCTAGGGGAGTTCAGACTTGTTATTGATGAACTATCTAAGAAGCTCATCTCAGACCACAGAAGTTTTCTACTATGTCAACTTCAAATGAATTGATGCTGCTGTGTAGTTGGATTCTCTGATTCCATCTTTTTTTTTTTTGCCTAGATTTTTTTACCTCCTTTTTGCCTTTTTAAAAATCAATTGAATTTTTTTAAAATTGGAGGATAATTGCTTTACAATGTTGTGTTGTGTTGGTTTCTGCCAAACGTCAACATGAATCAGCCATAGGTATTCACATGTCTCCTCCCTCTTGAACCTCCTTCCCAACCGCCCTGCTCATCCCACCCCTTTAGGTCATCATAGAGCATTGGGTTGAGCTCCACCTGTGTTAGACAGCAGCTTGTGTTAGACGGCAACTTCCCACCAGCTATCTGTTTTACATATAGTAAGTAGTGTATATGTTTCAGTGCTACTCTCTCAGTTCGTCCCACCCTCGCCTTCTCCCGCCCTGTCCACAAGTTTGTTCTCTCTGTCTGTGTCTCTCTTCCTGCCCTGCAAATAAGCCCAGCAGTACCATTTTTTCTAGATCCCATATATATGTGTTAATACATGGTATTTGTTTTTCTCTTTCTGACTTACTTTGCTCTGTGTAACAGGCTCTAGGTTCATCCATGTCACCAAACTGACTCAAATGTATTTCTTTTTATGGCTGAGTGATATTCCATCATATATATGTACCACAATTTATTTATCCATTCATCTGTCAATGGACATCTGCGTTGCTTCCATGTCTTGGCTGTTGTAAATAATGCTGCAGTGCTCCGATTCCATCTTTATTTTCTAGATTCCACAATTCCTTGGTCCTGGAGACTCTTTCTAAGTCTGATCCTGCTGGACAGGCAAGATGGCAGAATCAGACCACCTGCTGTGGTATCTAGAAAAGCTTAATAAAAAGGAATTTATTAGATGGAAGATCCACCTTGGACAAAAACATGTGGAGCTCGGACTGCCAGAGATCCCAACACTCGATCTAAGGACAACCAAAGAAGACCTGATCAACCTGTTGATGACCTCTTACAAGGCACAGCATGTCTGGAACATGATGTTCAGCATCTTTGAAAAGCTCCTTCGTAGAGCTCTCTGTGAGAAGATCAACACCGGGCGAAACTGTGAGTTAGTGGGGAGGGTTGGGGGCAGTTTTTAGGAAGCCTGATGGTTTTGATAAACTAAGAGCTGGTCTTCAGACCTGGAAAGCCATCAGAAGACCAGTGATAAACCGGATGTGGGTCCTGTCCTGTCCTGTGACTTTGTGATTCTGCCCAAATGTCTTCCATCCTGCTTAGGGAAGTAGCCAGCCAAAGGATAAGACCCAGCCAAAGAGAATGCTCCAGCTAGCGTAGATTCCAAGACTAACACTTTGCACAGAACTGTAAGTTATGGCCAGAGAAATCAGTTTGTTGTTGTTCACTGACTCAGGCATGTCTGACTCTTTGCAACCCCATGGACTGCAGCACTCCAGGCTTGCCTGTCCTTCACCATCTCCTGGAGTTTGCTCAGATTGATGTCCATTGAGTCGATGATGCCATCTAACCGTCTCACCCTCTGCCGCCCCCTTCTCCTCTTGTCCTCAATCTTTGCCAACATCAAGGTCTTTTCCAGTGATTTGGCTCCTCGCATCAGGTGGTCAAAGTATTGGAGCTTCAGCTTCAGCCTCAGTCCTCCCAATGAATATTCAAGGTCCTTTCCTCTGCCAGGGTGCTCAGGCAGCTCAGATGGGCGGGGTTGGGACCTGGTAGCTGTTTGAGTTAGCTCGGTGCGGGACAGATCCTCCCGCCCCTCAAGCTCACTGCTGCTGGGAACAGGCAGATCAGTTATGTGCAGTCACAGCCTCAGCCCCGGGACAGCTCTCAGAGGCCAACTGGCTTTTCTTCCTCCATCAAGTTCTGCGATGATAGCAGAAGATCTATTCTGGCTGCCCTTGCCCTGGGGATAAAATTTTCTTCAGGTATTTTTTTTTTTACCAAGGGAGGTCTCATCCCCGTCTGAAAGTTTGTTTAGACTCACTTTTGCATTCCAGGTGGCGCTAGTGGTAAAGAACCTGTGTGCCAGTGCAGGAGATGTAAGAGACACAGGTTCAATCCCTGGGTCAGGAAAATCCTCTGGAGGAGGAAATGACAACCCACTCCAGTGTTCTTGCCCGGGAAATCCCAGGGACAGAGGAACCTGGTAGGCTACAGTCCATGTGGTTGCAAAGAGTCAGACACAACTGAGCAACTGATCAACAACAACAATGATGTACACAAATGAGAAAATCAGAGAAAAAATAAATATAATTAATGGTTGATAGTCAAAGATCTAATAATTAGCTGCTTTGAGCCAGTTTATATCAGGAAACTATCTCCGGGACATAGTGAAGGACAGGGAAGCCTGACATGCTGTAGTCCATGGGGTCCAAAAGAGTCGGACACGACTGAGCGATTGAACAACAAAACCAGGAAGCAGTCTCAGAACTCAAGAATCATGACTTCATTTTACATAAAAATTTTCCTTTGATGTGTTATAACTAAAGGTTGTTGAAAAATGCTGTGGAACCCGAAAGGTGAAAGAAATAAGGTTTTTCTTATGCCAAAATACTTGAGAAAAAAGCTGTTAAGTTCCGCACCAGTGGTGAAAGAGATCTGCAGCTTGTTATTTGGATCAATTTTACTTTATTTGATTCTACTGATGAAAACTAGGTTTTTGCAATCTTCTTTTAAAATGTTATAGCAGATATCTTGTACCTGTGTCTCTGTGATGAATGCTAAGTTGTGTTCAAGTATTTGCGATCCCATGGACTGTAGCCCACCAGGCTTCTCTGTCCATGGGATTTCTGAGGCAAGAATACTGGCGTGGGTTGCCGTTTTCTTCTCCAGGGGGTCTTCCCAATCCAAGCATCGAACCTGTGTCTCCTGTGTTAGCAGGAGGATTTTTTTTTTTTTTTAAATCACTGAACCGCCTTGGAAACCCTATAAGTACAGATACTGGGTGTGTGTGTGCGCGCCTGCGCTTAGTTGCTCAGTCGTGTCCGACTCTTTGCAACCCCATGGACTGTATAGTCCATGGAATTCTCGAGGCCAGAATACTAGAGTGGGTAGCATTTCCCTTCTCCAGGGGATCTTCCCAACCCAGGGATTGAACCCAGGTTCAATCCGCTGCACTGCAGGTGCATGCTTTACCGTCTGAGCCACCAGGGAAGCCACCAGATTTTTGACGAAGGCTGAGTCTGCTATGAAATCTGTTTTCTTAAATAATGATGTATCTTGATGTCTGAAGAAGAATAGCTTGAATATTAATTTGGCCATTTGAACTATTGCAGGTTATATTGGCATTTATTATTTAGAGGTTTTCTCCCCCTCTCCCTCAACTTAGAATGTTGGAGGTGAAAACTACCCACGGTCCGCAGCAGATATCCCTGTCTGTCACTAGATGGCAGCCGAATGCAATGACTGAATCAGTGGCTTGCAGCTTCTTCTCTGAGTCTTGGGTTGCTTTCCTCCAAGGCTGTTAAAACTCCAGCTTCCTGGCCTCTTCAAAGAATCACAGCACTGACATCCAGGAGCTGGGATTAATTCTCTGTAAACAAACGATTTTGATCAAGACCTTCTCTGCCAGAATGGACAGTTACTGTCAAGTGGTTTACACAGAGGTTAAAAGGAGAGAGAAGTTACGAGACTGCAATGTGGCACGATTGTCGATGATGCCCAGAAAGGGATGGCCCATCGAGGAGGTGGAAGCAGAGGCAGCGAGGAGCGGTTCCGCTGGCGGGGTCTGTGGTAGACCGTGGCCTGAACAGACTGGGCTGCTTAGAGGGAGGAGAGGGGTGAAGTGCCACTTCTCTCGGGTTTGCTTTGGGAGGTGTCCTTTTACTGTGAAATGATTTTCTGCCAGTGATCTTATTACCATGGAAAGAGATAGTCATACCTGTGGAGGGTATATGGTATTGGACAGTGACAAATAGACATGAGCTCATGAATTTCATGTAAAAAGTGTCTTTCTCTGTATTTATAGAGGTAGCAATTGAGACAAAGGGAACTGAAGTTGCTTAGCAAAATTACTACCAATTAAGCTTTATTTTTTACGTTAGAGACTGACTATTCAATACATCTGGGTTAGGAACCACGTGACTGCAGTTTTCCCTCCTCCTCCTCACTGGACAGCCCGTGCTCGGGAGGAGAGGCCGACAGGCATGTCAGGGTCTGTGCGTTCACAGTGCTGGGACGCAGCAGAGCAGAGAGCCCTTTGAAAGAAGGCACGAGTGACTGAAAGTCTGAAATCAGTTGAGAGGCGCAGAGAGGGGCTGCCTCATTCTTAGGCAGAAGACATGGCTTCTGAAGCAGTGTGATTCCAAGGGCCATAAAATACCACCCTTCCACCCCCCAGTAGTGTGATAACAAGCAAGTTCTGGACCCTTAGGAAACCAGGGTGCCTGGAATTCCAACAATGGAGATTCATTGTTTAGGCCAAGCTTTGCTTCCTGCGGAGTTTTATTTTGAAATGCAAACATCCCTATTGAGGCTAACCCTGCCATGTGACAAGGCGAGCTCCTCTGGGCAGCTGAGCCTTGATTGAGGAGTCAGGATGGGGTGGGAGGTGACAGCAAAGAGGGAGTTAAAAAGTGGGGAGACTTGGGACTGACCCCACACTTGGTTGATTTCCCAATTTGTTTTCACAGTGAAAATCTGGACCTGCAATATCATCTGACGTGGAGAGTCCTGAGAGCGACTTCCATCAGTTGAATGTAACTGGGGAGGAGTTGTTTTTCTTTTTTACGATTCCTTTTGGCCTCCCCTCATCAGAGGCTCTGGTTAGGGCAGCTGTGGGCACTTGCCTTTACAGAGGGCCACTCGGCTTTACCCAGCAGTGTCAGGCGTGAGTTCTGTTCGCCCTGAGGCTGGTTGCTCCAGGAGGTGCTGGCTTCCTCTCCCTCCTGGAGACACACATGATTTCCTTGAAACACAGAGCACACATTTCTCATCTGTTATTAAGGCAGAATCCTGAGCAGAGAACAGTCCTGAGGTTTGCAAGTGCTGCATGAGAGGCACATAAATTCTTCTGATGCCAAGAGTGAATTCCTCTTTCCCTTTTCTCTTTCCCCTCTTTTATTACGTAATTGATCAGCAGCATTGATCAGAAAAAATATGCCTTGTTGACCATATTCTTGGTTGAAGATCAAGGGTGTTGATTTTCTGTACATCAGTACCTGCAGCAGGTGCTAACTGGACGGGGTAAACCTGTTCAATGTGCCACCGAGTGGACCCCGGATGGCCACACCCTTGAATGGTTCCAGCCTCTTCTTCCCCTCCAGCACACATTTCTTTTCTCAACCCGGATTTTGTCACTATTGTGAGAAAATTTTCCGTTGAAAGATAACTGTGTCAAGGCTTCTAGGGTTTTAGTTTTGAGTGTTGATATATTCCGCTTTTTAATGTCGTTCTTTGTGTGTGTTTGGTCTTGGAGGTGGACCCGTGTTACTTTCACTGTGGTAAGCAGTGCTTGTTATGGTGTGGGGGGAGGTCCAGCGTTTGTGGACAGCTGGCTGGGAAGTGCGTGAGGAGGCCCTGGCTCTGGGATCTGGGAATCCCAAGTCAGAGCCCCTGCTGTGGAGTGACTGAGCTGCCCTGTGACCGAGGGGCACTCTAGACGGCGGCCCAGTTGACTGGGAGAGTCTAGTCCAACCTGGCCTTTGCTCTGGTAGCTTTTCTAGGCCCCGGTTTTTATTGAGGTTTCTCAGACACATAACTGAGTAGATTCCTTTCCCATGACATCTCCCCTCTTTCCTGCTTTTGCCTGATGTTGCATTATAATGGCGCACTGTCTTATGACTCTTGGGGATTGGGCGTCTTCACCTGTCCTTGCAACTACTTCAGTTCAGTCCAGTTTAGTCACTCAGTCGTCTCTGACTCTTTGTGACAAATAATGAGTTTTTTGTTTTTTTTTAGTGAGACCAAAAAGTTGGGAATGTCTTCAGATGATTGACTGATCTGACCATCAGTGTACACGGAAGTGTTGAGAGAAGGAGTGAGGACGGTTCCTGCTCCCTTGAGATTTTATAAATGGAATCACCAGTCACCTAATGTACATTATGTTGCTGTTCCCCACCCACTGACAGGTGGTGTTCAAGGTTCTCCCTGGGCTTGAGGGGTCCATAAGTGCTGTAGATTGAATCAGTATTGAGAGTGTGTCCTGGGACCTCTTGGGGACCAGGACCTCGGGTTGCCTGCTGTGGACTGAATTCCCTGCCCCTCTCCCCCATTCCTGTGTCAAAGCCCTAATCCCCTGGGGTTAGTGCCCTTATGAGGAAAGACCCCAGAGAGCTGGCTTCCTCTCTTGCCACCACTTGAGGACACACAAGGCTGCTATCTCCACACCAGGAAGAGCGTCCTCACCAGACGTCTAGCCTCCAGAACTGTGAGAAGATTTCTGTTGAGCCCCCTAGTCTAAGGCATTCTGTATGGCAGCCCAAGGAGGTTTGGACTACCGTGTCTGCAGAGGAACGCGGTGATTTGGCCAGTAGGCCGTTTATTTTGGGGGCTGGGGGAGTTTGGTTAACCCCTCTAGGTAGGTGTCCTGGGGACTTCTGTGGGCTCACAGTCACAGTCATAGACACTTTTCTTACTTCTGGTTGGGCATACCAAGTTTCCTCCCCGCTCTGCCCTGTAGGCTGTTACTAGACCCTGCTAAGAAAAAAGATCCAAGGAATTCAGCTATTTTCTTGAGATTTCTGTATGTCTTGGAAAAAACAACAACAACCCAATCAATCAATGACCATTTATCAAAGCGCCTTCCTGTGCTCTTAACGACACTCTTTTATGGCTGAAGACATACGTAATTTTCAGCTCAAGAACCAGCAGGGTAAAACCTGGAATTCCAGATCTCTTATCAGGAGTTGTAACAAGTCTGAGATTGTACCCTGCTTGCAAGTTAACTGGTGAGCCTGCTGCAGCATTATGGTCGCTGGCAGGAGACGCAGGCGTCCTGGCTCCGTGGAAGGACTTTGTTCTCATAGCAGTCGCGTGGCCAGAGAATGAGCATTTTCTTGGACAGGTTCAGTGTGCAGGGCCGGGGACACCTGTACTTGTAGCCGGTTGTATTACAGGAGAGGAGCCATCAGGGTGCCTGAATTTTACAACGAGCAGTCAGAGAGCAAGTCTGTCTCTGTCTTCCAAGCCTGTTCACGATATGAACATCCTTGAAAAAAAGTCCAGAACAAAGGCCGACAGTGCCTCTGCTCACCAGGTGTGCAGAAATGTGAGAGGTCCATGAGGAACTCCTGACGTCTTTCCCCAGGGCCCTGCGTTGACCCCTTGGCGGAGTGGCAGGTGGTGGTGGGTTAAGTCCTTGTTGATGGACCATTTGAATCCTGAGACTCGGCAGGGATAGTTGGGTAGACACATGCTGCTGATCTGTGCTGCACTGGGGGTACTTCTTGGGGAATCGAGGTTGCCTGCTGGACATTTTCTTGAAGTTGATTGCATTGACTTGTGGATTCATGTCTCATTTTGAGTTATGGGAGGGGATTGCTAGGAGAGGGAAACACTGTGCTCACGAGGTTTCTCCCCTACAGAAAGAAATTTAAGTTAATCTAGTACATGTTTATTGGGCATATACAGCACACAGGGAAACTGGGGACATAGAGGGCCAGAGGGCATTAATGACATCCTGGGTCCACGCCCTCTGGAAGCATTCATCTGACAGGGAGGGGTCGTGGCCCTGAGGGAGAGCAAGCCCTGCAAACGTGAGATGGGTAGCTAGGAGACAAGACTTGTGTGCCTACAGCTGGAGTTATATTACTTAATGTTGGATAACAAAGTACCTAAGATTAGTGGCTTAAAAGAACATTTATGATCTTGGTTTCTGTGGGTCAGGAACTTGGCAGTGGCTTAATTGAGGAGTTCTAGCACATGGTTTTTCATCTTCGAGTCCAGATGTCAGCCAGGGCTTTGATCATCTGAAGGCTTGGCTCGGGTTGGAGGATCTGCTCCCAGGGGAATAGATCCCAGGAGGATCTGCTCACATGGATGTGGGTGGGGGATCCTGGTTCCTTGCCAAGTGTGCCTTTCTACTCACTGTTTGTGTCTTTTCACAAAATGGCAGCTGACTTCTCCCAGAGTGAATGATCCAAGAGAGCTGCACATCAGAGGCTGAAGTATCCTTTATGACCTGCCCTCCAAAGACATCATCATTTCTGCAATGTTCTGGTTGCACAAGCCAGTACTACTCAACACCAGGAAACAGAGATCCCTGGCAACAATTTGGGAGGCTGGCTACCACAGGGCCAGCAGAGGGACTGGGACTGGAGAACAGAGCCCTCAATTTCCCTGTCTACTTTTTCTTTTATTTCTTTTAATTTTAAAGATAAAATATGCATAACATATTTCTTTAAGAAAATTAGAGATACCAAGGGAACATTTCATGCAAAGATGGGCTCAATAAAGAGCAAAAACAGCAAGGACCTAGCAGGAGCAGAAGAGATTAAGAAGAAGTGGCAAGAATACACAGAAGAACTGTACAGAAAAGCTCTTAATGACCCAGATAACCACAATGGTGTGGTCTCTCACCTAGAGCCAGACATCCTGGAGTGTGAAATCAAGTGGGCCTTAGGAAGCATTGCTACGAACAAAGCTAGTGGAGGTGATGGAATTCCAGCTAAGCTATTTCAAATCCTGAAAGATGATGCTGTGAAAGTGCTGCACTCAATATGCCAGCAAATTTGGAAAAGTCAGCAGTGGCTATAGGCCTGCTGAGTTTACATTCCAACCCCAAAGAAAGTTCAAATTACCGTACAGTTGCACTCATTTCAAATATTAGTAAGATTATGCTCAAAATCCCTCAAGCTAGGTTTCAGCAGTATGTGAACTGAGAACTTCCAAATGTTTAAGCTGCATTTAGAAAAGGCAGAGGAACCAGAGATCTGCTGAATCATAGAAAAAGCAAGGGAATTGCAAAAAACATCGACTTCTGCTGCTTGGACTGCACTAAAGCCTTTGACTGTGTGTATCACAACAAACTGTAGAATATTCTTAAAGAGATGGGAATACCAGACCACCTAGTCTGCCTCCTGAGAAGCCTGTGTGCAGTACAAGAAACAACAGTTAGAACTGGGCATGGAACAATGGGCAGGTTCAGAATTGAAACAGGAGCACGTCAAGGCTGTGTATTGTCACCCTGCTTGCTTACATGCAGAGGACATCATGAGGAATGCTGGGCTGGATGACTCACAAGCTGGAGTTAAGACTGCCGGGAGAAATATCAGTAACCTTAGACATGCAGATGACACCGCTTTAATGGCAGAAACTGAAAAGGAACTAAAGAGCCTCTTGATGAGGATGAAAAAGAGTGAAAAAGGCAGCTTAAAACTCAACATTCAAAAAGAGAAGATTATGGCATTCCAGTTCCATCACTTCATGGCAAATAAATGGGGAAAAAGTGAAAACTGTCAGATTTCATTTTCTTGGGCTCCAAAATCACTGAAGACGGTGACTGCAGCCACAAAATTAAGACACTTGCTCCCTGGAAGAAAAACTATGACAAATCTGTATTAAAAAGCAGAAACATCACTTTGCTGACAAAGGTCCATATAGTCAAAGCTATGGTTTTTCCAGTAGTCGTGTATGGATGTGAGAGTTGGACCATAAAGAAGGCTGAACGCCAAAGAATTCATGCTTTTGAACTGTGTTACTGGAGAAGACTCTTGAGCGTCCCTTGGACAAGGAGATCAAACCAGTCAATCCTAAAGGAAATCAACCCTGAATGTTCATTGGAAGGACTGATGCTGAAGCTGAAGCTCCAGTACTTTGGCCACCCATGGGAAGAGCCAACTTATTGAAAAAGACCCTGATGCTGGGAAAGATTGAGGGCAAGAGAAGAAAGGGGTGACAGAGGATGAGATGGTTGTATACCATCACTGACTCAATGGACATGAGTTTGAGCAAACTCAGGAAGTTAGTGAAGGACAGGGAAGCCTGGCATGCTGCAGTCCATGGTGTTGCAAAGAGTTGTACACGACTTAGCAACCGAACAACAACAATGCATGACATACATTTTACCATTTGAACCTTTTTAAGTGTTTGGTTCATCACTGTCTGGGGATTCCCAGGTGGTGCTAGTGGTAAAGAATCCACCTGCCAATGCAGGAGACTCAGGAGACCTGGTTTCGATCCCTGGGTCAAGGAAGATCCCTGGAGAAGGAAATGGCAACCCACTCCAGTATTTTTGCCTGGAAAATTCCATGGACAGAGGAGCCTGGTGGGCTACAGTCCGTGGGGTTGCAGAGTCAGACACGACTGAACACACACACACCATGCCCCCACCCCCGTCTACTTTTATTCCTGATCAGACTCTTATCCTCTGCAGGGTCTACTTTTGGAACCTCATCCTCAGGTTCCTCAGGTCTGCCTTGGAGGTGTTGCTGGTGCCCGCTTGGGAACCCGGATGCCTCTGCTTCGCAGCGCTGTCCTGGCAGGGCACAGGGAAGCAGCAGGTGGCCATGCACTCGGTTTGCTCCTGGACTGGCTCCCATGTGATTACTACATCTTCTCCATGTCACCTTCAGTGTGGAAGCCTCCTCAGCCCTTCCTCTAAGCTGAGGTTCACCTCTCTGAAAGAGGAGCTTGAGCATTGCTGAACTGTGTTGATCTCTGCAAAAGCAAGATGCATTTTCTCCTGAGGTCTGTGGCAGTCAGCTCCCAAATGAAGCTTATTTAATAAAGGAATTAGTTCCAATTGAATTCTCAAGATGGAATTATGGATTCATTTGAAGGGGAGTAAAAGGAGCAGTGGGCTCGAAGGTCGAGGCGAAGCTGTTTTCTGAGCATCCATGATGCACACTCTGAAAAACAGTGTTTCCAGAATGGCATTGTCGTTGTCCAGTGTTGTGGCTTCTTACACGTTTTCTGCGAGGACTGCGTTCCATCACAGATGCAGGTGTAGGCCATGGCTTCTTGGCTCTGTGCTTTCCATTCCTGGAGTAGTGCCCCCCACCCCCAGCTGACGCCTTGGAGCGGTGTCAGATTTCTAATTGTAGGAGGCGCTAGTTGTTTAACTGTGCCTTCCTCCTAGGAATCACTTACCTGCTCTTTGCTCTTAGCCCACGTGCATCCAGTGAAGGTGAGTCCACCCTGGGCTCACCCAACCAGTCCCTCTGGCCCTGGTGATTGGTCCCAATGAACATATGATCCAGGCCAGGCCAGTGAAACCAGGGACTCAGTTCTGGCACTTTTGTTGAGCTGATGGACCTGCTGCCTTCAGCTCACGGTCACATGTGGCCGCCTGTGCGTCAGGCAGACCCGAGAGACAGGAAGAGGCCGGGCCTTGTTCCTTCTGTGCTCTGGAGCCAGCTGTGGCCAGATCCAGCGCTCTGCATTCTCTCTTGGCTTGAACCAGTTTGGATTCCCATATTTGGTCAACGTGATACACTTCTACTTTTTAAACATCAGGTGGGTCCACTTCTCCTACGTGGAACCTGATGCTTCAGGTACAGGTGCTGTCGCGGATGGATTTCCTTAGTGTCTTGTGTATATCACATCATTTGAGTGGTCCAAGGGAGTCCTAAACTGGGCCTACTGCCGCTATGCATATATGGGACTTCCTGCCACCAGCCATGGGGAGAGGTCTCAGAATTGCAGGCTTAGGCCAGTAGAAACAAGCCTGAGGTTTGTAGTCAGGCTGTCATAGCCTAGCATGTGACCTATCTGTGTCTCACAGTCTCTCTTGGTAAATGGGAGAGTGGTCCTTGGCGGATTTGTTCTCTCTCTCGTCTTCAGCCTTCATTGCTTTGTACCTGTCCTTCCCTCCTTTATCCTTCCCATCTTCTGGGATCTTCATCCAGCAGTTCTCTTTTCTTCCATCACTCTGGCTGTACCTGTTGATTCCCTTTTCCTCCTGTGCACAGATGGCAGGACCAAGGCCTCTCCCCAGCCTTGGTTGTGCCATCCTCTAGCTACTAATCTCTTTCCCTTGTCAGCTGTACCACTTCCTCTCATCTGATTCGCTCACGCCCATCTCAGTCTTCTCTGATAAAGGGAACCAGTTTGCCATATTGGAACTGGTGGAACCAGCGTACACAGAACCACAGCACGGCACAGTCAAGGCACGAGCGGCTTTGTGTCTGCCTGTGTACGGGCCTCTGGGGCACTGGACACTTGGAGCCCCTCGTGAAACTCTCCACGCCCTGAGTTCCACGACCTCATTCTCTGATGAGTTTTCTTCTACTTCTCTCCTGCTTACACTTCTCTACCTCATGGTCTCCTTTTTGTTCCTGTCTCTGTGGGTTTTGCCTTTAAGATGCAGTTCTTCCTCCACGATGGACTCTCTCCTGTGGCACTCTTGGTTTTAGTTACTAGCTCTGTGCACTTGCTCCTGGATATTTACTTTGGTCACAATCTCTCCTGTCACTTACAACTGTTGGGTAGATATCTGCAGTTGGATATTCTACAGGAAACCTCAATTTCAAAGTGGCCAAAATGGACTTCTGCCTCTGCCCATGACAGAGAAAAAGGACTGGATTTATCACAAACAAAAAAAAAGAAAATACATGTAGTAACTGCCGTCAGCCATTGAATGAAAAGCAGCACAGGGCAGTGATCTAGGAGAGAAGGAAGACCAGTGAGGCGAGGCTGGCACGCCTGTGCTTCCTGCCAGGAGCAAGTCCAGGGAGAGGGGTTCACACAGAGCCCAGTGGTTTCCCTGAATTGAAAGACTGAGTGGAAGATTCAGGGAGGTAAAGCAGCTAAAGTTTACAGGCAGAAGAATACCAGAGAAGAGATGGAGAGAGCATGATAGAGGGCCCTGGAAGTCTGCAGATTCTAGTCAAGTCTTGAGCAGTGTGTCGGTGTGAGGAAGGTACTTGAGGCCACTGGAAGAACCACCAGAAGAACCAGGTAGAACAATCTTGGAATCGATATAGGCCTGTGTCCCCAGTGGCCAGAGTGGAAAAAGACTCTGTATCCCACAACATAGGTGGAATGAACACATTTCTTGAAAGATACAAATTACCAAAGCTTACTCAAGAAAAAAAAGTGGGTAACCTGAAGAGCCTTGTATCTATTAAATAAGTTTACAGTTAAAAACCTCCCCACAAAATAAACCTCTGTCCCTGATGGCTTTAGTGGGGTATTCTATTAATACCAGTCATTTAAGGAAGAAATAATACCAATTATGTCCAAACTCTTCTAGAAAATAAGATGAGGGGACACTTCCCAATTCAGTCTATTCTTTAATTTCAAACCCAGAAAAAGACAATACAAGGGGACTGCAAATTATGATTTCTCATGAACATAGATTTAAAAATTCTTAACAAAATTTTAGCAAATTGGATCCTTTATATTTAGCAAAATATAAAGACTACATCATGACCAAGTGGAGCTTATCTAAGGATTGCAAAGCAATTTAACATTTGAAAATAAATCAATGTGACTCTCCTTTAATAGATTAAAAATGAAAGTCATGATCATCTCAATAGATATAAAAATAATTTGATAAAATGAAACATCCATACATGATAAAAAATCTTCAGTCATAGATGTCATTTTCTCAACCTGATAATGGGTTTCTATGAAAATGCTTCTGCTAGATCTGAAAGAGACACGTGCACCCCAGTGTTCATCGCAGCACTGTTTATAATAGCCAGGACATGGAAGCAACCTAGATGCCCATCAGCAGATGAGTGGATAAGGAAGCTGTGGTACATATACACCATGGAATATTACTCAGCCGTTAAAAAGAATTCATTTGAACCAGTCCTAATGAGATGGATGAAACTGGAGCCCCTTATACAGAGTGAAGTAAGCCAGAAAGATAAAGAACATTACAGCATACTAACACATATATATGGAATTTAGAAAGATGGTAACGATAACCCTATATGCAAAACAGAAAAAGAGACACAGAAATACAGAACAGACTTTTGAACTCTGTGGGAGAATGTGAGGGTGGGATGTTTCAAAAGAACAGCATGTATACTATCTATGGTGAAACAGATCACCAGCCCAGGTGGGATGCATGAGACAAGTGCTCGGGCCTGGTGCACTGGGAAGACCCAGAGGAATCGGGTGGAGAGGGAGGTGGGAGGGGGAATCGGGATGGGAAATATGTGTAAATCTATGGCTGATTCATATCAATGTATGACAAAACCCACTGAAATGTTGTGAAGTAATTAGCCTCCAACTAATAAAAAAATAAAAAAAAAAAAAAAAAGAAAATGCTTCTGCTAACGTCATACTTCATGATGAAGGACAAAGTGCTTTCCCTGTAAGATCATTAACAAGACAAGGATATCTATTCTTATTATTTCTACCCACTTTTACTCATTTTTATTCACTTCTAACAAGTACATTGTATTTCTGTATACTAGCAATAATCATAATTTAAAATAGTATAATTGGCATTAGCATTAAAATTTTGAAACATCTAGAGATAAGTTTGGGCGAAAAAAGCACAAATCCTGTAAACTGAAACCTACAAAACACTCCTGAGAGAAATTAAGAGACCCACATAAATGAGGAGAGAAATATGTTCATGGATCAGAAGACTCGGTATGGTTAAATTTTTTTTTAAGGTTGATTGATTTATTTTTGGCTGTGCTGGGTCTTGCTGCTGCCTGCGGCCTCTCTCCAGTTGCAGTGAGTAGGGGCTGCTCTCTAGTGGTGAACGTGGGCTTCTCATCGCGGTGGCTTCTCTGCAGAGCGTGGGCCCTAGGCACACGGACTTCAGCAGTTGCCTTGCGTGGGCTCAGGAGTTGTGGCTCAAGGGCTGTAGAGGGCTGGCCCAGTAGTTGTGGCCCGTTAGTTGCATGTGGGATCTACCTGGAGCAGTGATCAAACCCATGTCCCCTGCCTTGGCAGACAGATTCTTAAGTACTGGACCACCAGGGAAGCCCTCGTTAAGATGTTGATTCTCTTCAACTTGATCCTATAGATTCAGCATAGTCAAAAATTCAGTCAAGATTCCAGAAACTTTTTAAAGAAACTGACATGCTAGTTTTAGAATTTGTATGGAATTACAGAAGTCCTAAAATACCTAGAACACATTTTAAAAGAATGAACATATTTGGAGGACTTGCAGAGACTGGAAGGGAAGCAGATCCCTGGCTCACTGTGCCCGGGGTTTTATGACCAGGCTGGACTTGGCAAACCTTCCAGCCACATCTCATGGTCAGGGTGGCGTCACTTCATGTTACAGAGCCGGTGTTGGCACCTTAATCCCCAAGGGTCACTTTCATCAACTGCATGCACCTATCTCTGAGCATTTGTCTGCTTTCTGCTTACAGATAGAACCCGCAACCTTTTGTGGGCTGCTCTTGGGTACCAGAGCCTCTCCCCGTGAATGTAGAGAATATTATGTAAACATGACTGACTGCTCTGGGAGAGGAAAGGACCAGTATCTTTGCCTTGAGGCAGGTCAGACTCCAAGATGTAATTTATACTTTCCATGGATCAGGCTTGGGACTTTCACCTGCAACTGCATCAGTTA
The DNA here is from genome assembly GCF_910594005.1 of Cervus elaphus. Taxonomy (NCBI): domain Eukaryota; kingdom Metazoa; phylum Chordata; class Mammalia; order Artiodactyla; family Cervidae; genus Cervus; species Cervus elaphus. The sequence goes on along the minus strand of NC_057818.1, from coordinate 3,344,495 downwards.
CATTCTGTTTGCCTTCTCCCCCCCAACCCTGCTTCCTTCCACCCCGTTGCTAGCATCTTCAGCAGCATATTTTTAACAAATCAATTGCTCCCAAGAGAAGCAAGAACTAGTGAACACTTACTCAATCTCACAGCACCTTAATTATCCAGCTTTTTCTTTTGGACACTCAGGGGGAGGCTTCTCCTTGTGAAGAAACCTCAGCTTGTCTCCATCCCTGAATGGCTCTGGTGACGTGTCTCTTCCCTCACTGGACGGGCTCTCCTGCAGACAGGAATTAAGCTACATTCATCTGTGCATCAGGTACACAGTGGACACTCTGTTCTTAAACTTTGCATCCCTTCATGAGGTTCTGCTGCAAGGGTAGCATGAGGCACGACCCAAGGGATCTTTGTTTTCTGTCATCTCCCTGATGGAGGGCGCTGAACTGTCCAATAAGACAGCGGGAAAGAGATGCTGGCCTCTCGCTGCTGTCCTCAGGACAGTGTCCCCAAGGCTGGGCTTCGCATGAACAGTTAGATCATGCCCATGTCCCCAGGCATTGCAGCTCCCGAATTACACTCTCTGTTGCTTTGCAGTTAAGCAATAATGCAATTAGAACTAATGCAGCAGAGATGATGATCTGTGGGGCCCGTTCATAAAAATGCTTCATCTAAATGTTGAGCTCAGTGCTTGCAAAGAATAAACAGACATATTTCTCTTTCTCCTTTTTTTTTCCTTTTTACATAAAAAGGAATTTGTTTCAAAACAGTTGTGGGTTTTGTGAGTTGTCACTTCTGTTCAGCCGCGGCTCTCTGCTGTGAGGTGTGTTGCGGTCGCTCGCGTATGGTGCCCACTTTGCTGGTCCCCACTGTGCAGTGGGGCTGCTTGCGCGGGCAGAGCCTGCCTCTCACCACTTGTGCAGCCCCTTCAGTGTCTCGCTGCGCAGGGCCCGGGGACCTGGTGGCAGTTCCCTTGTACTTGCCACCTTTGTCCCTCTCCTGGGGCCAGTGAGGGGGTGCTGAGTCAGTGTGATAGAGGAGGGGCCGTCAAAGCAGAGTGTCATCCCTGCAGCACAAGGCTTCCATGGCAGTGGCCCCAGGATGGGATTCCCTGGCATGTCTTTGTCCAGATGGAGAAAGTCAGCCCTGGAGACTCCAGACTGACGTGGCTCCCTGGCTCCCCAGGCTGGTCTGATGAGCACAGTGCGGGCCACCCAGCGAGCGCTTCACAAGCAGCATGTCCCGCACTGTGAGACAGTGACCTGCCTATATTATCGGTTGTGATAGTCTTCTCTATTTGAAATGGATTTTTCCCCCGATGTTATTGCTTACTAAAGTTAGTTACCCACATTGTTTTGTATTCCGTTGAATCATGTGAAATTGCTAATATTTGACTGTTCTGAACTATAAAAATGGCAAATTCGCTGTTATTTCATCATTTGATCAATAAGAACAGCAATTTTGGATAATTCAGTCTAGCAATTTTACTAATGCTTGGGAAACTAAACATCTGGGACCCTGTGATATAGTTGGAAAGAATTTCATGCCAAGATTGGGTGGGTTTAGGGTTGAATTTGGGCTTCCCTGTTAGCTCAGTTGGTAAAGAATCCGCCTGCAATGCAGGAGACTTGAGTTCGATCCTTATGTTGGGAAGATCCCCTGGAGAAGGGAAAGGCTACCCACTCCAGTATTCTGGCCTAGAGAATTCCAAGGACTGTATAGTCCATAGGGTTGCAAAGAGTCAGAATAGGCTGAACGACTTTCATGTTCACTTTCAGAATTGAATTTGGTTTTTACTTCTTCCACCAACCCTGATAACTCCCTTGTGTGGATGAGTCTCTGGAGTGGAACTCACAATTCATGTCCTTCCCGTTTCACAGGTAACATGCCTTTTAAATGGTAAAGTACCTTGTGCATGTGGGCTAATGACCTGCAGCTGGGAAGATTCTTATGCATCATGATCAAACTCTTGGCTTGGACTTTCTGGGAGCAAAGTGTGCCTTCTTTAAACTCCAATTTTTATCTGTTTGGGATGAAGACACTTGGGGCCCAGCTCTGGGGACTGGTCACGGTTGTCTTCAAGAGGTTAAATCCTGTATCTGATAGGGTGGCATCTTATTCAAAAGGGTTAAAAGTGCAAAAATCAATCAGTTGCATTGTCTCCAGAAGGTTATGCAAACAATTTGGATCTTTTTAAAAAAAGAAATTGATTTTAAAAATAAAAACCTCAATCAATTCAATTTCCCTTCTCAGGGTGGCTTAGAGACCATGTTATTTATAAAATGTTTTGAAATTCTCAGAATAATATTAAAGAGGAAAAAAGTATCATTCTTTGAGAATTTCTAACTTTTAAACCTCATAAAGTGACTTTACTCAACATTCTATCTATGAAAAATCTCTACTATGTTCTTGTAAAGGGCCTGATACAGTGGTAAGTGATATTCCTGTTACAGACTTGGAGGAATTTAAGCATTCTCATATGACTTTAAGACCTCCAAGACAGTGCAATTTAGTCTAGTCAGCCTTTGGAAATCGTGGGCGTTGTTGGTTCCCTGCCCGTATTCTGTTACCTGTCTCACTTTTGTGTCTGTGAGCCCTGCTTCCGATAGACAGCACCTTCATCTCTTTCTCAGAGGACTCCTTTGTCACTGGACACCATAAGCCAAGGGCTTCCCAGGTGGCTCAGTGGTAAAGAATCTGCCTGCCAATGCAGACGATGCGGGTTTGATCCCTGGGTTAGGAAGGTTCCCCTGGAGAAGGAAATGGCAACCCACTCTAGTATTCTTGCCTGGAGAATCCCAAGAACAGAGGAGCTGGGTGGGTTGTAGTCCATTGGGCTGCAAACAGTCAGACATGGCTGAGTAACTGAGTGTGCGCTCACCCATGCACCGTGAGCCGGAAGAGCCAGGGAGTTGGCAGTTCCAGGTGAGTTCTCAAGAGTGACAGGACTTGCCGTCTAAAAGCCACAGCTCCCTCATTCCTTGGTGGGATAACTCTCAGGTGTGATTCGCTGTCTTGCAGTGTTCCACATCCCCATCATGGTAACTAGCCTGATACATACCCGTTATTGGCTGCCTGCCTTCCCTGTTTCACTTTCCCTGTCCACTAGAGATATTTCATTATCTTCCAAACATCTTCATCCCAGTAGCTGCATCTGGAGTGACTCAAACTAAGACATTGAGTAATATGGGGATGGTGTCTATGTGGGCCCACCATTTAGCCAGAAACAGGATTATCCATGACCGGCTACTCCTCGGGCATGTTGGGTAGCAGCTTATATAATATTGTGTATAATAGTTGTGATTATAAGAACGTACACATTGTCCCCAGAGATCTAGTTGCTGTAGCCAAATTGTAATGTGCTTGCCTTCTGGAGCAGTCCCTCAGCTTTGCTTTCAGGAGTGTTGTTCTCCCACCCTCAGCCTTAGCTCCAGTAACAGGCTTGTGACTCATGTTGGCCAGTGAAAGTGCCACATCTCCCTGGCTACTGTGATTTGCTCTCGGTTTGGTGCATGACCCAACCCAGACCAGTGAGAGGTCTTTTCCTGAAGTTTTAAGGAGAGAGGTGGTCTGTCTGCACAGGTTGCTAAACTAGTGGGATACAGGCTGGAGAGGGGCCTGCCTTGGACACCTGTGAGCCCCAAGGAGACAGCACTGGGAGCTGGAGCAGAACAGGGCCTGGTAGTGGTCTTGTCTGTGCTTCTCATCACATGAGTACTCTCCCAGAGCTGTTTTTCTGTCACTTGGGATTGAACCAGTCCTGACCAAGAGGGTTTCTCTGGGGGAGTACAGGGTTCCCTTCTCAGAAATCGCTTCCTTAATGGAGGTCTAGGTGACTCCTGGGTGTGGTTGCTAACAAGAAAACTTCTGGCTCTGGTGCCAGGCCTACAAAAGACTGAAGTCTGTGAAGACTTAAGGCTTGTTCTGGGTCCTAATGCTGGGTGTTTTGGATGTGTTGGGAAACTTGCCATTGGTGGCTTTTTCTAGAAGAGAGGTATGTAGTGTTTGGATGAAAGGGTTGGCTACAGAGACAGTGTGAGATGCTGAGTAGTAAGCGCTGAGGCCGCACTGTTCCTGCAGCCCCATCCGTGGAGCCTGGGGCCGGGTGGGCCTCCCCAGCCCCCGGGGGCCTCACAGGCTCCGTCACAGTCAGGTGGTCGCCTCTCCACTGAGACTGTGTTGCCGCCCTAAATGGGCACCCTCCACAGCCCATGGTGGTTTGACCATCTCCCAGCTGGCTGTTAAGAGGGGAAGAGCTGTGAGGGGCGTGTGAACACAGCTGAGAAGAGCAGTTGAAGTGGGAGCAGCTTGGACTGGTTGTCACTGAGGCCACAGACGGGGCAGGGTGGGACTGGCGTGGATGGGGACGAGGGGGCTGAGGGCCACCCCAGGGACTGGGAGACAGGACCGCTGAGGACGCTGGTGTGACTGCACCACAAGTGCTGCGTTGCCAAAATGTGAGACCGCTACTTCTAATTGATCAGGGGTACTCCCATCATGGTCCTTGACAGACGATGGTGTAAGCTCTAGGCTGGGGTCAGGGTCTGAGCTGATCTGCTTTGATCACTACTTGGTAAAAGTCATTACTTGGCTGTAAGTTTAATGATTCGGTTTGTAGGCTGAGTTAAATGTCCCTGTGTAAAAAACAACGCCCATCAAAATGTCATTGACAGCTCACTCCTATCGTATCTCAAGAGCAAGAAGTCATCTTCCTTTCTGTCTTTGCTGCTTAGCAAAGAGGTTTCTGTTGGGGGTGGGGAGGGCGGGTCCTTACTCAGTGAGACTGAAGAAGGATGAGTATGTCCTCTTTGGCTATGAACAGTATGGACTGGACACTCACATCAGCCCCACCTGTACCCCAGACCTGCATTTTAGCAGGAATCTCCAGTGGCTCATGGCACAGATACAATGGATTCATTGTAATATCTTACCCGACAGTGATACCCTGTTCCCTCGCCAGCAGAATGGAGTGGGGCTTGCAGCCCTGTTGGATGCTTTGACCCCGGCTCCATGTCATGTTTGTTTGGGTTAAGGCTGGTTGTCTGACCTAAGACTGGCCAATCAGAGCCCTTCTCTTGGGAATTTGGAACAGGACTCACGTGTGCGCGCGTGTGTGTGTACTGGGGTGGGTGTACACCTTCTCCTTGGGCAACTGATGTATAACAGGTCTACTTGGGAGTGGATCACAGCTCACCAGCTGCAGGGCCCTGAGCAAAGGGGGCCAGTCGGCAGACAGAAGACAGAAGCAGATGTGTTTGACAGCGCGTCGCTTGCCTGTACGCTGTGAAGCAGGCAGAATGCCTTCCAGAATGGTCTGCCTGAGGATCGTGAAGCAGGGGCATTCGCCCATGGGATCCTCCAAGGCACTGTCCATCCTCAGTGTGCTTCTGCTGTGTCTGTCCTTGATGGGACAGGCTCCACCGCTTAGAGGAAACCCTGGTAGAGAAGCAGAGAACACAGGCCACACCTTGAGAGGGGCCTCAGTCCTTGTCTGGAAGCATCCACCGTAGCATTGTGAAGTCAGAGAGGGCTGAAAGGCCTGTGTGGCCTAGAAAGTACCTCCACGGTCAGGACACACCGACAGTCACATCTGCACCCTCACAACTCCGTGCCTAAGTAACTCAGGAGCAGGAACTCCTGTCTGACTCTGTGACCCCATGGACTGCAGCATGCCAGGCTTCCCTGTCCATCACCATCTCCTGGAGCTTGCTCAAGCTCATGTCCATCGAGTCGGGATGATGCCATCCAGCCATCTCATCCTGTCACCCCCTTCTCCTCCTGCCCTCAGTCCTTCCCAGCATCAGGGTCTTTTCCATTGGGTTGGCTCTTCGCATCAGGTGACCAAAGTATTGGAGCTTTAGCATCACAGCATCAGTCCTTCCAATGACTATGGAAGGTTGATTTCCTTTAGGCTTGACTGGTTTGATCTCCTTGCAGTCCAAGGGACTCTCAAGAGTCTTCTCCAACACCACAGTTCAAAAGCATCAATTCTTTGGTGCTCGTCTTCTTTATGGTCCAAGTCTCACATCCATACACGACTACTGGAAAAACCATAGCTTTAACTATACAGACCTTTGTTGGCTAAGTGATGTCTCTGCTTTGCAATATGCCATGTAGGTTTGTCATAGTTTTTCTTGCAAGGAGCAAGCATCTTTTAATTTCATGGCTGCAGTCACCATCCACAGTGATTTTGGAGCCCAAGAAAATAAAATCTGTCACTGTTTCCACTTTTCCCTCATCTATATGCCATATAGTGATGGGACCAGATGCCATGATCTTAGTTTTTTGAATGTTGAGTTTTAAGCCAGCTCTTTCACTCTCTCATCAAGCTCTTTAGTTCTTCACTTTCTGCCTTTACAGTGGTATCATCTGCATATCTGAGGTTGTTGATATTTCTCCTGGCAATCTTGATTCCAACTTGTGCTTCATCCAGCCCAGCGTTTCTCATGATGTACTCTGCATATAAGTTAAATAAGCAGGGTGACAATATACAGCCTTGATGTACTCCTTTCCCAATTTTGAACCAGTCCATTGTTCCATGTCCAGTTGTAACTGAATGGAATGTAGTAGATGCCCCAAATTGGCATGGCTGAAATTATCACTTCAAGTGGCATTTACAAATAATCTTCCAGTGAAATTTCCCTTTTAATCTTTACCAACAGTATAAATGGGGAAATTGAGAACTTATTTATAGTAATAATCAAGGACAGAAATCTCTGAACTTTCTCCCTGGTTTTATGGACTTCTATGATTTCTATTTTGTAGAAAATGCGCACGACAGCATGCCAAACACCATGCAGCTCTTTAATAAATAAAAACCAATTGCTGAAATATTTCCTGCCTGATAAATTATTTTCTTAGTCCCTGTCTCATGAAATTTAGGAGGGAAATGGCAAATTTCTCATTTATTTGACTGATTTTAGTTTTCTACACAGTCAACAAATGCATCCTCTAGACTTGGATCTGCCTATTCATTACCAAAACCTCCATGTGCCTCATGTTTCTGTTGTCCCAGGTGAGTCTCTGTGGCCCGCTCTGGCAAGGCTAAGAGAAGAGCTGAAGTTTCTTCAGTCTTATTTGACTGGAGTTTTCCTTGTTATTTTTGATTTGTGATGTGGTTGACTTCCCCCACGCCTGTCTCTGTCATGACAGACGCCCTCTGATTCACGCGGTGCAGCGGTCTCTCCCTGTGGCTGACCAGCTCTGTGCTGGCTGCCTGTTACAGCCCGTCAAGAGCTGGCTCTGCGTTCCCGAGCGGGCTCCGAGACTCCCACAGCGCTGCCTTTTGCTCAGACAGCCTGAGACTCGCTGGTTCTTGTTTCTATGTCTCAGCGCACCTTGAAGAGATGTAATAAGGCCTCTGCTTCTGTGACAGCTATTCATGAAAAAGCACTGAAAAGTGAAGGCGTTAGTCGCTTAGTCCTGTCTAACTCTTTCTGACCCCACAGACTGTAGCCCACCAGGCTCCTCTGTCCATGGGATTTCGCAGGCAAGAATAAGGGAATGGGTTGCCGTTTCCTTCTCCAGGGGATCTTCCCAACCCAGGGATTGAACTCAAGTCTCCTGCATTGGCAGGTGATGACTTTACCACTGAGCCAGCAGGGAAGCCCCACTGGGAAGTTCCACGTTTATAATTGAATCTTCCTTTATGTATGTGTGTTTGTGTGAGTGAAATGGTCTTTTCTTTAATTAAAAATATTTTGTAAGTGTTCAACAAAGAAAAATTGAACCTCACAGCCGGGCGTAAACACCATACCACCCACCATTGGAGACACAAACTTTTAGCACCTTGATGTATAAGCTTCGAAAACTTAACTTCTGCTTGTGTGTTTCACTTTCTCTGTATAATGAAGTTGGAAGTCAAGTCCTATTTTAAACGTGCAACAGGAGCCTGCTACTTAAAGGAATTTTAAAGTGATTCCTTTTGGAATGTGACTAATTCCTCTGGGATTTATTTGTGCTACTGGATCAGGCAAAATTTGGAAATCATAAACTGTTTATGGTTGGGAGTCTGGGTGTCTGACAGTTTTTGAAAATTTCTGTCTTTATCTCTGCCTCCATATCCATCCATCCTTCCATCATCCATTTGCTTATATTTCCTAACTGAGTGTTGAGAGATTAACGTAAAGAGACAGGCAGGGAAGCCAGGGCTGACTTGATGGAGTGCCCTCCGCAGGGAGCCTCACGCACTCCGTGCCACATATTTATGGCGTGCCCCAAGGACTGGATTACATGGCAAAAGATTAACATCCCTGCGTACAAATTAAAAATGTTCTATTATTTGCAGCATGGAGCGGACTAGCTGAAGATGAGCATCTTCTCTTTGAACAATGTAATTGAATGTCTCTCAGCCTGAACCCCTTGCTGTATTGATTTGAATTAATAATTTGTACATTTGTAATCTCCTGGCTTCCCCAGTCCAGAACTGCCCCACACATCACAACACTGTGACTGCCTCCTCCCCAGCCATCACCTCTAGTCTGGAAGTCTTGACGGTTCTACGGACAATTAATCAGTCAAATGGAATCAGTTTTTTCTGATAAAGGAGAGCCGTCCATGTAAAACTGACATTCCATTTTATGGGAATTAACGTTCTGAAAAGTGACTGTGATCTTTCTTAGTTTAAAGCACCATTTCCTTAGGGCCAGTTTGGAGAAGCTATGGGACATGGTGGTGGTGGGATCGTATTTTTACCATGGAACTGCTTGGGGCTGGATCAGTGGAGGGAGCTGGAATAATAATACCAAGCCTTTTGGTGTTTAAGGGGCAGGAATCTGTTTGCTGCTGCAAAGCGTATTAGTCAGCTATGTGAAGTATGTTGGTAGATTTTGTTGTAGACACACAGCAGACCTTTCAAAGCAAAATGGAAAATTTTGTATACTATAATTTACTTTAAAAAAAAAGGGACAGAAAAAATAGCATTTGCAAGGAAAGGAAACTCAGGGTATCTGCAATCCAATGTAACTTCTTTGATGTGTACTTAAATAAAAAACTGGATACATGTTATTTGAAAACATAAGTTACCTGCTTTGGGAATGGGTTTCTGGTGAACCCTGAATCTTGTCTTGCTTCAGTCTCTTTGAGGAGCATTCTGGATGGCTGCTTTCTGGCCCTGTAAGGGACCACAGCTGTGAGAGGCTCAGAGGGGAGAGGAGGGCTGGAGACCGGGGACCTCCTGGGCGCACGCTCATTTGCCTGCAGGTGCTCGCAGACTGTATCTGTATGCCACAGGCTGGGTGAGGCGACAGGGAGTGGTAGACCTTGTGGGGAAGTGGGGAGACTGTTCTTTTGTGGGAGACAGCCACTGCCTGGCACCCACACTCACCGTGTGGGAATGTGGGCCACATACTACGGTTTTCTCCAGGGGAAGCCAGAAATGTGAGTTTTACACGAGAGTTCCCAATGTTGTGAAGTAATAATAAACATTCTTGTTTAGGCCAAACAGACATCCTTGTGTGGCCCACAAAATGCCACTTTGTGACCTCTGGGTGGGAGACTGAATGAGACATGCATTGTCTTGGGGCTGTGGAAAGAGAACGTTATTTTGCTTTTGGTTTTAATAAAAATCCCTGATAGTTCGCAGTCTTTTTTGCTTCTTTTGTTTTTAATTTCATCTGCACAGAATTGATTAATCATTGTCCTTATTTATGATAGGCTCTCATCATTGATTTGTGTATGGCTTTATTCATTCATTTATTGAAAATAATACCAACCCCACCACTCAATTCGAAAACTGATTGTGGTAATTAACCTACATCCACCTGTGGGCTCCTCTCTCCCCTACCCCACTTTCCTGCCTCCTACCACCAAGTAATCCATATTTATCACTCCCTTACTTTCCTTTTTAGATAATTTTATCTCATCTTGTGTGTTTTTAAGAGTCCGTCCATCCATCCATCCATCTATTGGTTTTAGTTGGATTTTAACTTTATAAAAAGAGTTATAGTGATACTATTTGTAGTTTTGGGGGACTTACTTTTTTCAACTAACAGATGCTGAGATGTAGTTCATTCACTTTGGCTCGTGTGTAATATGCCATCAGCATGTTCCATGGCAGATTCAGTCATTGTCCTGTCTGTGGCGACTTGCCTGTTTCCAGGTTATGTGAATGGTGCTGCCGTGTACTTTTGTTTATAAGCTCGAGCTTTTGCCACTTAGAAGTGGAACTCCTGGGTCAAAAGGTATGTATGTGAATGTTCGATTTTAAGAATTAGTGCCAAAGTGTTTTCCAGTGACGTTAGACCAATTTTTCCTCCTGCAATTAGGTGGCTCAGTGGTATAAGAATCTGCCTACAATGCAGGAGATATGGGTTCAATCCCTAGGTCGGGAAGATCCCCTGGAGAAAGAAATGACCATCCACTCCAGTATTCTTGCCTGGGAAATCCCATGGACAGAAGAGCCTGGTGGGCTACAGTCTGTGGGGTCGCTAAGAGCTGGACACGGCAGACACAGCCGAGCATGCACACACGCAGTTGAGTGGGTATAATCGTGGCTTTGATTTACAGTACTCATCACTTTGAGGCTGAATACTAGACGACAGAGGATGAGATGGCTGGATGGCATCACCGACTCGATGGACATGAGTTTGGGTAAACTCCGGGAGTTGGTGATGGACAGGGAGGCCTGGCGTGCTGCGATTCATGGGGTTGCAAAGAATCGGACATGACTGAGCGACTGAACTGAACTGACCTTTTATATATTTTCTGGACATATTTTCTCTTCCATGATATGGTGGTTCATGTCTCTTGTCTAATTTCCCATTGTATTATTTGTGGTTTTCCTACTGATTTCTAGGAGTTGTTTATACATACTTGATTCTAATCCTTTGTTAGTTGTATTTTATGAATTCTTTCCACTTTCTTTATGGTGGCTTTTGATAAATGCTCTTAATTATAATGCAGTCAAAATTATTCATCTTTTCTTTTATAGTGACCACTTTTGGTGTCTTATTTAAGAAATCCTCCCTGATTTCAAAATCTAAAAGATATCTATATTTGCTAAGAGTACTACTTATCACTTATTATCACTTACTTATCACTTACTATAATCACTTATTATATATTAAAAATTATTGCTTAGCAGTTCCCCCTTAAAAAAACCAGATGCAGGGAGAAAATCTGATTTTTGTTGTGTTTTTGTTAGTTGCTGGCAGATTAGACTTGATGTGAAATCATGTTTTCTGACTTGAAATGTATTTTTAGTGCTCCATGGGTCTTTGTCATTTAAAAGGGGTCACTGCCAATGTTGTTTCCAGACTTTAGCCACAAAATAGGGCGGGTCCTTCCTAAAGGACATGGGTTTTCCACGCATTCTAGGGTTCCTGGAGCCCCAAGGAGGAGATAAGATCTCGTCCGGGCTGAGGAGGACAGGGGCTCTTTGGGCCAGCAGCATCACTGCGCGGGTTGGTTGAATTGGCGCCCAGTCCCTCTGCGTCCTTTCCCGCCCCCACCTGGGAGAGAGTGTTAGAGCGGCAGACGGCTAAGCAGACATGCACACGGGGCAGAGGACCGGGCCTCCCGCCGCTCGTTATCCGGGGAGTGAAGAGGTTGCTTCCTCTGAACCCTGACGGAATGGATGCGTCTGATGGAGAGAGGGGCCTCTACGGGAAAGCAAGGCACAAATGGGTGAGAACGGGTGCCCCTGCCCTGTGGGAGAAGCCCCTGAGCCGCAAGCGCAGCTCCAGAAGGCTCCGTCTGGTGTAGTCCAACCAAGGCCAGTCTTGGATCAGTCAGACAGAGCACTCTTTTCTGACTCAGAGCGGTAACTGAGACTGTGGGGTTGAGATAGAAACAAAACTGGGAGTGCGCTGGCCCCGGTCGCTTCCCCTCCCATCAGACTCAGGAGTTCCTGCCCTTCCCCCAGGCTGTGCTCCAAGATGCTGCCTGAGGGCCACGTGGACCATCAGCATGAGGTGCCAGTGCCTTATCACAGCTGGGGTGCAGCGGCTGCTCCCCACGTACCTGGCCCCCTCCCCTGCCCAGTGCTCTCCCCCTCTCGCTCCATCTCTGGCTGGGGTGCAGTTTGCCCACCATCATCTCCCTCCTCTTCCCTCCCGCCTCCGTGCCCTCATTTTGGTGTGGGTCACTATGCTGACCGTCCCTTTCCCAGTCCCTCCAAGCAGAGCGGGTAGTTGTCACAGGCTGGGGCCAGAGCTCCTGAATCAGCCACAGTGTGTTCTTCCCAAATTGAAATAAGTTGTCTTGTCCTTGGACCCCTGTCTGCCCGGGGCTGGGACCAAAATCGAAAGGAAAAGGTGGTTTGGGCTGAGTCCAGCCCCATGTTTTCTCTTTTTGGTGGGTGCTCAGCCCTCCCACTTTGTATGCAGCCCATAATATTCAACGCAAACGACTCATTCTTGGTCCTTGTCTAGGTGGGTGGCATAAAGGACCCCAGAGAGCATGCACCCAGATCCCATCAGCCTGCTTAGTGGGTCTGCAGGGGCTGACTCCCCCTGCTCCTGTGAGTCCAGAGCACTGACCAGTAGGGAGGCTGGCTGACGGGGGTCCCAGGGTCAGAGGGATTTGCTGCTGCCACCTGTGGACCCTGATCCCGCCATTCCTTCCATTGTCATCTATTGCTGGGGAGGCAGTGAAGCTCCCACTTTAGGGAAATTGCTAAGGTTCATATGTGACTTCCTTCCCAGGAGAACATGATCTCCAGGGAGAGACTTAAGGGCTTGTTCCTCTGGGTGCAAGGCGCTGCCTCAGTGCTGAAAAGGGGCAGCCCATGGGAGCAGTTCTCCAAGCACACCTGCCTCCTCTTCCCCACACGCACCCCACACGCAGGGCCAATCACTTCCTGGCAGGGACCTGGCTGACTGCACGTGTGCAGAGCGGTCTGGTTTTGGTGATGGGAGATGGCCTGGCTCCTGGCCCCTAGAGTGATCTGGCACATCAACCCCTCACTGACACATTGTTTCCATTTAGCCTCTCATCCAGAAAGTCTGTTTTTCTTTTCAAGCACAGAGGCCTGTATTTAACATGACAGCCCAGTGCAGTATTGAGTTAACTATAAACACTGATGATCCTTCTGGACCGAATCACTATCCACCAGACAAAATGATTAAACTTACAACTCGATTGGTGTTGATCAACATAAATGAAATGTGAAACAGCTTAATGCAGCCACTAAAAACAGCTGGCTCAAGGTCGTCTTCTCACAGGTATCCCAGGATGTCAGCTCCACACTGGGGCTCTCTGCACACGTGGGACTGTCCAAAAAAACTTTTACTTTCTCTTTCCTCTCAAATAAATATGGCAGCACCTTGGTAAATTAGTAGGGATAGGCTGGATTATGCTGCAATAACAACTCCAAAGCTCAGGAGCCTGAAACGGCAAAGGCCAGTCCCTCATCATGCTGCATTTCCAGAGCTGGCCTGCAGAGGGAGCTCTGCCCATCATAGAAAGTCGGGACCTAGGCTGGCAGAGTGTTTATTATCTTGAAAGCCGCCAGTTGTCCTATGGGGGAAAGGAATGCTTCTTGCATTAGTGATCCAGTGTCTGGGACTGGAAATCATATATGCCCCTCTGTTCTCAACTCAGTGGCCAGAGCAGGTGACATAGCCCCAACCACCACAGGGTGCCAGCCAGTGAAGAAGTAATGATGTCTGGTGAGCAACATCAGTGACAAGCACGTTTGTTTAAAAACTGGCTAGATTTTAAACAAATCCATGGGATCTGGTGATTTAGTGCATCTTGTCATCGACATGACTGAGCGACTGAACTGAACTGAACTGTCATGGAATGAAGAATAACACCCCCCACAGCTTGTCTATTTCTTTAAGACGTGTAACCTGCTTCCCTTGTGGCTCAGCTGGTAAAGAATCCGCCTGCAATATGGGAGACCTGGGTCCGGTCCCTGGGTTGGGAAGATACCCTGGAGAAAGGAAAGGCTACCCATTCCAGGATTCTGGCCTGGAGAATCGCATGGACTGTATAGTCATGGGGTCGCAAAGAGTCGGACACGACTGAGTGATGGTCACGTCCAACCTGCCCTGAACACACACAGTTCAGGGGCTCAACACAATCTCTGGATGCATGAAGAGAGTGTGGAGTGCCCCACATTCTCCCCATATTCTCTCCTCAAACTAGCAGTGAATCCAGCCACAGTAATCACACCTGGATGCATAATCTCTAACTGGGCAAATGCATTGTACAGGTAGTTAAGCCAGAAGGGAAAAGAATGGTTCTTGATTTATATCACACCTCTTTCCAATAATTCCTTTCCTTGAGGACCAGGACTGGGGGCGCGTTCCACGCGGTTCCCTGTCCCTGGCGGAGGTTGGGCAAGCACTCTGCTCTGCTCAGGGTGGCCTTGGCTGGGGGCCCTGGGCTGCAGCCAGCCACCAGTGCAGCTGGCAGCAGAGACCAGGAGGGCACAGCACTCGGCATTTGGGCTGCTCGGGGCACCACGGCTAGACTCATACATGTCTGTAGAGAGGTTATTTCAAAGTCGTTTTTATTCAACTGTTATTCAGCAATATACAGTACAGTTTATAAACGAGTGTCTGACCTTGTTTCCAATCTTTATTTAAAAATAAATATTATTGACAGTGAATTTTAATTATGATAAGATGTATCTTTTTTAATCAAAATGTCTCAAAAGAAATAATTTAATAAAAAAGAAAACCCCCCAAAGAAAAAAGTAAATTAAAAAATTTCCTAAACGCAATAATCTACTAAAAATATTTTGCTTTGTCAAAAAGGCTTTGACCCGACATTTTTACATAGTATCCTAAAGATAACTGCTCAACAGTTCGTGCAAAATGAAGACTTGGAAGAAAAGTATGAAAAGAAAAATACATTAAAATAGAGAAATCACTGATCCCATGCATATTGCACGGCTCAAACTCCATCTTATTTGGAAACTAGATGCATTATTTTAGGTGGTCTACATTTGTGTAACTTCCCCAAAAAATATGGTTTATTTGCTCTCCACGTGGACTTGGTCATGCGTCTCTGTCTGTCCATCTGGTGACGCGGTCCTCACCCAGGGCCTGGGCAGCCGTGTGGGCCGTTGAGGAGCACAGGAGGGTGAGTCTGTCAGGGCCCCACCAGCAGGTGCAGGAACTCATGTAGGGCCAACAGGAACAGAGACAGGAGCGGGTCTGTGGCATAGTTCGGGCCGGTGCCTGCAGGGGACGAGAGAAGGGGCAGGGTCATCTCCTGGAAGCGGGTGGGGTGGGGTGGGGGTGGGGGGCGGATGAGACCCCCCAGGTGGGCTGTCGCTGTGAGTGCCCTGATGGTACCCGGCCAGACGCCGCTGCCCTGCGGCGGCTTCCTCTTTACCAACTGCACAGGAGCCCATTCGCGGTCCGGACACGGGGTGCCCCTGCCTGGAGGGTGTGTGCTAGACAGCAGATCCCAAGTCCAGGCATTACTTTAGTTGAGTAAGACAGGGTGCTCCCTCTCCACTCCTGCCCCCAAGACTACACTGCAAAGTGCCCTTGGTGCTTAAGGCCCGCTCCTCCAGAGAGACCCCCTGATCGCACACAACTCCATCCCCTCCAGCTCCTGCCTGAGCTTCACAGTCCTGCACTCACAGACACCCTGCCTGAGGCATCCTGAATGTGTGAGTCTTCTTTCCACAAACCGTCAGCCCAGCCCCTGGGGTCAAAGTGGGGCACTCAGCAATCACTGCTTGGTGGAGGTCAGTGGGCTAGGGCCCCCCAGGAGTGACCCTTGCACTATCCTGACGGGAGGTCACCCCCATCTGTGTCTTCCATGTGACCTCTAACCCAAGCCTCTGGCGCACTCCTGGGACCGTGACATACTGCCTTCACCCTCCTCACCAGGCTGCCTGCCCGACTCCCCGTCTGTCAGTCGTCAGCGCTTCATCTGTTTGGGAGGCCTCTTGTGCAGCTCGGCGGAAGCCCACCCACGAGCCCCAGGCTTCTCACCGGGGGTGGGTGCTCCCTCCAGGTTGTTAAGAGGAACCAATGTAGAGGTACCACGCACGCCCCGGTCCTGCCCAAACCGTGTGACGTCACTGCCAACTTGCAAAGGATCGGGCTGCGTCCATGGAAGCAGTATCCAGCCACACCCTGCCTACCTGCAGCGTATGGAAACCTCTCCTCCCTTCACCCCGCCTAGCCAGCTGGGCTGGAGCCCTGTACCCTGAGGGGAGGTGCAGAAGGCCCTTCCCGGCCCGTGAACGTGCACAGAGGCTGCGGCCCCTCCACCCGGCTGCCTGCAGGAGCTGCCGCCAGCCCGGCCGGCTTTGTGCTTCCCTGACAAGCCTGGGCTTCGGCCCCTGACTTCTTCCCCGCTCCAGGGGGGAAGAGCCATTTGTTTTTCCTATCCAAGGTGTTTCTCTCATTCTTGTGACCTGGGCCCCAGTCTCCCCTCTGTACAAGGAGGGGCCTGGACAAATGATCCAGGGCCATCCTGGCTTGAGATGCCAGGATTCCATCTGTTCGTTTGAGGAAACGAGGGCTGTGTTGGAAGATCTGAAAGAAAAGAGTGCAGAGGCCATCTGCTTGCCCGTCCTATCCAAGGTCGGCGTTTCCGAACCTAGTCCTGGGCTCCCGCTGAGAAGCACAAGGACAGGAGGGCCCAAACGGGTAACCTTCCCTTGCAGTACCAGTTTTTCACACCGTCACCACGCCTGGCCTCCTGTGCAGCGTGACCCGAGTTGACAAACCCTCTTGCTCCCCCTCATCAGGAGGACCACGGTGTGGTCACTCCAAAGGCTCGGGTCTTCCTTTGCTGCTCCTTATGGCCACGTGTCGCTGGGAAGGACAAGGGTGGATGTGGTAACAGACCAGCTGATGGAAGCCCAGACGGCTGGGTGGACTCACCGGGGCTCAGAGGTGTGGAAATGGGGTGACCAGCAGGGCACTGGCTCCTGGGCCCACGGAGCTCACATGGCCAGACCAGCCCCACTGGCCTCCCCATCTTCTGGTGCAGACCTTTCTGCTCCTGCAAACCCTGACACTCAGGCCCGTGCAGGCAAGACAGAAACAAGTGCGTGAGGCACTTAAAAGCAGATGTGTGTGCGCAGTAGGACACATCCAGATCCTCAAGGCACGCTGGGCCAGGAGGCACGGCAAATGGGCTGCAAGCCAGGCAGGGTGAACGCTGCAGAACTGTGGGCACAGGAGACTGGAGAGGAAATGTTAATTTGCCTCTGAGTACTGTCGACTTTGTCTTTCCCACTATTGCAGTCTCGCCTACTCATGTTTAAAGGTTTTAAAATTGCAGAAGACTTGCAAACAACCCTGAACTGAAACAACCACGCTGCTCCTGGGCTGGGCCAAGCAGGGAGCAGCAGCGGCTGGGGAGTGGGTGGCCCCCGGGGGCCAGTGCCTGGGGAGCGCAGACAGCAGGGTCGTCCGTGTCTCTGCTTGAGGATGTCTGGGTCGGGGGAGCCGCGTTTGGCTCCTGGGTGGCAGGTCATCGTCTCCCTGACCCTGCACTGCCATGGACGGGACCCAAGGAGGTGGGATGGGGTAGTGGGCTGGAACCAGGACAGCTTCCGGGCCAGGGTGCTGTGGGACCCATGCAATACCTGTCACCTCTCTGGGTCCTGGGGCACATTCCATAAAATTCAGATTTCACACGCATGGCGCCATGAAATGAGTATGTGCAGGGCACGGCTCCCCAGGCTAGGTCCAGACTAAGCAAGATGACAGTGGTAGATTGTAGAAATGGCTACAAACGCCCCTCCTCCCTCACCTTCTGTGACACTGCCCTCGCTCACTGATGAGGCTGGCCACAGGACTTGCTTTGGCCAATGGACATTATCGAGCGTGAAGCAACAGCAGCTTGAAAAGCACGCTGAGGTTTGCCTTCCTCTGTGGCTCCTGGAACCCACTGCCATGTGAGAAGACTGGGCTGGCTCGGGGCAGGATAAGAGCCAGGAGATGTCCCAGCCGGCCCCACACGCAAGGGCAGATGACCACAGGTGCATGAAGGAGCTGACAGACACCAGCAGGAGAAACACCCACAGAACCATGACCTGAATAGATGGCTGACGGTCACATCCAAGTCAGCACGGTTTAGAGTCAGAAGCTCACTGATAGATAACAATCATGTAAAAAAAAAAGTGCCTCAAACAGTAAGAGCCATGTGAATAAAATGTTAATGAAAAGGACAACATAATTACTTTTCTGAAAAGTATTGGAGAAGATCCAATTTTGAGGACTGTCCTCCTGAGAGAAAGTTTCCAAGATGGAATAAACAGAATATCTTCCCAAGCATTTGTGTTCAAGACAGACGACGCCCCTGAGTCTCTGAGGGGTGGCGGACTCAGGTTTTGGAACCTCTTGCTGCATGCCTCACAAGATACTCAGATGAGCCAGGGTCAACCAGGGAAGGCAGGCTTCCGGGCTGCTCCTGGAGGCAGAGGGGCCTTCACCGCAGGACGGGTCTGAGCTCGGGGGTCTGGCAGTCCCGTCCCCTCCCCACCGCTGTCCAGTGGAGGGGCCTGGGCAATCGTCTAGCAGCTGGCTCCCCCCATCCGCCCCTGCCCCAGCATCTGCTGCCCCAGTCCACGTCCTCACTGTCTCCTGGAGCGAGGTAGGGCTGTCTGCGCTGTCCAGGGCTCACCCCACCCTCCGGAGCAAGGACCAGAAGACTGCCTCTGGCTCAGCTGAGGCAGGGCCTCCTATCCTGGCCTCCTGTATCATGCGCCGTGGAGAGGTCGATGTTCCCAAGGACATGCGGGCTGCTGTGATGACTGGTTACTAACAGTCTATTTCCTCCTTTCCTAAGAGGGCCAGGAAGAGCTCTGCAACACGCAGAAGGTTATGTTGTGGTTAAGCGGGAAAATTAGGCTGCTTGAGAGGTGAGGGAAGCATCTGATGGAGTAGTATCTGATTCACTCTTTATGTTAAACAAATAGCACTGTTTTGCCAATCATTCTTACAGAAATCAAAGCTTCTCTGTGAATATTAACTTTTATTGTTTGAGTGGCGAGTGGGTAAGACTCACACCAGAGCCATTTTGCAAAGAACACTGTGGGTGCACCCAGACCCACGGGCTTAGCGAAGGCGCCAGTTTGGGCAGCTTCCACTGGAAAATCCTGCTTCTCTATTTACCCAGCAATGGCAGAATTCCAAAGGCCACATCAGAAGACAACAGGGAATCTCTGGGGCCATTTATCACCTCATGATGGAAGTGAAGGAGGCTGGGCTCCAGTTGCCCTCTGGGATCCTCACTTTGCCCCCACTGGAGGTTCCTGACAGTTGGTTCTTGCGGTGGGGATGCAGAGGACACCCCTACTCTGGCCTGGTCTCCTACAGGCACGGGGCACTGGGGGGACCACCCCCTCTACAGGCATCAGGACCTGGGTGGGCTGCGCCCCAGCTGATCTGTGGGCGTGGCTGGCCAGGACGGCCACGCCCCCGGCCACCTGCTCCGCCCACACGTCTGGGATCACAGAGGAGGGCTCTCTCCATCCTGCTATGTCTGCAGCCCCTCCCCTCCCCACCACCGGCTTCTCCTGGCCTGGGGGCTGCCGCTGAGGGGCTGGCCTGGGTCAGGAGTTTGCAAAGGTGCCCTCAGAGGCCAGTGCTGCTCAGAGGCTGTATTTTGTTTTGTTTTGTCTTTAGCTTAAAAACTAAAAATTAATTTCAGGTTTGAGTCAGTAAAATTCAGATACATTTGTGGTCTGGTTCCACACACAAAAATGGCTAACAGGCTGATTCTGGCTCTTGTGACCTAAGCAAAGTTGGAGGTTCAGTCCGTGGGTGACCCCTCAGTGCCTAGCCTTTGCCTCCTCAAGTGCTGCATTAGAATATTCCCGTGCTGAACACAGGCAGAAAAGAACTAGTCCAGCCTCATGAACAAATCCACTCCACCAGTGAGCATCCTAACATCCGGACTGTGATGGAGGTCTGGAGGACAGGTCCCTCCTCTGTGTCAAGCAGAGCTAGGCCACTTACATCCGTTTGGCATTTTGTGCTGTCATAACATGTTTTTTGAATAGGGGCTTTTTGGCTGAAAATGTTAGAAAACCAAGTGGAGTGCCCTGGATGAGTTTCTTTCAGCATGGCTGTTCGATTCTATTCCTTTTCCCCTTTGCTGCCATCTGAGAATGAGAAGGGGCCAGCCCCAAGCAGCAAGAGTCTGGGCACAGCTGGACTTTGTGGGCTGCACTTGGACATCCACTCACCGTGGAGGCGGAGGCCTGTCTGCCTGGGGCAGCCGGGAACAGACTGGCTCTTACGCCTGTTCCCATCACTGGCCCTGACTGTGAGTGTGGTGGTGGCCGAGCCCAGACAAAGAGGAAGGCTTCCTCTAGGAGCTTCCTGGGGGCAGGGTACAAGGAGATTTGCAGGGGCTTGTGGAATAGAACAGTTGGTCATCTTGGCCATGGTCAGGCCCAGTGCCGTTGTCTGTGGGGGACACACGTACAGTCACAAAGCCTGGGGCAATGGAGAGGCACTGAGTTGCCACTTGAGGACTCAGTCTGGAACGCAGAAGGGTCTGGCTTGGTGCATGCAGAGCTCTAAAAATCGTAAATTATAATCCGACATGTAAAATGTGGGAAACTTTTACATAAAAGCACAGATCGGTATGTTAACTGGAAAGGCCCACGACCCAGCAGCTCTGGGCCTGCTAGCCACCTAGCTGCATGACTGGCCGCTGTCCTCTCAGCAGGGATCTCCTGTTCACTGCTCTCCTCAGCCCAGGCCGGGTACGGGTGGCTGCCTGTTTCCTACCTGACGCCCTGGAGTCAGCCCTGTCTCCTCAACCTGCTTCGCTCACCTGCACCCCCATGCTCGGCCCTCTAGGGATCTGAGTGTGCAACCTCTGGGCAAGCTCTGGTACGGGATCTGGGAGGCCTGGCTGTCAGCTCTCCTTCCTTCCTACACCCTGGGGTGACCGTGCAGGGCTGGCTCCCCTCGCCCTGACGTGCCTGGTGGCCCTGGCACCCATCCTATCCTGGCTCTCTGGCCTCCCCTGAACGCTGCGCTGGTTAGGTCAGGCGGCCTGGCTGCAGTGGGTGGGAAGATACCACCTTTCAAGAAGCTGCTCCCCTTGTTGATATTTTAATTAAATCCTCTCCATGGATATTTATTCAAAGGGAATCAGCAAGGAATAATCGAGCACTAACAGGACTGGATAGAATTAATTTTTGCCATAAAATTAATGTATGCCGGTAACTAGGGCAAAAACAAGGAGCAAGCAACGGCCTTGGTTTTTAAAGGAAACTGAAAGTGTGGGATGAGGAGGTTGGAGAGAGGGGGCGAGATGTGGGTCCCTTGGTCCTGTGTTGATCCTGCCCCAGCCTTAGGCAGCTGGCTCCTGGGTTTGAGCACAAGCTGTCCTCCTGGTGGGTGTCACATGTCCACTGGAGGTGATGTCCGCAGGGCAGCCTCCGTGTCTGGGCTGGGAGGATTGTGAGTGCTCCGGGCTCAATGGGGTGGTGAAGTGAAAGGCGCTCAGTCGTGTCCGACTCTTTGTGACCCCATGGACTATACAGTCCATGGAATTCTCCAGGCCAGAATACTGGACTGGGTAGGCTTTCCCTTCTCCAGGGGATCTTCCCAACCCAGGGGTTGAACCCAGGTCTCCCGCGTTGCAGGCGGGTTCTTTACCAGCTGAGCCTCCGGGAAACCCACGGGGTGGGGGCAGACACGAATGTCCCTGCCTGTTTTAGCCATGCCTCATGGTGCCCTGTCCCCTGCCTGGGCCCCAGTGCTGCAGTGACCTCTTAAAGCGTCTTCCTCCTCCACCCTGTGTCTGCCTCCCTCCTTCTAATGCGTCTGGCTCACTCTCCTTGAGGGGCAGAAACTGTGATGGGTCCCCTCTGCCTTCAGGAGAAAGCCCCACCATGTCAGTGCCACCGCTGGTGTGCTCCGTGATCGCCCCCGGCAACCTCACCCCCACTGCCTTTTTGCTGTCAGCTCTGTACTCCAACCCACTGTTCTCTGCCAGCACCTCGAGTGGACTCCAGGCTCACCCTGCAGAACCACTGACGTCTATCCCTTTGTCTAGGTCTGACCTAAACCTCAAGCCTGGAACAAGTGCTGCCTCCTCCAGGAAGCCCTCTCTGAGCGCCCAGGCACAGAGGGCTTCCCACAAATGAATGTCTGTTCTCGTGGCCCTTGGCTGTGTCCCCTTCTCCCCTAGCCCCGTAAATGGCTTCCTCATAAGTCCTGCCTCTCCAGCCATGGTGGGACCCCATGTGCCAGAAGGTTGGGCCTGGCCTTCTCCCCTACTCCCCCAGCAAGCGGCCCCACCCACATCAAGGGCCCAGGAAGACAGAGCCCTGCTGGGACCAGGTACCACAGTAAGTGCAATATTTTAAATCCCACCCTCTTAACTGTAGGAGTTACTTTTTTATCCCTATTTTACAGATGGAGAAACTGAGATCTAGAGAGGTGAAGTAACTTGCCCAAAGCCTAGAGTTGCCAGATAAAATACAGGATACCCAGTTAAGTTTGGATTTCAGATAAACAACAGATAATTTAAAGTATAATATATGTTAAACTCTAATACTGCATGGGACATACTTACACTAAAATGCTATTGATTGTTTACATGAAATTCAAATTTAACCGGGTGTCCTATATTTTAAGCTGCTAAAATCTAGCAGCCCTACCAAGACCACACTAAAACAGTTGGCAACTCTGGGCCATGAACCCAGACCATCTGGCTTCTGTCCACACACCTAACCACTGCACACACCAACTCTCAGGGTCGAAGGTCAGGAGCTCCCCTCCCCTGGTGCTTCAGCTTGATCCCGGCCCCATGCTGCTACCAAAGGAGAGAGCATGGGAATGAGATTTTTTTTTTGTATTTTAACATTTATAATGGGTTTTTAATGTGGCCAACTTTGTTGCTAGCTCCCTTCCAGCTCCTTAATTCTCTTTCTTTTTTTCTTTTTTTTTCCCCAATCATTTTTATCCTTAATTCTTTTGAAATGAAATCTTGCCCCAAAGGACCCTTTAATGGTGCCACTTAATGAAAATAGTAAACAGGCCTCTCTCTCTGGTCAGGCAGCTGCTGTCTGCAGGGCCAAGGGCCGCCCTGACCACAGGATCAGGGCACTTCCCAGGCCGGATGGAGCTTCCCAGCTCCTCAGTACCGGGCCTAGTCTTCAGGAGAGGATTTCCCATCCGCCATTCAAATTCTTTAAACTTTGAGGCTGCGGGGTGCTAATAGGCCTGTGGTTCTTGGTTCGTGGTGCCAAGAGAATTCTTTCCTTTAATCCTCTCAGGAGACTTTGGGAGGTGGAACGGCAGTGCTCTTACACAGGTGAGCCACAGAGAGGTTAGGTAACATGCCTAAGTTTGAATAGCTGCTAGGCCGTAGAGGAGTTATCTCTAGTTCACTCCCCAGTATTTTTGAATTCAGTCCGGGATGCCTTCCTGACCCCACCTCGGGGAAAGTTCTGTCTCACCTGCGTCCACACTGCCTCCGGGGCCCCAAGCTCCAGGCAGACTGGCTGCCTCACAGAGGCCACGGGGGCCCTCCCTCTCCTGCTATTAGACAGCCCCTCCTGTTCCCTTCTGCTGGAGCCCGCCCACCCTCCGTGGCTCAGCCCAGAGACGCCCACAGCACGACCTCCAGGACAACTTTCCATCTGCCTGCTTCTTGCCCCGGAGCCCCTGCCCCAGGCCCAGCCCTGCCCTGGTCCTTGAACCTGCCTCTCGCCACATCAGCGCCCACATGGGCAGCGCAGTGGTCTTGACGGGCCTGTCCACGTCCACCAACCCAACAGCCGGGCAGCCACCTAGCAGAGGCCAGAGAGCTCTGTGGGCAGGCAAAGCACTCATCTTCCCCCGCCCCAGCCCCAGCCCCCGGCGGCTTCGTGCAGGCTGGGCTAATTCCTCCCTGGGTCCTCCTCCATCCCCCGCACCTCCCTTCTGGGTCCAGCATCCATCCACGCGGCTTACCCCATGTCCTCCCGCCCACCACCTGCCCTCCCCTCCACGGGGGTCCCTCAGACACCACATCCTCCTTGGCCTGGCTGGAGGCTCCCGTTGCCCCATGGGCTCCAGAGCAAGTCACATTTACGCTGCGCTGTGTTTGAGCGGCCACGGTGGCTTACGTTTTGGCAGCTGTCTTCTCCGACAGTGGGTGAACCCACGGTCGCTTCGCACCCTGCCCACACCTGCAGCGCTGACAAAGTGTCTGTTGAACGAATGAGTGGAAGTCGTTCTTAGAGGCCCCCAGCGGTCTAAGCGGGCGTGATGCACCAGGCATTGGCCAGCTGCTTCATGTCTGTCAACTTAAACACAAGCTGTGCCTTCGACTACATATCGCTGCCTGACCTTTCACCTGCCCAAGTCTGTGTGCACACATCTCTTTGTCTACCTTTTTCCAAATTAACTTCACCTGCATTTTCCCTTTATTCTAGTTTTGTCATTAAATAATTTTCACTCTGTTATGCCACATGGGGCTCTGTAAACCACTTCAAATTTTTCCCTTAGGGAAAAATTATATATATATGTATATATATAAAAGTGTATTTGAATAATTTGTATATTTTGGATGATATGGTTAGAGAGCATCACTGACTCAATAGACATGAACTTGAGCAAACTCCAGGACATGGTGGAGGACAGGGAGGCCTGGTGTGCTGCAGTTCATAGGGTCGCAAAGAGTTGGACATGATTTAGTGACTGAACAACAGTAGTATTTTGTGTAATTTATATATACACACACACACACACACACACTTGTATATGAGCTTCCCTGGTGGCTCATTGGTAAAGAATCTGCCTGTTTATGCAGGAGGTGTGGGTTTGATCACTGGGCCGGGAAGATCCCTTGGACAGAGGAGCCTGGTGGGTTCCAGCCCATGAGTTTGACTGGACAAGTTGCAAGAGCTGGACATGACTTAGTGACTAAATAACAACAATAATATACATATACATATATATAAATAATATGGGCTAAATCAGTTTTAAAATCTTTTAAAGCATAGACCTCTCTTTTCAAACTAATTGCTGTGTGGAACCTCAATATTTAGAACCATTAGAGGGAGAATTTCCCTGATGGTCCAGTCACCCTGCGCTTCTAATGCAGGACACATGGGTTTGATCCCTGGCTGGAGAACTAAGATGCCCGGCAGTGTGGCAAAAATAAAGTCACTCCTCTCCCCATACCTCCGACAATCCCCACCTCCCAAAAAAGAAAAAACATGAGAAGCAGAACTGCTTTGTTTGTGGCTGGAGGCAGGGCTGGGGAGCCCAGGGCTCCAAGGAAGAAAGTTTGGGAACCACTCATTAGAGACTCTTTATGGCCCCTTCCAGACCTAAAACTCACAGACCTGTAGATGCTGGAATGCTGGCGTGCCCAGTACATAGATAGGAAGGGGAGACCTGTCAGTGCTTCAAGGCAGTGGTCCCTGCTTCGCTCGGGCATTTAGCCTCCTTTAGCTCCCACTCGTCCCCTGCATAGCCTTTATGTCTTTCCGTGCGGAGTGCGCCCAGACTCCCCAGGTCAGGCAAACAGTGGGCACTCAATCAGGGCCTGCTCAGGGAGGGCTTCTCACGGTGTGGGTCCAGGCCTGAGCCTCCTTATCCCATTCAGCGGAGCTGGGCATGGCCAGGAAAAAGCAGGAGCGACAGCCTGAAGGCCCAGGGCCAGGGGAGACGGGCTGTAGGTCCCCCAGGCCAGCACAGAACACAACCGCAGCGCCTTTCTCTAGAGCCCACCTTGGCAACACCTGGACATTTCTTTCTTTTTCACACTGAGGACTTTTCTTCAGGAACACAGTTTAACTGAAAAGGTTCACACATTTTAATTGCCCAGGGACAGTGCTCTGAAAATTCTATAACATGTGCTCATTAAATAAAATTAGCACAGAGGAGCGGCCCAGGATATGTCACGCATTAAAAGATGACTCTGTAGAATAGAATGCATTATGAGTTATTGCCTTGTATATTTTTTTTTTTTGCCTTGTGTATTTTTGTTATATTAGTTTTTAATGCAAATACAGCTACTCATCTGCCTACCTGGAGATTTGACTTTTTAAATGCTTGAAAAAATATATTTAACTTTTACATGGACAGTCATCATCAAGTCTTTGCCAGACTGCATCCTCCAGAATGCCCAGTGTCCACTCCTGCCCCTCACAGCAAGGGACAGAGGTGCCTTCTGCAGGCTGAGGGGTTAAGGGAGCTGGGGAAGGCTGGGGACTGGCTGTGTCCCCTTGCTCTGCCTGTCCTTTCTGTGACCCAGGGCCGGCAGGCAGAGGCATGACCTGGCATGAAACTCTGGGCCTAGCTGTCTGGTCCACACCACCACCTGGGACCTTTCTCCCTTTGGCCTCCCCTTCCTGGAGGATGTGGCCTGGGTGTGCAGAGGTCAGGTGTAGAGAAGCCCGACCCCAGGCATGCCTCCTCCCCCAGCCCCGCTCCTCCTGCAAGGCCCATCTTGCATTGCTGTTTCATCCACGTATCTACTCATCCTTCTTTCTATCCCCCATTCTTCCATCCAGCCGCTTAGTCATAGCCTTCTCCCACACATTCCTTCCACCCAGCCACATATCCCTTCATCCTTCCTTTCACCCCCACAACCTCTGCCATCCACTCACACATCTTCCCCCTCACTCATTCATCAGACACTTGTTTTCTGATTCATCCCTTCATCCATCCTGTCACTTATCCATCCAAACCTTTAGTTCCCGCCCTGTCACCTCTTGGCTGGATCACCGGCTCTGAAGTGGAGTCCCCATATCCACTCTGCTCCTACCTCCCCAGCTTCCACAGCTGCAGCCAGGATGTTATTTCAGAAAGCATCACGCCCTCCCATCCGTGGCCAAGAGCCAAAGCCTCCCTGGGGTGTGACCTGAACGCCTCTTCACTTAATTCCCCCGTGCCTCGTCTTGCTTTCTGTGCCCTGGACACAGTCACTCTCTGTCGGGCCTCTGTACTCCCCTCTTGCCAGAGGGTCTTTGCACATGCTGCCCCTCTTCTTGGAAGGCCCTACTCACTCTCGTTCTCAAGCCCACTCTTAATTATCACCCAGACTATGGCTTAACTGTTGTTCCCTCAGGGCCCTTTCCTGACTGGGCCAGGTCCCCCTACTCTTAGTTCCCATAGCCCATGGGTCCTTCATTTAGAGTGCCAGCAATGGCTGCAAATTTCTCTTTGCTGTGTGGCTATCTGATCAATAGTCATGCTATGTCTCTGTCTCTTCAGACTCCGAGGACTCTGTTGGTCTTATTCACACGTGCTCCCAGTGCCCAGCACAGATCTTGCACATAAGATGCTCAGTGGACGTTTTCTGAATGTACAAGAAAATGAATGAATGAGCAAATCAGTGCCAGGCCCAGGGAATGTGAGTGTGGGGTGCTGGGGACAAAGACAAGAGAACGAACTCTGCCTGCCTGCCCAGGGCATCAGTCCCAGGACAGGAGGGAAATGTGGGGGGCCTAAGACGGCAGTGCGGCCCTCCTGGGTGCTCAGGATGGATAAGACCCCTTGAGACGCAGGGTCAGAGAAGCGTCCTTCCCTCTGTGGAGTGATCCCCCACTACCAGCCCACCCTGCTCGTACCTTTTATGAGCCCTGAGTACATTCTCAGAGCACCACTGTTGGGCCATCAGCTTCTCCCTAAAGCAGGGGCTGGGTCTACCAGATGCCCTGGGCAGTGGCCACCTTCAGTCAGACCAGATACAGTTAGCTAGGAACCCCCACCGCAGCTCCAGCTCAGAATAAGCCATGGAACCATGTCAGCTCTGTCTCCCTGGGGGTTTATTAAAGATCCTTCCTCTGGGCTAAGCAGCATTTGTGTGAGAATCAACTGTAATGAGTTGCTATAAGGATCTGACATTGCAGCTGGGCTTTCCTGGCTTAGAGAAAACCAAGACTTTTTTAGGGAGAGCCGATGGGCAGGGGCCAGGGGGCAGACAGGGTGGGACTCTGGATCTTTGCCTGTATTCGTCCGGTAAAGGCGGGCAGACCTCCTACAGGGTAAGCTTGCAGTGCTGGGTGGGAGGGAGGCTTATGTGGGCCTGAAGGATTCCTGGCCTCCTGGTTCTGCATATAGCCCCTTCTTCATCCCACCCTCTCCCCATGAGTCCTTGGGTGCCAAGCAGCGCCTTTACTGGCAGTCATCAGAGAATGCATCCAAGCAGGTACCAACACAAAAGGCAGAGTACCAGAGTGAATGGGAGACAGTGCAGGCCCAAACCTGCAGCAGAGGCCTGGAGCCGTCGCCCGACACACCCACCCTTGCACAAGCAGCCGTATCGCACGTAGTGAGAGTCCCCGTGAGGAGGACACTGGGCACCTCCTCTCCAGCTGCCCGACCATCCCTCGGGGCCAGATGCACAGATGTGTGCAGGTGGGATGTGGGGAACCGTACTGAACCTGGCCTTGCTTACCTTGCTCCTGACTCCTGCGAGATAGCTGCAGCCAGGAAAGAATGAGGACATGGCATTATCCCCACTTCCTTTCCTCCCCCCTCCAAGTGGCAAGGAGAAAGGACAGAAATAGCACCTCACTGAGCCGTCTGCAGTCTGAGGGCATTTTCTGTCTGCAGTGCCATCAGCCGTCTCCTCACCTTTAGCCCCACGATGCACTCAGTGCACAGAGGGAAACACGTCTCAGAGCAAAGTCTCAGATCAGAGCACCCTGTCCAGTCCCCAGAAATGTTCAAGAAGGGACCCGGGACAGTCAATGCCATTCCCACGAACAATGCTGATGGTCACAGCCAACATCAGTGGGTGTTTTCTAGGTGCCCAGCCTGTGCTAAGCTCCACTCTTTCTGTGGATTATCTCCCCTGGTCCTGCATGGGCACTACTATCACCAAGATGATAACAGATAGGAGAACTTGCCTGTGGGGGGTGGAAGTGTTGGGTCAGGATTGGAATGCAAGCAGTTGGACTCGTGGAAAATGAGAAGCATAGTCCTTATGAAGGGTGAGGGAATGACGCATGGACTGTAACTTCTGGGTGGCTGGAGCTCTGTGAGGCCCAGAAATAGGATGATTGGTTGGCATTCAAACACTGGCTTGCCCGTGAACCAGCTTAGCTGAATAGTAAGGAATGTTTGAAATGTCAGAGGAAGAATTAAGTGGTTGGAAAAGTGGTAACACTTTCTCTTGAGCTGTTGTCAGCCTTACTTAGGTTTGTTTTGTCTTTTCCAGCATAATGGGCAGCTCCTTTAAGAGAGCTTGTCTAGGCCCTGACTCTTTGCGACACCATGAACTGCAGCCCGCCAGGCTTCTCTGTCCCTGGGATTCTCCAGGCAAGGGAACTGGAGTGGGTTGCCACACTCTCCTCCGGGGGTCTTCCCAACCCAGGGATCACACCCAGGTCTCCTGCACTGTGGGCAGACTCTTCGCCAGCTGAGCCACCAGGGAAGCCCAAGAATGCTGGAAGGGTAGCCTGTCCCTTCTCCAGGGGATCTTCCTGACGCAGGGATGGAACCGGGATCTGCACTGCAGGCGGATTCTTTACCAGCCGAGCCGCAGGGAAGCCTGGCTGACCGTGGCCTCCGCTCTCAGCAGCACTGGGCATCCAGCTGGGCACACTCGGGAGGTGCCCTGTGCATGGCTGGCCTTCACCCGAGGAGCCCTCTGGCAGGGTGGTCACTTCTGAGCTGGAGGGAGCAGAATGCATTGGCGTGGGTGAGCCGGTGAATGGCGGGGCCCCCAAAACACTCTCCTTGAGCCACAAAGACCAGAAGCCAGGCCAACGTAGGGCTGATATTTCAGCCCGGGGAGAGGTAATGACGGAATGGAGCCACCAGTGCTCCCCAGAGATGGCCTCACCCAGGATGCCGACACAGGGACGAGACTCACAAGGCCTGCCTCTCAAGGGCTGCCTGGCGGGGGTGTGGCTCGAGAGAAGGCCTGAGCGAGGGCCTGCCGCTCTGAGCACCCCGCAGCCCCTCTCACCGCTCTCTGCTCACCGGCAGCTAAGCCTTAGCCCAGAGAAGACTGGGCTGGGTAATCCATCCTGCACCGGGAGCACTTCCCCTGAGAACCCTGGAGAAGGAAATGGCAGCCCACTCCGATACTCTTGCCTGGAAAATTCCTTGGACGGAGACGCCTAGGAGGCTACAGTCCATGGGGTTGCAAAGAGCTGGACACGACTGAGCAACTTCACTTCACTTCCCTGAGAACACCAAAGCCACCAACAAGCGGACTGTTTCCCCTGGAAGCCCCATCCCAGGGAAGGAGGTTTGTCATCCTTCATAAAGAAAAGGTAGGGATCAGCAGTTGCAAATGCTGGGCCTGTTTGCTTGTAATCTTAAACTTTCCTGAAGCCCCTGTGTAAGACAAAGGGAAGCTTCTCACTGCTTTGCAGTTTCTAAGAGATGCCTGCAAAGCATGGGGGAATAGAAAAGATGATACTTTCTTCTTTTTTCTTGTGCTGCAAAGGTATCTTAAAACCAAGTCAGCATCTCCCATAAAGCTTAGAGGTTTAGACCGCAGCCAAGCCCTTGCCTCTGTCCACATGGGGCAGCAGTAATCAATATGGCATTACAAAAGCACTTGACCTCATTTATTCCCATGGATGCTTGGGGAATCCTTAATATTCAGAGCTTTTACACTGTGCGCCTGGCGTATTTAATGAGAGGCTCCTTGGTGGGTTCGGCTCCCGGTGACATTTAGAAAGCCTGGCTCTCCACTCTTCCCGTGGGGCTGCCACCCCGGCTAGGGAAGGAATCTGGGCTCTGGGGTGGGGGCTGTTTGATGGAGTGGGGCAGAAGGGGTCATGTAGAAAGGGGGGGCACTGGTAAGATGCGAGTGTGACTCACACCGAGTGCTCAGTGAAGGCAAGTATTCTTTATCACTATGATGATCTGTAGTACAGTTTTTCCTCCTTAATTTGGGGTCTCTCCGGTGCTGAGAGAATCAGCTGCATTGTGAGCCGGCTCATGGCTGGATGATAGGCAAAAAAGGCCCTTACACCTGGTGTGACTTTCTCAATCCATGGGGCACAGAGTTGGGAGGCAGAGAGGCCCCCGGCAACGTCCCCAGGGCTGATCTAAGAGGGGGACGAAGCCCAGGTGCCTCTTTCCAGCCTGAGGCCTCACACTGCCCAGAGCAGGCCTCCTCTGTCAGCCTCGTCTGGGTTGGGGCTGTCCTCCCCGGGACTCCTGCTGATGAAGACAGCTTTGTCCCGGAGTCCCGTGGGCCCCCTGATGCCCTGAGCCGAGTCTGGCTGTCTTTGCTGGTTCCTGCTCAAGGCAACCATGGGACTGGCCGATGAGGGACGGGAGGCCGTGACGTTGATAATCACACGCATTTGCAGGATGTGGGTGCCTCCTGCCAGCGGTGAGGCTCAGCCATTTACTTTATCAAGTCCCTTCATGTTCTCTTTCAGGATGCTCAGTTTCACTCCTCCTCTCTGAGACAACCTCTGCCAGATTTACTTTCTCTTTAATCACGACCCTTGTGTCACATCAGAGCTTGAGGGAAGAGCGGGCTATTTATTTAAGGTGATGGTTGTCAGGTCCTCGTGGGTCTGGGGAGGAGGGAGACCAGCTGACTGCTGCCTGCCTCTGCTGGCCCAGCTGGAAGCCCCTCAGTGCGCGGAGACTCTCTCTGGTCACACTGGCATTGCTGCTGGCTTTGTTGTCCACCAGGGGCCCGGGCTGAGAGGAAGTCCCTTCACCTTGTCCACAGCCCTCTTCGGCCATGGTTTACAGTTGCCATGGTGACTTCCAAGGATGCTCCCCTTGATGGCTCCCAGCAGTAGCAATCTCTCTAAAGCCATCACACCTATGACCTTGGTTGTCTTTCTCTCATTATTAATTGAAATATTAAGACTCAGTTCTCTGGGTGGGTACCAGGCAGCAATTTGCCACATCCAGCTGGCTCTCTGCAGGGGCCAGGGTGGCTCTTCTCTGAACTGGAGCCTGGAGGCTAATTAGAGGTTCACACACCACGGAGCTGATCCCCAGGTCCCTGCAAAGGGGAACCACTTGCCAACATACAAGCCAGTCAGTTGCAAACTGAATTCTGTTGAGACCACACTTGGCTTCACTGTGGCAACTTTCCAGTAGAAGGATTTGTCTGGAAGATACTGTTTTGCTTTCTCTTTTTTTTTTCTTCTAGACATGGCAACCAGCAGCAAAGTGTTCATGAAAAATAGGTCAGTGTTCAAATTAATTAGGAGTCAGATTTATGAACACGGCTAAGAAGGACCCCAATCTCCTGTGCTGGCTCTGCTGTGCTAATCCAGCCCATGTTATTTTTAGGCACAAATATCAAAATGTCTCTTGACAAATGAGACGTGAAATGAATGAGTTTTTGAACATAAACTTTTAGTGCAAATATGTATTTGGCTCTGTTGGGCATGTACAGGGTATAGGAAGGCTTTTCTGGCCTGGCTGTGAGAAAGCTGAAATACCAAGCTTTGAGTAAGTCCTCCCACCCCTTTGCTGGCGTTAGCAAAGAGGCTCACTTTAAAAACAGTGACACAGTGTTGTCTGGGGCTTCTGATTTTCTCCCAGGAGCAACTGCTTAACAGGTGACTGGGGAGCTGGGCTGGGACCACCTCTGAGGTTGCCAACCTGAAATAGCCAGAGTATCCATTCAGCTCAGGCATTAGATGACCTCTTTAATTAGGAACTCAGCTCTGGGTTTGTCCTGGTGTTGGGGCTGGGGCAGAATGCATCTTCCTCCCTTGAGAGCTGGGTTGTTGACTCTGTCGCTCCAGATCTACCCTTCACCTTTCCCCACTCTGCTCTGAGCCCTGAGAAGCTGGCCTGTACAGGCTGCATCACCTGGGTGCCCTTGTCCTCAGCTCCCAGGAGGGTTTGGTCCCTGGGAGAGCCTGACAGGGCACTAGAGGTCAGCAGAAGAGGGGGGTCTTGCCAGGCCACCGGGGGTCAGCCACATCCCTCTCCCAAGGCCTCAGCTCTTTCCGTCTATCAGTCCACCTGACCTCTCTGGATTCTGCTAGTTGCCCCTTCCCGGTCAAAGGTGCTCATGATTCCCACTGCCATGAGCCGGGGGCCAGCTCTCATCCTTGGCTGTCCTAACCTTGTTCACACCTTTAAAAAATACTCTCATTGCCTCCCCTCCAAGATTCTGCTCGAATGTGCCATCTGCTCCACCAGCACCCTCTCTGTTACGCTCTGCAGACACGCCTGCCTGGTAACCAAGTGGAAGAACCCATCCGGTCGTGCCACCCTGTGAGCTCTGCTTTCTGGGGGGAAGTAGTCTTGCTTCTCACTACAGGGAGGGCAGAGGAGCCCCCGCCTGGGCTGGCAAGTGCCACCAGAACGGGGCTGACCTGAGGACTTCCAGAAAGAAGGCACTGTCCATGCCAACTTCCGTGGCTGGGTCCCTGCTGGAGCGATGCGTCATCTGGAGCTTCCCTGCAGTCAGGCCCAGAGACTGGAGCTCTGACCAGCCATGCCGGGCACAGTCAGGTCAGCTGTGATGAGGCTCGAGGGGTCAAGCTCTGCCCAGGGAGGAGGGAGATCGAGCAGGAATGACCTCTTATCACACGGGGCTTCCTTTACTGAAACCTTCAATGGCTCCTGTTGCTCCACTCAGCATTCAAGACCTTTCTCAGCCTGGCCTCCAACCACCAGCCACTCACTTCATCTCCCTCACCCTCTCCTCCTCGCTCAGAGAATATAATGGCCTTGACGATAATAGTGAACTTTATAGAGCAGTTTCTATGCTGAGCTCCCTCTGAGGTCAGGGATTACTCAGGTATTTCTAAAAGAAATACTTTCAGAGAGGGTAAGTCACGTGCCTAAAGACACACAGCCAGTAAAAGAAGGAAACATAACTCATATCTGACGCACAACATCCTCTGCTGCTCTGCTTATAGTCTATGGGACATCCCAGAGGAATGTTCCAGCCCAAGACACACGTTTACTTGCTAGAGCCCAAGGGATGGGGCAGAAGGGAGTTTTCTTCACCAACCAGCAGTAACTAGGCTGGTAACCCTTTCCCAGTATCCCTATAACCCTTTTCCAGCATGCTAGGCACGTGATTTAGGCTCCTCTTCCACCCTGAAGAGATGAGACTGCAGAACAGCTGTCAAGCCAAGGACTACATTTTCTACCCTGCTTCCGTGTGTTGAACAATCAGACTGAGTTCCGGCTGATGGATGAGGGTGGTAGTAATACTGACCACTTCTAGGCACGGCCTTTACAAACTTCCATTGACATTCTCCATATCAGCTTTTCTCTGAGAGAACTGAACTCTACCAAAATTATCTGAGTGACTATTTTCTCAGTCTTCAAAAAATGACAGATACCAAGACCCATTCTAAATGCGTAAGAAAGATTCATCACGTGCTACATGAGCCTTGGAGCCCTGGGGCTTGGTGTGCTCAGGGAACTGGGCTCAGAAAGGCTACTTCCATTCCCTCTTCCTTTTGCTTGTGGGCTGGATGTTGATGAGTGAGCATGGAAGCCACCTCTTAGAGATGGTAGAGTTTCTGTCAGCCTGAATCTCTGAATGACTGCACGGAACAGAGCCATCCTTCCTCAGCCCCTCCTCCCGGTGATGTAAACCAGAAATGGTACATTCGAATTGTGTTAAGCCTCTGGCATTTTGGAGTTCTGCACATCAAGTCATGTTATCTTAAACTGATACGGGGTAAGCTCCAAGACCGGTGGGACGACTTTGGGGAGAGGACCTTCACAAGTTCCCAGCTGACAGGCCTTCCCTCCCAGCCTGGGGGACCAGGTCTTGTGGGTACCTGTGTGGAACCTGAGAGGGATGAAGCCTCCAGATATAGCCAAAAGCCTGAGCCACATGGAGAAGCTTCCACAGGGAGGATGACTTTGTGAGAAACAACTGAACTAGTGTGGAAGACAAACTGGCAGGGTCTGAGCCAGGGAGGGAGCCTAGAATGCTGGTGTCCTTGGATTCAGCGGGGGGCCCAGGAGTCTGCATGCTTACAAAGTGCTGATGCTGCGGGCAGGATCACTTTAAGAACCTTTAAGTCTGCACTTTAAGAACCATGAGAGTAGGGCAGTGGGCTTCAGCTCCCCCACCTTATGGTGCTTTATTATGACTGTCCCGGAGCCCAGCCCCTCAGCGCTGCAAGGCCGATCGAGATGCTCTCTCTGAGACTGTGCCTCAGACAAGACTGAGAGGGAGTGCCAAGCTTAAAGGCAGACACAGGGAGTGAGCCCCGGAGCTGAGCTATCTCTGAGGTCCCACCTTTGAGTAGGGGCGGGGAGTGAGGGATGCCTTGGAGGACTGACACCCCGCGCAGGAGGCCCCCTGCCCTGGGTAAAAGCCCACACCGCTAAGCCGGCCTCCTGCTCCCGGCCTGCAGGCAGGCCCTCATCGTTGCCCTCTGCTCTGACTCCCTTCTCCCCTTCTCTCCTTGCCCCTTCCCCCTCCCCTGATCCTCTCAGCTCCCTGGGAGAGCAGCCCCGAACCGAACCTCCTCCGGGTGCCCTCCTAACAATGGCAGGGCTCCATCCTCACCCCGGCCCCAGGAGGGCCCAAGGAGCCTGGAGTGGCCATTATAGTCGAGCCGGTGTCTAGGACCGCCTGGAGCTTACCAAGGAGGGCGGGGCGCACGCAGCCAGGTCCACCCGCAGTGGACCAGCTGTGTCTGTTGGTCCGGTCAAGGTGGCACCCCGGTGTACAAGGCCTGTAACCGTAACCGCCTCCTCTCACTCCAGACTGGGTGCTACTGCCCACCCTCGGTGTTAGGAGACAAGCAGGCCCGACGCTGTTGGGGTGCAGCCCCCCGAGATCCGGTTCCCCAAACTCGAGAGCGAGCTCCCCGCCTCCAGCCGCGTGTACCCCGGGCAAGCGGCGGGAAGAGAGCAGAGGCGGGGTTCCGGGAACGCTCCCCGCAGATGACCCACCGACGGCTCGGCGCCCGCGACCGACCGCAGCGGGGCGGCCCGTCCGGCCAGAGCCTCCCGCGGGGCCCTTACCTGAGTGCCTCTGGCGCAGAAGGGCCGCCTCACGGGGCGGCGGCGGCGCGGACGAGGCGGCGGCCGCCACGGTGGTC
The DNA here is from genome assembly GCF_910594005.1 of Cervus elaphus. NCBI lineage: Eukaryota > Metazoa > Chordata > Mammalia > Artiodactyla > Cervidae > Cervus > Cervus elaphus. Next base: position 3,308,651 of record NC_057818.1, on the reverse strand, counting down.
GCGGCTCGGTGCGCCGCGGAGGCGGCGGCGGACTCGGGGACGCCCGGCGCGGCGGCGGCGGCGGCGGGAGGGCCCCCGGGAGGTGGGCTTTTGTCGCCGCGGCCGGGCTCCTGGGCGCCGTCGGCCCGGGCGGCGCTGGCGGGGCCGTGGCGGCGCGGGCCGCCGCTCTGAATGTGGGACACGGCCTCCGCGGCCTGCACGTCGGGCGGCGAGAAGCGCGTGAGCACGCGCAGCAGCGCCTGGGCCGTGTGCTCCTGCGTGTCGTCGTCGCTGTAGTCCGACACGCGGCACTCGTACACGCCCTCGTCCTGCCGCCGCACGGCTGACAGCCGCAGCCGGTGCGAGATGTCGTTGCCCTGCACGCGCACGGTCTGCAAGAGAGCGGGGCTTCGGTCAGGGCCCGGGGCGGGCGGGCCGGCGCCTCGACCCCGGAGCCTTCACATCCGCTCCCACTAACGCTCCTTCATTCTAGAGCCCGGAAGGCCGAGGTGGGGTCCGAGGGAGAGTCGTTCTGTCCTCATCGTGCACAGATACCTGCTCCCAGCTCCAGCCCTTCTCAGCGAGCGCTCTGCCCTAGCTGGGAGGCAGCGGATGCAGAGGCTGCTGCCACACCCACTGGGTCCCAGCTGCCTAGGAACTTGCCTCTCGGCGGCAGCGTGGAGCGGCGGACAAAGCTCAGCTCCCTGCGAGCTGCCGGAGACGCCGGGGAGCAACAGCTTTGTGGCCCTCACCAAGCTCCCAGGGAACCCTCATCTCCGAACCGGGCATAGGAGGCCCTGGTCATCCCCAGGCCGTGATCCCTCCATCTCCAGCGGGGAAGGCTTGGCGCATGTCTCCCCCAACCCTGGCAAGACTCCTCCTCTCCACCGCAACTCCAAGCCAGCCCACAGCGCCCGGCACCGCGACCCACAACCCAGGCGGAGGAGAGGGCTGCCGCGGAGGGCACCGCCAGGGCGTGGGCTGCGTGCGGGGCGGGAGTGGGGCCCACAGCCCTGAGCCAGGAGCTAGGGCAAGGAGCCTGCAGGAGAGCTTTACAGGCAAGTGTACGGAGGAGGAAGGAGATTCAGGCCTGGGATCCTTGATTTACGCAAAAGAGAACCCGATCCATGACCGGCGACAGATGGCGCACGGACACACCAAGCGGCCGACAATGCCAGGGTGTGAGCTGGGACCTATACCGCACCGCCAAGGAGCCTTTCTAAGAGGGAGGAGGCTGCGGGGCGCAAAGCGGCCGGAAGGGGTCTCCCGCGGCCCGCGCTGGGCTCCACACTTACGCTGATTTTAGTCGCATCCTTATTTGTTACCTAAAATGCAGAGGGAGAGAGAGACATTAGGCTGTTGGCCTTCAGGCTCAGGGAACTCAGACGCACCTCCTGCAAGAGGATCCTCCGCAGGCGGGCTGAGACTCGAAACCGCTCGGGATGTAGCCACGGCGGAGGGCACGAAGAACAGCGGAATTTTTAGGAGTTTTATCCGGAAGGAAGCAGGGCTTGGAGCTAGCATGGCGCCCGGCCAAGGAGGGGCTGCTGGAGCACCCCTGCCAGCCAAGGAAGGGAGGCTGGATTGCCTCCCGGGTGGGAAGGAAGACCCATTTCCCTCTGGAGGAGCATCCCCATTCCCTATGTTGTTTCCCTAAACCCCTTGGAAAGCTGGATGGACAGGACCTGATGGGAGATGTGAGCAAAGGGTGGGACTCTGGGTAGAGCGAAGGTAGGCGGTGTGTGTGTGTGTGTGTGTGTGTGTGTGTGTGTGTGTGTGTGTGTGTGTGTGTGTGTGTGTGCGCAGCGAAGGTAGGGGTGTGTGTGTGTGTATGTGTGTGTGTGTGTGTGTGTGTGAAGGACAGAGACAGCGCTAGAGACTGTTTAAGAGGCAGATGGGCAGAGGGGGAAGTCCCTCTGACCCTGCAGCGGCTGGAGGTAACCTGTACAGCGTGCTCCGCCAGCCTCTGGAACCCAGCCCGGAGGAGCTTAGCTGCTTGGCCGTGTGCCCTGGGGACCTCGGAGTGGCAGAGGACAGGGAAAGCCCGGCCCCAGCAAGCGGTCTATTTTCAACACCCGGAACCCATCACCCTCTGGACCCGCAGCTGGCAAGAGCGGGCAAACTGGATGAAGGGTAGCTTCCTAGGGCTAGGCATGGAGTTCAGGGGAGGTTTCCGTGAAGGGAATGCGAATGCCTAGCGGTAACAACCGCTGTTGTTGAAGGTGCTGTGAAGACGGGGGCGGGAGGAGACGGGTTGCACCACGGGGCGGCGCCCTGCCTGCCTCTCCCCGGCCACCCCAGGCGCCGCGCGGGTGGCCAGTACCTTGCTCCGGGCGCCGGGCACGCTGAGCGCTAGCTCGTGCAGCAGCTCTCGGGGCGGCTCCTTGAGGTACCACCACTGAATCTCCAGTGAGTACGACGTGGCTCCGCTGGCCCGGAAGGCGCAGGGCATTTCGATGTCGTCTCCCTCACGCACGGTCACATCTTTGGGGACTTCGGTGAATGTCGCTGGGGGCGGGGGGGAGAGAGGCGTGACTAGCTGTGGGGCGGAGGCCCGGGGCCACCCCGGCTCTCTGGGCCGTGCGCTTCCCACCCCCCCAGCTGCTCGCGCGGCCCAGGCACTGGCCAAGTCCGCTCGAGCAGCTGCCGGGCCGCTGCAGAGACCGGCTGCCACTGCAGGCCGCTTCCCTCCAGTCCGGGCGGGGCGGCGGGGGCGGCTCACGCTTCTTCCCAGCGGCCGGCCGCGCCGCTACCAGCGCCAGGCTGGGGCGCGCCAACTCCCGGCGCCCCACGAGCCGCTTGGCCGCAGCTGGAGCCCAGGTCCGGCTCCGAAGGACCTGGGCGCGGGCGTCACTGATGCCGCGACCCTTCGCCGCTCTCCACCCCCTACCGCGCCGGGCCGTGGCTGCACATTAGGATCGCTGGAGAGCGTGAAGCCTTCCCCTTCGCTTCCTCCGCCTCTTTCTCCGCGGCGGCCGGGACAGGATGGCTTTGGAGGCCCCGGGAGGACCCCTGAGTCCCCAGCGGCAGCAAAGTTCCCGCTCTCACCCTCGGCCACGAAGAGCAGCAGGGCGCGCAGCAGCAGCGGCGGCAGGTATCCGGGAGCGCCGAGCCGGTTCCTCTGGTCCATCTCCCGCAGGGGGCGCGGCGGCGACGGGGACCCGGGATCGGAGAGGCCGCTGTGGCGGCGGCGCGGGCTCGGATCCGGTCGGGCTCGGGCTAGGACGCCTTCGAGCCTGCCATGGCCCCGCGCGGCGCCCCCTCCCCCGGCCGCCGGCGGCCGCCAATCAGTCCAGCTCCCTCGTCGGCTCGCCAGGCGCGGCTCCGGCGGGGGGCGCTGCTCCGGGTGCGCGGAACGCGAGGTCCCGCCGGGAAGCTCCTGGCAGTCAGTCCGTGCTTCCTTTTGTCCGGTAGTCCTCCGGACTCTGGGGACCCGCAATTCAGTCTCTGCCTGGCGGGCCGGTCGGGGGCCGGGCCGCGCTGGGACCCATCCCTGGCCAGGAGAGCGCGCGCCTCGGAGCCCCGAGCTTCTGCCTGCAGGTCTCCTGCTGCTGCGGCTCCCGACCGCCTCCTCCTCCGGCGGCCGCCCCGCTCTCCCGCTGCCGCCTCCGCCGGTCCCTGCTCGGCTCTTTCCGCAGGGCGAGTGGGCGCTCAGCCGCGGCGCGCAGACCTGGCGTCCGACCCAGCGCAGCGCCGGGAGAGCGGGTCCAGCGTGGCGGCCCGGGAGCCGGAGGGGCGGGAGAGGAGGGGGAAGGGAAGGGGAGGGGGCGGTCAGCGGCTGGGCGCCGGGCCGCCTCCAGAGCCGCATCACCCGCGCCCTCCCGCCCCCCTCCCTTCTCTCCCCTTCTTTTCTCTTCCACAGCCGGCGCCGCCCCCGCCCCGGAGCGCTCCCCCCGCCCCGCCCGGTCGCCTGGAGGGACCGCCAGCCTCAGGCTGGAGTGCAGCCCCGCCCCGCCCCCGCTTGGGCTGGGGGTCTTCCCACCCCAACTCTCCCTTGTTTCTTTTCCATCTCCGTCGCCCGAGACGGCGGCTTAGCATCCCTGTGCCCCGCGGGGCCCGAGGCCCTCTCCGCAGACCCCCGCCCTCAACTTCTTACCCCGGTTTGGACAAAAAGCTGCCCCGCTCTTTGTCCCCGGCCCAGGCCATGGCGGGCTGGGGCGCGGGAGGGTGGGCGCCGCGGGCCCGGGAGCAGGGCGGAGCGCCGAGCGGGGCCGGGGCCGGGGCCGGAGCGTGCGGGCGGCCACGCCGGAGTCTGCAGCGTGCGAGCGAGAAGTGAGCGCTCGGCGCGGGGCGAGCAGGTGCCCGAGGCGCCGAGAGCGCGAGAGCGAGCCGGAGCGGCGGCAGTGAGTGACGGCAGAGGCGGGGTGGGGCGGGGTGGCTGCGGAGCGCCCGGCACGACTCCAGGCCCAGGGGGTTCCGAGCGGGGTGGGGTGCCTGCGCCTCGATCGTGGCCCTTGCCTCCCCCCTTGTTCTTCATGGGTCGCAGCCCTCGCTTTACCCGGTGCCCGGGGGGATCCCCGAGAGGAAGGCAAAGGGCGGGCCCGCAGCCCGGCTTCGGAGCCCAGCCCTGGCTTCGCATCCCCCGAAACCCTGGACTTCTCAAAGCTTTCGCCCAGAGCCTCCTCCGTCCTCAGCCCTCTTCGAGAGAGCAGTCTGGTCCCCGAAGGGAAACGTGGGGCGCGCTTGCGGTTTGGAGGGACACATAGTTAGTTGTAGGGGCGAGTCCCACGCCTGCGCTTGGCGTCTCTTGACTTCACCAAGGGAAAGCAGTCAGCGGACTTCAGCGTCTCTGTCTCCACCCCATCTCTAATCTCTTAGCTTTGACCTGGGTGGAGAGGAGAGGAGCCCTGTGGATTAACGTGACTGCTGTCCCTATTCCCCAGCCTCTCTGGAGGCTCCACCAGAGGGTTTCCCAAGAACCAAGGAGCTGACACTTCCCAGCAGCTGACTTTGGTCCAGGAAGCTGCAGGTCCTTTCTAAGCTAGGTCTTTGCCAGCTGGGTGCCCTGGGCAGGTCCATTTACCCCCTCCTAGGCCTGAGTTTCAGCATCTCATCTGTGGCCAAGGAGTTATTCCTGTGTCCTCAGGCCACTGTTGCTTATCTGTTGGGCCCTTGTTGGCCAAGGTCTCTGGCCAGGAAGGGAGGGATGTCTCAGGGCCTTCCTCCTCTTCTGCAGTTTCTCTCCAGGGGCCCCAGAGAGGCAGTTGCCGGCTGCTTTCTGTCCTTTCATGCCCCCACCCCCTGGGAGCTTTCCCTTAATAATTCTACCTTCCTTTGGAAACCACAGTTGGATCACTGAATATAAAACCCTGCCAGGCCCATTGCTGTCCTCAGCTTCCGAAGGGAGGGGGCAGACTTGCACTGTACTGCACAGGCTCAGGATGCTGGTGGGATTCTAGGAAACCAGATTCATTTGGGGGCTGATTCCAAGCAGGGTTATGATGGCAGGAGTTAGCCTACTGTGCAGTGGCCTGCCCGGAGATGCAGCAGTCTCCTGTCCTGATAGCATACCGAGGTGGAGGGCCAGGGACCAGGGAGACACAGGGGGAGGATTCCTGCAACCAGAGGAAGTGACGCCTCGCTCACCTTTAAGGTTGGAGAATCTTCTGAACCTGTACCACCCTGTGGGGGTAAGGTCTTTCTTTCCCACAGCATAAATCGGTGTTACGATGAATGAGAATGGTAGCTGTACATTTTACATACTCTTCGTGTACCAGGCACTCTCCGTGCGTTAGTTGTCAACGTGAGAACTGAGCAGTCCTTCTCAAACAGAAATCAGATCACTCTTCCTCTGCTCAAAGCCTTGCAGTGGCTCCCTTTTCGTTCAGGACAAACATCAGTGACCTTGCAATGACTGGCAGGGTCAAACCATCTGCCTTCCACCTCCCCCTCCTCGGTCCTCGTCTCTTGCTTTCTGTCTTTGTCTTGGTCAGAATCCTCTGCCACACTGGCCTCCTTCCTACAATGCCACGCGGGCGTGCTCCCGCCCAGGGCCTTTGCACCAGGTGTTCTGTCTGGCTGGAATACTCCTTCCTCAGTTACCTGGTTCTTCTGATTTTTGTTAAGCAGTCACATCTCAGTGAGGCCCACTGGGGTCACAGTTTTAATATGCAATCTGCACTCCTCCGTCCCTACCTCCAGCACTCCCAGTCCCTGACTTTGCACTCCTTTCTTTAGCACCAACTTCTTTCCAACACATGATCCAGTATCCTTATTTATAATGGCACAGAGATCTGTAAAGTCTACACTCATTGATGTATCTCCAGCACCTAGAACAGGGTCCAACATACAGTCGGTGCTCAATAAATATTTGTGGAGTAAATGGATGGGCTCATTTAACCCCTATAATGGTGGGTACCTACTCCTGTGTGGTAGACTGATTTTACCCATCTTAGAGGTGTGGTACTCAGAGAGTTTGAGGAACTAGCCCACAGTCACACAGGCAAGTAAGGCTTAAACCAGGTCTGTCTTCCTCTGAGGTCCCAACTTTAACTCAAACAGCCCCACCCCAGATGAGACTGAGGTCCGGTACCTGGAGCTGGTGCAGACAGCGAGGCTCCTCGGCCCTTGACTGATGGCGCCTGACGAGGCTGCTTGTGGTGTGCGGCCGCTCTGTGCTGAGTGGGTTGGTTCGCTCTTCCCTTCTGTCTCCTAGACTGAGGCCACAGCTCTATCTTTCTTCTCTGTGTCTTTACCTCCAGGCTGGGTCTGACCATGCCTAGGGCTCTGTGGCTGTAGGAACCAGGAGCCCTGTCAGGAGTTTCCAGAGGGCGAAGTTGCTCCTTTCCTGGGGCTTCCCTGGCGGGCAGGTTGTGGTCTTCAGTCTCCTTGATCTAGCCTTTGCCAGGCAGCAGCCCCCACCGTCCTGGCCGATGCCTGGCCGGGCGCCCTCCTGCAGGGAAGCCAGTCCCTTCTCACTGAGTCGTGGTGGGCCACGGTCTCTGTTGGAAGCTCTAAAGAAGGCATCTGTGACAAAGTGTGTATGTTGCTTCCCCAAAGGAAAACTACTCTCTGGGGACCAGAGCTCCTCAGCCCTGCCAGCTGCCGGTGTCCCCTGGGCTTCCTCAGAGATGCCCTGTTTAAAAAAAAAACAGAAAGATGCCCTGTTTAGGGAGCACGTTGGCCATGTGAGATGAGACTAGTTTCCCACGGATGGACCTGTCAGAGTGTTTCAGAACTACTGCATGGCCAGTCCCGAGTCCTCATTGGTAGGCAGTGACAGCTGCCCTTTTGGCTTCCAGGTTTTTTTTCCTTCCTCTCTGTGTCCACGGGCTCTGAAATGCCCGCAGGATCACTGTGTACAGGGGTAATGTGATCAATAGGCGCTCAACCTGCCTGACCCGCTGGTCCGGCTCTGCCTAGGGGCTTGCTTGTGACCATCCTCAACTCTCTAACCTAACTCATGCCTACCACCAGCACGTGCTGTTCTGATTGGGCTGCAAGTTGGGGTATGCAGCACTTGTCAATACCATTTTGTGCATGAATTCACCGGACTCTCAAAGATGTTTCAAAAATGCTATTTAGAAAGACCGCCCAGCCTCTCATGAAAGCACCCTTAAATTATAGCCCTACGTAAATGTTTTTCCTGGAACTCACTTTCAAAATTTGCTTTAATGTTCATGTCCTCTTGGAGTTTTGGTTTTGATATTCTTGTCTCAGCTGACCTTTCCTGTCCTCCCTGAACCACATCCAGCAACATTGATTTTGGGTAATGTGTTTTCATTTTAAGATGCAGCTCATCCATAAACTTTTCTATCAATAATCTTGGCCACACTCTGTGTACCCAACAGCTTAAAGGAAAAGATCAGAGTTACAGGGACTTTCATTTTTGGCCAGTTGAGTCATTGACTCCCCACTAGTGTCTGGGGATAAAGGCCAGAAGTCCCACCCCAGAGGACTTCCCCTGAGGGCACACCTCCGGCGGCTGCTGTGGGCAGCACAGGCGGGCCCTCCCTGTGCCCGGGGGGTCTCTGTCCTGGGTGATGGGGGCATCGAGTGCCTGTGATGGGGGTGTGGCGCGTGGAGAGGCTCACGTGGCAGCTCCTGTTGCCCTCCTCTGCCCTGCATCCTGGGAGGAAGATGCTGGGGCTTCAGCTCTGCTGTTGCAGGCCTCTGGGGAGCTGAGCGGCCCTTGCTTGTGTGCACGCCGCAGCGTGGGGCTGGCTTGCAGTCCGCCTCCGCTGGGCCTGCAGCAGTAGGAGACCCCAAGCTGTGAGGCCCATGGGTCTGGTCTATCCGTGTTGGATCAGTGTCCCCACGCTGGGTCCCCGGAGCCTGGGGCTGTTAGTCTGCTCATCAGAGACAGGACTTCTGAGGCTGGGGACTGCCTGGAGAGATGGACTAAGGCAGAGAGACTCCAGACAGAGCGTGTGTCACCTCAAACATTCATTCAGCCGGCACGTCTTGAGGACCTCATCATGCATCTCACTGGTGCATATCTGCGGGCTCACAGCACCTGCCTACACAGAAGCTGCAGTTCAGCCCAGAAGGGAGCAGAGACGCACCCACAAAGAGAGAACAAGCTAAGCCTGATCAGCCCAGTCTGCGATGTGTAACACACAGCCCCCCCCACACACACATCGTGGTGGTTCTGCTGGTGGGGGAAGACGTAACGCATCAGCCAGGCAAAGGCGGGAGGGGGAGGGTGCTGGGGGCTGAAGGCACAGCCCGTGCCAAGGCCAAGGTCAAAGTCAGGGACCTGTAGGGTGGAGGGCAGGGGGTGCGAGTGAGGAACTCAGGTGGCCTGGGGGACGGCACGTGGGGGCACAGAGGGCCTTGGAGCCACAGTAAGGGTTTCCGTGCCCAGAAGAGTGGGGCTTAGAGCCCATGGGGTGCAGATCCAGCCCAGAGTGAGCCCAGTCTGGCAGAGAGGTGGCAGGTGGACCCCACGTTGGACAGTTCCCGAACGCTCAGCCCTGAGCGCAGAGTGGGAATTTGAGTGACGGGGCAGGGCCAGGTTCTGGGGGCCCAGCCCAGGGAAGAAACACCTGCGGTGTGGGGGTTGCGCTTCTGGGGACAGAGAGGAGTCCAGAGTCAGCAGGGTGAGGTGAGGGCAGGACGGGCTAACGCGCCGGGCTTGAGGGGATAAGGAGGAGGCCTGGCCCTGAAGGCAGCGTCGGGTGGGGTGGGGGCAGGGAAGCAAGTTCTTAGAGAGCCTGGGAGCAAGTGCAAGGCTGCAGACGGCTCCTTGTTTGGACGTGGCTCCAAGAGGCCTTTTGATGAGAGCTCGCTGGGCCCTGTCCTCTCCTGTCCCTCTGGACTTGGCGGCTGGCTCTGACCAACAGCACCGCACCTGGCCCCCAAAATGTGTGGGCTTTGGGTGAGCGTCATGACGCCTGAGTCCCCAGCTAAGTGCCTCACCCTGTCTTCCTTCCTGGGTCCTTGATCTACTGAGACCCCTGGACCTATGGGTTTCGTTGGGAGGGACTGTGAGCCTCAGGTTCCCCAACTGCAATGTGGGTTCTCATTCCTGCCCTCTCTGTCTCTCTCTCCCACCTTCCACTGAGACGATGCATATGGTCCTAGGCCACAGCTGGTGAGCAGGCTTAGGGGGCTCTTGACACCATCTCTGATGAGCAGCATGAGCAAGATCCTGCCCAGTGACCTGGGGGACCCATTGCTCGATGGGAAAGTAAGTCAGATGCAAAACTAAGCAAGCAGAGCCAGGTGGCTTCCAGGGCTGTGGAGTCAGGAGTGCTTTGGTTCTGGTCCTGGTCTTGCCTTGATCTCTTGGAACTCAGCTTTCCCATCTGTTAAAGGGTATACCAGCTTTGCTGATTGCAGAGGGTGAATGGGAGGATTGATTTTAAGACAAAGTGTTTACAGCAGATCACTCAGCACCTGGGCGTAGCAGTAACAGCAGCAATTCATATTTTAAAGTGCATGCCTAGCTGACTTTGGTAATGTGACAATGTGGGACGGGAGATTTCAGGGTGTGGACTGGCTCTCCTTGAGCCTGGGTACTTGGGAAGCATGGTGTTATCAGGGGGAAGTGATAAGTGGTGTTCTGTGTCCCCTAATGATTTCATTATAGTCTCTGTGTGTGTTATGTTCACAATTATTTGCCAGAGTAAATCTTATAGATCCATGGAGAGTTGTGTGTTTTTTAATATTCTCAATACACTTGGGGTTTTATTTCCCACTGGATCTTATTAGTTTAATTTAGTAGAGGACAGACTGTATACTTAACCAAAAATTGCTTTGACTTTATGGAGAATTAAGAGGCTTGGGCAGATGGATGTGAGTGGATCAATCTGCTTGAGATAAAACTCTGTTATTTCCCCGTGAGTGTTCTTCACCTTAATGGTGAGGATGGCGATTATAAAACATGGAGATGGCTAATAATGACCAGGGGCTGGCCAGAGAGTCAGGGCTGTGGCTCCAGTGCTTGCTCCAGACCCATGGGAGTCTCCCCATTGGCAAGATGTTGTGTGTTGGTTCCCCTAGAGATGCTGTTGGGGACCAGAGATGTCTCTGGTGCCCTTCCAGTGTCTTTGACCAGCCAGCTTTCTGAAGAGTTAGCGTCGCGTGGTCAGGAAGTTAAGGTGGGCAGAGTCCAGAGCCCAGGGCACAGTGGAGGCAGCGATGGGACCGTCAAAGCCAGGAAGTGTGGCTGTTTCTCTGCTGTGCTGAGCTAAGCCTCAGCTCCCCCGGCAGAGCGCACTGGGGTCCCCGCCTCCCAGACTGCTGTGGGGTTAGACGAGCTGAGGTCTGGCAAGTAGCTTTGTGGACTGTCATGACTGGGGATTCATGATGATCATTGTCCCACGTCCTCTGCAGTTCCGGGTTTCAGGAGCCGCTCAGGAAGTGCCAACTGGGCTCTGTTTCCAGGCCTCTAAGGTTGTGGCATCCTTCCACATCTTTCTTGGCCACCACCTAGAAGTTTCTGCCCAGAGCATCTGTATGGGGGCCTTGGGGACAGTGGGAGGTGCTGTGGTCCACAGGAGGCTGCCAGAGAGTTTTAGTCCCAGGCTGTTTTCGAAGGACCTCTTGTCTCTCCCAGTTTAATGCTGGATGGGGGCCCATCCCCATGTGAGGCTACAGTAGGTCCAGTAGGGGCCAGGCACAGGTTCGGAGCGTAGTGTCACCTTTGGCTTCAGAGCGTCTGGTCCGGGAGGCTCTGAGGTCCCCTAGTGTCCCCTGCTTGGGTGCACCGGGCAGGCATGCGGGCAGGGTTCAGAGGGGCAGCTGCGCCAGGCAGGGGCTCGCTCCACCCCGCCGTCCGGGCCCCGGCCCCCTCGGTGCTGACGCCTGGGCCTGGGAGAGGCTCCGCGCTGCTGTGACCTTCACGGCTGACTTGCCCCTTCAGAGTTCCTCCTGCTGTTAGACTGGCAGCTGCCAGGGCCGCTCAGTTTGTGAAATGTCAGTGGTTTAATATCAATTCTGGAGGTTTTATTGCCTTTCCTCCCCCCTGTTTTCCGATGGGATTTTGATCCAATCAAGGCCGATCCAGCGTGATGGTAGGGAGATTTGTGTTCCTGTCCGAAGTTGACAAAAGGTCACCCTGCCTTGGAAGCCAGCGGCTGCCATGCCCTTGCATGCATGTGATTACTCTTCTGTCCCCGGGCCCTGGAATCAGGCCGTGCTTTTCCCAGGAGAGCAGTTTCGGGTGGGTGTGGCCGCTTCTCCTGGTGGGGACCAGTGGCTGGCCAAGGTCCCAGGGGGTTTTCAGCTCAGGCAGTGGCCGCACACAGATGCCGTAGTTTTGTTTGCAAAATGTCTTTGATGCTTCAGGCCTAAATTAATTTTTCACAATAATGTTTCAAAATGTCATTTTTTTCCAAAAAAGGAAAAAACGGAGAAAATGAGAGTCTCTGGGAAGAGGCCTGAGTTGGGGAGATCCCAGGCCCTGAGCCTCTCTGGCCTGGCCCCTCACCTTGGCCCCGTCCTCCCCAGTCCTGCTCATTCTGGGGTGGAGCGTGGGGACGAGAACTTTTGTCAGGGTTCGATCTTGTCCCATGGTGCTTAAAGAGAGGTGGCTTGGCAAGCCTTGAGTGAGTGCCTATTGTGTGCATGGCCCAGCCCGGGGCTTCTGGGCAAGTGTGCATGCGCCTTGCGGGGATGGGGAGGTCCGCCCCGCAGGAGCGTGGCCTTGGCTGCGGTGGGCCTTCTCTGAGTGGGAGTGCTCCCGCAGCGCCTTGGCTTCCAGAGCCCGCCCAGCTGAGGGGGCAGGGAGAGCAGGGCAGCCAGGTCGAGGGGCTGGTGCAGCTGTGAACGGTGACAGCTGCAGGTACCCCACAGTAAGAGAGAGAGTGGCAGGGCGCACCTGGGGTACCCCGGGGGTGACAAAGGGCCGTGGCTCTCCCCACACCTGCCTGCAGGCCCGGGCCTCCAGGCGCTCACCTTCCGCGGGCTGGGCCCTATCTCCTGTCCTGGAGCCTCTCAGCTCACAAGCCTCCACTGGGCCCGGCCTCCAGGGACTGGAGTCCCCGGCTGCACCCTCAGGACAGGGGTGGTGGGCGCGTGCTGAGTGTGCTTGTGTGTGTGTGGGGGGGGGAGGGGGTGCTTGTGCATAGACAGCGTGACCTCTGTGTGTGTGTGTGCACAGGCAGTGTTTGGATGAGTGACAGCTGGTGTGAGAAGACAGCGTAGGTGTGTGTAAATGGCGTGAGCACAGAGCAGCCCCGTCACACCCCGCCCAGGGGCACGGCTCGGTGCAGACCCTGAGAGGCCTGGTGTTTCAGTCCCAGATGAAGCTGGAAACCCAGGTTTTTACGAGAAATCTAATTTTAAAATGTTGATTTCACTGCAGAAACAAACGCTGCAGGGTCTGCAGGCTAACACTGGCTCCAGGGCCTCGGGCGCGGCGTCACCCCCCCCAGGCGTGGCCCCGGAGGCAGGACACTCTGGGGTGGCCCTTGGCCGCTCCCTGCAGCTGTGCAGACGCTGACCCAGGACTGGGCCGCACTCTGGACCCACGGCGGGGACACCGGTGAGGCCGCAGGTCTCCGTGAGGTGCGGCTCTGCTGGATTTTTCAGACTCTTCTGCGTTTTCTGTCTATTTTAAGCTGAAGTGAGAATGTTATCCTTGAGCCTGGCTCTCTTCTCTTTTCGGTCCCCGGGGTCTCTTGCATGTGCTGCGCCGGCGTGTCTGAGCCCAGAGGTCGCCGGGGGAGATGCTGAGGTTGGGAAGCGGCGGCCTTGGTGGTCCGCGGTGTCTGGCAGCGCCGCCGGGCCCTTCTCAGCACGGCTCCACCCCGTTCCTTCACCGCCGCGGCTCCTGCAGTGATGCCTCCGTGTGCCCGACTTCTCCAACCTCGGGAGCGCTGTTGAGTCCTTCCCTGCATCCTGCTAGCACATCGGCAGAGCTGGGCGTGCTCCTCTCCGGGAAGCGCTTGCTCCCTTGCTCTCCCCCCACTGCCCTGGCCACAGCCCCCAGTCTCCTCGTCGCTGGTTATCTTTCTCACGCTGCTGAGTTGGACTCCTCACAACTTAGTCCCAGGCTTGCTTCTCTGGCTCAGGTAGAAGTGGTCCTTTGTCTGCGCGGGCTTCCGTATAGATGCCACAGAGGACCTGGAGGATGTCCACCTGAGGCTTGTGCGTTCCCCCCGCAAGCTTGGTCTGGGGTGGTCCTGGTGGTCGTCTCTGTCTCAGTAGCTGGCCCGCCACCCCTGGGCCATGCTGAGGCCCCCTGCAGCCCTGGAACCTAGCACTTGCCTCTGTTATGCAGGAAGCTCTGTGAAGTTGCGTTGCGGGTCCTGAGTGTTGGTCCTCCGGCTTTCTTGCAGGGCTCCACCAGTCCTGTATTGTCACTTAGGGTGAGAGGCACCTCCAGCCTGCTCTGTTAGGAAGTCCAGAGTGTTTCCTTCTCCTCATAAGCATCCTTACCATTTATTGAGTACCAATAGTGAGTAGATCTACAATAGATTCCTCCTGGACAAATAAATGAATGAAAACATAGATGCATTAACACCCTGTGGGAGAGTTGCTCTGATCACTCCCATGATGCAGATGATAAGTCTACGTCCTGGAGCCGTTTAGTCTGGCACCTGGTGGAGCTGAACCAGTGAACCAGTAGAGTGTGTCCGACTCTTTGCGAGCCCGTGGACTGTGGCCTGCCAGGCTCCTCCATCCACGGAATTTTCCACGCAAGAGTCCTGGAGTGGGCTGCCGTTTCCTTCTCCAAGTGGTCACCAGCAGCGGCCAGCCCTGGAGCCGCCCGGGTCCCTGGCTCAGCTCCCTAAGCCCTCGGCCTCCTCCCCACGCTCCCTGTCAGGGGATTTCCCTCCTAGTCTCTCCACTGGGGGCTGCGTAGATGCAGCAACTGCGTTAGTCAGTGCAAACTTTGGTGAGCAACTCGGTAATTATTTCCAAAAATATTGACTCGTAATGTGAAGAAAGCTCTTCTCCATGCTGCCTGTCAGCAGAAAATTGCCTTTGGTATTAACATTTCATCAACCGCATAATGTGAATTGATGTAAATGCATAATTAGAAATAATAGCCTGGGAAAATTCACTCTTATTTATAAAATTGGGCTTGTTAAATTAAAATGGGAGCTAACGACTTCCAACTCGCTCTTAAATATGTCCGAGGCTTTGCCTGCCTTGCTTCGCAGGAGCCCCACGTGTTCAGCGGCTCTGCAGGGAGACCCTGGAGAGGGGATGCCCTCTGAGGAGGCCCAGACAGCGCCTGTCCAAAAGGTGGCTCTCTAGTGACGTGAGCGGGCCTCTCCAAGACGGCTGAATCAACACCCGACAAATGACCATCCCTGAGGAAGCCTAGGCGATATCCTCAGCCCTCGTTCTTCCTGTAGAATGGGGGCCAGGCCAGCTGCCCCACCAGAGTCTGAGAGATGCTGTGGGGCCTGGGGAAGGTGCTGTAAGTTCAGGTGCAATGAGGCTGATGAACATGTTCCACAGATTCTGAGAGTTTGCGGAGGACAGTGAGAAATTTCATCATTAGTAACGTGCTCATTCATTCAACAAGTACTCTTAAGTACCTACTCCATGTCAAACCCCGTACCAGGTGGTAGGTATAGAGATAGAAAAGACATGGTTTCTGATCTCTTGGAGCTCACCGTCTAGGGGGAGAGATGTTTAGGCATTTACACGTGCTTTCATTTTGGGTGCAAGTGACAGAAAAACAATTCACACTACCTAAAAACAATTCACACTACCTAAAGAAATCTAATTTGCTCGTGTAACTGGAATGGCTTTCAGGCAGAGCTTGATCCAGGGACTCAAATGAATTTGTTAGGACCCTGGTCTGTTTTCTCTGAGCTTTTCCTCTGAATGTCAGCCTCATTCTCTTGATTCTTGCAGGTTGTACCCCCCAAACCCTCCCCCTCCATGTGGGGAGGGTGATACGGCATGCTGTTCACATTTATAGCCAATGGCTGATGTTTAAAGGGAAAAGTCTGCAGCCTTCCCTTCCTGCACGTCCTTACTGGCCGAGTGGAGCTGACCTCTTTCCCCAGCTTCAGAAGCAGAAATGTGACTCAAGCCTTGCCAGGCAGAACTCTGCCTCCTGAGCCCGGGGATGCGCAAGAGCCTGGCTGAATGACGTGTCCGTGTCATGGGGGGATGTCTGGTCAGGGTCACTGGGAAGGCACTGCTCCTGGGTCTCCAGAATGGCAGGCTGTGAAGATGGCCAGAGGCACCTCCCTCGGGGGGAACCAGAGCTGGCATACAGCTGATCCTGCAGGGTCGCTGGACTCTCTGGTGCGGCCACGCCTGGAAGGAGGTGCACCCCTCCTCTCCTCGGTTCCATGGCTGTTACCCTCATTTTTACACTCTAGTTGGTGCAGTGTTCTGTCAGGTCCTACTGGAAGAGTCTTGGCAGGATCTGTCCAGGTCTTTATCCTTGATTAAAACCTACTCACTAAATAGAAGCTGCTGCTGTCTTGAATGAGGCTCGGCATAAACGAGCCCGTCTCTGAAAGCCCTCGCGTGTGTGTACGCTCACAGCCCTGTCTTTCGGCCCTGCTGGCAGGCCGTCTGTCCCCCTTTTGTGGCAGGCTGGGGGGCTTCTCAGGACCCGTGCTGCCCTCCCCTCCCTGGCTCCGCTCCGGGCGTGGGGGACCCCAGGGAGGGGTGTTTACGGCCCCGCCTGGGTCTGCCCTGGCCCCTTCCCTCTGTTTGTCTCCTCCCCCAGGGACACAGGTTCCCTTGTCATGTGGGAAGAGAGCTGCCCGCTTGTCTGCAGGAACAGCCGGGCCTTGTCCTCTCAGCTGCGGTCGATGCCTGCAGCGGGCTGGACAATCCTGGCTGTGTCCCGGGGGCCGGCGGCCCGCGGAAGCGCCCTGGCTCCGGCCCAGGCCCTGCAGGGGGCTTCGGGCTGGCAGCTTGGAGGTGGGGCCCGTGGGGAGCCCTTTTCTCTAGGGCCTCTGCTTTCCCCGCAGCCCTGCCCGTGGGAGCCAACGCTGGCCAAGGAGGAGGGCCTGAGCTTTCTGAAAGGGGTGCTGACGCTGGGTCTGGCGCCTTCCTCCTCAGCCACCGCGCAACCAGGGGCCATGAGCAGAGATGTGACAGCTGGCGGCTGGCCCCTCTAGCCACCTTCTCTGAGCCTGGTGCCCTCAGCGGGCTCTTCTGAGGGGTGGGAGGAGAAGGGTGGGAACCAGCTGACGGGTCAGGGCCGGCTCCCAGTCGGGGCTTCCAGTGGTGGCCCTGATGTCTGGATCTTCTGCCCTCAGCCCCTTGGGCTGGCAGCTCCTGCACTGTGCCGCCTGTCTGCCCACCAGCCCCGCCTTGTCGCTCTGCACGGGGCACGGCTCCTTGGGCACCCGGCCCCCAGCATGCACCGTAGTCCCACAGGCGGATGGTCTGTTCCGAACCTATCCTTCTGCCAAATGCTCCCCAAACACGGCCTCATTTGCAGAACTGGGAGGTGTGTGCTGTTCTTGTCCTCATTTTGCAGATGCAGAAGCTGAGGCTCAGGATGACCAAGTGACTTGCCCAAGACCACCCAGCTCGCTAAAGTGAGTCTTTCCGCTTCCAAAGCTCATTCACAGGATCTGTAGACTCTATGGCTTCTCTGGGTGCCTTGGCTCCAGCTGCTGCTGCTTCTGCCTAGAAAGCTATTTTCTTTATTCAGATGACAACCATTTGAGTTCCTACCCTGTGCTTATTCATGGTCTTACAGTTCAGAGGGGAAGATAAATAATAAACATGTGAATAAAAAGGAAGAAAAGTAGAGCAGATAGTGTTCACTGCTATATAGAGAATTAAAAAAGAAGGGTGTGTCTGGGCACGATGTGGGGTGCCTTTTAGCAGGGAACTTGGAGAAGGCTGCTTATGGACCTGGGACCTGAAAGATGGGAAGGAGCTATGTGGGAACTGGAGGAATCACGCTGTGTGAAGAGAAGGTCTGGCAGCGTCCCTGGGTAGACGTGAGCATGGCGTGCAGGGGAGGTGAGCTGTGGGTCTAGAACTGCAGGAGTGGGTGTGCAAGGGGACACATGAACACTTAGGGGCACTGCCCAGAAATGAGGCAGAACCACCCTGTGGCTTTGTGACTCAGTTGTCCTGTCTGGGCATTGAGTCCATAACAACCCCCTGCTACTCAGGTTCCAGGCAGACGTCACTCAAGTAGCTGAAGGATTATCATAGGAAGATGAACTGACCTGATATTTGTGGCTCCTGAGAGCAGAATTATACCTACGGGATGGGGAAAGGTTTTAGGTGTGTTCAACAGTCGTAGATATTCAGGAATGAGAAGAGTTGCCCTGAGGAGCAGAGAGCTGCTTGTTACTGACGGAATACAGCTTTGCTTGGAGTCAGGATCTTGTGCAACAGCCGACCCCTGGTGATGGAGCGGACGGCTCTTGGGTACTGATGGGGGTGGGGCTCACCAACGCTGGGGTCTCCCTTGGTGGTCTCTGCACTGCTTGAGCGTGCAGGGTGAAGGATGTCGGGCTGGAGAAAGGGTGCATGTTCCCTGCAGACCTGGCTTTTGGGTGGCTCGGGTTAAGTTGCAGGCTTGGTTCTGAGCTCTGGGCCAGAATGTGCCTGGTGCTTGATAAATTTCGTTGCTTGATTGATTTCATCCGGGCCCTGGAGGGAAGTGAAGGGAAGATTTCTTGATTTGAGAAGACTAAATTAGGAGCAGATGTCTTTTCAAGCTATTAATAGACGGTTGGGGAACAATGAGCCTTATTTTTAAAGGCGCCCACAGCATGCTGGTCGCTGCTTGCTGTCCATTTGATTATTTTGTGTTGGAGCATTTCATATTCTTGTCGGTGGACGGTCATTTGCAGGGAATAGCCAAGCCCCTCTTTATGCTCGATTCACGTCATGAGCCAGAGGGTCTAAATTTAAACTATTCCCCCAAACTATTCCATGTCCCGCTAAAGAGCCCCAGTACACCTCATGATTCTGAAAAATGGGTACAGTACAGAATGATTTTCCAGAGACGGGTTGGTGGAATGCACAAGACAGTCACTAAATGGCCCAAGTCATTTTTTTTTAGTTCTTCAATATAGAAGTTTGGGGTTTGGCTTTAGGTAAATGAAGATGAACCATTGTGGAAGCCATTAGTAGCATTATGCACAATCATGACTGTTGAAAATGAAAATTGTCACCTACTCTGTGTATGTGTTTTCTCTCTTGCAGTCTAAAACCTAGCACCACTTAGCTCATTCAAAATAAAACTAGTGAGGAAAGTGGCTTTTCTTTAAAAAAAAAAAAAAGCCCAACATTTTGCTATAATGTGTTCCTCTGGAGAAAGTAATTATGATACAGACAAGAGAATTATCTGACTTGATTTACCTTGGTAGATTGAGTCCCTGTCAGGCTATGTGCACAGACCCAGGAGGGGACCAGTCACTTCTGACAGCCAACTTGGGTCCATGGCTTCCCGCACTCACTGTCGGCAGATGGGAGGCCCCGAGAGGTGCCCAGCTGTCCTGGGGCCTTTGGTCATTTTTGAATGAGGTCTGGGCTTGTCCACAGGGACTAAGCCCTGTGGGGTGCCTGCCCTCTCCCCATAGAGGCATCTGCTCAGGCAGTGTGGTGACCAGTCCGCACGCCCTGTCACTCTCAGTTGCCCTGCTCCGCAGCAGCTTCTTGCTGTGGGTACGTGGCCTGCTTGTCCCTCGAGCCACGAGCCTGTGCCTGGAGGTACATGGGAGCTGATGCCCCCAGGGGCAGCCTTCAGCGGTGACGAGTGGGCATTGATGGCTGGACACTCTCTGGGTAGGACAGCGGTGACATGGTCTACAGTCTCCTGGCGGGCTACCCACAGCAGCCTGCTCACTACCACGTCCCACATTGCTAGTCCCCAACAGGATTACCGGGCGTAAACCCTGGCTCTGCACTGCTTCCTGGTAGTCAGATTGTTGGAGAGGGTGGAGGACAAGTGGTGTGCCCGTGTGCCTGGAGGCGTGCCTGCCCTCAGCCCGCTGCCAGGGCGGCGCAGTGCCTGGACTTGAAGGGCGTAAGGGACACGTTGCCTGCGGGCGTCTTCCACCCTCCCCACTCATCACGGTGCCTGGTGTGCTGCTGTGGACCCAACTGCATCCCCCAAACCCACATGTTGAAGGTCTAATTCCCAGTGCCCAATATGACTGTATCTGGAGATAGGGTCTTTTGGGGGTAATGTTGTTAAATGAGGTCACAAGGGTGGAGTCCGAATTCCACAGGGCTGGTGGGTCCCTTTAAGAAGAGGAAAAGCGATCTCTCTCCCCACCCTCAGCCCAGGATAAGGCCGTCTGAGCACACGGGACAGAAGGTGGCTGCTGCAAGCCAGGAGAGGCCTCAGTGTGAAACCTGCTTCGCTTACAGCTTGATCGTGGACATCTGGCCTCCAAAGTTGTGAAGAAATAAATGTCTGTTGCCCCCCAGTCTGTGACGTTTTGTCAAGGTGGCCCTTGCTGGCAAATAGACGCGCTCAGCGAGCTGTTTGTGTTTCACGGGCCCCGGAGATTTGAGGGCCTCGTTCAGACCACATGTGGGGAGGGGAGCCCCGCTACCCACTCTCCACCACTGCCAGTCACCCCGCAGACCAGGACGAAGCCGAGTCAGATTGCAGGGCTTGTCTGACTGCCCCGCAGGGCCTGCTCTTGCCAGGGTGTTTCCTTGGGTGCCCTGGAGTCTGGTCCCTGTGGGCGTCCTTCACGGGCTTGGATGGCACCTTCCTCTTTGGGGGACCTTCTCTGCCACTCCATCATGCAGCTCCAAGAGAGCACGTCAGGGGGAGTTTCAATCTGGAGCCAAGGGAAGAGCTCCACTCCCACCCCTCATCCCGGCGAAAGCTGGGGGTTTGGGGGCCCTGAGGCTGCGGCTGCCATGGCCAGCCGTGTGGAGCCGCACCTCTGATGGAATGCACTCACCTGGGCAGAGCCGGGCTGACAGCTGGAGCAGGGTCTTGAGGACCCAGGTCATCCCGGAGACCCCCAGACCCGCACCCCTCCTGGGGTTTGCTGTGGGGCCCACACATCCTGGAGCAGGGTCTTGAGGACCCAGGTCATCCCGGAGACCCCCAGACCCGCACCCCTCCTGGGGTTTGCTGTGGGGCCCACACATCCTGGAGCAGGGTCTTGAGGACCCAGGTCATCCCCGAGACCCCCAGACCTGCACCCCTCCTGGGGTTTGCCACGGGGCCCACACATCCTTGCTCTGCTGCATCTGGCTTGGGCTGGGATCTTGTCACTTGTCACGCCGGGTCCTGTCAACCCCTACCGAGACACGTGTGGCCCCTGAGGCCCCTGCTGATGGAGCCCGATGGTCGCAGCAGCAGTGCAGCCTGTCCTGTGGCAGATCGCTCCAGGTCAGCCATTCAGGGAATATCCTTTATCACCGAAGCTCTCTGCCCACGAGCGTCAATCTGATCAAGGATCGAGGTGGTCCTCAGGGAAATAGGTGGAAAAGGGGCAAAAGGGACAAGAGGTATGGCCCCTCCAGCCGCTGGAGGAGGCGTGGTTGGAGGAAATGGTGTCACGGGGAGCTGCTGGCTGACCGTCCACGGCACCCACTCAGCCCGGCCCAGGAGAGGAGACCCTGATCTGGGCAGAGGAAGGAGGGCTCAGTAGGCATGGGGATGCTCTGTGCACTCGGTCAGCAAATGTCGCTGACATGCAGGGATTCTGGGGCCTTGGAGCCGCATGGGGCATGGCTGCTAGACAGTCCATGGCCGTGACGAGGACACCCATGAGCCAGAAGCCCCTTGACTTCCCATCCTCCCCTTGCTCTTCCATTCACACACATCTTGCTGTCATCACGCGTTATGTCCCCATGAAGGCCTGGTGTGTGGGGTCACCAGAGATACAAGATGTACCTGAATAGCCACAATGCCAGGTTGGAAGGGAGGTCGTTCAAGAGGCTTTAGTGTCTTCAGGGGCTCCAGAGTCAGAGTGGTCACATCCATGGGGAGTCTCGTACGCTTGCCTGGAAGGACCACCCCGGGAGTGCTATGTGCCCAGGGAGCCCGCTGATGGCTGACCCAGGGGTCACAGTGCGTTGTGCAGCCTGGACTTCTGGAGGCCCCTGGCCCACTCCCCAAGCCCAGGTGGCTCTCTGGTGAGCCTGTGAGACCTCAGGCCCTTTCTAATCAACCCCTCTGCCCCATGTTCCAGAGCTGGCTTCTGACTTTATACCTGCTGGGCCAAGCTTCTAAGAAGACGTGGACTATATGCGCCCCGAGAGGCCATTGTGTGCAGTTCCCCATCCCTGGGCTAATGGGCATATTCACATTGGTCAGCTTCACCGGTTGACTTATTCCTGAACTCTCCATCTCTTTACAGAGGAAATCTCTCCTGCTGTCTGACCACATGCCACTCTGCTGCAAAGTGTACTGACTGTGTTATAACCTTGTGTTTGGGCTGAGGATTTTAAAGAAGAAAGAGTCATTCAAAAATGGCCTAATCTCACTAATTTTGTTTCTAACCATCAAAGGTGGATTTGTCTTAACCAGAAATGGATCTTTTCCCTTCCCATCTTTCCCTGCCTCTATGGGGCCATTGCTCCTGAATCTGCTTGCATCAGGCTTCTCTGATGTCTGGAATCTCGAGTAGTTTCCTGCAGACAGATGGCATTGATTTTGCATTTGTTCTACTGTGCCTGTCTCTTACGAAATATTAACATCAGCCTTGACATGAAGCTTCTGAAGATATCAGAAACAATTTGATCTGTGACTTTAAGAAATGTTTGGTAACATGTTAGGCATGGGGAGGTTTTACAGAAGGGACTATTTTTCAAATAACTAGAGAATTTTGGACAATCATCAAAGTTTGCTCTTTTGTGCATGTAATCTTCTTGCCTCTTCTTGTATCTGATATTTTTGATAGCTGAGTTGTTTTAGTGACTTCAATAGAAGAGGAAAAGATCCACCATGTTCCACGTTGCAGCACAGGGAGGAGCACTGGGCCAGGAGTCCCCAGGGGAGGCTCTCCATGACCTTGGGGAAGTCACTTCCTCATTTCCCCACTGGTGAGTTGGGGAGATGGATCCCTTCCCCCACCACATCTCAGATGCCTGCGATGAACAACTCACTTTTTTTTTTTCATCAGTTTTTTTTTTTTTTTTTAGTTGGAGGCCAATCACTTCACAACATTTCAGTGGGTTTTGTTATACATTGATATGAATCAGCCATGGATTTACACGTATTCCCCATCCCGATCCCCGCTCCCACCTCCCTCTCCACCCGATTCCTCTGGGTCTTCCCAGTGCACCAGGCCGGAGCACTTGTCTCATGCATCCCACCTGGGCTGGTGATTGAACAACTCACTTTTTAAAGGGGAGGGTCGGCCAGCTATCTCACTTTCTCTGGATGGACACAGAAATTCCTCAAGCTTATTTGATCTTGGGCATCTGAGTGGCCCTCTTATGCAAACAGAGAATGAGGGGAGATCCCACGACCCTGAAGAAGGGGTCCCTTAGGACCTGCTCTTCTGGACTCAGCCTCACAGGTGGTTGCTGGGGAAGGAGGGGCTTCTTTGCATAGATACCTCCCCCCCTCCTAAGCTCCTGAAGTATCACACCCAAGTCTGGCCATAGTAATGTGTTCTAGATTCCAGTAAAATGGATGGTGACCCTCATTTCCACAGGAGGACTCTGTGGGAAGGCTCATTGCAGAAACAAACAGTTGGAGACCAGAGTGAATTGTCACTGTAGGAACGCAGGAGAGGAGAGGGCTACTTTCTCCTGGGCTCCTGTCCCCAGCTCTTTTCATGGTGTTTTCTTGCGTCAGCTCTGCTGCTCAGGGAAACCTGCAAATGCCAGGCGTGGTGCAGACACTTGAAGAAATTGGCTCAGACAGGAGACATTTAACTCTAGTTAGAAGATTGGGCAATTCTAACTGGCAGAGATTGCCCAAGGCAGTCTGATGTCCCCCATGCCAGGCCCCTGTCCAGATGGCCTCTTCTTTCTCTTGTTCAGATGTGTGATCTGAAAGAATGTACATACCGTGGAGCAGGGACCCCACCTGCCTGAAGCTTCTGGGGCCTCCAGAGCCAAGAATAGTGCCAGGTACATAGAACCTGCTTCATTCATTCATTCATTCATTTCACTCATTTGTTCATTCAGTTCTGAACACTGGTCAGGCCAGGGTCTGGGCTGAAGAGTGCAGGGATGGGCCACATTTCAGCTCTTTACTCCGAGGTAGGCCCCTATGATGGGGGCTTCCCTGATAGCTCAGTGGTAAAGAAACTGCCTGCCAATGCAGGAGATGCAAGAGACGCAGGTTCGATCCCTGGGTTGGGAAGATCCCCTGGAGGAGGAAAGGGCAACCCACTCCAGTATTCTTGCCTGGAGAATCCCACGGACAGAGGAGCCTATGGTCCATGGGGGGCTGCAAAGAGTGGGACACGACTGAGTGACTGAGCAGAGCAGGCCCCATGACAAGTGAAGGAAAGCAGGTGGGGAGCCAGGAGTTGGAGTGCGGGCTCAGCAGACCACAGGAGCAAGTTAAGGCTGGTGCCTCTCACCTGCAGCCCCGCTCCATTTTCTGGGGCCCTAACTCACTGTTCTCACTGAGAGCGCCCTTTCTGACTGATGGCACACAACACTCCCACAGGACCATCTTTCTTGGGGAAGTCTGCCTGGATCTGTGTCAAAGTCACCTTTCAACTGATGCTTGGCCTAAATTCTTCCTGCTTCCCACCCCAGAATTTCCTTCCTGGAAGTGGGTGGGACAGCTGAAGTCCTGTCTTGAAGTTCTTCTGAAGCAGAGGAAGGCCTGCCGTGGCAGAGCCTGGGTGAGGCTGGGGAGCCGTGTCTTGGTCACGCGGGAGCAGGCAGCATCCTGATCCACGGTGTCAGCTCACTGGCCTCTGCCACTTGCTACTGTCTTACTTGACAATTAGCCTTGGGAACAGGATGGGCAACTGACACGTAATCAGGAGTACTGTCAGGAGCTTCACAGGGAAGCATTCGTAGGATAATCGGATTCCCAAATCTCAACTCGGAGGGCTTTTGGAGGCTGCTTTTTTAGAATGCTTGCAGTTGTATACAGTAGAAAATCATCATATGCCTGGATTAAGCAAAGAGGGCAATTTATTGACTCAGTAACCAGAAGGCTTAGGTCTCAGGCATGGCTTGATCCAGGGGCTCAACTGTTCTGTTTTCATGTGTTTCTCTGTCTTCCTCTCTGAGCCTCATCCTTTGCCAGCTCGCCCATGTGGATACCCGCTTTATGTGCTGTCGTCTGACCAGGTTAGTTCCTCAGACAGAAAGAGACCCCTCCCCGGTTCCCGGGGTTCCATCTGTGCTTGTCGGAGTGAGTGCCATCAACCAACTCAGTCACGTTTCTGTTCCTGAAACGTGTTCTGCTCCACCATCCCCCTTCTCTCCTTCCTCCCTCCCTTTCTCTCTAGATTTCTCCCCTTTATTGATTTCATAAAGATGCACGATCACAAACAATCAAGCAAAAGAGAGAAGCATAATTGTTAAAATTAGGTGGTGGTCATTCTAGATATCTCTCTAGGAACATGTACAGATTCATAGATAGAGTTTGATAAAATGAGATTATTTCAACATGCTATGTAAAAATAAGATTGTCAAATTTTGGTTGAATTTAATAGCAACAATGAAAAACCTGAAGTGAGATGGAAACAATATTTCTTCACCTCATAGTCCATCATTCTTGAAAGAGTACCTCAGATTAAGAAAAGAAAGTTATGAAAAACAATATGAGCTGGGAATCATTTTCTTTTAAGGATATCTCAGTTCTAGACAATTTGAGCTGGCTTTGGATTCTGAAAGATGAGGAAATCGGCAGGTTTATTCTCTTCTGAAGATTCTCTGCCAATTTCTCTTCACTAAGTTACTCTTTTACTTTGTCCAAATTTGCAGCTTTAAGATTCTCTTCCACAGGGTTTCCTTTTCCTATATTTTCTTATAGTCAGTGCTTGTCATTTATTCATGATTTTTCCTTTTTTTTTTTCATTTTGATGCTCTATTTTATTGTGAGATAGATTTTTTCTCCAAGATTCATGGGTACTATGTTGCCTGAGTTCTCCGTGCTAAAAAAAATTGCCTGTCTTGATTTTTATATTTAAAGGACAACTTGAGACATACACAGTTTGCCTTTAAAACTACTTTCCTCAGCTTTGCTCTGGAGACTCCTAGGTTACCCCCTCCCCCTCTCTATGTTTTTCATCTAATATTATGATTTCTCCAGTTTCCTTTTTCTTTAGATATACTTTGCCTGGATATAGCTGTAAATAAGATTTTAAAGAAAAGTTCCTGGATACTATATTTACTGAGTTCCTTAGTGTTCTTTCATAATGTTTGTTACTGTTTTGCTCAAATAGCAAATTGAATCATCATATCATTTTAGGTTCACATTTTCACTACAGTTTGTGAACATTCTCTCTTATTCACTGAATTGAAAATTGCTGAGGAAAAGTCTGAGCGCAGTGTGATTTCATGAACCTCTTTCCATCTGAAAATGCCCTTCCCCCCACCCCTCTGTGAACACACAAAGATTGTTTTCTTGTTTCCCGATTATATCACTTTTAACACAATTTTTCCTGAACATGTTATGTCTTTTGGATGCAAAAATTAAGTTCATCATCGTTAGGAAAATTTATTATATACTTGAATATCTCTCTTTTATTTTTCACTCATGTGCTCAGGATGAGCAGGAAGGAAACGGATGTGAGAAAAGTGGAAATGTTCCCAAGCTCAGCTTGCAAGGCAAGTCTGTTCCAGCCACCAGCATCAGACACAGGCAACAAAAGAAAACCATAGGTGAACCTCATTTAAAAACAAGTTACCTACAAAATATTAGGATATCATCAAATCAAGCATGAGATCATAAAAAACATACAGTGTGTTCAACTACAGCTTATTCCAGCAACAGGGGACCATTCAACATTGGAAAATATACTAATCTAATTACTCCACTGGCAGGTTAAATCATGTGAGTCTCTTAATAGAGGCTGAAGCAGTATTTGATGTAATTCACCACACATTCCTGATCCAAAAGAAAAGATGATTAGCCACGTTAGCAAATACCGGACTTACTGCCCGTTTGGGAGGGAGCCTTGAAAAGTCACAGTCGCTGAAAGAGCAATTTCCAGTTTGCCCAGGACAGAGGGGTTTCTGGGATGTGGGGCGTTTAGTGCTGAAACTGGTGGTCACCATATACAGAGGGCATTGGCAGCAGCTCAGGCAAAGGGTGATTAGGCCGTTCTAAAGAAGAAAATGAAGCTTTTTTGTTTGTTTGTTCCAGAGAGGGAGGGGAAACGGCAGTAAGAGGGCAGAAAACAGGGGTGAAGAAGCAAGACTGTGCAGTGGAGCTGCGTGGGCGAGGGGCACCCCAAGGTGCAAGGACCAGGTGCCCAATGCTGAGCGTGGGGCTGTGTTGTGGTGACAGATGCCTCGAAGCACCTTTGTGTTAATACCCGCTCTGTGTGTGGCTGCTGGCTGTGCCCTGCCAGATACAGTTGCAGCATTACTGGGCTGCTTGCTGCTCACACCCCACAGCCTCACGGCTGTGAGTGTCAGCTGCTGCCCCTCTCCGGGGAATTGCCCCAAGGTGAGTCCACCTCCCTGCTCCCCTCAGCAGTTGCCTGGGTGACAAAGGGCGTGCAGAAGGCTGCCCGCCTAGCGCTACTAGGGAACCTAACTCAAGAGAACGCCCTTCAGCAAAGTCTAGCACATTTGCAAGTGTGTGTGCGCCCACCAGCTAAAGGTGGGTCGGGCTTTCCATTGGAGCTGCGGAGTGAATGAAAGAAACCTCAGCTAAAATTGGAGCGAAGAAGGCCTGTAGGGGGAGCTCCCCTTCCCAGTCAGGCATGGCCAAACAGGAAGAGACAGGCGCCTACATCCTGACAGGAAGAAGCAAACCACTTTACTATCCAGCAGGAAGAAGGAAACTTCTCTCCACCCTGACTGCCCTGCCAATCTGAGCCTGCAGCAGCCCAACCAGCGAGAAGCCTCCAGCTTCCTTCAGGGGACTCTGGTGATACAGCCCCTCCCAACTCCCTTCTTTTCCCTAGAAAAGCCAGCTCCCTTCTTTGTTTCTGGTTTTGCCTATGGTTTGCAATAGTTTGCATATCCTGAATTGTAATTCTTCTAGCTATTCCCAAATAAATTTGCTTTTGGTGGTAAGAAACCTGACTATTACATTATTAAAGTTGACAGAATTGGATACAGTAGGAAAAGAAGCTGTGCAAGTGGTGGAGATTTGCAGAGATCTCGGGAAGGGCACTTTCCAGAGTTTGGAGCTGCAGTTTGGGCCAGTCTTACCCGGATCTCAGAGCGTGGGGAGGCTCCAGCCTTCATCTGAATTCCATACATTAGCACACAGAGACCAATAAGGCACCCAATAAGAGACTGGTTGAGATTAGAACCACGATCTGTGTGAGGCAGAGCTTGAGGCACTAACAGTGGAACTGCTGGATGTGTGACCTTGGGCTGGTTCCTTCTCCTCTCTGGACCTCAGTGGATCTCCAGGGCCGCATCCTTTTCTTAACTCTCTATTGGAGGAAGCACTTGCTTGCTGGAATTGGTGAGGGACCTGGAATTTCAAACTCTGCAGTAGGAGAGTTGGTTAATGTCTACAGTGAAGAGTGAGCTGGGAGATTAGGACCCACAAGCAGGCATAGCTTAATGTGCACCTGTTTCTTTAAGAACAACATCTGCTTCTAAGTAGGCTAGCTTTCTGTGGCTTGTTTGCATCCTTCTTTGCTTAGAAAGCAAACTCTTTCTTCAAAGCTAAGCTTCCTCCTAGGCCTACGGGATTAGCACGTACTCTAGATTAATGGGTCCAAATTAATGCGATTTATTGTCATGGCTTTCAAAGTTGCAGTCTACTTATATAGCTACTTTTTTTTTTTCTGGGACAAAATTTAGGACACTTGGACTAAAAAGGATACTTTTCTTAGTTGCGCATTTAAACATGTGGAGTACCTTACAAAGTTACGGAAATCACAGCACACTGAATGATGTGAATAAAGCCTGGCAGATAGAATGAAGCACTATGAGGTCAAGACTTCTCTGGAAGCCCAGGTGTGCGGTCGCCCTGGAGGTCTCGGTTATGAAATAGGAACAATTCAGAATCTTTAGCTAGATGATGTTTGAGAATCTCCGAAGGGCTCACATTCCTCAGGCTTCAGGAGAGTGAGGCAGCAGATTCTATACACCTTTTCAATGTGGCCAGGTGTACTGTGCTTGCAACCACGTCTAAGACACAGATGGGGTTTTCGTGAGCCAAATGAGAAGCAGCTGATGAATCCTTAGCCCATTGTCTCTTTCAAGGCATGTTTAATGGAAACTGGTTGAAAAGTCCAGCCTGGGTCGTATTTAAACGTTTCCTCATTGTGACTGAGCAGGAGCCTGTGGGTTCTTGCTGAGTCAGACCCCTTCCTCTTATTTTCTGTTGTAGCTCCTCTGAAGTACCCAGATAATTGTATCTCATGTATATTTCCTGAGTTTTTCAGATGCTGAAAACCACCATCAAATGGAAGAAATTAACTGCTTGATGATCATGGCACATAGCCTCTAGACCTATGGGCGGCTAGGGATTGATCATGTTCCCCACCCTATTACCTCACCATCAACCAATCAGAGAATTGTGCATGACTGGATCTCATATTGTAGAACACCTCCCTTTCACTGGGTCTTTAAAAATGCTCTGCTAACACCCTTTCGGGGGGTCGGGGCTCTTTTGAGGATGAGCCACCTGTTCTCGCTCGACCCTGCAATAAAACCTTTCTCTGCTCCAAACTGCATCATTTTGGTTTGCCTGGCCTCACTGGCATCCGGCACATGAACTTGCTTTTGGAAGCACCATCACTGAGGAGTCTCTGGTGGCCTGAGGCCCAAAACAAGCTGGTTGAGGAGTGAAAGATCTTCGGATTCGTTTTGCACTGTCTCTTGGCTCAGCTGGCATCAGAAAGGGGCTGCCTCACGAGAGGCGCTTGCACCTCCTCTCCCTGCATGCCAGCGAAACTCTGCCCTCTCATGGTGCCATTTACCTCTAAATGATTGTGCAATTACATTTGTGAATGTAATCCTGCAGGGTATTATTCTAATTATAGCCCACAATCCCTTTCAACAGCTTTCACTGAAATAATTTGAGCAGTGAAATGGGGCTCTTCAGCCTGCTAGAATGTCTGGAATTCCTGGACACATGCATCTGCCTCTTGGAATCCACACGTCTTCACTCTTTCTCAGGAAGGTCACCAAAGTGTCTGGTGTACAGAAGCTGCTCCTCAGGGATGCATGCGTGTCTGAATTGCAGGTCCCCGAACAACTTCATTGAGTTCGTTATGCACAATAGCTTTGCTCAGCTCCTAATTACACATTATGCATTCTTTACAAGTAGTCTCTGTGAATTTCATGGTACGTAAATTACACCTCAATAAAGCTGTTAAAAATAAGATAGCTATTCATATTTTAATATTAATAGTTATTAAATTAATTATAATCAAATATAGAAATAAATGTATCAGAGAGAATCATTACTATGGACCCAGGCCAGATCTCATGAGATGAGAATGACCCGGGAAGGTCTAGAGGGCAACGCTGAGTGATCCTGAGATTTAATTGGCAGAGGTGTCCAAGGTAAATGCTGGTGGCCCTTTGTCTATATTGAGCTAAGTTGTTCCTCTCCTTCCCTCCCTTCTTTCTTCCCTCTGTCCCTCTTCCTCCTCCTCTTCCTCATCACCTCCTGGTTTTTTTTTTTTTTTTGGCTTTGCTTATGCTATGGGTGGAATCTTTCCAGTTGTGGTAAAGTTTTATAGAATTTAATCTCTGATGTGTACTTACTTTAGGCTTAACATAATAGTAGGCTTTCTGGAGGGTCCTATGAACCCCAATTTCTGGGCTCCCCCCTTGGCAGTTTATAAGCTGCAGGAAGAAGAGTCAGTATCACAGACACTGAAGCCCAAGAGACTTCAATCATGTGACTGAAGGGACACAGGCTTGCTCTGCTTTCCTGGGGACATGGCTAGTGCTGGGGGTGGGGCTGTCCTTGGGGGAGGCAGCATTAACTTGGTGAGATCCTTCCTCAAACTCATGCATGCAGCAACCTGTTTTCTCTGCGACTTCCTATAGAACCTCATTCAGAATTTCTGCCTTCAGGATAGTCTTTTCTAGAGATTTTTTGTGAAAAAAAAAAAAAAAAAGAAACTTCAATAATTAGTCATTATTAATTGCTAGCATGAATTCACCTGAACGTTTTCATCATCACCAATTCCGCTTTTCGATTAATCTGTATTAAAGAACCATACATGTAGGGCGTTTTAGTCTTTGAATCTGATAGCTGGAGTTAAAATGTGGGGAAAGAGAGTGTAAGGAAGAGAAAGTGCTGGACCTGGGCTGCTCTGGATGTGGGTCGGTAACCTTCACTCACAAGGTCTGGTCTGCTCCTCGAATTGAAGGGCAGCATCCATTTAATGTTTTAATTGAAGGAAGTATCCGACAATGCATATTTCAACAGATTCTATCAGTAAAGTTGTCTACAAAATACTCTTGAGCACCCATATTGTTGTATTTTATGCAAATAGCCCACATTTACATGAAGTGGGAGCCTGGATGTTCCTCTTCTCAGATTAGGACAGAAGCCTGCTTATTAAAGCTTCTTGCTTTCTTTGACTTTCTTATGCTACATTTTATCTATTTTTTTTTCTTTTTGCTGTGTATAGAATTGAATACTCAGTTCATTTACTTTTATTCTTGTTCAGTAATGAAACTAGCCAAGGTTATTGATTTTCCTGAGTCTACTTTTGGATGGATCCCATTGCTTGGGACACGGTGATGTGAACAGCTCTTTGTTGTCCTTTTCCAAGTAGCATGCAGAAATTATTTAATCCCAGAGCTTAAATTAAAAAAAATTAAAAGCTCCAAAGGATTAGGTTTTAAGAATTCAACGTTTATTATTCATTTCCAGTTTTACTCTGTTGTTCATCCTTTCTTCCCTCCAGTTCTTTGTGGGAAAAGAGTTCAGGAGTCAGATGACCCAGGTGTGCGTCCTGGCTCTAGCTGCCTCTCCATCGTGGCCATTTGTGGAGCGAAAATATGAGCACAGATTTGACAGGGCTGCAGGAGGATCAGAGAGGAGGGCAAGGGGAGGCCATCTTCCTTCTCTCTCCACCCCTCTCTGGGGGCTGCTTCTCCCATCTTGTGGATGAGAGGACCACCGGAAGCCTCCAGTTTGAGGGGGCTTGGTGGCTCAAAGAAATGATGCATAGATGGTGTGTTTCAGGCATATGTAAGTGCTTGGGCTGTTTTTGGGAGGACTCTCAAATTCCACCGGACAGGATGCTTTCCATTGGCCTCTGATTTAGAGGGTCCTGCTCAGCCTGGTTGGGCCAGGTTTTCCAGGCTGTGCCTGGGAACCCCACCGTGCAGATGGGAGCCAGGCAGGCCCTCCTATCTGGCAACGCCTGCCCTGATGGGGAGAATGTGGGAGTGGACAGGGGTGCCGCCGGCTGGCAGTCCAGGAGGGACGGGAGCCCAGGTTCCCAGGGCCCAGGCCCATGGGCTCAGGCTGTTCACCCTGCTTCTCCGAGCCCCACTGTGCTCCCTGAGTACCCAGGTCACAGGGCGGGCATGGGAGAACTGCTCCATGGATGCTGGGTCCAGAAGAGTTCTCCCCACTGCCCGACCTCCTCTGGGGCGTCTAGGCTGGAGCTGGCAGCTCCAGGTTGATTGGAGTCAGTTGACGGCCCCCAGGAAGGTACGGAGCACAGCTGACTGGCTGGTCAGGCTATGGTGTGAGGAGGTGAGGCCAGAGGAGGGGCTGGGGGTGCCTGGGGCCCCCGCCTGCCAGGCTCCCCCTGGGCAGCCCCGCCTCTGCCTATGTGCTGGGCGCCCACCTGCTTCCCAGCAGGCCAGGCCTCAGCGGGCTCCCCCACACCTCCACTCCACTGCCTGCACCCAGAGGCCTGGCGCAGTGTCCCCTCTGCTGGGAGGTCCTGGGTCTCCCCGGTGTCATCTGAAAAACGGGGATGGACAGACCGTCTTCCTTCCTCAGGATTAGGTGCAGTGGTAGCTTGGCTTGCACTCTCCCACTCCAGTGTTCTTGCCTGGAGAATTCTGTGGACAGAGGAGCCTGGTGGGCTGCCGTCTATGGGGTCGCACAGAGTTGGACATGGCTGAAGCGACTTAGCAGCAGCAGCAGCAGCGGCATGTACTCGGGGAAGGGGTAGGCGTGACCCTGAGAGGCTCTGAGGGCGGAGGAGGGGCCTGCCAGCGGTCTGCACCCCTCGCTCGGGCATCCATCCTGAGCCAGGGAGACTCCCAAGTAGTCTCACAGGGAAAAGCCCTCATCTTGGGCCACTTGGGTCACTGCTGGTGCAGCCTGGCCCGGCCCTTCAGAGGATCAGGTTTGCAGTCAGATGAGCCTGGTTCTGTGACCTCAAGTCAGTCCCGTAACTTCTCACAACCTCAGTTTCCTCACCTGGGAATGAGGGTGATAGAGATGCCTTCTTCAGAGCATCCCTGTGGGCAATAAACACTAGTGTTTGGGAGGCATGTGCAGGTTGCACAGAAAGGCTGTCGGGTGAAATCATCACCAGTGTTGCTTCCCCAGGCTGTGGAGCAGCCGGGAACGCTGAGGGGCCACCGGGAGGGCCGGCTGTCTGGGCTCGTCTTTGTCTGGATTCTGGGAGGACGTGGACGAGTGTTCCTGCGAGTTGATGGGAAGGGAATAGGCTGGTGGGAATTATTTAGTATATTTTAAACTAGGGCTTTTTTTTTTTTTTTTTTCTATTTTCTAGAGATTTCCACAAATCTCTCTGGATGCCAAGCTCTCTCCACCTCTTCCGGTCACCTACGGCCCATAGTTTATCGCAGTCCTTGTTCCCGTTCTTCCTGGAACAGTAAATCTGTGCGCCGCAGCCCAGCCAGTGAAACACCCTGACGTGGAATCATTCCCCCTGAGAGCCCCTGCGGCACCTCCACGGTGCTCCCCACTTGGGAAATAAATCAGCGTTTCTCCTGGGCACTTGGAGGAGCTGATGTCTCCTTGGCTTTATCTCTGCAAACTGGAGGCGGATGAGGGACCTTTCTGGGCTGGTTCTGAGCTGGAGCCATGTGGGGAGACCTGTCTGATGAGACAAGCAGACCAGAGGCACCATGCCTACTTTTCTGGGCACTGAGACCCCAAAGAGCCAGTGGTCCAGAGCCCCCGCGAGAAGCAGCGAGCCCCGGATGGGCTCTGGCCCGGGTGCTCTGCAAGCATTTTTGGAATGGATAATCAAATGATGACAGGGCACACAGGAGGGAGGGGTGAAGCGTCTAGTGTCAGGAGCCTGGGTTCCAGGTCCTGCTTTATGGGGTGGCCGTGGCGGACAACAGGTTTTTAACCAGGAACCCTGGGAAAACACAGCTGGACTTGTGGCTTATTTTATGACCATCTTTTCTAAAAATAAAGGGAGCCCACATGGCCTTTGGAATCAGAGAGCCCGCTGAGCTGCTGTTGGGCTGTGTGACCTGGGGTGTGTTCTTAACCTCTGTACCTGCGATCCCCAGCTCTAAAGCAGGGACGTCAGCAGCTGAGTCGTCAGGCCGTCAGTGGTGCAGGAAAGGCCCACATGGAGGGGTCAGCTGGTGGTGGGGCTGTTGCTGGGTCCATGGGAGACAGGTGCAGCAGAGGATCCTGTGGGCCAGGCCCCCACAAAAGGTGCCAGGGCCAGTCCTGCAGCCAGCACGGGGCTCCTCGCCAGGGTCCTTCTGCAGGGAGGCAAGCCTCCTGCCCTCCCTGTCTTCCTTGTGCTCAGGACCCTGTCTCTCCAACTTTGGCTTCCCTGGCATGCTCCCGAGGAGGTCAGAGGCTGGCCTGGCTGCCTCCTTTCCACTTGGAAGAGCAGGAAGCCCTGGAGATGGGAGGCCTGCCCTTCCCAGAGTGGAAAAGGTGTGTGTGTGCTAAGTCAAAGCTTTGGAACTAATTCTTCTGTGCGAGCCTTCTGTTCATCAAGGACCTGGTCCTGGGGAGAGGGGTCCCCTGTCTGGGCTTCAGCCTTCCCTTCTGGAAAGTAAAGGGGCTTCTAAGTGCTCCAGGCGTCTTTCAGCTCTGACACTTCGGGCTCGAATGGGTCTTGCTGGTCCTTGGAGGGTGCTGTGGGTCCTTCCCAAGGGGAAGCAGGCAGCTAACGTCCAAGGGTATCCGAGCCCACAGAGGTGGGGTCTCCCACTGCACTCTAACCGGGGTTATGCAGTGGACCCGTTCCGCCCAGTTCCAGGGTAGACTCTTTTGCTTTTTGGTGGGTGTTCTACATTCTTGGCACTTTTCCCTGGGTGTACCAAGGGTTCAGATTCACAAGGAGAGAGCTGTCCACGGACACAGAGGGAGAGAGGTCAAAGGGACTGGCTGGCTCTCCCTCAGGAGGGAGTGGGCAGTGGTTAAGGCAGGACTTGAGAGGCAGCCCATCCTTCTTCAGTCTCAGTTCTGGCCTTTCTCAACTGAGTGGCCCTGGGCAAGTTAGTAACCTCTCTGAGCTTCAGTGTCCTTATCTACAAGTCGTCTGCCTTAATTTGAATTCCTCTGAAAGCAGAGGCTGCCTGAAGAACTTGGGTACAGACTGTATTTGGGATGAGGGTGTGGGGAGGGGGCGAGATGAAGGGAGAGGAGAGGGGAGTAAGCCGTATGCTGCCAAGCTGCCTGCAGCAGTGGTCAGTGGGGTCCCCTCCTGCGGGGGACCTTGCAAGTTAGCATGCAGGATGCCCTCAGAATTGTCACTCCAAAGGCGACAGGTTGAGGCATTGATCCACGGACTCCTATACCCCTTTGGCTGGGGTTTGTCTCCAGGAGACCCTATTTCTGGACGGTTGGCCCCCTAGCCTTGACTCAGCTTTCGCACTGGAAGGCTTCCTACTTCCATCCCTAGAAGACAGGCTTCTGGCAAGAGGGCTGGGTAGGCCGGGTATCTGCCCGTGTGGACCTGCCCACCCCAGTGCCCCTGACACCCGCGATGGGCTGGGTGCAAGGCGTCAAAATTCCAGTGACCCTACCTAATGGACTGATTTAGCATAAGCTGACGAATAATAAGTGAGAGTTGCCTTCTGTCATCATTATCGGGGTGATGGCTGTACATTACTTGGACCTGCCCCTAGCAGCCCACAAACCTGATGGTAGTCCCAAGGCCAAATCCAACCTGTAGTACACCTGTTTAATTGGTCCAGAGAGATGCAGAGCTTTTAAAATTAGTTGCCACTCTTACAAATTTGAGTACTGTCATGTAAAAATTGCGAGTTCCAGTTTTTCTTGAAAAATTGGAAGTTCTGGGATGATGGGGCATTCATTCTCATGTGTTAAAACTCAGTCGCCCTACCTCCAACGGTTTCTCTCCTTAGCCCGAAGCTAGTGCCTGAATTCCACCGCTGGGGTCTGGGGTGTTGCTTCGACTCCACTTGCACCCTGAGTGGGGTTATCGTTTTAGAGGAGCAGGTGCTGTCCAGGACGCTGCCCCCTTACCCTGGGGACCCCCACTTGGAATCCCCCAGTTTGTTCCTGCCTGATCCCCGTGGGACTGTGTGAGGAGGGGAGGGGGAAGCAGCCTGGATTTGGGTCAAGATGACGCCTGAGGCCTAGGGGTGAAGCAGGCTCTCTGGGAACAGTGGAGCCCAGAGCAGCTAAGCAACGTCAGGCCTATGTGCTGTCCCCCGAGGCTCCCAGGCCCATTTGGTGAGTGAGTGCTTCTGCTGCTCTGAGATAATCTCCCGTGTGGAGGGTGAAACCTGCTTCAGGGCACATCTCATCTGCAGGACAGCTTGGTACACAGAGGGCGCTTGCCCCCCGGGGAGGGAAGATCAAGTTACCCAGTTTGGATGCTAGGCTAAGCCTTGGAGTTGGCGGGCCCAGAGGTCCTGGGGAGGGAGTCAGGAGGGCCAGAGACTCCAGCCCCCTCCTGCCCTCCTGGGAGCTCGGTGGGGCTGGTGTATAGAAACCTATAGGGCTTCCCAGGGCCACTGCCCATTTTGAGGAGCAGCCGCCTCACGGCTTGTCTTCTGCCTGGATCTCACAAGGGCCCCTGCAGGCCTCTAAGTACTGTCTGTTTTTCCTGATCATGGTAAAAAATGAAACTAGTTTGGAGCTTGACTACAACAGGTCCTTTCCAGAAAATAAGAGTTAAGAGCAATCAGAAAGACTGCTGGGAGAACATGCTGGGATTTTTCTCATTCCCACTCATTTGGCCCTTTCCAAGGTCTCATAAGTTAACATTCGTGCCTGGCAGTTAACCTTAGGTGGTTAGGGCAGTGGGTGGGCTCTTACTCACAGAGAAGCCTGCCCCTCCCACCCCGTCTTAGAACCAGAGAGCTGGTGTCTGGATGGGAGTGCCCAGAGTCTATCCCCCAGCGGCTACACTTGGGGCTGCTCTCTGGGTGTGGGAATATTCCGTCCTGATCCAAGAATTATTTCTTTTCTTTGCTTGTTACTGGTGCCTAATAGTCTACCGTTAGAGTTCTATGTGGCCTCCTGGAATATTGATTCTGCCCGATTTATTAGCTGGGTGGCCTTGTCCCAGTTAATTAACTTCTCTGAGTCCCAATTTTTCTACTGTGAAATGGAGACAAGACTTCCTAGAGTTGTCTTGAGAAATAAATGTGGAAGCCACTGGGGGAAAACTAAATTGCTGAGCATGGTGCCCACACAGGGCACGTAGGACGATAGGATCGTGCCCATGTGCTGGGAGCCAGGGGGTCACAGACGTGTTTTCAAGGTCATCAAGGGGACTTGCCCTGTGATAAGCTGGCTGTGGGGATGGCGACCTCAATTTTCAAGAATGATTTT
Source organism: Cervus elaphus (assembly GCF_910594005.1). Taxonomy (NCBI): domain Eukaryota; kingdom Metazoa; phylum Chordata; class Mammalia; order Artiodactyla; family Cervidae; genus Cervus; species Cervus elaphus. The sequence goes on along the minus strand of NC_057818.1, from coordinate 3,271,555 downwards.
CAGAGAGAACAACAAAGCTGGCTTTTATCTCTTCTTGCAGTCCCTGGCCCCCGGGAGGCTGGCAGAGGGATCGAGACTTCTGGAACCCTCACCCCCCGAGGCTCAGAGGGTGGTACTGATAGTGGAATTTAATTCATTTGTGCCCTTATCAGCTCCCCCAGAAACCTGTCTTGGACAAGGCACTGTGAGAGCCGGCCTGGATGTCTAAAATACCAGTGTCTCTTCCACAATCCAGGTTTTTAAATCACAACAGTTTAGCAAGTTGCTTTTAAAAGATCATGTATTGTTTTGTTCAGATTATAAAAGTCATACATGCTTCCTGGAGATAATTTAAAACATACTTAAAAGTGTAAAGAAAAAAATTACCCCCCCTACAATGGTCTAAAGAGATAGTTGCTCTAAACATTTTGGTGAATTTCCATTCAGTCTTTTCCTTCCTCTCTCCCTCATCTCTTCTTTCTTTTTCATATTTTTGTTACAAAAGAACTGAAACAGAAAGAAACAAGACACATGGGAAAATAGAGAAATACCATGGTTTTCATCATCCACCTCTCTCTCCTCCTTCCCTCTTTCCTTTCTTAAGGAAAATGGTTACAGATAGAATTGGAGACCCTTTTTATACATCTCCCCAGGGCCATTCCCTGAAGTGGGGTGTATGCTTCCTCATCAGGTTTTATACTTTTCCCTCCTGTGTATGTATCCATGAAGGATTGTTGTGTGTGTGATCCACATTTAACAGAAGCAGGGTCACACAACACATACCTGACACTTTGTTTTTTTCTTACTCAACATTGTTTTTTAGGTTTATCCCTGTTAAAGTGTATATGTATAGTTTACATATACATTTATTTTAATGTATATGTAAATTTACACATTCTTGTACATTATTACATTTACATATTTACATATGTAAATTTACAAATTTACATGCATTAATTTTAATGATGTGGTTGCATTCTACTGCATGGCTTCACCACAATGATTTGTCCATTCTCCTATTGGTGGACTTCATATTGCAGCCACAAGCACTCGTGAGCACATTGCTCTTGAGCACACATGATCACTTTCTCTGCAGTACGGGCCCAGAAATGGGGTTCATGAGCCACTGCGTATGTGAACTTTGAACTTCATTCGATTTTTGCCTATTTTTTTCTAAAAGTGGTTATTTCAATTAATGAATGTTTCTATTTCCTCTCAACCTCAAGCGCCTCTTGAAATTGCCTGATTCTAAAATTTCAGCTCATCTGGTGATATGCTCTGATGTGGAATAATTGCATCTCATTGTTTCAGTTTTAATTAATTTTGAATATTAGTGAAATTAAGCAGCGTTTTGTATGTGTATGGGACATTAGGGTTTCATCTCTTTTGAATCTGACTATTAAACTATTTGTTTCTGATTGTATTATGGGAGATGTTGTTGTGGTTGTTTAATCACTAAGTCATATCAGACTCTTCGACCCCATGAACTGTGGCATGCTAGGCTCCCCTGTCCTTCTCTATCTCCTGGAGCTTGCTCAAACTCATGTCCGTTGTGTCAGTGATGCCATCCAACCATCTCATCCTCTGTCGTCCCCTTCTCCTCTTGCCCTCAATCTTTCCCAGCATCAGGGTCTTTTCCACTGAGTCGGCTCTTCACATCAGGTGGCCAAAGTATTGGAGCTTCAGTTTCAGCAACAGACCTTTCAATGCATATTCAGGGGTGATTTCTTTTAGAATTGACTGGCTTGATTTCCTTGCAGTCCAAGGGACTCTCAAGAGTCTTCTCCAGCACTACAATTCGAAAGCACCAATTCTTCAGTGCTCAGCCTTCTTCATGGTCCAACTCTCATATCTGTACATGACCACTGGAAAAACCATAGCTTTGACTTTGTAGGCAAAGTGATATTTCTGCTTTTGAATACACTGTCTAGGTTTGTCATAGCTTTTCTTCCAAGGAGCAAGTGTCTTTTAATTTTGTGGCTGCAGTCACTGTCTGCAGTAATTTTGGAGCCCAGGAAAATAATCTGCCACTGTTTTCTCTTTTTCTCTATTTGCCATGAAGGGATGGGACCAGATGCCATGATCTTCGTTTTTTGAATGTTGAGTTTTAAGCCAGTTTTTCATTCTCCTTTTCACCCTCATCAAGAGGCTCTTTAGTTCCTCTTTGTTTTCTGCCATTAGAGAGGTGTCATCTGCATATCTGAGGTTGTTGCCATTTCTCCCAGCAATCTTGATCCCAGCTTGTGATTCATCCAGCCTAGCATTTTGCATGTTGGGGGGTATTTTGTATATTCTTGATGCTAATATGTTGGAATGTATACTCTTACATTATGACTTATTTTAAAAATTTGTTAGTGGTGTCTTTGACACACAGACACCATCTAAAGTTCTAATGTTCACATTTATCATCCTTCTCTTTTGGTGGTGTATGCTTTTGGTATTGCATTTAAGGTATCGATCTCTAAACCTTTTTATATTTTTACCTTTATAATTTTACAGTTCCTGGATTGCATTTTCTAAATATGTATATATAAATATATGCAGAATATCCATGTAAATATTCTTATATGTACACAGATATATATATATAAGTCTCTGTATCTTTCTGTGTATCATATAGCTATACATACAGACTCATATATGTTTGTATATATGTATATCGATAGGTACACCATTGCCTCAGCAAACCGTTTACCTTTCCCCACTAGTTTGTAAATTCCACTTCTGCTAAAAACCAAGTTTCTGTATTAGCTTGGATCTGTTTCGGTTCTTTCTCTTCTGCTCCACTGGCCTATTTGTCTCTTTCTGAATAATATCACATTGTTTCAATGAGGTTAACTTTTTAATGAATCTGTTGCCTGGCACATTCTCTCTCTTTACAGTTTCTTTTAAAAATTATGTCACCAATCCTTTTTCTTTAACCTTTCAGTTTGAATTTTTGTATCAGATTGCCAAGTTCCATAAAAAAAGCATTTGGATTTTAATTGAAATAGCTTTGATTTTATAGTTTAATATGGGAAAACTTGACATCTTTGTGATAATGAATCTTCTCATCCATGAACTATACATAAATTTATTTTCATTATTTTGGTATTTGTATATTCTTTGTGATATTTTACATAAGTATGTTAAACAGCTGCATAATATGTTTAGCTAGATTTTGCAGCTACCATGAATGATACTTTTACAAATGACATTACCCAAATGATTTATTTGCTGGATTCTAGAACTATTATTTTTGGCATGCTTTTCCTTTTTTTAATGTATGTATGTGCTTATTTATTGATTTGGCTACATCAGGTCTTAGTTGAGGCACACAGGATCTCTTGTTGTGGCTCATGGACTTCGGTGGTGGCTAAGCTGGTGAAGACTCCACCTGCAATGCGGGAGACTTGGGTTTGATCCCCGGGTTGGGAAGATCCCCTGGAGAAGGGCAAGGTTACCCACTCCGGTACTCTGCCCTAGAGAATCCCATGGACTGTATAGTCCATGGGGTGGCAAAGAGCCCAACACGACTGAGCGACTCGCTCTCACCTTCATGGACCCTCTTGCTTGGCAAGCAGGCTTAGTTGCTCTGCGGTGTGGAGGGTCTTAGTTCCTCAGCCAGGGACCGAACCCACATCCCCTGCATTGCAAGGCAGATTCTTAGCCACTGGACCACCAGGGGAAGTCCCGTGTATGTTTTTCTTGAGTCCAGAATTCCTACTATGTGTGTGTATTATGAAGAAATTTCTATGTAGGGATTTTTATTTTCTAATAATCATAGTTATCTATTACTTTCCAATCTTTATTCCACTGATTTATTTATCTTTTATTCTTTCATTGACTGGGATTGCCACAAAAATATTGAATAGCAGCAGTCAAAATAGTCATTCTTATCCTCTTACTATCTTTAATATAAATAATTCTAAAGTTTTATTAAGAGGTAAGATGTTTACCAAACAATTTTGGTGGTTGAACTTTATTAGTTAAGGAAATTGCCTTGGTGTGCTAATATTTTTGTAAATTATAAAGTCATGTTTTATTTCAGCAAATACTTTTTAATGTATTTCTTTAAAGATGATTAAATACTTATTCCCTCCCTCTAGTCTTGAATATTATGGTGACTTTCATTGGAAAATTTCCTAATGTTAGAAAATCTTACACTCCTGGGATAACACAAATTGGATCTTTATATAATGATGGATTTGATCTCTATATTTAACTTAAATTTTAAAAACTCTATTCATAGATAAAACTGATCTTGCCTTATCTTTATGTGGTTTTGGTATTGAAGTTAATATAGTCCTATAGCATCAATTGGATAGTTTTAGTTTTTCTGTTAACTGAAATAGGTTTTTGTTTTTAATAAGGTGGAGTGGTATGTTTAGAATCTAGGGAAGATTTGCCTATAAAATATTTGAGCTTGCTGTCCATTTAGTAAGATTTTTGCCTGGAAATACATTCAACGTAGGTAATGGTTCTTTGTTCATTCAAGTTTTCCATTTTGAGTAAATATTAGTGATTGTTTTCACCAGTTGTCTCTGTTATTATATTTTCAAATTTACTATCATCAAGTTGTTTATATTGTTTTCTTATGATTGAAAAACATCTTTACTTCATTTCTAATTTTCTCTCTCCTTCACTCCAATATTGTTTTCAAATTGTTCTTATTTATTTTCAATTTAAGTACAGAGAAATGCAACCTTTGTGATGTGTAAGTTTCGACAAATGTAGCCATCCTCAAAATCAAGATACAGAGCAGTTCTATCACCTCCCAAAATTTCCTCACACTGTCTCTTTGTAGTCAGTTACTTTCCATACCTCCACCCTCTGGCAACCATCCTTACAGTTCTGCTTTTTCTAAAACGCCTGTATCACACAGCATGCAGCTTTTTGAGTCTGACTCTTTTTTTAACTGACTATAATGTATCTGAAATTGATCCACATTGTTATATGTCTCTATAGCTTTTTTCTTTGTCTTGTTGAATAATACTCCATTTTATACCCATGCCACAGTTTGTTCATACATTTCCAAGCTGTTTCATCGTTTCCAGTGTTTTGGCGATTATGAACACAGTCAGTATAAGCAACTATGTACAGAATTTTGTGTGTGGAAGTTTCATTGCTGTTTAGTTGCCTAGTCAAGTCCAACTCTTTTGAGACTCCATGAACTCCTCCGTCTGTGGGATTTCCCAGGCAAGAATACTAGAGTGGGTTGCCATTTCTTTCCCCAGGGGATCTTCCTGACCCAGGGATTGAACCTGTGTCTCCTGCATTGGCAGGCTGATTCTCTACCCCTGAGCCACAAGGGAAACCCATAAGTTTCATTACTCTTGGTTAAATACCGAAACCTGGAATTGCACTTTTATAAAAAAATCAGTTGACTGCATTTGTCTGAGTCTGTTTCTGGACTCTTATCTGTTCCTAGAGTTGTGCGTTAATTTGTCACACTGTCTTTACACCATCATATTGTCTTGGTTGCTGTAGCTTTATGACAAGGACAGTTGACCCTTGAACAACACAGGCTCAAACTGCATGGGTTCACTTATATGTAGATTTTTTCGCTAAATATGTACTACAGTACTGCATAATCTATAGTTGGTTGAAACCATGAATGAGAAACTGTGGATACAGCATGCTGACTGTCAAGTTACATGTGTATTTTCAATGGCAGGTATGGTTGACACCACTAACCCCCATGTTGTTCAAGAGTCGACTCTATTAAAATAAGGTACTGGAAGTCCTCTGACTTTGCTGCTATTTTTCAAATTTTTTTGGCTATTTCCTTTGCCTTTCCAAATAAATTTTAGAGAGTTTGTCAACGTTTGTCAATGTCAATCTCAAAAATTTCTGTTGGGATTTTGACTGGGACTACATTGAATCTATAGATCATTTCAACACTGAGGCACCAATCATGAAACACAGATTTATTACTCCATTTATTTAGATCTTCATTTCTTTTCTTTGAGCAGTGTTTTGCAGTTTTCACATAGAGGCCTGACACATGTTTTATTAACTTTATTTTTTTCTTTATTCTATATTTTTCTTTATTAACTTTATTAATTTCATTTTTTCAGTAAGCTGTCTAAGTACATTGTGAATGATACTGTTTAAAAAATTTGAATTTCTAATGTTCATTGCTAGTATATAGAAATAAAATTGATTTTTATATTGATCTGTATTCTGTGATCTTGCTAAACTCCTTTGTTAGTTGTAAGAGTTATTTTTATAGATTCCTTGGGGTTCCCAGCATAGGCCTCATGCTGCCTGTGGATAAAGGGATATTTATTTCCTCCTTTGCAATACTTACGCCTTTCATTTCCCTTTTTGGCCTTACAGTACTACTTGGGACTTCTGGTTTCTGTGACAGAAGTCCTGCGCCCAGCGCTGTCTGACCCTGTGGCCCCGTGGACTGCAGCCCGCCAGGCTCCTCTGTCCATGGGGTTTCCCAGGCAAGAATACTGGAGTGGGCTTGCCATTTCCTCCTCCAGGGGATCTTCCAGACTGGTTGATTAAAACTGACAAGGATAGGTATTCTTGCCTTATTTCGTATCTTAGGGGGAAATCATTCCATCTTTCATCATTAAATTTGATGTTACCTGTAGGTTTTTTGTAGATGTCCTTCATCAGGTTAACGAAGTTCCCTTAAATTTCTAGTTTGGTGAGATTAAATTTTTAAAAGTTATTAAAAAAATTATAGATTGAATTTTGTCAGGGGCTTCTTCTGCACCTATTAAGATGATCTAATGCTTTTGATTCTTTTTTCTATTAATATGGTGATTTATTTACATTGATTGCAAAGTTGAAATAACTTTGAGTTCCTAGAAATAAAGCTTCACATGATCCTGATGTATTATTGTTTTAAAATATTATTGCAATTGATTTGCTAATATTTCATGAGAATTTTTGTACCTATGTTCATGAGAGATATTGGTCTGTAGTTTGTTTATTTATTGGTTAGTCACATAAAGTCTTTGTCAGTTTTGGAATCAAGGTATTGTGGGCCTCACAAAATTCCTTTTCTATGTTCTGAAATACATTGGTTGAGTTGTTATTGTTTCTCCCTTAAGTGTTTGCACAGTGTATAGTTGGGCATTTCCTCCTTTAAATCCAAACTGATGATCTCTACCTTTTTACTTGGTATATTCAGATAATTTACATTTAATATGAGTATTTATATATTTGGATTTAGGTTCAGCATTTTATTGTTTGTTTTCTGTGTATTTTCTCTACTTTTTGTTCCATTCTTCTTAGTATCCTGCCTACTTTTGGATTATTTCGATTTTGGGGAGTATATTTCATTTAGATCAATGTATTGACTCATTTTTTAGTGTGTCTGTAGAATTTTTAATTTTTCAAAGTTCTTAGGTTGTTGCATTTAGTCCAGAATTTCTGTTGTGTTTGGTGAAAGGGATAGGCTATCCTGGAATTACTCGATCTTGACTGCCCAAATACTGCCTTTTAAAAAGTGTAATTTGCTATTTTTCTTATGTTTTTCTAGACATCTATCTATCGTTCTTTTAAAATAACTGGTTTTTGTTGTACTGAGTGTCTCTTTTAGTAGTGTTGTTTTTCTCCTAAGCAATAAAATTCTGCAGAAGGCTTCATCGGTGCCCCTAAAAAATGCCTTTATTTCCTATTTGCCACCTGAGCGTGCCCACCGCCCAGCTTCTGTGTGCTCTGGTGCTAGTTTCACGTGAAACCTTCGAAGGACTGCTGTTGGGCTCTGGAGCCACCTGCTGGTATAGAGAGCTAGACATGCCTGAAGCTTGCATCCCTTCCAGCCTCAGGCTGCTTTTAGCCAGGGCCCGTCTTGTACAGGACTGCGAAGTCCCAACTCATTTGCCCCAAAAGACGGAACAACTTTTCTCCTTCCTTACCATCCTTCCACACTTCCTTACTGGATTCTTCTGGGATACTTTCTTAATAGAGTAATTTTCTCCCTTTTACTTTTTTTGAGTTTATTTCTCTTCTCAAGTTGTTTTCATCTCCTCTTATTTTTTGTGTAAATAAGTTTATCAAGAATTGTATTGAATTTATCTCACAACTTATGGACGTAGAATTTTGTTTCATTTAGCCCTAAGTATCTTAATTGTTTTGAGATTTGCACTAACACATGAGTTAATTTAGGAATGACATTTTAAAGTGTTCGATATTTTTTTCCTAATGGTCTTTTAATTGTCAATTTCTAATTTAATTTCATTGGGTTCTGCATTGTTGATATTTGAATCTCTGAAATTGGATGACACTTCTGTCTCATTCTACAGTAAGGGTGACTACTTATAAACATTCCTCATTTCCTGGAAAAGTATGTTTTCTTCTGTTGACTGCATATATATATAAAGATCATGCTTTTACAGTGTTGTAAAATTGTTCTATATCGTAAGTTATTTTTGTCTGCAGAATCAGGTTCCGATGCGGTGAGTTGGAGTGTTCTGCTCTGATGGTGGATTTCTCAGTTTCTTTTTTTTTCCATTTATTTTTATTAGTTGGGGGCTACTTTCTTTACAGTATTGCAGTGGTTTTGCCATACACTGACATGAATCAGCCATGGGTTTGCATGTGTTCCCCGTCCCGATCTCAGTTTCTTTTTGTTATTCTATCAGTTTTGCTTTATGTGCTTTGAGGTTACGTTGCTGTCAGGTACACACAATTTATGACTGTTATATCCTTTTATATAATTACACAGTATTTTTTATTCCTATGAATGCTTTTTGTTTTGTTACATTTTATCTGCCTCAAAAATTATTATTCTTGTTTTGTTTTTGTTTCATTTCTCTATTTTTGGCTTTTCTGAGTTGTTTATATTCAGTTCAGTTCAGTTCAGTTCAGTCACTCAGTCGTGCCCGACTCTTTGCGACCCCATGAACCGCAAGCAGCACGCCAGGCCTCCCTGTCCATCACCAACTCCTGGAGTCCACCCAAACCCACGTCCGTTGAGTGGGTGATGCCATCCAACCGTCTCATCTTCTGTCCTCCCCTTCTCCTCCTGCCCGCAATCCTTCCCATCATTAGGGTCTTTTCCAATGAGTCAGCTCTTTGCATGAGGTGGCCAAAGTACTGGAGTTTCAGCTTTGGCATCAGTCCTTCCAATGAACACCCAGGACTGATCTCCTTTAGGATGGACTGGTTTATTGTTTATATTACTGTGTCTCTTGTAGTAACAGCCATATCACTAGATTAAGAGGATTAAAATATGTTAGATTCTGTCTTATAATTGGTAATCTAAATCTCTTTATATTTATGATAAATATTGATATGATATATTGGGACTTATTTTTGCTATCTAATTTGTTATGTTTTCTTTGCTTCTCTAATCCCTTTTCTAATTTACATTTGATTACTAAAGCTTTCATTATTTTCCTCTGTTGATTTGGAAATTATATATATATATATATATTAGATTTTATTTGTATTTTTAAAATGATTATCCTTATTTTTTCCTAAGCACATTTTTGAATTTTGAATTGCCTAGAATTCCAAAATGCAAAATAAAACAATCATCAGTATTTTTACCACCATAAGTTAATCACTTAACATCTTGGCATATTTGCATCTGGGAAATAATTTTAACTTTTATAAAAATGAAGCAAATATAAAGACTTAAGATAGGAATGTACCATGAAGAAAGTAAAAAATCTAAGTCCTAGTCCTTAGGCAAATATAATTCCAGACACTTAACTATGAATACTTGTCAACATAGTAACATAGATATAGTGACAGATTCTTAAAAAATTGAAATATGCTTGACATGCAGTATTATGTTAGTTTCAGGTATACTATATAGTGACTTGACATCTATATAAATTATGAAAAGATCTTCACAAAAAGCCTAGTAACTATCTGTCCCCATATAAAGTTATTATATTATTGACTATATTTCTTATGCTGCATATGACATCCTCATGGCTCATTTATTTTATAACTGAAGGTTTGCACCACTTATTCCCCTTCACTGATTTTGTCCCTTGACTTCTCCTCTCTGGCAACCACCCATTTATTCTCTGTATCTATGAGTGTGTATTTGTTTCGTTTTATTGCTTATTTGTTTTTTTCCCATTTATTTTTATTAGTTGGAGGCTAATTACTTTACAATATTGTAGTGGTTTTTGCCATACATTGACATGAATCAGCCATGGATTTACATGTTTCCCCATCCCGATCCCCCCTCCCGCCTCCCTCTCCATCCCATCCCTCTGGGTCTTCTCAGTGCACCAGGCCCGAGCACTTGTCTCACGCATCCAACCTGGGCTGGGGATCTGTTTCACCCTTGATAGTATACTTGTTTCGATGCTGTTCCTTCGACACATCCCACCCTCGCCTTCTCCCACAGAGTTCAAAATTCTGTTCTGTACATCTGTGTCTCTTTTTCTGTTTTGCATATAGAGTTATTGTTACCATCTTTTAAAATTCCATATATATGCGTTAGTATACTGTATTGGTCTTTATCTTTCTGGCTTACTTCACTCTGTATAATGGGCTCCAGTTTCATCCATCTCATTAGAACTGATTCAAATGAATTCTTTTTAATGGCTGAATAATATTCCATGGTGTATATGTACCACAGCTTCCTTATCCATTCGTCTGCTGATGGGCATCTAGGTTGCTTCCATGTCCTGGCTATCATGAACAGTGCTGCAACGAACATTGGGGTGCATGTGTCTCTTTCAGATCTGGTTTCCTTGGTGTGTATGCCCAGGAGTGGGATTGCTGGGTCATATGGCAGTTCTAATTCCAGTTTTTAAAGAAATCTCCACACTGTTCTCCATAGTGGCTGTACTAGTTTGCATTCCCATCAACAGTGTAAGAGGGTTCCCTTTTCTCCACACCGTCTCCAGCATTTATTGCTTGTAGACTTTTGGATAGCAGCCATCCTGACTGGTGTGTAATGGTACCTCATTGTGGTTTTGATTTGCATTTCTCTGATAATGAGTGATGTTGAGCATCTTTTCATGTGTTTGTTAGCCATCTGTATGTCTTCTTTGGATAAATGTCTGTTTAGATTCAATGCAATTCCTAACAAGCTACTAACCGTATTTTTCACAGAACTAGAACAAATAATTTCACAATTTGTATGGAAATACAAAAAACCTCGAATAGCCAAAGCAATCTTGAGAAAGAAGAATGGGACTGGAGGAATCAACCTGCCTGACTGCAGACTATACTACAAAGCCACAGTCATCAAGACAGTATGGTACCAGCACAAAGACAGAAATATAGATCAATGGAACAGAATAGAAAGCCCAGAGATAAATCCATGAACCTATGGACACCTTATCTTCGACAAAGGAGGCAAGAATATACAATGGAAAAAAAGACAACCTCTTTAACAAGTGGTGCTGGGAAAACTGGTCAGCCACTTGTAAAAGAATGAAACTAGAACACTTTCTAACACCATACACAAAAATAAACTCAAAATGGATTAAAAATCTAAATGTAAGACCAGAAACTATAAAACTCCTAGAGGAGAACATAGGCAAAACACTCTCCAACATAAATCACAGCAGGATCCTCTATGACCCACCTCCCAGAATGTTGGGAATAAAAGCAAAAATAAACAAATGGGACCTAATGAAACTTAAAAGCTTTTGCACAACAAAGGAAACTATAAGCAAGGTGAAAAGACAGCCCTCAGCATGGGAGAAAATAATAGCAAACGAAGCAACAGACAAAGGATTAATCTCAAAAATATACAAGCAACTCCTGCAGCTCAATTCCAGAAAAATAAATGACCCAATCAAAAAATGGGCCAAAGAACTAAACAGACATTTCTCCAAAGAAGACATACAGATGGCTAGCAAACACATGCTTATTTGTTTTGTTTTTTATATTCCACATATAAGTGAGATCATATGGTGTTTTTTTTTCTGTCTGACTTCATTTAGCATAATACTCTCTAGATCCTTCCATTTTGTTGCAAATGGCAAGATTTTAGTTTTTAAATTCTGAGTAGCATTCCATTGTATATATTATTGTGCTATCTCTTCTTTATCCATTCATTATTGATGGTCAATTAAAATGCTTCCATATCTTGGATATTGTTAATAATTCTGTAATAAAAATTAGTGTGCATATATCTTTTTGAATTTGTGTTCTTTTTTCCTTCGAGTAAATATCCAGTAGTGAAATGGCTGAACTATGTGGTTGTTCTATTTTTTGTTTTTTAAGAAACCTCCATACTGTTTTCCATACTGGTTGCGCCAGTTTACAGCTTCACAAACAGTGCATGAGTGTTCCCTTTTCTCCACATCGTTGCCATCCTTGTTAATTGTTAGCTTTTTATGATAGCCATCTGACAGGTAAGAGATGATGTCTCCTTGTGGTTTAATTTGCATTGCCTGATGATTAGCGATGTTGAGCATTTGTTCATTATTTTTTGGCTATCTGTATCTTCTTTGGAAAAATGTCTGTTTAGGTCCTCTGACCAGGTTTTTTTTTTTTTTAATGTTGAGTTTTATGAGTTTTTTTTTTTTTAATATATTTTAGGCATTAACTCCTTAGATATATCATTTGCAAATACACTTTGCTGGTAGTTTCCTTCTCTGTGCAAAAGCTTTTCAGTTTGATGTGGTCCCATTTGTCTATTTTTGTTTTTGTTTCTATTGCCTGAGGAGGCAGATCTAAAAACATATTGCTGAGACTGCTGTCAAAGAGTATGCCTGTGTTTTCTTCTAGGAAATTTATGGTTTCAGGACTTACATTTAAGTCTTTAATCTATTTTGAGTTTACTTTTGTGTGTGGTATGGGAAAGTAGTCCAGTGGAGTTTTTTTGGCATACATCTGTCCAGTTTTCCAACATTGTTTATTGAAGAGGCTCTTTCTCCCACTGTATATTCTTGTCTCCTTGTCATATATTAGGTGACCATATAAACATGGATTTGAGTTCATTTCAGTTCAGTCACTCAGTGTGTCCAACTCTGTGACCCCATGGAATGCAGCATGCCAGGCCTCCCTGTCCATCACCAACTCCTGGAGCTTGTTCAAACTCAGGTTCATTGTGTAGGTGATGCCATCCAACCATCTCATCCTCTGTTGTCCCCTCTCCTCCTGCCTTCAATCCTTCCCAGCATCAGGGTCTTTTCCAATGAGTCGGTTCTTCCCATCAGGTAGCCAAAGTATTAGAATTTCAGCTTCAACATCAGTCCTTCCAATGAATATTCAGGACTGATTTCCTTTAGGATGGACTGGTTGGATCTCCTTGCTGTCCAAGGGACTCTCAAGAGTCTTCTCCAACACCACAGTTGAAAAGCATCAATTCTTTAGTGCTCAGCTTTCTTTATAGTCCAACTGTCACATCCATGCATGACTGCTGGAAAAACCATAGCTTTGACTAGATGGTTTATGGGCACTCAGTTCTGTTCCATTGATCTATGTGTCTGTTTTAGTGCCAGTACTGTACTCTTTTAATCTTTGCAGCATAATTTGAAATCAGGGATCATGATACCTCCAGATTTGTTCTTCTTTCTCAAGACTATTTTGATTATTTGGAGTCTTTTGTAGTTTCATACAGATTTTGGAATTATTTGTCTTAGTTTTGTGAAATGCATGCATTTGATAATTTGAGAAGGATTGTATTGAATCTGTAGATTGCCTTGAGTAATGTAGTCATTTTAACAATATTGATTCTTCCAATTTTTAAGCACAGTATATCTTTCCATTTGTTTGTGATATTTTCAATATCTTATAATTTTCAGAGTACAAATCTTTTACCTCTTTAGTTAGATTTATTTCTGGATATTTTATTCAATTATGAATGAGGTTGTTTGTAACTTCTGTTTCTGATAGTTCATTTTTAATGTGTAGAAATGCAATAGATTAATTTTACATTCTGAAACTTTACTGAATTCACTTATTAATTCTAATAGATTTTAGATAACATCTTTAGAATTTCCTGTATATAATTTCATGTCATCTGCAAACAAGGACAGTTTCACTTCTTCCTTTTCAGTTTGAATTCCTTTTCTTTTTCTTGTCTGATTGATGTGGGTAGGACTTCCAATACTGTGTTGAATAAAAGTAGATAAAAACAGAAGAGACATTCTTGTTCTGTCCCTGATCTCAGAGAAAATGCTTTCAGATTTTCACTGCTGAGTTTTATGTTGACTATGGGTTGTAATACATGACCTTTATTATGTTGAAGTTTGTTCCCTATATACCAACTTTTTTTTTTTTATCATAAATGGATATTGAATTTTGTTGCAAGTATTTTCTGCATCTACTGAGATGAATATATATATGGCTTTTGTTCTTCAATTAACCAATGTAGTGTATCATATTGATCTGTATCTTGTGTTAAATCCTACTTGACCATGGTGTTTGATTCTTTTAATATATTGTCAAGTTGAATTTGCTAATATTTTATTGAGAATTTTTACATCTATGCTCATCAGTGATATTGGCCTGTAATTTATTTTTTTTGTTGTGTCTTTGTCTAGTTTTGGTATCAGGGTGACACTGACTTCATAGAATAAGTTCAGAAACATTCCTTTCTCTTTAAATTCTGGGATAATTTGAGAAGGGTAGTTGTTAAGTCTTCCTTAAATGCTTTGTAGACTTCATTTATGAAGCCATCTGGTCCTGAGCTTTTGTATATCGGGAGTTTGAAAAAAATTACTGATTCAATTCTGTTACTGGTAGTCAGTTTATATTCTCTTTTCCTTACTGATTCAGTCTTGAAGGTTGTACATTCTTAGGGATTATCCATTTCTTTCAGGTTGTCTATTTCATAGTTATTTGTGGTAATCTCTTATGATCCTTTGTATTTCTCCTTCATTTCTGATTTTATTTATTTGGTCCTTCTCTCTTTTTCTTTTTCCTTGATGACTCTAGTTAAAGTTTTATCACTTTTTTCTATTCTTTTCAAAGAACAAGCTCTTAGTTTCATTGATCTTTTCTATTTTTAAGTATCTTTTTTCTTATTCTTGGTCCCATACTTATTATTTCTTTCTTTATACTTATTTTGGGTTTTGTTTGTTCTTTTTTCCATTCCAATTCCTTTAGGTGTAAGTTTAGACTGTTTATTTGATATTTTTTGTTTCCTGAGGCAGGCTTGTATTACTATAAACTTCCCTCTTAGGAATGCTTCTGCATCCCATTGATTTCTGAATCATTGTGTTTACATTTTCATTTGTTTCCAGGTATTTTAAAATTTACTCAGTGACCCATTTGTTGTTTAGTAGCATGTTGTTTAGCCTCCACTTGTTTGTGTTTTTTTTTTTTTTGAAGTTTTTTGCAGAGATTTCTAGTCTCATACCATGTGGCCCAAAATGGTGCTTGCTATGATTTTAATTTTTAAAAAATTATAGAGACTTGTTTTGTGTCCTAACATGTGCTCTATCATGGAGAACATTCAATGTACACTTGAAAAGATTATGTGTTCTGCTGATTTTGGGTGGAATGATCTACATTTGTTATATCACTTGATGTACTATGTGGTTTATGGCCAGTGTTTCTTTATTGATTTTCTGTCTGGATGATCTGTCCATTGACGACAGTGGATGTTAAAATCCCATATTATTATTGCATCACTGTCAATTTCTCCCTCTATGTTTGTTAATATCTACTGTGTGTAGGTGCCCCTATATTGGGTGCATATATACTTACAATTGTTATATCTTCTTGTTGGATTCATCCTTTTATCAGTATGAAATGTCCTTATGTGTCTCTTGTTGCAGTCTTTGTTTTAAAATATATTTTGTGAGATATAAATATTGCTACCTGGCTTTCTTTTCATTTTCATTTGTATGGAATACCTTGTTATATGCCTCCACTCTCAGTCTGAGTGTCTTTAGATCTGCAGTGAATCTCTTGTAGGTAGTGTGTACATGGGTCCTGCTTTTGTATCCATTCAACCACTCTGTGCCCTTTGATTGGAGAATTTAGTCCATTTATATTTAAAGTAATTATTGATAGATACATACTTATTGCCGTGATTCCCCAGTGGCTCAGTGGTAAAGAGTCCTCCTGCCAATGCAGGAGACATGGGTTTGATTCCTGGGTTGGGAAGATGCCCTGGAGGAGGAAATGGCAACCCACTCCAGTATTCTTGCCTGGGAAATCCCATGGACAGAAGAGCCTGATGGACTACAGTTCATGGGATTGCAAAAGACTCTGACACAATTTAGTGACTAAACAAAAACAACACAGTACTTATTACCATTTTGTTAACTGTTGTCTAGTTGTTTTTGTATTTCTTTTTTGTTCATTTCTTCTTTTGCTCTCTCTCCTTGTAATTTGATGAATATCTTTAGTGTTATATTTGGATTCCATTCTCTTTGTCTGTGTGTATCTATTATATTTTGGTTTTTGGCTACAATGAGGTTCACATAAAATTATGTGTATGTGATTAATTGAAGTTGATGATCTCTTATTTCAAACACATTCTAATCATCCTATTGTTTTACTCCCCTCTTCCAATGTTTAATGTTTTTGATGTCATATTTTATACCTTTTTGTTTTGTGTATCCCTTAACTACTTATTGTGCATATAGATGCTTGCATTATTTTTGCCCTTTAATCTTCTTCCTGTCTTTATAAATGATTGATCTGCTACCTTTACTATATGACTGCTTTTTACCAATGAGAGTTTTCTTTTTATATTTTTCATACATACATAATTGTGGCCTTTTTTTTTGACTTAGAGAAGTCTCTTTAGCATTTCTTGTAAAGCTGGTTACATGGTGTTGAATTCTTTTAGCTTTTGCTATTTCTCTTTTAAATCTGAATTATGACCTTTCCAAATAGAGTATTCTTGGTTGTAAGGTTCATTTTCCCCCCCTTTCATTGTTTTGACTATATTAAGAACTCCCTTCTGGCCTGCAAAGTTTCTGTTGAAAAGTCTGTGACAGTTTTATGGAAGTTCCCTTGTATTTAACTAGTTGCTTTTCTTTTGCTGTTTTTAAGATTCCCTCTATCTTTAATTTTGCCATTTAAATTGTACTGTGTCTTGGTGTGACCTCCTTGGGGCCACCTTATTTGAGATTCTCTGTGCTTCCTAAACCTAGATGTCTATTTCCTTTCCCAGCTTAGAGAAGTTTTCAGCTATTATTCTGCAAGTAAATTCTCTTCCCTTCTTTCTCTTTTCCTTCTGGAACCCCTATAATGTAAATACTAATATACTTGATGTTATTCCAGAGGTCTTTTAAACTATTCTCATTTGGACTTGTTCAAAATTGTGAAAGGAGTATGTCAAGGCTGTATATTGTCACCCTGCTTATTTAATTTATATGCAGAATACATCATACGAAATGCTGGGCTGGATGAAGCACAAGCTGGAATCAAGATTGCTGGGAGTTATATCAATAACCTCAGATAGGCAGATGACACCACTTTAATGGCAGAAAGTGAAAAGGAACTAAACAGCTTCTTGACGAAGGTGAAGGAGGAGAGTGAAAAAGTTGGCTTAAAAAACTCGACATTCCAAAGACAAAGATCATGGCATCTGATCCTATCACTTCATGGCAAGTAGATGGGGAAAAAGTGGAAACAATGTCAGGTTTCATCCTCTTTGGCTCCAAAATCACTGTGGATGGTGACTGCAGCCATGAAATTAAAAGACTCTTGCTCCTTGGAAGAATACCTATGATAATTCTAGACAGTGTATTAAAAAGCAGAGAAATCACTTTGTTGGCAAAAGTCCATCAAGTCAAAGCTATGGTTTTTCCAGTGGTCATGTATGGATGTGAGAGTCATGACGAAGTCTGAGTGCTAAAGAATTGATGCTTTTGAACTGTGGTGTTGGAGAAGACTCTTGAGAGTCCCTTGGACTGCAAGGAGATCCAACCAGTCCATCCTAAAGGAAATCAGTCCTGAATATTCATTAGGACTGATCCTGAAGCTGAAACTCCAATACTTCGGCCACCTGATGTATGGAACTGACTCATTAGAAAAGACCCTGATGCTGGGAAAGATTGAGGGCAAGAGGAGAAGGGGGTGACAGAGGATGAGATGGTTGTATAGCATCACTGACTCAATGGACATGAGTTTGCGCAAACTGAGGGAGATAGTCAAGGACAGGGAAGCCTGGAGTGCAGCAGTTCATGAGGTCGCAAAGAGTCAGATATGACTTAACGATTGAACAACAACAACAACATCTTAAAAAATTCTTTTTCCTGTTCAGCTTGGGGCATTTCCATTACTTTTTCTTCTAGATCACCAATCCATTCCTCTCTGTTATCTAATCTACAATTGATTCCTTTTAGTGTATTTTTAATTTCAGATGTTGTATTCTTATGCTTTGCTTGGTTCTCCTTCATATTTTCTCTTTGTTGAAATTCTTACTCTGTTCATTCCGAGTTTGGTGAGTGACTTTATGAACACTGCCTTGAACTTTTCATTGTATCAATTCCTTATCTCCACTTTGTTTAGTTCTTCTCCTGAAGTTATGCCTTATTCCTTTGTTTAGAACGTGTTTCTCTGTCCCCTCACTTTACCAGTTCTTTTTATTTCCATGCGTTAGGTTGGTTCTGCTTTCTGACGTAGGAGAAGCGGCCTTGTGTAGGACATGTCCTGTGGAGCCAGGAGCGTGCTCCCCTCTTGTCGCCAGAGCTGTGTGCTCGAGGATTCCCCGCTATGTGGGCTGCTCCTTCTGTGTGGCAGGGCTGATTACTATGGGCATGCTGGTGTGCAAGGATGGGCCGTGGCTTGGTTGACTGCAAGGCTATGCCTCGTGTGGTGACTGTGGGCTCGCTGTGGCTACCTGCATAGTTGGTTGCATGACCCAGGGGGGTGTAGGGTTGGTGCTGGCCCACTGGTGGGCAGGGCTGGTTCCCTGGAGCTAATAGGCTAGAGATAAGATTCCAAAATGCTTTCCAGTACTGGTGTATTGTGGTAGAATAATCTCCCCAAATGGCTGTTGCCAGTGTTTCTGTCCCCAGGAGTAGTTCCAGTTGCCTCCTGCCTCTTGGATGCTCTCCAATATCAGCAAGTGGGTGTGACCCAGAGTGCTTTCAAACCACCGCCTCTGTACTGGGTCTCAGAGTGTGTAAGATTTTGAATGCATTCCTTGAGAGTGGATCCCTGTTTGCTACAGTCACCTGGCTCTCTGACACACAGACCCTGTGTTGTATTGTGTTGCTCACTCTACCAGTCATGTCCGACTCTTTGCAACCCCACGGACTGCAGCACACCAGGCCTCCCTGTCCATCACCAACTCCTGGAGCTTGCTCAAACCCATGTCCATCGAGTCATTGATGCCATCCAACCATCTCATCCTCTGTCGTCCCCTTCTCCTCCTGCCTTCAATCTTTCCCAGCATCAGGGTATTTTCTAATGAGTCCACTCTTTGCATCAGGTGGCCAAAGTATTGGAGCTTCAACTTCAACATCAGTCCTTTCAAAGAATATTCAGGGTTGATTTCCTTTAGGATTGACTGGTTTGATCTCCTTGCAGTCCAAGAGACTCTCAAGAGTCTTCTCCAACATCACAGTTCAAAGAATCAATTCTCTGATGCTCAGTTTTCTTCATGGATACTCTCACATCCATACATGACTACTGGAAAAACCATAGCTTTTACTAGAGGGACATTTGTTGGCAAAGTAATGTCTCTGCTTTTTAATATGCTGTCTAGGTTGGTCATAGGTATTCGTCCAAGGAGCAAGTGCCTTTTAATTTTATGGCTGCAGTCACCATCCACAGTGATTTTGGAGCCCCCCAGATATAAAGTCTGTCACTGTTTCCATTGTTTCCCCACCTATTTGCCATGAAGCAATGGGACTGGATGCCAGGATCTTAGTTTTTTGAATGTTGAGTTTTAAACCAGCTTTTCACTCTCCTCTTCCACCTTTATCAAGAGGCTCTTTAGTTCCTCTTCACTTTCTGCCATAAGGGTGGTGTCATCTGCATGTCTGAGGTTATTGATATTTCTCCCTGCAATCTTGATTCCATCTTGTGCTTCTTCCAGTGTGACATTTCACATGAGGTACTCTGCATATGAGTTAGATAAATATACAGCCTTGGACACAAGCCCTGCTTGCCTTCAAAGTCAGATGTTCTGGGGACTCATCTTAGTGCAGGACCCCCTCGCTGTGGAACCTAGTGTGGGGTTCAGACCTCTCACTGTTTGGGGAGGTTCTCTATGACTGTGACGGTCTTCCCGTTTATAGGTAGCCAATCCAGGGGTGTGGGCCTTGCCTATATCTCCACCCCATCCCTGTCTCATTATGGTTCCTTCTTTATGTTTTCAGTTGTGGAAAATCTTTTCTGCTGGTGTCTAGTTCACTCTCATAGACAGTTTCTCTGTAAGTAATCATAATTTTGGTTTGTTTGCGGGAGGGGGTGAGCTCAGTATCTTCCTATTCTGTCTTGGTGACCTCTAGTGACAGAGATTTACCTTTATAAAAATATGACTATCTCCAGATGTTCTTTTAAAATATAGAGTACTATATTGAGTTGGCCAAAGTCTGAATGAACTTTCTGTCCAACCCAGTATTTACTGTTACTAGAACTTAAAAGAAAACATAGCTGAAGCAAAACTGAAGGAATTGTGAACATCAGACATTAAAAAAGATAAACGAAATTATTTCCTAGAAGATCCTTCAAAAATAGAAAAGAAAGATTTTGAAAAGCTTCAGAGTTGATAATCATTTTTTTAAAAAAAGGTATGTTTAAAATTTTGAGTTTGTTTCAAAGTTTCGAGTTCAGTTTGGTGACTCTCCTCTTTGAAAGATGAGACGTTGATGAATTTCCCTCTTGTCTCAGAGTTGTCAGTTATAGTATGACTTTTACCTTGAAAAGAAAGTGAAAGTGTCTCAGTTGTGTCTGACTCTCTGCGACCCCATGGACTATACAGACCATGGAATTCTCCAGGCCAGAATCCTGGAGTGGGTAGCCTTTCCCTTCTCCAGGGGATCTTCCCAACCCAGGGATCGAACCCAGGTCTCCTGCATTGCAGGTAGGTTCTTTACCAGCTGAGCCACAAGGGAAGCCCCAGAATACTGGAGTGAGTGGCCTATCCCTTCTCTAGCAGATCTTCCCGACCCAGGAGTCGAACTCGGGTCTCCTGCATTGCAGGTGGATTCTTTACCAACTGAGCTGTGAGGGGAGCTTTTTACATTATCCAGCTTTAACTAAAGTCATAATTTGCTCTGGTATCGTAATTCTCTAGATCGTTTGCCCTTTTTCTAGGTGTAGATGAGTTCTCTGCTCAGCCCTAGTTCTTTTTCTCCAATCTCTAAATTCCTGAGTTTATAATTATTATTGCTGTTATTATTATTTTTTATAAAATGAAAGGATTTAATTATGAATAGTTACTTTTTTTCCCCTAAAAAGTCCATATGTTCTGTATTTTCTCATGTACTTAATGTTTCAGAATGGCTGCTTCTTGCCTTTACAGAAATAAGCTGGCTGAGTGTCAGATTCTAGGTTCACTTTTTCTTGCTTTTGGAACTCTGAGATGTCAATACCTTTTATTCTGGCTCTGAATGTTGCTGCAGAGAAGCCAGAGTCTGGGCAGATTTTCCCATTGTGTGTTGTTTTGCTCTTTCTGCTGCGATGTGTGAGGATTTCTCTCTTAACTTTGAAGCTTTGTAATTTAATTAGGATGTGATATGTCTTTGTGTTGAGGTTTTTATATCAGAATTTGCTGACACACATTATGTTCTTTTAAAAATTTTTCTCAGGTTCAATTATTTTTAATACAGGGAAAATTTCATGTATACATGTTTGAATACATGTTTTGTTCCCTATATTGTGTTTTGTATCATTTGTTGTGTTTTCTTCTTTAGGAATTCCAATTATACCTGACAAACTGTCTCTTTTTTATAGTCAATCTGTCTCCGTAATAACTTTGATTTCTTTGTTTTTTAAAATCCATATTCATTTTTATCATCCTAAATCTTTCCTCTAGTTCTGTAATTATATTATCAACAGTATCTATTCTGTTCCTCTGCAATAATACTTACGGGTTCTAATTTTGTTTTCTAATACCTATTTCCATCTCATGCTATATTTTTATCATCTCATCTTTTACTTTTAACTTTATTTGATTCATGTTTCTTTTAAATTTTCTCTGGTTTCAAGCAATAGTGGGCTTTCTCTCCTGACCCTTTAGTGATGCACTTGTCCAGTTCAGGCTTTTTTTGGGGCTTGTGCTCTGTTCTCACGGCCTTGCTTTCACGGCTTCTGCACTGAGTCGTTCCATCTAGGTCATGCACAGCATCTTCACTGCTCTGACCACTGTACCTGAGACTCATAGGTTATCCCCTTTAGCTGCAAATGGTGTCCGCATCTTTCCTTTCAACCCACTGTCTGAGGTGATGATGTGGCAGGTGAGGGCATCTCTGGGTGATATTCAGGCTTTGTCAGAGTAGCTGGGCTCTGCCCCCTCTTCTGTGGCGTTATGGAAGAGTCTGGGGTTTACTGCCCCTGACCAATCAGTGAAACATTTCATGCTACCCAGGAATCCTGTACATCCTTACCTTGGGCCGTTTCTCTGAGCAAACTGGGTGGCCAGATGCACGGCCTGACCTTTGCAGGCTACCCCTAGGTGCAGTTGCAGTACCAGACGATACTTTCGTCTGGTATCACCATGCTGAGTGGAACCTTTCCATGACCCAGATCCAGATCTTCCCCTCCCCCGTCAGCTGGTTGTAGAGGTCACACCCCATGCTGACTCATACCTACGGACTCAACGTAAGACTGTGACAGTCGTGTTTGGCTCACCACTTTGTATAGCTTGCCTCTGTTTAATACCCTTTCGTGCCTGACCCTGGATGCCCGCAGGATGATGTGTGGCTAGTACCCAACTTGCTTGACTTGCTGCCTCAGAGAGTACCTGGTGTGGTGTGGGCAGCTTTTGTGGCAGTCACTTGATGCTCCCTGATCAGAGGCTGAGTTTCTGTGTGGCTCACATTCCAGGAACTGAATTTTGAATAAAGTGTGTTTGTTTGCAGCAGACAGCATGGCTTGTTCCCACACCTTAGGAATCTGTGCTGTAACTCTCCTGGTGGGACTGCGCTGCTGTTAAATACCACGGACATGGCTGGCATCTGCTGAACCAACTGGCAGAAGCGACTGCCCTACCTCCTGGGCCTCTGGCAGAGCATTCTCCTACTCCGGATCCTACTTAAAATCACTTGTCAAGTGGATCAGAGCAGCATTCTGAGTGCAGCGCATGCTGCTTCAGAAGCTGAAAGGCTTTCCAAGCACGGTACTTATGTTAGTGGTTGAAGATGTAAGGTGTGCAAACGTACCTGAGACCGCAGGGCCAATGTGACAGACCCTGGGATCTTTGTAGTTTCTCTTCCGTCTTCTTCAGGACAGTTGTGGACTACGTGATGTTCTGTGAAACGTGCAGACGGTCAAAGGTTGCCCCAAGCACGGACTCAGCCCTTGGGAGAGACTGATGTGCGCTGTCACCTACCCAGCTCAGCTGCTCAGTCGTGTCCGACTTTGCGACCCCATGTCGTCTACCCACCCAGGGTGAATGGATGGGATTCTGGCTCTTCTTCTTGATGGGGATTAAAGAAAAACCACCACAATATTGTAAAGTAATTAGCTTCCAATTAAAATAAAAAAAATCCAACAAATTTACTAGCTCAATATCTGCGTTCTACAGAGCAGAGGCTCTGTTATTCTGTTCTAGATAAAGACAAAGATTTGGCACAGAAACTGTAATTGGGGTGAAACTCAGGTAAGTCTGAAGTGATTCATCACCATGATTCACTGTGGATTGTGCAAGTTCTGGGGGACCCAGCGGGCCCCGATTGTTGCATTCTTTAAGTTTTTGAGAATAGAACTCATTTCTGCCTTTGCCCCCAGGATGTGGTATTGTTTTTGGTTGGTTGAGTCAGGGGATCAGGGACAATTTCAGGGCCTGGCATTTGGCCTTTCCTACCTTGCTAGCTGCTAAACACGTCCATCTGATTACTCATGCAGAATGCTGAGGAAATGACCACTTGGTGGATCTGTGGACTCACCACAAGAAAGATTCCATTTATTGAAGCTCCAATACTTTGGCCACCTGATATGAAGAGCTGGCTCATTGGAAAAGACCCTGATGCTGGGGAAGATTGAAGGCATTGGGAGAAGGGGGCGGCAGAAGATGAGATGGCTAGTTAGCATCACTGACTCAATGGACATGAATCTGAGCAAACTCCAGGAGACAGTGGAAGACAGAGGAGCCTAGCCTGGTGTGCTACAGTCCATGAGGTTGCAGAGTTGGACATGACTTAGTGACCAAACAACAGCTACACTTTACTCTAATGAGGGATGGGGAATGATGATGCTCCCGTACGGAAGTCACCTCAGGTGCTATGTCCAACGGCATACTAAAGAGACAGGTTTTCCCCTTCCCGGTGCACTCTTACCCAGAACTGGAGTAATGGTTATTGTTTAAACTCCCTACGGCATTTCATTGCAGGGTCATTCCTCAATTGATGGGTTCTGGGTTTGAGAACTGCAACAACACTTGGGCTGCCTGTTGGTGTGATTTATCTCTATTTTCTGCTCATTTTCATCCATTTTTGCCCAATACCTTTGTCAGCCACCTATATGTCTTTTTCCTATGATGGTCTATTGGGAATCACCACAAGTCCACGTAGGTCAAAGCTATCCCGTTGCCATCCTAACCTTGCTTTCTATGTTGCCTCTGAAGATTGAATGTTACTGTATGGTCTCTGCTGTTCCCAAATCCTTCTGTCCTCGGTGACTCTGTGGTGCCAACTCCCTTAAAAGATCCATTATCAGCGTCGGTTTCAGAAGATAGCCACCACTGAACTTCTTAACGAAGCCCGTACCTCCCCACCCTCCCCAACCCCTCTTTCCCCGCTCCTTAGTGAAGGACGTTTCCTATGGATTTTCTCAACAGATGTGGTCATATGGTGAAAAACTCAGATCTTATGGATAGATCCATTCCAACTTGCCCACTTCTCTGAGATCAAAGATCTGAAGCCCTTGTTTAACAAGGCCGCTCTTATATTTTCGTATTACATTTAAGATGAGAATTCTTTCTCAAGATTCTAGAGGCCATTTCAGAAGTTACTAAGACAGACTCTCTGAACCTGACGAAGAGTCAAAACTTCATCCAGTTTCATATTCTGTGTCCCTTCCGCACCTACCCTTGGCTCAGTACCATTGGGATCCCCTTGCAGGCAAGCCTTTCTCGATCCTGTGGGCTCTTGTAGGTCAGGTCCTTCTGCTCTGCTGGTGAATAATTCCCTTTCCTTAGCAGGGTCTGCTGAGATTCAACCTTGGGTTATTGTCCTAGCGCCTAGAGCGGGATGAGGGAATAGATCTTGAGGAGGGAAGATGTTGTCTTGCAAAGGTTTGTGACCATGGGGTCTCTGAATAGAGTTCAGGCAAAAGGATCTTCCATCTTCCTGAAAGAAAGTGAACTATTGTAGGCAGAGGGTTCAGGGGAGTCCAAGAGTTCACTGTTCTGAAGTATCCACTCAGATGTCTCTATCCCAAGTCTTGGGGGCCCAGTTATTTTCTATCTAGGCCTTGATTTTGGCTTAGGAGACCTCAGTCCTCTCTGGAGACTTGCTGCTCTTACAGTCAGATCCTGGGTCACACCTTAAGCATGGTCTGCTTTCCAACGAGGAAGGATGATCTGTTTGGACATTGCCACAGAGGCCTTCTGATTGCCGTGCCATACCTCAAATTGGGTAATTAATCAGCTGATCTGAGCCTGTCATTTCTCTATTTAGCGCACCAATAGCATTTAGCAGCATCCAACCAACGGTACAGTCTTATAATTCCTACATTCTATAGCACACACTCACGCACACACATGCGCACACACACATGCGCGCACACACACACACACACACAGACATGGGGCTTCCCAGGTGATGCTAGTGGTAAAGAACCCAGCTACCAATGCAGGGGACATAAGAGCTATGGGTTCGATCCCTGGGTCGGGAAGATCCCCTGCCTGGAGGAGGGCGTGGCAACCCCCTCCAGTATTCTGGCCTGGAGAATCCCGTGGACAGAGAAGCCTGGCAGGGTACAGTCCATAGAGTTGCAAAAAGCTGGACATAACTGAAGAGACTTAGCCCACACACACTGTATCTCAGATTCTAGACCTATCAATAACCTAATGCGTCCCTTTCCACCGAATGCAGTCAGGTGTGGCTTCTCCTAGCCGCCCTTCCTAGATAAGGGCGCAGCCCCAGCCTGCGGGCGCCCACAGCGGTGCTCAGGCACAGCCTGCCTCCTCTGGGGTCCTCTTGGTCGCCACCACCCCTTCGTGACTTTGGCCACTGGAAGTCTGCCACTTGTTGTTTGTGTGACCGTTGACTGCCACTTTATGTTTACAATTCCTCTCTTGTCCTTGCAATGTTTTCAAAGACAGCTGTATTCTTTCTAACTTTTTGAATTATATTTTATCTATCACAATGGCATGTGTTTGAAGCAGGTCAGGTTCCAAAAGAGGAATTTACAACTCAATCCTGAGTGAAGACCCAGCCAGTCTACATTTTAAAGTAGTTGATGTCTCTAAGTACATAAGTTTTAATCATGCTTTTTTGGTTATGTGGCTTTGTTGACACACGATGGTAGATTTATTATATTTTTTGAAAATCTACAATGTGTCAGACATGGTGCCACGTACTTTACAAAGATCGTTTCATTTAATCCTAGCCCCATATAATCTTCACTTTATTTTCCAGATGAGAAAATGGAGATTCAGAAGGTAAGCAAGAAAATAGCAGACAGTGAGTGGAGACAAGGTTAACCTGGATCCTGTGACCCTCCAGGACACTGTCCACTGTCTCCCCTTCATTCAGCCACCCATTCCTTCCAATACCCAGTGATCAGCTCAGTGCCTGATATTTTCAACTGTGTTGGTGATTCACTGCCAGGATAGTGGAGCCCTGGAATTTGTGAGAATTTCTGTAAGTTGGCTGAG
The DNA here is from genome assembly GCF_910594005.1 of Cervus elaphus. NCBI lineage: Eukaryota > Metazoa > Chordata > Mammalia > Artiodactyla > Cervidae > Cervus > Cervus elaphus. Next base: position 3,244,746 of record NC_057818.1, on the reverse strand, counting down.
GAGTCAGGAGATGCCTTTCATCCCATAGACACTTGTGCAAATTAATTTAATGCTCCCTCTCTCAAGTCTGGGGCATGCTTTGGTGGAGTTCAGTCAGTGTTTGCATTGAGTCATAACAAGGCCTGTATTTGATTTTCAGCAAATATTGACTGAGGTCCTACAGAGAGCTCTCAGGGAGAAATTAGAGGGGACTACCTCCTAATAATAGGATTTGTATACATAATTTCTCAAGTGAGACTCATGAACATTTACCTGGAGCTACTGGGGGTAGAGTGCCAATACAGTGGTGGGACTTGTCACCCCTTGGAGAGGAGGTTTTTCCCTGCAACGATTTGGCAAAGGAGTGCTTGCCAAGCACCTCACCTTGTTACCAGGGGGCAGTGGAGCAGGCTGGAAGGACCATTGTTTTACACAGGAGGAAACCAAAGCCCAGAGAGAGTGCTTGCGTCCATGTCTCTGGTCTCCTGGTCAGTGACTCTTCTGACCGTCCTGAGAGTATAAGCTTGACTGTAAGAGGATTCCTAGCCTGGGGCCAGCCTGTCTTCAGGGAAGAGGGTGGGGCTCTGGGGTAGGCCAGGGCAATGTCGGGCTGCAGCTGGAACCCTAAGGCTTGTTTCAGGAATGGGGATGAGAGGAGGGCTGTCAGGGCTCAATGTGTTGGCTGGTTGGCTTTGGGGGAGGACTGAAAATGCAATTCCATCTCCAGTTTCTAAAGTAGACTGTGGGGTCAAAACAGGCTTTGAGGTTAATTGATGTGTGGTCTTTATAATCAAGTAAAGTGAGGGATGAATTTCCTCAGCTGAATGGAGACTTCCGTTTTGGGCAGGTGAAAGAGACAGGCTGGGACCTGGGGCCCTTTGATGCAGTGCTCGCATCTTGACAAATGTCTCTTCAAGCGACAAAATACAAAGAAACTATAAGGGGCTGAAAATAACTGTGTGCATGCGCAGTTGGGGCAAATTCTGGACAACAATTTACGAAAAGACCAATCCTGTGCCTCTGCCCCCACAAACTGCCACTTCTGAAGAGCTGGGAGCAAAACCAGGGTGTCTGCCCATGACCCCTGCACACACCACCAAAGCAAGCCACCTAAGCCTCCCCCCTGGTCTGACCCTTGACGTACACCTACCCTCACCCCATATAAGGAACCAGCTCATACCGCCTCAGACAGTGAGCAAGGGAAACTTTTCTTCTTCCTGTGGCCCATGAGACCCAGGGAAGCCCTGACCTGAATTTTTTGACTGGCTTCTTATCAATTCCTCTAGGTTACGGAAGACCGAGAACCCTCGTCGATATCGCTTTTGCTCATGTCTAAGGACCCATTCCTCAGTAGGCGGGATAACCCTGAACCCAAAGACCCTAGCCTCACTCACGGCCCAGGGGAGAGCCTCCTGGGCTGGTCCAGAGATGGCTTTGCTGATGGGTGTCCTGGCACGGCGCTTTGTGGCAAGGCCCAGGCTAAGCTTTGGCCACGTCAAGGCTGGTCCTAGTATAAAGCGAGCATGCTGCAGAGACAAGGCCATGGACAGGTGGCAGGCTGAAAGAATTTTAAAACCAGGCAGGCCTGGGCATAAACTTACTCTGCTACTCACTAGCTCTGTGAGTTTGGGCAAGTTCCTTAACTTCTCAGAGTCTCCATCTCTTTAATTATAGAAGCAGCAAATAATAGTGTTGGTTTCATAGTGTAGCTGCAAAGATAAACTGAAAGAACAAATGTGAAATTCTTACCCTCGAGTCCAACACAGAAGACGTGCCCAATAAACGTCAGGGGCTTGTATCACTTTTCACTTGTGGGCTTCTCTGAGGTTTGACTATCATGGCAGGACTATCACATCTTCCCTCTTGCTTGTCCAAGAGGGGGCACTCTCTCTCTGTGGATTCTGCCATCTCTTTGCTGGGGACACGTCAGGAGAGAAGGGCTCTTAATTAGTACCTGGGAGGGTCTCCACTGGCTTGGCCACTTCCCTTTCACTGTCATGGAGCAGACCTCTCTGGATAAGCACTTACGCCTCAGGCATGCTGCCTGCTTTATTGTTTGTGGATGTTATCTTTTTCTTATTAGTTGTCATTATAAGATGCTTAAAGGGGGCAGGTACTGGGAAGTGTGCAAACCATCATCAATGACTGTGTTCATACCCTGCGACGCCTTATGTCTATGACTGTGTAGCCATGATCCAGGCATTTCAGAGATCACACAGGGAACAGACATGGTGGGGATTACTGGGTTCTTAGGTCAAACCAATTTACCCAGGGGTCATCCACAAGGGCTTCCCTTGTGGCTCAGCTGGTAAAGAATCTGCCTGCAGTGCTGGAGACCTGGGTTCGATCCCTGGGTTGGGAAGATCCCCTGGAGAAGGGAAAGGCTACCCACTCCAGTATTCTGGGCTGGAGAATCCCATGGACTGTATAGTCCGTGGGATCGCCAAGAGTTGGACATGACTGAGCGACTTCCACTCACATCTATGGGTGAGCATGACAAAGAAAAGGCTTTTGGAGTTGGAGGTAAGGCTGCGAGGAGATCACCAGCCACCGGTCCCCACTCTGTGGCAGGGAGCACTGACCACGTCTGAGAAGCCAGCTCGCCAGGGACTTGACTCTGGCAGCAAGAGATGACGCGGTTCAGCGTGGATCCCTGGTGCTGAGTTGAATAAGGGGCCATCCGTTGATCATGTGGAAGGTACCAGGTCAGATCTGGTTTCCTATACAAGACTCCCTGAAAAAGCTGACTTGGGTCTTGGTAATGACTATGTGTCCAGGGCTGGATCATAATACACTTATGCACTGCAGCTATGGTTTGCCAAGTCAGAGCTTTTTAAGAAACTGGGAGGGGGTGTGTGGGTGGTGACGGGGGTGGAGTGGCTTCTGCCCTAAGACGTATTGTACCTCTGGACCAAGAGGTGATGTGTTATCTCTGTGTTGTCCTGTCTGACCTTGGCCACATTAGCAGGCTCTGACTTGGAGAGGCTGGGTGTTGAGAGGATTGGAGAGGAAGAGGCCAGCTGTGCATGCTGAAGATACTCCCCAAACCTCCCAGGAGTTTTGTGGAATCCATCTTTACATGCCCAGGGAGGACCAGAACCTTGGGGATTCGAGTCCAGCCGCAGTCCAGTGTCCACAGGGGAAGCCCAGTGTCCATGGGGGAAGCCCAGTTTCCAGAGGCATCAGGACTGGTACATGGAGATTGGTGCCAGATGATCTTCAGTGGGGTGTCCCACTGAGAGCATCTGTGCAGCGTCTGAGGAGGTGGCTGACACAGGCTCTGTCCTTGACTGAGCCTTTGACTCGGCCGCATTCTGTGTTTGATCAGCTGACACCGGGGCATTCTGAAACACCACCTTAGAGATGGGAAACAGCCGCCCAGAGCTTGGAGGCTGAGGGGCATCAGACCCAGTCGCCCCCAGCGTACTGATAGAACGGTCAGCCAGGCTGGGGTGGGAGCGGGGAGAGGGAGAGAACTGAGGTCCGTGGGATAGCTGAGCAGGCTTCTGTGAAGGTCCACATGCCTATGTTTGATCCTGTCAAGGGGACCTACGTCCATCATCCCTCCAGGGTCGGGCCTGGTCCTCAAGGCTCCTTCTTTCCAAGATTAGCTGCTCTTGAGACAGGACCATTTCTTGGAGTCTGAGGGAGAAGGTGGTACCAACAGAGACGGCCCCTTGAACTGAAGGGTGTGCCAGGATGTTATTTTCAGAGTATGGATTCAGAAAATGTGTTCAGTTAAGTCAAAGAAGGCTGAGTAGAGATCAGACACACAGAAAAACCTCTCATCCTGTGTGCAGACTCTGAGTCCCTGGGGCCCTTGAGGGGAGGAGAGGGGTCTCTAAGGCAGGGGGACAGCTCTGGCAAGTCACACCCCGCGCCACCCCCACCATCAAGTGGGAGTGAGTCTGTGCTTTGCAAGAGAGCTCCTCAGTGCTGGTCACAGAGTTCACTGGAAATAGGAGTGGCTCCGTAATGCTTGTTTACATGAAATTAAATGAATGCATGAGTGAATGAATGAATCTGAGATTATGTAATCCAGTTATTCCACAAAAACAGACTGAATGTTACAGGTGGCATCCAAGTCCCTATGCCAGAGGAGTCCAGACCCCTGCGCTGTGAGGAGGCCAGAGCGTGATTCTCCCACACGCTCTTCCATCCGCCTGCAGCTGCCTTTCTGGAATTGGCAGAGTAACTGAGGAGCTCTCTGCAATCTAAAGGGGCCTGCATGTACTTACTCTGTTGCTACTTTCTTGGGGGTGATGGCCGTCTTACTACTTTGGGTAAACTCCCTGGCTGACATTGCTGCCAGCAGGTGGTGGGAGTCATCACCAACACAGAACCGGCACAGATGAGTGCAGAGTCACTCCTGGGAAGGGGCGGGACTGAGTGTCTGTCTGGAGAACGATGGCCTGGCTAAGATGCGCGCTCCAGGGAGGGCCATCGTCTGTCCTTAGGAAAGTGAACTATAAACCCAAGGGCACAGGGTCAGGCTTCAGGACAGCTTGCTGCTTCGCACTGTCCAGGCCTTCCTAAACTTCTGCGTGGAACTGCAGGGTTGCTTGGTGGCCTCTTGGAAGTTAAAATGGAGCCTTATAGATATAGCTGGTGAACATTTAAAGCTAAAGGGACCGTGTGGGGTCTAATTCCACTCTTCATCTAATGAATGAAACTGTCTACCATTTACTGAGCACTGACGGTAAGGTAGGCTGAGAACTTCGCATGCTTTGTCTCATTTAATTCCTTCAGTGACCTGATGACAGACACTGCTACTAGGTGCATTTTTATTGATGAGGAAGCTGAGGCATAGGGAGGTTCAGGAGTGGCAGAGCCAGAGACCTTCAATCCACACCTGTGGACCCTCACACTGTATGCAGAACCTGGACATTCTGCTCTTGAGGAGCCTGCTTTCCTTCCCCTCCCCTCCACGCATTAGTGGAAGAGTGCAGAGACATGGCAGAATCAACATGGAACTCCAGAATACTGGGATGTTCACACCAAGTGTAGGCAGAGAGTTTCAGGTCCTTGTGCCCAATGTTCTGCAGGTTTGCAGCCTTGTTTAGAGTGGGGATTCTTCTCATGCCTTGCCTTCCCAGCCTGAACCTCAGTGGGGTTCTCAAAGCAGGATGTGAGCAGAGTAGCAGATCCCTGGGGAGTCCCAGTTACAAGCCCGCGCCCCACCCCCCCACCCCCAGCCAGAATCTCCAGTGGTGCAGCCAAGGAATCAGCCATTTCACAAGCTCCTTGGTGGGAGAAGAGTCACAATGTACTTATTTGACAAAGTCCTTGCTATCAAGGATTTATGAAGAATGCCTGTAAGTCAAGGAGAGAAAGACAATTCAGTAAGAACATGGGTAAAAGAATTGAACAGGTACTTCACAAAAGAAGATGTATGAATGGCCAATAAGTACAAAAACAGATGTTCAGCATCATCAGCTATCAGAGAAGTGCAAAATTAGATAACAATGAAATACAACTTCACATCACCAGAATGGCTAAAGCTAAAAAGACTGACAATAACAAGTGCTGGTGAAGAGGCAGAACCACTGGACTCACACTGCGCGTGGAAACATGCAGACGTTTTGGAAAACTATTGGGCCTTTTCTCATAAAACTGAACATCTACCCACCTTCTGAGCCATCATTTGCACTCTGGCTATATATCAAGAAATATGGATGGCTTACGTGCACCAAAAAGACAGAAATATGAATGTTCGTTGAAGTTTTATTCATGATAAACCAAACTGGAAAGTCACCCAGGTGCTTATCAATAGGTGCACAGATAAACAAATTAAGTCCAGCCACACAATGAAGTACAACTCAGCAGTAAAATAGAAAACTGGTGATGTGTGCATCAACAGAGACAGATCTCACAGACATTACCCTGTGCAAAAAAAGAGAAAAAGCCATTTAAATGCAATTACCTGGAGGAGGAAATGGCAACCCACTCCAGTAATCTTGCCTGGAGAATCCCCATGGACAGAGGAGTCTGGCAGGCTGCAGTCCATGGGGTCGACTGCAGTCCATGCAGTCCAAAGGGCCGGACACGACTGAGCAACTAAGCACAAACACAAATGCAATTAAAAAACTAATTGACAGTGATAAAAGAATAATGGGTTACTTTGGCAGGGAGCTGGATGGAACTTCAGGGTACTAGAAATGTTCTACATCTTAATCTGAATTGTGGTTACACAGTGTATGCATGGGTTAAAATTGAATCGGACACTTGAAATACTTTGCTGTATATTATACCTCAAAAAAAATTTAACAAACAAAATCCTAATGGGAGAAGGACTGGGTCTTCCTGTGGCCTTTCCATAATGAACAGGAGTCGCCCCCCACCCCCCCACCATGGATGTCCCCAGGCCCACGAGCCTCTGGAGCTCTCCTCTACCATCTGCGGTGCTTGCCAGCAGCCCTCTCCCCATTCCCCAGCCAGAACCCCGCAGGTCCTTGGTTTCAGCTATTGGGATGGCAGCGCGGCCTGTGACATCAGCCTGGTAGAAGGAGGGAACTCTGGCCCGAACCGCCGTCCAGGGGACTCCAAAAACCTGGAGCTTCCTGCATGGAGGCCTCTCTGCCTGGGGTGATGTTGGGCACAGTCCGCCAGGCTCTGGGCTCCTCATCACAATACTAAGAGGGAAAGTCACTGGCCTGGTATTTATTTCCCTTGTTCTTCAGACCAGGTGAATCCAGACCCTTGGGCCAGCACATGGCCCTCTGGAGTCACATTGCACTCCTTCCAGCAGGATGCAAGTAGCAGTGAGAGCACTTGGCCAGGTTCCCGAGCTTTCCAGGGCCGTGGGTCACTCTCATCCAGGCAGCAGGGGTCTGCAAACCATCTGGGCCCTTCAGAACCAGGACTCATTCTGATGTAGCACCCAGCATGTACTTTCTTGACTTCAGCCTCCTGAGCTCCTCTGGGGGGCACTCAGGATAGGAATAAGCGCATCCATCTTTACCCGAGGAAACTGAGGCCCAGAGGAGGATGGTCCAATGTCATATAGCTGTTAGTGGCAGAGATGGGACCAGGGCATGGTCTCTAATCCCAGGGGGGCACCCTGCCGACCTCCTCCCTCCCCATTCTGCAGGCCGGGGCATCCTGTCTCCTGCAGGTCTCTCCAGAGTCAGGAAGGAAGGTTTCCCCCATGGTCTACCCATCTGATCATCCTGGTGGCTAAATGGAGGGGCCAGCAGAGACGGAACTAGCCTCTCAGTGGAGCCTCAGAATCAAAGAGAGAACCTTCAAAAGGAGCAGGAGGGCAAGTCAGACCCAGAACAACTCTGATTTTCTCCTCTTTGAGAAATCTTGCAATTCTGGCTCTGGCTGTCACCCAGGGAGTCAGAGCTTGAAGACGCTGTAGAGCCCCAGAGGAGGAGGACACAGGGCCTGGAGGAGCTGGTCGGGGCACTCGTCCCCACAGGGCCGGCTCAGTCCCTGAGGGCCAGCCCTGCGGTTCCTTCCTCCCCGGGGCACCTGGTGGGGGAAATGCTTTCCCATACATCCTTGTGATTTCAGGACACTGCAGAAGGTGGTTCTTGCCCCCAATTTACAGGTGGGGAAACTGAGGCTGCAGAGACTTGCAAGGCCTCCCATGGGGTTCCTGCTTAGGATTCACTGTTGCTTCCCTTTAAGGCTGATGGAAAGGCCGAGGCGTTTTCTCCCTCCTGCCGGAGCTCAGGCAGAGGCGGCTCAGCTTCATCCCCCTCACCTCCCTGGGCACTGAGCTGGGGAGCCCAGCTGAGGTCCTCAGCTCTCCACCTATGGCATTAGTTTGGGGAGTGGAGAGTGTTCCTCTCTTCCTGTGTGGATGAGGGTGGGGCTGAAGCTTGGGTAAGTGACTCTGCCTCCTGATGTGGGACCCAAAAGGGGAAAGGCAGCCCAAGGACAGTAGACCTGAGGGGGTCCAAGGTGACCTTGAGTCTGGCCTGAGCCCACAGTCCCTGCCCTGTGAGAATTCCCCATAGCGCCTTCCCTCCCCAGGGCTCCCTGACCTCAGCAGTACCTGGCTTCTTTGCCCGGGCCCTTCTAACTCCCAAAGGCTTAATCTGCTGCAGACCCACAGGGACTCGCTGGGGGCCTGTTAGAGGCTGCCCTGGGTGGAAACTGTCTTATGCATCCAGGTCCCCCTGTCTCAGATGCATGTGTGTAGTGAATGCTCAGAAATATTCATGGAGAGAAGAAGGCATGAAGATTTGTTGAACACTCAATGCGTGCCTTGCGTTTATCCTGATCTTCAATTTTAATCTCTGCTCCTTAGGAGTTGGTTATTTTCCCCATTTTGCAGATGGAGGAATCAAGGCTCAGAAAGGTTAAGTAGGTGGCTTGGCCAAAGTCCTCACTGGTAGGTGAGGAAACCAAGACTCAAAAGCAGCTGCGCCTCTACTCCATGGGCTGGAGCTGGGCCTGTCACTCACGAGCTTTGCCATCTTGCCTCTGGGCCACTTGCTATCAGGCAGTGGGCATTTGTAATTTCTGCCCATTCCTCCTCTGGGGTCCCCCTGCCTGCTCCTCCTCACTGGACACTAGTCCTGGGCCTTGGGCACACATGGACAGACACTTTCTGCCCTCATAGAGGCTGCGTTTTAATGAGGGAGCAGGGTGTGAACAAGGAATAACATACCTAAGAACAGTAATTCAGATTCTGGGGTATACCATGAAAGAAATAATCAAGGTTTATGTGACAGAGAATAATGGTGCTTGTGGTGGTGATGATGGTGGCGGGGCTAGTTTAGATGAGGAAGTTAGGACAGGCCTTTCTGAGAAGGTGACATTTCAGCTGAGACCTGCTTGATAGGAAGAGCTTGGGAAAAGAGTTCCAAGGAGATAGAGCAGCACATGCAAAGGTCCTGGGGTGCACCTGGGCTTGGAGATTTTGTAGCACAGAAAGACCAATATGGCTGGGCCATGTGACTGAGGGGGACAGGGGGAGCTGAAGCAGAAAGGTAGTAGGAATCAGATTACACTGGGCCTTTCGTTAAGTCATGTGCAGAGAGTAAATTTTATTCTCACTATGGTAGAAATCCACTGGAGGGTTTTCAGCAGTGGAGAGACGCGATTTGACTTGTCTCTGTAAAACATCACCCGGGCTACTGTGTGAGAATGCATTAGAGGGGGCGCTTGGAATGGGCTCTTGCGGTAGCCTCCATCATGGTTGCTGTGGTCTCAAAAAGAGACGAGGGTGACGGGGAGCCCGGGATGACCGCGGTGCTCTTGGAGAAAAGAGGACAGGTGCTTGTCTCCTTTTTTGCAGCTTCCCGTCCCCTCCTATCTTTCTTTCCTCCCAGCACCACTTCTGCCTGTCCTCCACACCCCTTCCCCACACGGTCATTGAGAACCAGCCACAGGGAGCCCGCCCCAAGTATGACATTAGCATCACACCCTTACCAAACAGTGGATTGCTGCAGCTCCCCCACTAGCTGTGTAGCATGTCGTTGGAGGGAGACACTGTTGAAATCACAATGGTGAAGCTGCGGTAATAACCTCCTCAATCAGTAATCAAGGTCCTGGGCTCAATTTGGGTAGCAGCTTTATGTGGTAGTTTAATTCATTGTACACCAATTTCAGTTGTGCATTAATTACACGCGGTTGAATAGCAATTAACTAATCACCATGTCACTCCTTTCCCGTTAGGAACAACCTCATTAATTCCAGTCTGCAAGGCTGCTGGTGTCTTTTTGCCACCCCTCTGCACCCTCCCGCTCTCTTTTTGGCTGCTCTTGACTTATAATCAAATATGAAATTCATGCATTTTTAAATAAGTTCTCGGCTGTTTTTGCCACTGAAAAATTCATGGCATTACTCAGTCCCTTTAAATAATGTTTATTCATTATACATTTCTTGTCTGAGTTTGGTGCTGTCTGCTGGTACCGACAAGCTGTTGGGGCTGTCTTGGCGGGTGCTGGGGGCCAGTCCGGGCCATCCTGGGTGATGCAGGAAGGTCTTCCCGAGAGGCGCTGGTGGTCCCTGGTGGTCCCGGCAGTTGGGTGAATAGCGTTGCCCTCCTCGGGGTTTCGCTGAGGCCAGTCTGCCCTGTGCTCTGCTTCGCAGACACGTTTGTCGTTACCCCACTCCGTGCTCCTGCATGTGCGTGCCCCCCTCGGCTAGTCATCTTCCTCCATTTCTGCTTGACGGTGGGCCTGGCCTTCAGGCCCAGGTTACAAGCAGCTTCTTCCAAGATGCCGTCTCCGCCCCATAGTTCTTCCATCCAGACTCTTTGTCTTCCTTGGTGTGTGCAGTGTCGTTGTAGCAATTTTCACACTCATGTCCACAATCTGCATTTTAATCCAGCGCTCATGTCAAGGCCCTGGAGGGAGTCCCATCTGTGATCAGAGTTGCTGCAGCCTCCAGGGCCATTACTTTACTTGCTTTGAATGAGTTCCTGTGGGGCAGCCCTACAGGGGTTCTTATTTCATTTCAGAGATGAAACTCAGGAGAGAAAGGCTTGGGCAGAGTCGTGACAAGTAAGTGGACACAGGAGGACAGGAGCCCAGGCCCCTGATTTCTGGTGACAGAAGCTATCAGCCAGTATCCCTGGAGGGCCACTCCTTTTGAGAAATGAGACCCCTGCCAGAGGGCAAGGGACTTACTCCTATTTCCATGCAGTCAGTCAGCTCTGACTTCCAAATATATCTGAATATTTCCACTTCTCACCCCACCCCTGCCAGGCCTGATGTTTGCTGCTCCTTCTGCTCAGCTTTTTACTTCATCAGTTCCATGTCTTCATTTAGCTTCAGCTTAAATGCTACCTCCTCCAAGAAGCCCTCCCAGACCTCTTCACCTAAAGGGCTCTGCAGTCGCTCTGCTCCACATCAAGGGTTGTGATTGGCTTTGAAGCTGGGCAAACCTGAGTGTGAATGTTCCTTTTCTCCCATTTGACCTCAGTAGGCCCCTTAATTCTAGCCTCAGTTTCCTCATATGTAAAATAGGTATAGTATCTGCTTCCTGACCATGTGGCTAGAAAGCCAGGTAACTGTGGCAAGTGCCAAGCCCATAGGATGGGCTCATAAGGGCCGGTTTCCTTTTCCTGCCTCCCCCGAACATCCTCTTCACCAGGAAGAACCAGTGCCCTGAAGGTGGCTGGGCCCTCACCCCATCCCCTCCCAAACTGTGCTAGGTGTGGGCTAGTGTCATCCAGAAGAGGTGGATTGACTCAGCCACACTGTCACCCACATTTGCCCTCTAAGCTATGTCCGAGGGACTGACCCCGGGGAGCCTTACGGGATGTGACCTTTGACCTTTCCCTGATCTGCGCCAAACTCTCAGTCCCACCCTAATCCATTCCTGACGGCACTCCAGCCCCATAACACTCCAGTGCTAAGGGAGATCTCAGCCAACGTCGGTCCGATCCCTTCTGCAGGCTGTCCTCATCTGCACACGGGGTCCTTCACAACCTGCGCCCCCCAGCCCAGCCTCCTGTGCCATAAACGCACCCTCTGCCATCACCTGGCTCCCGTCCCCTGGGCTGCCCCTCACGTTCACACCTTGATTGCGCTGCCTCCTCCGGTGGGGTGCCCTTCCCTCCCTCTCTGAAAGCTCCCAGCTGCTCTTTGCTGTGATGCCCAGCAGGGACTCACAGGCGCCCTGTGGCCCAGGTCTGGCCAACCAGTGATGGGCCTGTGACCCGAGGCAGGTCATTCGGAGACCCTGTGTCTCGCCGGGTTTCCCCAGAAGCAGACCCAGGGGTGGGAAAGTTGGGTTGGAGCTGTGGGAAGGGCTGGTGGGGAAGACGGGGAGGCAGAGAGGCCAGGGAGCAGGCTGTTGCCGTGGGTGGCCGGGGCTCAGTCCTGAACGGCCCTGGGAGGTGCTGTGGAACAGGCCTCAAAGTGGTCCTGTCTGAAGGGCAGGGAGGCCGGGTGTTCATCCACCTGCTCCCGGGCGTCACTGGGGGAAGGCTGCGCCTGGGGACATTTGATGCAGGGCGCCTCTGCTCTGTTCTGCGGGGATGCTGGGCTCGCCCTCCCCTGGGACCAGAGGTTGCCCTTGGGCCAAGACGCGGGGACTGGCATGGGCTGGCTGGTGATGCCGAGGGAAGCGGGGACGGGGTGTGCACCGACTCCCACGTCCCCTCTCCCGCCCCGCCCTCCCTCGGCACAGTGCCGTCCGCCCAGCACCAGTCAAACCCGTCACGTTACTTGTCCTTTCATCCTGCGATGCTGCCACATGGCGCCTGCTTGTCTTCAGGGTGTGTTCTGATTTCCTTCTCCCTCTACGAACCATTATTTATTTATTTTTTAAACAACCAACACTTCTAACACCAATGTGTGGGAATTTTTTCCTCCACGCCAATCAGTTCTCCAGCTCTCTGGATACCAACTGGTGTCCTACATTTCCATTCAAGTGCCTAACTGCCCAGTCAGGGCAGGTCCCACGGGCTCAGGGCTCAGTCCCACAAGACTGCCCATCACTTCGGGTGTCAGTCACAAGGCCCAAGCCACCCGTACTTCTGACCAACTGGCTATAAACTGGGAGCTCCCGAGACCCTCTCCTTTGATTAGAAAATGTGCTGGACTGGTTCACATAACTCGGGACAGTGCTTTACTTACTATTTCTGGTTGGTTACAAATGACGCAACTCAGGAAGAGCCAGATGGAAGAGACGCACAGGGCCAGGTTGTGAGGAGCCCCAGGCATCCCTGCTTTCTGAGCACACCGCCTCCCAGCACGCGGACGCATTCAACAACCTGGATGCTCTGAACCCCTTCCTTTGGGAGTTCTTATAGAAGTTTCATTATGTAGGCTCAAATGAGTAAATCATTGGCCACTGGTAACTCAACCTCCAGCCCCTCTCACCTCCCAGAAGGTGGGGGGACCAGACCTCCATTGGTCCCCAGAAAGTGGTCAGATCCCCACTTTCCAAGAGTCCCAGGAACTGTGTGTCAGCAACTATGAACGAAGACCAAATATGTATTTCTTTTTGATATCACACACTCCTTCTCCACCAGGTTAAGGTCCAGTCTGTTTTCCACTAAAGTGACCACTCTCCCTTAGGGTATTTACATTACTTGCAAAGTGTACCCTTCAACAGCGGAATCCCAGACTGTGGGGGTGGGTAAGGGCTTTCCTTAGGGTCCCTAGTCCTCCTGGGGAGAGGTGGTTTTCAGCATGGCTGCCCGGATGATTCTGTCCCCACCCGCAGGTGGATTCCTTTTATTTCTCTGGCGAGGGTGGGGTGGGTGCACGCAGCCTAAGTAACCGTAATTAGAGATAATGTAGTCGTTTACACAGTGAGTGATACTATTTTATTTGGTGCTACTTTTTGCCCTAACTTTAGAAAGCATAGTGCTAACTGTCCGCCCACCACCCCCAATAAAAACCCAGACATTAAACCTCCCTCACAACTTGCTTTTTTGCTAAAGATTAAAAATGTACTTCTCTAATCTGTTTCTGAAATGGCTTTGGAAATGCCATCATCAAGACCAAAATGCACCGGGCAGTAGTTAGAAAAGCAAATACTGGCTGTTCATTTGCCTAAGATTGTCCACAATTGTGCTGTCTGTGAATAGCACCCAGTCTATCCCTCGAGTCTACGTGCATTTGGGAAATTAATTCTGACTCTCTTACGAGTGTCATTAGAGCGATGCACATGGCCATCAGCTTGCTCTATTTCTGCAGGCCAGCGCGGTCAAGCCTGTGAGTGTCTCTGTGTTGCTGGCAGGGCACGCGGTTCAAGGAGGGGGAGCAGGAGACAGGACAGAGGCAGCCTCAGAGGGCTGCTCCGGAGGGCCCTGTGAGCTTTGGGCTCTGCAGCCCAGGGCGAGGGCCCTGGCCTAGCCCCACATAGCTGCGTGGGAGCCACTTTCTTAGCCGGCCTGAGCCTTGGTCTTCTCATCTGTAAAGTGGGCACCAGAATAGCCCCTCCCTGGCTGCCTTGTCTGAGGGCTCAGGGGCGGGGCAGGTGAGGGAGCCAGCAGAGTGCAGGGTAGGAGCTGCTGGCGAACCGGGGAGGGGAGTCGGGGCCTGTGACAGGGATGTGGCCGCGCTCCCAGCCCAGAGAGCCTCCTCGCTGCTGACCGTGCAGGACAAGGCCTCGGCCCTGTCTTGGAGAGCCCGGTTTCCGCCGCTACCCCGGCGGCCCCTAGGGATTGACTCTCCCTTCTGGGAGCCTCTCTTGTGCTGACCCCTCCTTCTGGCATGTTCTCTCTGCCAACTGTCTCCACCTGTCAAATCCTACCCATCCTTTAAGGCCAAACTCAAATGCCACATTCTAAGAGGCCTCGGGACATGTAGGAGCCTGGGCTCTGAAGCCAGAATGCTTGGGTACAAATTCAGGTTCTACCACTTGCCATCCTGACCTCGGACAAGTCACTTAGCTTCTCTGTGCTTCTGTTTTCTTATTTATAAAATGAAGCTGATAGTCAGAGGGTCGTTGTAAGGACTAAATGGGTTAACACATGTAATGCCCTTAGAATAGCCTCTGATGGAGAGAAGCTCTATGTAACAACAGCAATAGATGGTATCTATTCTGGGAAATGTCTCTGACTCATGCAACTGACTTAATCTCTCCTCTTCTGGTGTGGTTGCCACTGTGTCCACCCTCCATCCAGAAGACATAGCAAAGAGCCTTGCTCATAGTAGGTGCTCAGTTCTCACTGAATTAAGCTGAAGAATGAAAGCCTGCTAAAGGAGAATGATGGGCTAGCGATGACGACTTCCTCCCTTGCTTCCAGCGCGTAGCCCTTTCTTCCAGGAAGGCTCTGTGGGGCAGCTGAGCCTTGGCATGGAAGGGATGGAGGGCGCAGATACAGCTCCCAGATGGCCCCCTGCCTGGGGCCAGGGCTGGGAGGAGCCTGAGCCAGGGTCTGGCTCCCCACCTGGGTGGCTCTTCTGCTCTAGCAGTCTTTACTGACTGCAGAGTGTCTCTTTCTGGGGTCCTGAGGCTGCCTGGCCTTTGCTGCATTCTCCCTCTCTACCAGGGAAAAAAGACCCTGTGAGACATCAAGGAGGACACGTGATCCCTGAGCGATGAACGTGCAGTGTATGTGTGCTCACCAGGGCAAGCGTACCCAGCACCCACCAAAGCCTCTCCTCTGTGCTCCATGCTTACTTATGTCTCAGGGCCTTTGCACCTGATTTCCCCTTGTGCCTGCAATGGTCCATCTCCAGATCTTCCTGAGATGTATCTCCTTGTCAACTTTTACATCTCTGCTCCTGCGTCACGGTCTTCAAGAGGCTTTTCTTGACCACTGTAGCCAAGGTAGAATCCCTTCCCCACCCCATTCACTGAGCCATGTATATTCACTACCCACTTGTTATTGCTCTCCTTCTCTGAAACAAGCAGTAGTTTTGGAAATTTGTTCTTTGTCCTGTCTTGGCACATGGTAGATGTCTAATGAGTTGTTGAATCTATCAATTAATTAACAAAAGCAGGTTGAAGACCCCAAGGACCCGCTGGTTGAGCTGGTGAGCCCTGAGTGGCCCCGGACCTTTGTCATGTTCGTGGGACTTGAGAGCTGTGATGCTCTCAATTGCAGGCGGGGGTAGCTGGCCCAGTGGGCACCCAGAGTTGCCCAGAGCTCAGGACCTGCCCTTTTCACACGGCCGCCTAAAGTAGCATCCTCCACTCCCCGCTTAGTACCTGAAAGAGAGGGAGCTCGGGCCAGGCCTGTGCCAGGGCCGGCAGGATGGGGCTGGGGCATGCAGGGGCTGGGTGGGGTGTAGGAGGGGTGTCACACCCCTCGGCTGACGCCTTCTTTCCCTCCTGGCCACAGGTGCTGAAGTGCCTTGTTCCCTAGGGAGACAGGCCTCCAAGAGGGGACTTCCTCGCATGCCTGGACTTGTCACTGAGGCAGCATCTCCAGAGGATGGGCATCGGGCTCCACAGGAATGATGAGGAGGTAAGGCTGGCCTGAACTGGGGGTCCAGGGAGAGTGTGCTTCCTGGAAGCACGCCCCTTGCCAGTCGCTCAATGTGCCTTTCTGAATGGAGTTACAGCCCCGAGTGCCTGAAATGCCCGGGGCCATCCTCCCAGGCCCCCTCCCCGCCGCCCCCCACCCCCACCCCAGCGGGGCTCTTCCTCCCTAGGAGGCGCAGGAGGCTGAGGCCTTGACAGGCTTCTGAAGGCCTTGCACTCTCAGCGTGCATGAACCCCTGTGTGGCCTGGTCTTGCCTTTGGGCTGGGCTCCTGGGCTCCCAGGTCTAGCCCACTGCTTCTTCCTGTATCACACTCGTCATTCTTCCGAGGCAGACCCCACACTCGCCCTCTGAAGCCTCCCTTGTGACGGCAGTCCTCAGGGATACCCACCCGCGGTGCCGGGGGCTGTGCAGGAGGGCGAGGCCCCGGCGGGCGGGCGGAGGCGTACAGGCAGGCAGGCTGCGGGGTCTGACGGTTGCCAGACCTGAGCACTCCGGGCATTCTGGGCTGGATACTTCTTTGCTAGGCCCAGCCTGTGTGTGTCAGGATGGTTAGCAGTACTCCTAGCCTCTGCCTGCTAGGGGCCAGTAAGAATCTCCCAGTTCTGACCACCAAGAGCGTCTCCAGACGGCCCCTGGGAGGCTAAGAACCACGAAGAGACTGGGGAGCAGAGGAAGACAGTGGGGCAGGCGTGGGGTGTGCAGAGGAGGGGAGGGGCAGAAGAGGAGGGGAGAGGCAGAAGGGCCAGGGCGGGGTGTGCAGACATGGAGGGGCAGAAAGGTGGGGTGGGATGTGTGTGAGGGGAGCAAGAAGGCTGGGGGTGGGGTGTGTGCAGAGGCGGCGGGCAGAGATGCCCAGGCTCTGTGGCAGGAGAGGTGCTGGCCCTTTAGAGAAACTCCAAGGCGGTCCTGAGGCTGGACCTCAGAGAGTGAAGGGGGCCTGGTGAGTGGCAGGGTGGGTGAGGGGTCTGTGTCTACGATTAGGACGCGTGCCCCTGCGGCAAACCAACAGCCTCCAACCTCAGTGCTGGCCCCGTGGAGCTTCTTAATGCAGAGAGGAGGGTTCCGCATAAGCTCGGAAGTGTTCCCTCCAGAGGCAGGGCTGGGGGTGATGAGGTGAGGGGCTGGGAGGGGGCCTGCTATTCAGATGCTGCACGGGATGGGTGGAGGGGCCGGGTGGTCCCTTGGAGACCCAAGCTGTTGTAGGTGCCAGAGGGCTCTGACCACCAAGGTTGAAAGGCACATGGTGGGGTCTAGGTGTTGCAGGAAGGGGGACCCCTTCCAGGGCCCAAAACTGGGCCCTTGTCTAACACTCGGCCTTGTCTAACACATGTCTAACATGTGTCGGAGGAGACACATGTGCTGACAAAGCAAAAGATTTTATTGGGAAAGGGCACCCGGTAGAGCAGGAGGGTAAGGGAACCCAGGAGAACTGCTCTGCCGCGTGGCTTGCAATCTTGGATTTTATGGTGATGGGATTAGTTTCCGGGTGGTCTTTGGCCAATCATTCTAATTCAGAGTCTTTCCTGGTGGCGCACGCATTGCTTAGCCAAAATGGATGCTAGCGAGAGGGATTCTGGGAAGTGGACAGACACGCGGTGTCTCCTTTCGACCTTTCCTGAACTCTTCCGGTTGGTGGTGGCTTATCAGTTCCGTATTCCTTATCAGGATCTCCTGTCATAAAACAACTCATGCAAATGGTTACTATGGTGCCTGGCCAGGGTGGGCGGTTTCAATCAGTGTGCTTCCCCTAACATAGGCAGAGCAGCAGCTAGTTGTCTTTCCCTTGGAGATGGTCATGGGCTGCATGGAGGCAGTCGGGGGACACGCAGAGTCGTGGCCGGGGGGAAGGGTGGGGGAGGTGTCCCCGCCTCCGCCCAGAGGGGGTGCTCCTCCTGGTCATGGCTTCCCAGATGTGCGTGCCTGAGACAGAAGTGGGGGTGGAGGTCTCTCCTTAGCCTGCCTTTGCTCTAGTGCCTGGCTCTGAACCACGGTTAAGTCTGTGCCATCTGTCAGCTTCCTTACAAACGAGCTTACTTCCCAGGAAACCTCAGGTAGAGCCAATCAGGAGCCCTCTGAGGCACTGAGACAGCCAGCACCACCCCTTGCTCACCTGGACCTGGCCTGCTGTGCCTCCCCCAGGATCCATGGCCTTGCCTAGGCCGGGGGCCGGGGGCAGGGTCAGTCACCAGGGTCCTGTGACTTGAGAGTTTAGCCAAGGTCCCTGGGGCAGGTCAGAAGAGCCATCAAGCCCGCCTCAGGGGTCACAGACAGGTGGTCACAAACAAGGGCTGCATGGACCCTTTGTATTTAGATGGTTCCCACAGCGTGTGCAGCACAGGTGTTTAATGACTCACCTCATCTCTGATAAAACATCATCTTCATGTAAACTTTCTTCCAGGAGCATCCTCCAAAGTGGGGACATTTATCAAAAATTAAGTGCTGGTGACATATGCCTATTCTCCAGTGATATCACCAGAAGCAGCTTGTGGCCCTTACCCTAGGACACGGCTGACATTGACTGCGTCATTGTGGCCTTTTGTCTTCTTGAGTACACAGACCTCACTCCTCCCTATTGTCCTATACCACCCTGCTGCAATCATTTATAGAACTCGACTGCCCTCTGTGAAGGCGCTGGAGTTTGAGACCTTTTCTAAATCTAAATGGTCCATATAAAGGAAAGGGTAACATAACTTATATGCAGAGTACATCATGCGAAATGCTGGGCTGCATGAAGCACAAGCTGGAATCAAAATTGCCAGGAGAAATATCAATAACCTCAGTCATGCAGATGATATCACCCTTATGGCAGAAAGCAAAGAGGAACTAAAGAGCCTCTTGATGAAAGTGAAAGTGGAGAATGAAAAAGCTGGCTTAAAACTCAACATTCAAAAAACTAAGATCATGGAATCCGGTCCCATCACTTCATGGCAAATAGATGGGGAAACAATGGAAACAGTGAGAGACTATTTTCTTGGGCTCCAAAATCACTGCAGATGGTGACTGCAGCCATAAAATTAAAAGATGCTTGCTCCTTGGGAGAAAAACTATGACCAACCTAGACAGCATATTAAAAAGCAGAGACATTGCCAACAAAAGTCCATCTAGTCAAAGCTATGGTTTTTCCATTAATCATGTATGGATGTGACGCTGGACCATAAAAAAAGCTGAGCGCCGAAGAATTGATGCTTTTGTACTGTGGTGTTGGAGAAGACTCTTGAGAGTCCCTTGACTGCAAGAAGCTCAAACCAGTCTATCCTAAAGGAAATCAATCCTTGAATATTTATTGGAAAAACTGATGCTGAAGCTAAAACTCCAATACTTTGACCCCCGATTCAAAGGACTGACTCATTTGAAAAGACCCTGATGCTGGGAAAGGTCGAAGGTGGGAGAAGAAGGGGACAACAGAGGATGAAATGGCTGGATGGCATCACCAACTCGATGGACATGAGTTTGAGCAAGCTCCAGGAGTTGGTGATGGACAGGGAGGCCTGGCGTGCTGCAGTTCATGGGGTCACAAAGAGTCGGACATGACTGAGGGACTGAACCGAACTGAACATTTTTTCCCAGGATTACTCACTGGGGTAATATATCTTGAACCTTATTTTGAATATAGTTTATAACAAATCATCCCTCTTAAAAAATACATAGTTGTATATACACATATACACACACATATAAAGTATATCACTCCTCTAAAAGGCATTCTTCACGTGGCAGGATGTCTCTGCGGAGAGCATGGGTCTGGGCCTGGAAGGAGAGGACTGGAGTCCTAGACACAAAAGTGCTTCTAATTTGTTGAGTGGCCCTCTGTGGCTGCCTCTCTGTAGCCTGCTTCTTCTGCTAGGCACACAGTGAAAGGTAAACCTGGCCCCTTGCAGTCATACTGGCCTTCTGTGACTGTGTTCAGTCCTGCAAAGTGTCAGAGGGAGGCCACAGGGCAGGTTTATCCAGAACCTAAGAAGTATGTCCTGCTTGAATGTTGGTGTCTGCACCCCAGGTGCATACAGCAGGGGGCATGCCTGTCCCCAAGACCCAACACCATGAATGAAGGCGAGAAAGGGCCACACTTATCACTAAAGAGAGAGCAGGTGCAGCTCAGTGGGATATTTGGGGCTGGGGGCCTCCCAGGAGTGCCTGCTCTTCAGACTGTCTGGGTCGTACCTGCTCCCTACAGTTGCTGTCCAGGTGAAGTGGGATGACGCTGGCATCTTCAGGACACTGGTGGGTACTCTGTTTGAGGAGCAGGAGGGGAGGACGAAGGTGGGGCAGAGCCTGGCCCGTGGCCTCGGAGCCTGGCCCTCCTTCCTGGGCTCCGGTTTCTTGGGCAGGAGAGCAGGACTCTGGGGAAACTGCAGGTGGTCCCCAGGAGTGAGAAGCTGGGCACTGTCACTTCTAAAACAGACTGGCAGTGGAGCCAGCCCCAGTCCGCCGTGCCCTTCTTGAGACACAGGGTCACGAGGCTGAGGCTCCTGTGCGCACTGGGGGAGCCTGTACCAGGCCTGGTAGGGCAGGGTGGATGCAATGCCTGAGGCCATGAGGGGCTCGTCCACACCAGAGAAAGTCACATCCCAGGGCGCTGAGTGTGTGTGTGTGTGCGTGTGTGTGTGTGTGTATGAGTGTGTGTGAGTGTGTGCGCGTGTGAGTGTGCATGTGAGTGTGTGTGCGTGTGAGTGTGCATGTGAGTGTGTGTGCGTGTGAGTGTATGTATGAGTGTGTGTGAGTGTGCATGTATGAGTGCGTGTGGGTGTGCATGTGAGTGTGTGTATGAGTGTGAGTGTGTGTGTGTATGAGAGTGAGTGTGGGTGTGCATGTGAGTGTGTGTGCGTGTGTGTATGACTGTGTGAGTGTGCGTGAGTGTTGCACACATGTGTGCGTGTGTACATGTGTATGAGTGTGTGTGAGTGTGTGTGTGAATGTGCATGTGAGTGTTTGTGTGTGTGTGACTGTGTGTGTGTGTGTAAGTGTGTGTAAGTGTGCGTGCGTGTGTGACTGTGTATGAGTGTGCGTGTATGAGTGTGTGTGGGTGTGCATGTGAGTGTGTGTGCATGTGTGTATGTGTGTGAGTGTGCGTGAGTGTTGCATGCGTGTGTGCGTGTGTACATGTGTATGAGTGTGTGTGTGTGAATGTGCATGTGTGTGCATGTGTGTGTCTGTGTGTGAGTGTGCATGCATGTGTGAATGTGTGAGTGTGCGTGCGTGTGAGTGTGTATGAGTGTGCACGCGCGTGCGTGTGTGTGAGTGCGTGGGTGAGTGTGTGTAAGTGTGCATGTGAGTGTGTGTATATGAGTGTGTGGGGGGGGCAGCAGGTGTGGGTGGGGGAATGTCACTCCACTCAGATGCTGCTCTGGAGGAGTGTGAACCTCTTCTCCGAAAGAAGGTAAAGATCTATGTGAAAATCTCATTCTAAAATACCTTAACTAATTCTAATGACTAAGAATAAAGCACAAGACAAGGAGCACCTACCCATGGGTCAGAAAGGCTCACTGCTGCCTGTCTGTGACCCTCGGTCTAGGAGAACGCGGGGCCAGTACTGGTCGGTCTGAGAAGCTCCCGCGGGCAGTGCCTTTGCCGGCCTGCAGCTCGCGGACCGGGTGTGTGCCTTGGAGGCCGGCGGCTCCGGGGCCTGGCGGGGGGACCGCCCCTGCGCAGTCAGCTCGGCCAGCACCACGGCCTCTCCAGGGCCCAGGCGCCGAGCCGGCCAGCAGAGGACATCTCCGCGGGTGGCCAGCGCACCGCCGAGCGGGGCCCAGAGTCCCCGCGGCCCTGCCCTTGCGGGCCCAGGGGCCTGCCCACCCCCGCCCCCCACAGCTGCTCAGACGCTGTCCCGCCCTCCTCCTCGACAGTCCGCGGTGCAGCCCGGATCTGCGGGTACCTCCTCCTCCGCACGCCTCTCCCTCTCCTTGTTCTGAGAGCAGTTACTGGCCTCAGAAATCCGAGTTCCTGGGGCACAGGGAGCCCCCACCTCCTTTCAGAAGTGGGGGCTGAGGCTTTGTGCTCCAGTCTTCTGAGCAAATCCATCACCTCTACAGGTAGCTGGAACGACCAGGAATGTCATGATTTATAAAGGAGTGATTAAGAAAACAGGAGTGTGTGTGCTAAGAGGGCTGGCGGCAGCCCCTGTCGGGGGAGAGCCAGCGTCTGCAGAGTCTTGTGTGCCTTTGGAGAGCCCGAGCAGAATATCCACATATTATAGGATGGAAATTCCATTAATTTGAGAGAAAATTGACCAGATATTAGGAGAACCTACGACGGTTTCTATAAGAGAGGTAGAAAACCATCAGGGCCGACATTCATAATTGCCCCTCACCGCGTCTAGTGAGCTGTGGGCTGGCTCTCCTCTGCCTGCGCTGCTCTGATAGGGCCGCACCGGCCCCTCTTCTGCTGAACCCGTGTCTGCACCAGCACCACTGACTCCCATCAACAGAGCTTTACAACTCCGTCATAAAGTCTGGCTCCAGGGCTGGGACTTGGCATATAAGGTCTCAGTGTGACTGTGTGCAACCCCCTCCCCTGAGAGCTTAAAAAGGGGACTTACTGTGCTCGCTTCGGCAGCACATATACTAAAATTGGAAGGATACAGAGATTAGCATGGCCCCTGAGCAAGGATGACACGCAAATTTGTGAAGCGTTCCATATTTTTACAATATTGTAAAGCAATTAGCCTCCAACTAATAAAAATAAATGGAAAAAAAAATAAAATAAAAATTTGGTTCAAATAGAAAAAAAATTAAAGGGACTTACTGAACTAAAAAGACAGCTAGTACATTCTGAACAGAGAGGAGGGGGCAGGTGTGTGCCTTTGAGTGTGTGTTCATACATGTGTATGTTGTGTGTGCATGCGAGTGCATGCATATGGCTGTGCACATGTGTGATCATTTATGTGCATACCTGAGTGTGTGAAGACGTGTGTACATGTAAGTATGGGAGCACATGTGTGGGTGTAGATATGTGTGTAAACACACGGGCATGTGTGTGAGAGTGTGTACATGAGAGCAGCCTGTGAGTGTGTGAGCGTATTTATGCACACAAGTGCACATGCATGTTGGTGGGGTTCTCGGGGTGGGGATAGGTTTTTAATATTCCTATGGCCATTTCTGTTGAAAGGAAAAGGCATTATTAGTTCAGCATCTCAGCCCTTTATCTGGGAAAGAGGAGGCCCCAGACGATCGGAGCTGCCAGCTCCTGCTGGGGTTTAGACTCAGAGTTCGGAGCAGCTGGGACAATTACAACTTCCCATGCCAAGCTCTCTCGGCCGGCGGGCACCGTGCTGAGCATCTGGGAAGCCCAGCTCGTTCCATTTTCCTGACACTGTGGGGACAGGGCCATTGTTATTGGAGGGTCATAATGGAGTAAACAGAGGTTTAGAGAGGTCAAGCCGCTTACGCACAGCCCCACAGGAGGAAGTAGGGATTGTGTGGGCGGTGCTGGCCGGGCACCCTTCTCTGCTGCCCTCTGGGTTTGGAAGGCACCCGGGGACCGTAGGGAGCAATATGGTTACCTTACTGATGGGCAAAATGTGCCCGAGAGGGAAAGCTTGAGGCTTCCCGCTGAGACAGGCCCCCCCACCCCCGGGCCCCTGGGCCCTTCCCGGTTGGGCAGAAGCGGGAGAGGGAAGGCGCCCGGGAGCCACCCGAGGTCCCCGGCAGCAGCAGAACCCGAGGTGGAAGCTTGGGCGCAAGTCTGAGGGGAGCTGAGCCTCACAGAGGGGTGACACTGGGCTCCCCTCCTCCTCCTCCTTTCCCCAGGGCGGCTGTCCCCACACACGCCAGCTCACTCTCCCAGCCGCAGGGTGAAAGGGACAGAAGGACGGCTGTCGTACTGGTGGGAAAGGCCCAGGAAGGAGCCTCATCGGTCTGGCTTAGGCCACTGAGCTTCCAGGAATGCTGACGGGAAGAAGGACCCTGTCTGGAGCGGCTGGGAGCTTCCCGGGCAAGGGAGGAGTCAGGGCGGATGACAGGCCACCTCCCCAGGTGCACGTGTTCCCTGGAGTGCACGTGCAGAGCTTTGCGCCCACAGCCCTGAGCACAGATGCCCGAAGTTGCACACTTCTGCCCGCCACACGCAGGCAGGAGGAGCCTGGACTGTCCCTGGCTTTGGGCCAGCAGTCCCGGAAAGGCCAAATGCATGGAAAAGAGGAGGGGCCGGCCTGCCTGCGGGAGGTCCCGGGGAGAGGGGATCCTTGGTCCGAGAGAGGACTGGACGTTTCCTTATGGAAAGTGAAACGACTGCATTTGTGAGCCTCAGGCTGGGAGAAGGAGGTTCTGAGCTGTCACAGGCGGTCCTGCGCTGGGCCGCTGTGCTTCCTCCTGCCGCTGCAGCAGCTCCATGGTGGTGCAGCCTGCCCCAGAAGGGCAGGGAGTGTGCGCCAAAGACTCTGGGCTTGCTTCCCAACCGGTGGTATAGGTGGTGACTCGCTGCAGCCACAGACCTGACAGTGCTGTTCTTGAGTCCTGGGGCCAGGGGGCGAGGCCCCGGGAGGGTGAGGGCTGAGCTGAGATCACACTGCTGGTGAGCGCCTGAGTGGGCTTCGGAAATCAGATGTTCTGACCCTGCAGCTGGTGTCTCTCCCCTCCGTGGTGGTCTGAGCTGTCCTTGGGAGGACCCCAACTCTGGTAAGAGAGCCCCTGACTGTGCGCAGGACCCCCATTGCTGCTCAGAGGGCAGGACAAAGATGTCACAGTAGGATGTCATTGGCCTTTGCAGAGGTGGACCAGGCCTTGCTTCCTGTTTCCTCCTTTACTGACTGATTTGGGCTGCACCTTTTATAATTAAATGCACCCAGGGAAAGCTGCTCCCCACATGGAGAGCAACAGCGCATTAAATATACCAAAGGTCCTGAAAAGTCCCACAACTCAGGGTCCAGCCAAAGCTTGAGCAAAGGGCGAGATGACCGGCCCCACACCCTGCCTCGTCTTGTGGTTGCTCCATGGCCAGAGCTGGGTGCTGCGCTGGAGATGGCAGGTGAGGTGGGGTCCCCACTCTGCCTTCCCTTGCCTGCCCCAGAGACTCAGTGTGTGTGCACACACATGTGCAAGAGAGAGAGGATAAAGGGAGATTAGAAACCAGAATGCCGGATGAAGGCTTACCAGGGTTTATCTGCCTTTCAATGTAATTGTGAGACAAATTAAATGTTGATTGTTTACAGATTGAATCAGGAGGAAAAATCCAATCAGACAGAAAGACCTCTGACTCAGAGTCTGCTCTGTGAGCTGGCCACCAGTTCCAGCCCCTGGCTGCTCCCTGAGGCGGGGCCTAGACAATTCAGCAGGCTACCTTCTGACGATTCAGTAAGTCCATGCTAAGCTCCTGCTGCATACGAGACTTTGTGCGGGTCTCAGAGGTTGGAGGGGATCAGGGGAGGGCCAGACATCTCCCACTTGACCACCGACCGTCACAGACACACAGGGAAGCCCTGCAGGGAGTGCTCACCCACCGGGGCTCAGGATTCGGCTTCCCTTCTCCATCTGTGGTGCAGGCCCTCTCCTTGGAGGTCAGAGAAATGAGGGGCAGTACAAGGGAAGCCCAGGGTCAGGGAGGTCAGGCAAGGGGCAGGGAATCTGTGTCCGCCTTCATGCCAAAGTCCACTTACTCCTTTAGGAGGGATTTACTGAGAGATCTCAGCCACTGACATGGAAGTTCAGAGCTCTGAAAGGCCTAGTGGTCATGATGGGGACCTTACTGCCCCACACGGGGCGATTTCATCACCTGCTGGCAAATTAAGTTTCTCAAGAGATACGCAAGCCAAGGGCCAGGGGACATCAGTGTCTGGCCTGTGGAGGATGGTCCTGAAAGCTCTGAGTGGGTTGGTTGGAGAGTTGGAACCTCCCTCTCCCGGAGCCTTTTGGGACACACCCTAAATCCAGTGACTGGGGTCATCAGAGAAAGGAGAGGTCCATGGAAAGACGGGCAGTTTGGGGCTGCCTGAGCCGGCCCTCGCAGCTGGAGGAGGCAGGGCAGTGTGCTCTCACGGCCTTCCGCACGCGTGCAGCCCTGCAGGCGCCTCCAGAACCGGGAGAGTGCGCATGCCTGCTGTTTGCAGCCACCCAGCCCGTGGGGCCCTGCGGCCGCACCCTCTGGAAGCTGGGGCCCTGCTCACTCTCTGTGGAGACTTTGGAAGCGTTAAACGGTTGAAGGTCCTGATTCCCTGTCCCGCTGCAGCCAGGTGGAGCTGCCTCACCTGTGTGGCCAAGACCAAGGGCTTCTGCACAGGGGATTTATTTGGGGGCCGTGATTCCAGGAGCAGGAGTGGCTCACTGGGAAGGTGAAGCAGGGGTGGAAGGAAGTCGCTGTGGGCCAGTGGGGCTCTTTTTACCTGGGGACCCTCTGGGGTACTGGGTAGGACGTGCGTCAGTTGCCCCCCTGAGGTGTCCAAGGGAGAAAGCGTTCATCCGTGGGTGTGCCTCCCCCACCGGCCGGGAGTTGCCAGGGGCGTTGACTACCTTGCACTTCCAAGGGTGGGTGTGTACCGGAATGGCCCAGCACCTTCCCGGGCACCTCAGGGGGCAGAAACAGAGGGCCCAAACAGAGAGCAAGTGATGTGGATGGCTGTGGGAGCAGGTACTGCCAGCAGCCCCAGCTGGCAGCTGGTTGCTCCTGCAATTGCTGGAGGGAAAATGCGAGCTGAGGATGGGACAGGGCGATGTCAGAGTTGCCCACACTTCCTGAAACCCAGAATTCTTCCTCCTTGCTAGTGCACTTTGAAACCCTGAAAGTTCCTCTGAGCCCTCTGGGGAACTAGTCCCATGCATGAAATTGCAAACATAAGCTTTGGGGTGAACCCGTAACACCTCCTTTCACTTATCTGTTCATTTATTCAGCAGACTTTTATCAAGTGCTGTGTGTGACTCCTCCTGGCCGTGGCTGCAGGTCAGAAGCAAGCAGTCCTGGTCCTTGTCCTAGATCTTGAGAAGCTCATGGTCGAGGGAAAGGGTAGGCAAACATTTTGAAAAGGATGAGACAGCATTAATAGACATTTGGCTTTGTGGGCCACATGGTCTCGTTGCTGTTGTAGTAGGAAAGCAGCCGCAGACAGTGTATAAACAAATGTTTGGCTAATTCTAATAATATTTTACCAAAATAAGGGACAGGCTGGATCTGATCTGACCCATGAACCATAGTGTGTGAACCTGTGGTCAGCATACAAGGAGAAGTACAACCCAAGCTAAAACAAGCCCAGAAGACAGCCCTCTGTCCTCTGCCCAGGGAAATCACAGAAGGTTTCTCAGAAGAGGTGTCATATGAGTGAGGTCTTGAGGGATGAGTGGGAGCTTGCTGGATGGAAAAGTAGGAGAAAGGCATTTCAGACAAAGGTAACTGCACCTGACGAATCATCCTGTGTGCGTGTGTTTCTGAAGAGTGGGACTCTCCATAAATTGTGGAGGTCTGCAATATTCTCTGGGAAATATTTTCAGATAAGACAACTCATGGGCAGTTTTGAAAGAAGAGTGGGTGGGAGGAGAAGACAAACCCTGCTTTCAGGGCTAGGAGTCGCTCCTGGGACCCCGCCCTGGAGCATCAAGCCTCAGTGGACATGAAGGGCTGGTTTAGAGGGTCTTCCTGGGGCTAGGGGTGGGCAGAGCCCTCAGAACTTGACTCTGCTTCCCAGAGCTCACCGTGCCATCTGCCTCAGCCACCCTGCTGGGCAGCGTGCTCCGCCACCTCCACGGGCCACAGCCCCTCAGGGTGGTATCTGCGACAAAGATTCTTTGCTTAACCAAACTCTAGTCAGGCTTCTGAACTTCCTAGGCCCATCTGTGCACTTCCTTTTAGAATCTAGTTTTAGCAAGAGCGCTGAGAAGGTTAATAAGATCGTCCCACCTGTGATACCTAACCAGGTTCTTCCCCCTCCTCCGCCCTGTGATGTCTGATCAGCCTGGCCTGTTTTTGGCAAGAATCCTGCTGGATCGCTTTAGACAGACCCCCGCCACCCCTGATGTGCCCTTCCGTGTCCTTGGCTGTTCACCCCCACGCGGCCAGGCTGGATTAAGAGTTGAGGCCTGTCTCTTCCTCCCCCTGCAAAGCCCCACTGCGGGGTCCCTGAGCCTACCGCAATGGTCCTGAATAAAGCCTGCTTTACCGTCTTTAACGTGACATAGTTTTTTCCTTAACATCAGTCAGAGTTGTGTTGAGCCCCGGGAGCTAAAATCATCTGGCAGGTCGGCAGCGTGGAGGTGTTGCTGAGAGGGTTTCCTGCGAGAGGAGGGCAGGCTCAGCTGGCGGGAGGACTCTGCTGGTACCCACCTTGCTGCCTCGCTCTGGGGTCTCCAGCTCAGCTCCCCATCGCTGTGGGCCCTGGGGGTGGGGCTGCCCTCTCAGTGGAGCGAGTCTAGCAGCTGAGGGCCAGGAGCCCCCAGCAGCCCATGCTGAGGGTGGTCAGCATCTCCATCAGGAGGACCCGCTGTTCTGGCAAAGAAGCTTTCGGAGCGTGGTGACCTGGTCCTCTGCTGCTGGGCGGGCACCTGGCGTGTGGGGCAGAGGGTTACCTGCCTTTGAGTCGACATTTTCTGAACTCTGACACACCATTCTGGGTCTGTAATGAGATCTTCCTCTCCGCCCACTTCCTGCAGAGCGAGGAGGCTGGTTTGGAGTGAGGTTGGGGGCGAGGGAGGGTCAGTGTCTATTGCCACATAACACCCACCAAACCTCCATGCCATACAACTATCAGTGCGGATTTCTGCCCATGCATCGGCGCGTTGGTTCAGGGTTCTGCTGACCCAGGCTGGGCTTGGCAGGCTCACTCAGTCGTGTGTGGTCACTTGAGGGTTGGTTAGGTGGCTTTGTTGATCTTCTTGATCTTCCATGTCTGGGTCCTCAGCTGGGACCGTGGGCCCAGTTTGGCTCTGCACCCCATGTCTCTTAGCCAGGCTTGTTCTCTGGAGGAGACGGGGAGCCAGAAAGAGTGCAAGTCTGGCCTTAATGGGTGTGCTGTCACGTCCACTGCATTCCATCAAAGCAAGGCACGGGGAAACTCCAACTCTTGACAGGTAACCTGACAAAGAGCCGGAGACAGGCAGGGGTGATGATTTATGGTCATTTTTGCCAGCCACCTGCAACAGGTGGACCCGCATCATGGGGCAGAGACACAGGACTGACTTGCTTCCCAAGTGAGAGTGAGGCAGGGTGGACAGAACCTTCCCTTTGAACTGTCCTCCCCACTCCCAAGGTCTTACTGAGCCTCCCGCTGACCCCGGCTTCTGCTCTCTTGCCCAGACCCCAGGCGGCTCCCGCCCCAGCTCTCCTGCAGGCTCATCCCGAGCCCTGTCGGCGTCTCAGTTTCCCATCCAGGCGACCTTGGGCTTTGTCTGGTGAGCGGGGCCCCCCACACCGCTCACCTGGGTGCTGCATCTGGCAGTCCTCCTCCGAGCCGGGCCTGCGAGGGTGCTCTGCATACACTACCCAGTTCAGTGCTTACAGCAGTCCTGGGAAGCTGCCTCATTTCCCTCTTGTTCGAAGGAGGGCTTGGGGTCAGAGAGGTTAAGTTCCCCCAGATGGTAAATGGCAGAACCAGAAATTAAACCTGGGTAGGAATGAGCTTTGGACATGGCACAATTTCTCTCCCCATCCTACGGATTGAAAGACCAAGACTCTTCCAGTCAAGGGACAAACTCCCTCTTCTTCAGCCCAGCGATGATCTGGCAGATGAATGCTAAAGTTTTTTTTTATTTTATTTTTTTCCTTCAAGTTTCCATCTGTTCACACAGCAACAGAATTTATGCACGCTCAGGCACCATCTGTGACCGCAGCCCCATTTCCAAATCCAAACGCATGTTTCCCTTTTGTGCTTACCGTGCCCGATGGGGTGGTGGTCCTGAATAAATAACTTGTCTTGGATTGCCAGCGTCCCAGGAACCTCCATGGGAATTTTTCTCTTAGGAGGGAGGTAGGAGGAAAGGATTTTGCTAAACTGGAATTTTATTTTTCTGACGTGGGCTGTTTTATCTGGCTGACATTTCGGCGGGCTCCCATCTGTTGGCTGCGTTTCTCTCCATCTCTTTGTTGTGGTTAATAGCAGATGACGCACGAGTGTGTGTGCGCGTGTGTGAGTGTGCACCTGTGCGGGCACCGACACCTGCCTTCCACGTCTTTGAGAGCTCTTCTCCCCATCACCCCAGCTGGAGGGCCACTGCGGTCAGTCACATAACCTGAGGTTTGGGGAGGGGTGATCCGGCTTGATGAGCGGAGGAAGCGGGGGCTTGGTGGGGCCCGTGGCCTCCTGGGTGCCTAGCGCTCTGAGAGCCCAGGACTCGGGCCCTCTCCTCCTCCAGCTCAGGAGTCTCCAAACCCAGCTGTGTCCCGGCGTCCAGGCATTCAGTGTAGAAGTCCCTCCTCCCCCAGTCCTTTCCTGGTCTGCCTGGAGGTTCTCTGACTATACCGTGGCCAGGTCGCCCTCCCTGGTAGTTGCAGCTCCTTTTGCGAGGCGTCCTGTTCTGTCAGCGCGGCTTTTGGGGCTGGCCCCTGCCTTCCCTGTGCCTGGACAGCATCTCTGCCTGCTGCGGCCTCTCCAGGGCACCCCGTCTCCCAGACCTGCCCACCCTCGTCCAGAAGGCTGCCTGCCCACTGCCTCCTGCCCTGAGAGCTGGTCCCGGTCTCTTGGGGGTGACTTCCCCACACCCGTCTCCTCCTGGGCCCCACAGCCGGGGTGGCCTATGCTTCCTTGGTGTGTGGGGCCCTGGGGACAGAGTCCAGTGTGCACACGGCTTGGGGAGCTTGTGCTCCCTGGCAGGAGGGGGAGTTACACGAGGGGAGGCGCCGCAGCGTCGAGATCCTTTCCTCGGAGGGTCTGAGGTGATCAAAGGCCGCAGTCCACACAGAGAGCTTGGCCCAGGGTCCTGCAGGACCCAGGGGCAGGCTTTTCAGCATTTTGAGCTTCTCAAGGTGTCAGCCCCAGAGAGCACTGAAATTGAAGGGGAGAGGGGACACTTTGATGTCCCTAGGTGGTTCCTGGTGTCAGCATGCCCCCAAACCCAGCTATTAAACATCAGGGCTTTTCTATGATAATAATTTCTTATGTTGTTGGGTCTTCCTGAAAACTTATTTTAAAATTATCAAATATTATAAACGTCATTAAATATCTCAGTAATACAGAAAGTTGTGTTACTTCTCCCCCTAAACCTTCTTTCCCAACACAAGGGCTCTGCCTTGGGTACACTCGTCCCCACCTTCCCGGAGCTGCTGTGACTCTATGCGGTACACGCTGCTTTACAGGCTGGGGCCCCTGAGTGTTCACTCTGCTGGATCCGGTACTCAGAGAGCCAAGTGGCCCAGTGATTCCTGTGCTCACAGCAGCTCTTCCGGATGACAGATCTGAGGCTTCTGGGTCAGGGTCAGGCCCAAGGGCACGCAGCTGCTTCAGGGTGCTCAGAGATCCAAGGACGCCTGGGTCAGCCCCAGGGGTCCCCCTGCTCCTCCTTACAACCCGCAGGAGGGCACGGCCATGGATGGAAGACACCCCCATGGCCCATTTTATACTAAGACACTTGGGTCTAGACAGGTGAGGGGACTCGCCCAGTATCCCAGTGGTTATGAAACCTGTGGACCGTATCTCAGAAGTGTCTCCCAAATCTCCCCTTCCATCTGACACACTTGGCAGAACTTTCTCAAAGTATGTCAGAGCCCACCCCGTCCCCTGACCTTCCCCTGGGCCTTGGCACAGCATTCAAGACTTGTCACATACGTAGCAGCGAGCACAGGGTTTAAGGGCAGTGACTGAAATCAGAGAGACCTGGGTTTCAATGGTTCCTTGCTCTGTGACTCTGGACAGGACTGTTCCTTCTGTCTGGAATATTTTCTCCCATCCTTCCCCTGGAGGAAAACTCCTACTCATCCTTCAGGACCCAGATGTCAGGGAAGCCTTCCAGATTTCCCCAGTCATTCCGTCTTGCATGCTCCACGAGCCCCATGCACGTCTCTTCTTTGAATGTCCTCACAGTGAGAGGCTGTACCTAGGCTTTCTGGAGGCCCGCCGGGTCATCAGCATCGAGAGTTGGCCAGATGGACTCATCATCGCCGTGTAGCAGGAGGAATGTGACACAGCAGTGTACACCCGCAAAGTCTGGGGCCCCTTCTGCTGGCACAGACACACCTCCCCCCCTGATGGCCCTCTCGTGCGGCCGCGGGCTTGTGAGCATCTGGGTGTTCTGACTGGCCGCTTGCCAGGCCCTGCAGGGGGTGAGGGGCGCAGCTCTGGGAGGACGATCAAGATATATTAATAGATTTTCTCTTAATTAAAAACTAACGAGCCGTGTTTCCCCAGCTGGTCAGTGCTGTCGGGGCCATGTCTTACCAGCGGAGGTTTGGCCTGTGGCTGTGCGTGAGGCAGGGCTTCTGGGAGCGGGCAGGGGGCCGTGGAGAGCACTGCTGAGGGTCCACCAAGCCTGCAGGGCCCGTGGAAGGCCCATCTGCAGACCCACAACTGAGCCACTTGGCGGGGCCTCTGCAGCCTGAGGAAGAGCCGGGCTGGACCCCGGGTGGGACAGGCCTCGCGCTTCTCGCTCTGGGCATTGCCTCGTGCCTTGGCTTGTCCCTGCCTGGAGCCCCGCCTCGCTCTCACGTACTGGGGCTTCACAGTGTGGGCTCAGGGTTCTCACTGAGGCCTCCCTTCAGGGTGATGGTGCTCGGGGGTCGCATTTGTGCCCCGCACCCACCCTGCTGAACCGCGGGAGTGAGCACAGCTTGCAGCATCTCTCACCAGCAGGGGGAGGTTGACCTTCGTTCAGCTAAGACTTGGGACACCTGCATGTGTCTGCGGGACCCTGCCCCTCTGAGTGGGCAAGTCCCAGTCCCCGAGAGCTGATGGCATAGCAGGTGAGGTCTGGCTGAGCAATCTCGGGTGTGCTGCCTCCCTCCTGCGTCTCCCCGGGGCTCCCATTTGCAAAGTGAAGACAACGAGAATACTGCCGATCTGGGCTATTGGGAGCAAGATAATGACACAGTGCAAAGTGGGGAAAGCCTTCTAAGCTCACAGCAGCATCCTGCTGGGAGCGGTCAGCTGGCACAGCTGGCCTGGGCACCGAGGGCCGCCGCACAGAGTGAGGCTGTGAGGGGAGCCCCGCGCACCGTTCCTGCTCTTGAGATCTGATGTTGCAGCGGGAGAGGGACCAGCACTGAACAGACGATCCCAGATACAGTCACGTCCGGCTGTGCCCAAGTGCGCCGGCGCTGCTCGGGCCTTCGAAACCCAGCCTAGGGAGCAAGGCTGCTGGGGTTGGGGGCGGCAGGGAGCAGGCTGTCTCACATCATGGTGGTGGGTCCTCCTGCTTTCAACAGCTTTGCAGCATCTAGCTGGTGGAGGCCATCTGGATCCCTTAGGGACTAGGTGGGTGGTAATGAGTTTCAGCACCACTGGCCTGCACACCATTGCCTGATGGGGATACAGGAGAGGGGGCCTCTGGCTGGGAATCCACGTCTGCTCTTCACTCTGCCGTCTCCTCCTGCCCCCAGGGTGTGAAACCTTGTAGCCGCAGATTCTCCAGACACCAGAACCCTAGGAGACTGGTCCTAAAGGGCCCCCAGGAGAACTGGGTCCAGCCTTCTCCGGTTGTTGAGAAGGAAGATGCAAACACCAAAAGACCTGAATCTCAGGGCCCAAGAACTTGGGCCAGGCTTTTCCCTTCACTGGGCCTCAGTTTCCCCGAGTACAGTGGGAGTGCTGTGCTAGATGGGTGCTGACCACCTTTTCATCTGTGATATGCTCATTTTCATAAAAAAAAACCCCAAAAAACCCACAATTGCAAGAAGCATGATAAAGCCTTGTCAGTCTTCATTTTCCAAGTTTTCTGTGTGTTTTTTTTTTAATCAGAAGACAAAATGTGATTAGACCATATGCTAGGCTAATTGTTCCCAAAACAGAATTGAAGCATTTGAATATGTTTGTAAGAGGGAAGCAAAGTGGAGGAAGCTGTGGGGAATTAGCACTGATTTCTCCCCAGGGTGGGCCCCCTGGGGACTTGGGGGGCTGTGGGTGTTGCCATGGGGAGCAGGAGCCCCAGAGTGGGGAGGGTGTGCTTTCCCTGTGACCTAACTGTATGCAAGGCTGAGGTGTGTGGGGGCCAGTGTCCCCATGTCCATTCATTCACACTCACTCATTCATTCCCTCTGGAGACATGAGTGGAGCACTCAACCCTCCCGGTAGGGAGGACGGCTGTGCTTCCTGCAGAGCCCTGGGCTGGCTCGAGACCTGGGGAGACACAAGGGGCTGCAGCTCTGTGTGATGGGGTGTGGAGGGTCGGGAAGGCTGACGCTGGAGCAGAGGCGGGGGGACCGGCCTTTCCAGAAGAGAAGTGGCCTGTGTGAAGGCCAGGTCAGGAGCAGCCTGGCCCACAGGGGCCGTAAGCAGATCGTCAGGCCATTGTGTCAGCAGCTAGGAGCTCAGGAGTGGCAGTCTGCGGCTGGAGAGGCTGGTGGGTGGGATCCAGTGAGTGACCCGGGTGAGTGCAGGGCTGGAGGGGATGGAGTCACCTCTGCGTGTAGGGCTGTGCGCCCTCCCTTGGGGAGCTGCCAGGTCAGCTGAGGATGTCCCTCACTGGGAGGGTCACCAGCTGGCCCCCCCCAGACCGAGTCACACCCTAACTTCTCCTGTTTCATAACCGGAGGCCAGACTGTTGAAAAGGCTAGCAGTGCTCCTAAGAATGACCTGGTCCCTGAAGACAGAGCTTTAGGGACCGCAGAGAGTCTCGAGCCCAACGCTATGGATGGGGAAACGGAGGCGTAGGGAGATGGGGGCGTGGAGAATCGTCATTCCCAGCAGAGGCGGGGTTAGAACCCCACACACGTGGTCTCCTGGCTCACTGTGGTCCCTCTGCTCAGAGCACTGGACAGTGACCAGCGTCCTCCGGTGTGATGTGGCTGCTGCCAGTGGCTTTGGTGGAGGGTGTAGAGAAAGGGGGGAGCCTCTCTCTGCGGTTCTGCATAAAGGAGATGGACACAGGCCTCATCTGCAGGAAACTCCCCTGATGAGGCAGGATCTGATGTTTGCAGGTGCTGCGCTGGAGGAGGCAGAGACTAGAGAGGGGGGCCTGCTAGGCCTCTTGGAGGATGGTGGTGGGGGGGAAAGGGTGGGCAGGCCACAAGCCCAGGAGAGAGGACTAAGGATGAATTTAGTGATCGTAAGGCCTCGGAAACAAGTGGTGAAACAGCTGAGCCAGGGGAACTCAGAGACAAGAAATACCCAGGAAGGGGCAGGGCTGAGTGCCAGGCTGGGCCATCTCTCCCACCCTCCGTGAATGCTGTCCCACCACCCCGCAGTGGCTGAGATTACAGAGGGCCGACAGATGCACTCAAATATGGTTTTATTCAAAGAATGCGCTTAATTAGGTATTTATGCCTGTGGTTCTGAGTCCAAAGTTTTCTCTCTTTTTGGCATGCAATCCAGGAATGTTATTGAAGATCATCTGCAGAGGAGTATCCGGATAGTTGGAAAGTAATAAAGCAGATGGTCCCACTGTTAAAGCTGACCTTTCTCTCCCTTCTCGTGGCTAAGCAGGGCAAGACTGGACCCTGGTGCCACTCACGTGGGTGCCTCACCGTGCAGAGCACCTGGGCCTTCGCAGCCAGCCTGGGCCCACGGCTGGGAGACTTGGGGCCTCCCAGAAGGCCAGCTGGAAGGGCCAGAGCCACTGAACGATGGGGCATCTGAGGCCCAAAGTTATGCAGTAGAGTGACCCCTGTCCCCCCCACAGGCAGGAGCCCCACCCAGGCCTATGGCCCCACCAACTTTCCAGAACCAGGAGAAAGAGTGTCCAGCTTGCTGTTCTCAGACAGGTAAGGCTCACAGCTGAGCATCGTGGTCCTAAGCTCAGGGGAGGGCAGGAGCCATGGCTTGGGGTCTGGAGGATTCCCGAGTGTCCTGGGTCTGACCCATACCCATTGCCTTCTCAGCCTGTCCTGATCTCTCTTCTTGGTCTCTCTCCTCTGCCCCCATCACTGCCTGGGGTGTGGGTCAGAGGAGCAGCCCAAGTGCTCCAGGCCTGAGCTTCCCCTCATGGGGCAAGTCAAGTCCTCCAGGGGCCATGGGTGCCTCCCCCTGCCTGGTACCCCACAGGCCTGTGGTGTAAATGCGGATGTTCAGTACCTACCTTCAGTTGCAAAGAACATAATCTGACTTCATTATTGACCATCCAGTGATGTTCCTGTGTAGAGCCATCTCTTCAGTTCAGTTCAGTTCAGTCAGTCAATCATGTCCAACTCTTTGCGACCCCATGGACTGCAGCACGCCAGACTTCCCTGTCCATTACCAACTCGTGGAACTTACTCAAACTCACATCTATTGAGTCAGTGATGCCATCCAACCATCTCATCCTCTGTCGTCCCCTTCTCCTGCCTTCAATCTTTCCCAGCATCAGGGTCTTTTCCCATGAGTCAGTTCTTTGCATCGGGTGGCCAAAGTATTGGAACTTCAGCTTCAGCATCAGTCCTTCTAATGAATATTCAGGACTGATTTCCTTTGGGACTGACTGGTTGGATCTCCTTGTAGTCCAAGGGACTCTCAAGAGTCTTCTCCAACACCACAGTTCAAAAGCATCAGTTCTACACTCAGCTTTCTTTATAGTCCAACTCTCATATTCACACATGACTACTAGAAAAACCATAGCTTTGACTAGATGGACTTTTGTTGGCAAAGTAATGTCTCTGCTTTTTAATATGCTATCTAGGTTGGTCATAACTTTTCTTCCAAGGAGCAAGCATCTTTTAATTTCATGGCTGCAGTCACCATCTGCAGTGATTTTGGAGTCCAAGAAAATAAAGTCTGTCACTGTTTCCGTTGTTTCCCCATCTATTTGCCATGAAGTGATGGGACTGGATGCCATGATCTTAGTTTTTTGAATGTGGAGATTTAAGCCAACTTTTTCACTCTCCTCTTTCACTTTCATCAAGAGGTTCTTTAGTTCTTCCTCACTTTCTGCCATAAGGGTGGTGGTCATCTGCATATCTAAGGTTATTGATATTTCTCCCAGCAATCTTGATTCCAGCTGTGCTTCAATCCAGCCTAGCATTTCGCATGATGTACTCAAGTCATCTCTTGGGTTGTTGGAAAAGGCATTTACTACAACCAGCATGTTCTCTTGACAAAACTCTGTTAGCCTTTGTCCCGCTTCATTTTGTAGTCCAAGACCACACTTGCCTGTTATTCTGGGTATCTCTTAACTTCCTACTTTTGCATTCTAATCCCCTATAATGAAAAGGAAATCTTTCTTTGGTGTTAGTTCTAGAAGATGTTGTAGATCTTCATAGAACTGGTCAACTTCAGCTTCTTCGGCATCAGTGGTTGGGGCACAGACTTGGATTACTGTGATGTTGAATGGCTTGCCTTGGAAACTAACTGAAATCAATCTGTCATTTTTGAGGTTGCACCAAGTGCTGCGTTTAAGACTCTGTTGTTAAATCCATGGCTGATTCATGTCAATGTATGGCAGAAACCACTACAATATTGTAAAATAATTAGCCTTCAACTAATAAAAATAAATGAAAAAAAAAAGAGAATATAAATAGTAAAAAAAAAAAAAAAAAAAGACTCTGTTGTTGACTCTGAGGGCTGCTCCATTTCTCCCACGGGATTCTTGCCCAGAGGAGTGGGCTGCCACGCCCTCCTGCTGGGCACCTTCCTGACCCAGGGATCAAGCTTGTGTCTCCCCCACTGCAGGCAGATTCTTTACTGCTGAACCACCAGGAGGCCCGACAGAATGGTCATCTGAATTAAATTCAGTCATTCCTGTCCATTTTAGTTCACTGATTCCTAAGATGTCAATGTTCAGTCTTGTCATCTCCTGCTTGACCGCATCCTGTTTGCCTTGATTCATGGACCTAACATTCCAGGTTCCTGTGCAATATTGTTCTTTACAACATCGGACTTAATTTTCACCACCAGACACATCCACGGCTGACTGTTGTTTCCACTTCGGCCAATTCATTCTTGAAGCTTTTAGTAATTACTCTCTGTTCTTCCCCAGTAGCATATTGGACACCTTCTGACCTGAGAGACTCATCTTCCAGTGTCATATCTTTTTGCCTTTTCATACTGTTCATGAGGTTCTCCAGGCAAGAATGCTGGAGGGAATTGCCATTCCCTCCTCCAATGGACCATATTTTGTCAGAACGCTTCACTATGGCCCATCCATCTTGGATGACCCTGCACGGCATGGCTCATAGCTTCATTAGTTATGCAAGCCCCTTTGACACAATAAGGTTGTGATCCATGAAGGGGATCTGAAGATGGAGAAGCTCTACATAGTCAGCCAAAAAAGACCTGGAGCTGACTCTGGCTCAGATCATCAGCTCCTTATAGCAAAATTCAAGCTTAAACTAAGATTCAAGGGATTACTTCTAGTAGACAGAGTGCCTGAAGAAATATGGGCAGAAGTTCATGACACTGTACAGAAGGCAGTGACCAAAACCATCCCAAAGAAAAAGAAATGCAAGAAGGCACAGTGGTTTTTCTGAGGAGGATTTACAAATAGCTGAGGAAAGAAGAGAAGAGAAAGGCAAGGGAGAAAGGGAGATATATCCACCTGAAGCCAGAGTCCCAGAGAATAGCAAGGAGAGATAAGAAGACCTTCTTATATGAATAATTCAAAGAAATAGAAGAAAACAATAGAATGGAAAAGACTAGAAAATTCAAGAAATCGAGTTTTGTCAAATTTCTTGAAGATCTCAAATCTTCAATGGAATTGGAGATATCAAGGGAACATTTCAAGTAAGGATGGGCATGAAAAAGGACAGAAACAGTAAGAACTTAAGAGAAGCAGAAGAGATTAAGAAGAGGTGGTAAGAATACACAGAACTATACAAGAAAAGTCTTAATGATCCAGACAACCACAGTGGTGTGATCACTCACCTAGAGCCAGACATCCTGGAGTGTGAGGTCAGTGGCTCTTAGGAAGCATTACTATGAACAAAGCTAGTGAAGGTGATGAAATTCCAGCTGAGCTACTTAAACTCCAAAAAAGTGATGGTGTTAAAGTGCTGCACTCAATATGTCAGCAAATTTGGAAAACTCGGCAGTGGCCACAGGACAGGAAAAAGTCAGTTTTCATTCCAATCACAAAGAAGGGCAATGCCAAAGAGTATTCAAACTACTGTACAATTGCACTCATTTTACATGCTAGCAAGGTTCTACTCAAAAGCCTTCAGGCTAGGCTTCAGCAGTATGTGAATGGAGAACTTCCAGATATTCAAGCTGGGTTTAGAAAAGGCAGAGGAACCAGAGATCAAATTGCCAACATTCATTGGATCATGGAGGGAATTCCAGAAAAGCAAGGGAATTCCAGAAAAATACCTACTTCTGCTTCATTGACTAGGCTAAAGCCTTTGACTGTGTGGATCACAACAAACTGTGGAAAATTCTTAAAGAGGCAGGATTAAGAAGCAACAGTTAGAACTGGGCATGGAACAACTGACTGGTTTAAAACTGGAAAAGGAGTGCGTCAGAGCTGTATATTGTCACCTTTTTTATTTAATTTACATGCAGAGTACATTTTGCAAAATGTGAAGATGGGTGAATCACAAGCTGGGAGCAATTTGAAATATCAACAACCCCAGATGTCCAGAAGATACCACTGTAAAGGCAAAAAGTGAAGAAGTGAAAGTGTTAGTCACTCAGTTGTGTCCGACTCTCGGTGACCTATTGACTGTAGCCTGCCAGGCTCCTCTGTCCATGGAATTCTCCAGGCAAGAATACTGGAGTCAGTTGCCATTTCCTTCTCCTGAGGATATTCCTGACCCAGGGATGAAACCTGGGTCTCCTGCATTGCAAGTAGATTCTTTACCATTTCAGCCACCAAAGAGCCTCTTGATGAGGGTGAAAGAGGAGAGAGAGAAAGCTGGCTTGAAACTCAACGTTAAAAAAATAAGATCCTGGCATCCAGTCCCATTAATTCATGGCAAATAGAAGGTGAAAAAGTGGAAGCAGTGACCGATTTTATTTTCTTGAGCTCCAAAATCACTGCAGACTGCAGCCATGAAATTAAAAGATGCTTGCTGCTTGGAAGAATATCTATGACCAACCTAGACAGTGTATTAAAAAGCAGAGACACATTACTTTGCCAACCAAGGTCCATATAGTCAAAGTTATGGTTTTTCAAGTAGTCATGTATGGATATGAAAGTTGGACCATGAAGAAGGCTGAGCACCAAAGAATTGATGCTTTCAAATTGTGGTGCTGAAAAAGATTCTTGAGGGTCCCTTGGACTGCAAGGAGATCCATCCAGTCCATCCTAAAGGAGATCAGTCCTGAATATTCATTGGAAGGACTGGTGCTGAAGCTGAAACTCCAATACTTTGGCCACCTGATGGGAAGCGCCAACTCACTGAAAAGGACTCTGATGTTGGGAAAGATTGAAGGCAAAAGGAGAAGGGGACAGCTGAGAATGAGTTGGTTGGATGGCATCACCAACTCATTGGACATGAATTTGAGCACACTCTGGGAGACAGTGGAGGGCAGAGGAGCCTGGCATGTTATAGTTCATTGGGTCACAAAAAGTTGGACAAAACTTAGGAGCTAAGCAGCAACAAAGCGCCCACCTGCCCGTAGAGGCTGTGTGTCTGGACAGAAGGTGATATTGCCCTTTATCCACCAGGCTGGGATGAGGCTGCTGGCCTCCTGCAGGCTGTAGTGGGCTGAGCCTGCAGTGGGCAAGCTGGCACAATGGGAGAGCTGGATTCGATGGTTGAGGTTGTGAGATCCACGCAGAGAGAGCCCCACACTGGAGTGCATGCCCTTCTCCAGGAGTCGGCCGTGGGATGGTGGGGAGTACAGGGCTGTGGCTGCCCAGGCTGTCACTGTGGGCCAGTCCCCCTCATCTGTCACCCACCTCCACGGGGTCTGCTGGAGGGGCCGGTGTGTGGGTCGGGGGGGGAGAGGGAGAGGGGCCTGATGGATTTTGGGGATCATTCAGTTGGTCCTTCCTGATTCCCAGTGCTGAGGGCCCCCTGGAGGGGGCTGGTGTCTGGCCAGGGTGGGGCAGGGCAAGTGGCATGGTGGCTAGGGGCCCGGGGAGGCAGGCAGGGGCTCACTCTGTGTCCTGGCTCTGTGCTCACCCAAGGCCAGAGATTCACCCAGCTGTTTAACCGCCCAGCCTCCTCTTGACCTATGACCTGACAGTGATGATAATCCTATCATAAATAAAATCCTCCCCTAGCACACGGGAATCCTCACTACCCAACCGCTGCTCCTGTTTCAACATTCCCACAGAGGAGGGGTCCTGTCAGGCACTGATGGGGATGTGATGGGTCAACAGAAGTTCTCACTCCAAGGCTGACGACTGGTTTTGGTCCAGCCCCACCGCTCGCGGGAGAGGAGGGAGACTGTCTCACAGCTCGGCAGGCACAGGTTAGAGGTGTGAGAGGCTCCCTAAAGCGGGGGGCTGGCTGCTCTGAGAGGGCACCCTCTGGAGCTCGCTGAAGGCAGGAGTGACCATAGTGGGAGGAAGGGTGAGTGGACCAGGGTGCCCTCACGATTCTCGGCACCGACTGTAGGTCACCCCTGATCGGGAGTGAGACAGGCCCGCCTCTGAGCAGGCAGCTCCCAGAGTCACCTCTTGCTCCTGGGGCTCAAGCACCCTGGAAGCAGGCAGGCTCCTATTTGGCCCAGGCTATGCTCCTGACCCGGGCACCTGGGTGGGGGTGAGGCTTTCAGAGGTCGTTTTC
Organism: Cervus elaphus; assembly: GCF_910594005.1. Lineage (NCBI taxonomy): Eukaryota > Metazoa > Chordata > Mammalia > Artiodactyla > Cervidae > Cervus > Cervus elaphus. Next base: position 3,203,275 of record NC_057818.1, on the reverse strand, counting down.
AGGGAAAGGAGAAGGAGGAAAACAGGGTTGACAAGCTGGCTGGTGAGAGGAAAGTATCTTCAGAAATCCAGGAGAGCTGAGTCAGCCTGTGAAAGCAGACCTCAGCCACACGGCCCTTAGACTCTCTATTTTGGCATTCTGATTTAATTTATCTTGCAGGATGGGAGGGGTCATGGAAGGACAGTCTATTAGCCCTGGCCCCATGGTGGGCTTGGAAGCCTCCTCCTCTGGGCTCCTTGCTGTGTGCAGACGGTGTTGTGAGTGGAAGGTTCTCAGGATGAGTGCAGGGCATGTCCTGGAGCCCAAGGGGCCTGGGGTTGCCCGTGGGGAGTCTGGAACCCAGAGAGGCCAGGCCTGGGCCAGGCCAAGAGAGATTCCAGCTCTAAGGGATGTGAAGCTGCGCCTTCCTCCCCGCGAGCTCCATGCGTGCGAGGACTGTGAGTCACCGTGAGACTCGGAAGAGCAGCACCCTGCCTCCTGCTTGTCCTCCCATCTCCGCTGTCTCCAGAGACAGAGAGCGCTGTGTGGGAGGGGCCCGCACGGGGCTCAGACTGCGCTGTGGTTTTGCTGGTGATGGGAGAGCTCGCTGCCCCTGCGTCCCGGGCCTGGACCCCCGAGGGCGGCTTGTGCAGGTAGTGCTGCCGCTGCGGTGAGGCCATGGGGCTCTCACCCTCCCCCCGGGCCTGTTCCGACCGTGTCCAACATCCTCAGTGGCCGCGGCTCGTTCGTGGTCGCGCCTTGTGACAGCTGCCAGCTCCCGCCTGTCTGCCCCCACCCCTGGGTGAGTGCGTCCAGGATCGCCGTCTCCGTAAGCTGCTTGTGGCCCAGTCCTTAATCTCGGGACCTGGGGACACTCGCTGAGAGCTGGGGACGCAGGCACAGCTCAGTGCGTGGGCATCACCAAGTCGCCCCTGCTCTCCAGGGCAGCAATGAGCACCTGCTCCCAGCAGCGTGGCACCTTGGGCCCTGGGAGGCCTCCCTTTGTTGGACACTCGCTGAGGGGCCAGCACAAACCGCAGGGGTCTCCTCGGCCATTCCTGGCAACCGCGGCATTTGGTTTCAACCAGCCTCTGTTCTATCCCTAGTTTTCAAGGGTCTAGAAATGGGAGCACCTTGTTTCTAAAAACCATCCTCTCTAAGGAATAGCAGGGCTTGTACTTCCCGGACCAGAGAAAATTCCAGGGGGTAAATCACTGCACTCTCGGCAGACAACACGCCAGGCATTTCGTTCTTGAACCGATGGGTTTTGATGCAGTTACAGCAGCAGCACCTCAGGCCTGGAGATCAACAGAAGAGGAAAAGCAATTCTTTAAAACAGAACAGTGATTACAGCTGCATTTCCAGTTAGATTGACTAAGCAGATGTCAATACCTCTGCCTATGGAGACAGGCGGTGTATGTCCCGGTATGTTCCAGCCAGAGCCCTTCTATGGAACATACACCCTGGCCTTTGCACTCCTTTCCAATGGGCTTGGACAACAGCCACAAGCCCTGGGGAACTGTCGAAATAAACACAGACAAATCGCTGTCACCCTCAAAGCCCACCCAGGCCGGTCCATGTGCCCCTTAGGGTTCCCTCCGTCTATTCTCTGCCCCTCTTCCCTCCCTTCCCTCTTTCCTTCCCACCTTCCTTCTTTCCTTTCTTTTAAAGAACAAGGTCTAGAAAGGACCACCACAGCACGTCTTGAGAGGGTCTGCACGCAGGCGCTTCACGTTGGGGTTGTGTCGGGGCCTAGGGAGTGGGGTCCTGTGGGCTTCGCAGAACTTTCTCTCACCACACAACCTGCCTGATCTTGCACGGACCCCTGTGCTGTGACGGTCTCAGGGCAGCGTGTACAGTTCTCAGGGCAGCAGTTCCTGGGTACAAGCCGCCTTGGAGAGGAGCCGAGTGTGGCTGGCACGGCCCTGGGCCTCCCCAAAGAGGTTTTGTCAAGGTGCTCAGGCTCCGGAGCCTGCCTCTGCTCCTCCAGCCCAAATCCCTCCCTGCTCCCCAGACAACACTGGGAACCTCATGGATGGAAGTTTCAGAGGACACCTGCCTCGTTTGGGGCTTGATTCCCAGAGCCTGGCACAACGTCTGGCCTGAAGCAACTCTTGTCAATGAGGAGACCGGGCCGGTGGCCCTTCCTAGGCTTCCCTGGATGACACCTACACAGGGTTCCTGTAGGACCTCCATCTCCCTCTTTCCTAGGAGGGTCATTTTTCCCCAGGAAAAAGTGCAGACTTCGACAGACAGCCCTAGGGTCTGCATGAGACCCTGTCGGGGGCCAGCAGCGGGGTGGAGATCTCCCTGAGCTGGTCAGGGAAGGCGGTGCAGAGTTAAATATCATAATGGAGTCGGGTGTGTCCACCTTCATCCCCAATGGCGTTTGTTGAGCTTGAGTCCTTGCTGAGGCTTGGCCGGAGGTGGCCGTCCCAGCAGAGAGGCTCCCATCTGGAAGGGGCTGCCAGAGGCCTCTCCCAGCCCAGCCCTCCTGGTGCTCCAGGCCTGCCGCCCCCACCTTGGGCTTCACAGCAGCCCCGGATGCTGCGGGTGGAGAGGGTGCCAGACGGTCCCAGGGGAGGCTGCTGCCCTCACGCGTGCTTTGCCCCTGGCCCCGGGGGCCCTGCAGGGCTGCTTGTCAGCTTCTTCCCTGCTGGGGTGATCTCTGCTCCAGGGGCAGGGTGGCCGAGGCAGGCTCTGAGCTGAGGCCTAGCTGACTCCCAAGCCCACACGGTCTTTCGGGGCTGCTCGTGGCCTCCAGATGGGGACAGGGAAGGAGAGGCTGTGGCCGCTGCAGAGGTGCTGGGCCTGGAGCCCGCCAGCCTCCAGGTTCGCAGGAAGCACGAGGCTGCCCAGGCCCCCCCGGGCCTGCCGGTGGGAGCCCCGCTGTCCTGCCCCCAGGCCGCGGTGCGGGGCCAGCGGCTGCTGAGGATGGGCACGTGGGTCTCTCTGGTCCTCTGGAGAGGAAGATGGACTTCAACTCCTGTTTGAACTCACCAATGCTCCTAAAGTCACTGTCTGAGATTCAGTCCTTGGGCTCGTGTTAGGATAATCGTGTTCCGATGCTGTCTCCCCGGGGGGCTGTGTTCCGCGGGGGTTCTTATCGCTCCCTGCACAGTGCGCGCCTCCCAGGCCTGGCTGCTCCGGGATGTTTGCTGAATGAATGAGTGATTGGCGTGTTCAGGGCAGCTAAGGTTCTGGGTTCACAAGGCTGAGGAGAGGGGAGAAGCTGATATCAAGCTCGCTGCCTTCACAAAGCCCCCTGGGGCTGAAACTAGCCATCTTTCAGTCCAGGCCCCTCCGGAGGGAGAGATAATGTGTTGAAAAGACAGATGTCTCTGCATCCAGAGCACTCTTCAACTTTCCAGCGGTCATTTCCACCCCTTTTTTATTCCTAGGAAACCTCTGGCCCAAAGAGACGCCAGGTTCCCCCCAGGTAGGATGCACCCTGATGCTGACAGGTGGGTGAGGAGCAGAAACATGGAGGGCTGAGGGCAACATGCTGTGTTGATCGTCAGGAGAGGCTTTAGTGTGTGAAACTTGTGATTGCTGTCTCAGCAGTCAAACCTCGGGGTGCAGGAGACAGGGCTCAGAGAGTGAAAGGGGCACATTCTCCGGCCTCACTCCCTCACATGCCAACCAAGGGGCCCCCAGACCCCCCACCTCCCCCAGACCCTGAAGAGGAAAGAAGAGGGAGTCCAGGCCCAGAGGCCTGGCTGTGCCGGCCCACCTCTGCCTGCCGAGACCCCCTGGGCCTCTTGAGAGGGGAAGACCCCCCTCCCAGGTGGGGGCAGAGGGGGCTCCTTCTCCCCCTTATCTGCTTCAGGGGGAAACAGAGCACTGTCCCCCTGTGCAGGCTCTGGAGCACGGTCCTCCACTGGGAATCACCTGTTTCTTGCATCTTAGTGGCTGGAGAGAAGTGAGTTTGTCTGTGAGACTCTGCAGAAATTCCAAGAGCGAGGCAGGGACAGAGGCTGAGGAGACAGAATCTCGTTGAAGGGAGCACCCGCCCACCAGGTCCTCCCGAAGTCTCTGGGGCCTGGCCCAGGCCTGTGCTGCTCCTCAAGTAGAGTCTTGGGAGCACCTGGGGCCTGGGCATGCTCAGGGAGCACCCGCCCTTATCTGAGGCTGGGGCCCAGTGCTGGGGCGGGAGGCAAGTGATGGGGGGTCAGCTCGGGGCAATTCCATAGCTGCCCCTCCAAGGAGGGCACCGCCAAGCGCCTGAAGCTTTTATCCGGGGGTTCAGGATGACTCCTGTGCGTGTCTGCGTCTCTGTTTTTGTGTGGGTGTTAGTCACTCAGTCGTGTCTGACTCTTTGTGACCCTGTGGACTGTAGCCCGCCAGGCTCCTCTGTCCATGAAATTATCCAGGCGAGAATACTGGACTGGGTTGCATTTCTTTCTCCAGGGGATCTTCCCAACCCAGGGATCAAGCCTGGGTTTCCTGCACGGCAGGCAGATTCTTGTGTGTGCGCCTGTGCGTGCCCGTGTCTGTGTGTCTGAGTTCACACGCCCGTGTGTGCTTGTGTGTGCTCATGCCTGTGTGTGTTTCTGCATGAGGCCGTGTGTGTGCTGCACAGCCACTCTGGCCTCCCTCCAGAAAGTTGTCCTTCTCTCCTCAGCCTTGCTATTGATCTTCCCCCCACTGACCTGGACAGGACTGTGTGTCCCGTGGGGTTCCCCTGTGACCCTGGAGGCCTGACATTGCCTGTTGACTTTTGGAAGCATCTGAAAGGCAGGAGTGGATATGAGATCCTGGTTCCTGGACTTCCAGGCCCAGGTCAGCCTCCCACCTCTCCTGATGCATAACCCTCTGACCTTTTGTTTTCTCATCTGTGGAATGGGTATTCTGATGACTACACAGTTGATTCAGAAGAACAAATGTCAAACCCCAGCACCATGTCAGGCTCATAGCAAATTCTCTGGAAGATAGCACTCTGGATGTCTCGAGTTTGTTCTGTTAGGAGTACTGGGGAGGAATAAATCCTGAGGGCATTCTCCAGTTGCATCTAAAGTCAGAGACAGAAGTAGGAACAGATCCAGGTTCTGAGGAATTAAGTCGGCATGGAGGAGTGTGTCACACAGCCCCTTATTATTATTACTGTTACTAGTAGTATATAACAGTAGCAATTACGAATTTGAATAGCTACAACCACAGCTAACATTTGCGGAGTGTCTACACTGTGTTAGTCGCTGAACAATGCGTGTTACCGGGATCTACTATTTCCTGTCATCCTTGCAACAATCCCATTTTATAAATGAGCAAATGGGGGATTCCCTGGTGGTCCAGTGGTTAGGACTCACTGCTTTCCCTGCCAGAGCCCAGGGAACAAAGATCCTGCTAGCCATGCGGTGTGGCCCCCACCCCCCAAAAAAAGAGTAAATGGACCTATCTCCCTGTGTGTTTATAATTGCTTGCATCGTTTAGATAAAATCAAGAGCAAGTGTGATATGGTGAGAAAGCACAGAACTAGCAGTCAGAAATCCTGGACCTTAGGCTTATTTGTGCCACCAATGCATCCCAGGGATGCAGGCAAGTCATTCTCTTGAATCCTCACCGAGCCCCGCGGTACTTCTTAATGGAGGTGTTTGCTACATCACCAAGGTGCCTCTGCACACACGGCTTCTCTACCCAGGTGTAGGGGTCGCTCGGACCCCACTCGTCCACCAGGCTCCAGGACCTGGGACGCCCGCCCCTTGCCTCCTAGCCACAGATTGGAGACCTTCCCTGTGAGCGTTCTGTGTCCGGGCGCCCTCCGTGCTGAGCCCAGCAGCGCCGAGAGGTGGGAGCGGCCGGGGCCTTGCTCACAGATGCCGCTTTCGGGGGGCCTTGCTCACAGACCCCGCTTTCGGGAGGCCTGCGGTTGCCGTTTGAAATCGCATTAGGCGGTAACTTGAGAGAGAGCTTGTCAGCTTGTCTGCATTTGGAAACAGATTTGAATAACATTTCTGATTTGTCCCAAGCTTTTGCTGGGGATCTGGACAGGATCAGGGAACAGGCTGTGGATGGAGCCGGGGCGCCCTGGGGGTGGAGGGGAACTTGCCGGGACCTGCTTGCTCTTCTGTGCACTCAGGCCACCCGCCGCCCTGGGCACCCGAGCGCTCGCAGCCGGAGCCGTTTCCTGGAGCGGGCCACTGCCCAGGGGATGTGCGCATGTGGTGTCTTCCCCAAGGTGGCACTTGTTTCGGCCTGAGAGGTCTTTTAGAAGGCCACATGCTTTCTAATTAGACCACGAATGCGTGCTCCATCCTTTTATTTTTGGGAATTTGGTCTTTCACTGGATCCCTCTCTCGAATTTTCCTTCAGGAGCCTGTTCCTTTCTTCTTGTCTGTTCCTACCTTCTAGTCCACCTATCTACCTGGAGGCCTGCCTGCTGGTGTCCACCTGACTGCTCTCTCCCTCCGTCACTTCCGCCTCCATTCCTGCCTTCTCCTTCAGCCTCATGTTTTTCTACTTATTTTATGTATATAACAACTCCTCCACAGCATAGCTCCATGACCTTTACAAATAGCAGCTCATGTCATCCTCACAAAAGCGCAGTGAGGGGAGTACTGCAATCACCTGAGGTTTAAAGCGGCCTTTGTAGGTTTGGGGGAACTGCGGGGGCCTGGGGGTCGGGGGCAGGGGCAGGCTGAGATGAGACAGTCACTGCCCATTCCTGCCAGCTTTCTAGTCAATGTGTCTGCAGAAACCTCCAGCAAAGCAGCGGACCTGCCCCTCCTGCGGTGTGGATTTTCCCAGCCCATGAAGGGCATCCTGCTCCCCGATTCCTGCCCTGAGCCGAGCGAGCCCCAGGAAGACTTACCCCTCAACATGCCACGTGGTGACTTCCCACGTCCTGAAAGCCTCTTGTAAACTTCTGGGCCAACGGGGCCACCTGCTGGGACTCGGTAAGACACCTCACCTGGTTTAGTGAAGGAGTTTGTCATTAATATATCTTTTGAGGTTATGAATCCCCATTTAAAGATGAAAAATTAAGGTCTAGAGAGGTATAGCAGTTTGCTCAAGGTGATCCCACTGAAACATGCTAGGGTGGATATTTCAGCCCAGGCCTTCCTGACTTAGTCCCACTTAGCCACACCCAAGGGCCTCTGTGACATGAGGTAACAGTAGGGAGATCAACGGCTATACCAAACAATCCCCAAGTCTCTGTGACTTGACACCATAAAAGTGTGCCCACAATTCCCTAAGCAGACTCACCTGGGTGTCTCCTGGTGACTGTCCTCCAAGCGGTGACTGAGGGGCCCACATGTCTCTGCTATCATCTCGGGCTTCAGGGTCCTCAGCTAGATGCTACCCAGCAGATGAGGAAAGAACAGAGGATGGGGTAGGAGGTTTAACTGTCTGGGCCTGGGAGTAGAGTTCATCGTCTCCACCACCTTCCACTGGCCAGATTCAGACACTAGCTACAAAGGAAGCCGGGAAATGTAGTCTGGTTTTGTGTCCAGGAGGGAAAGAGGAACAGTTTAGTGAACAACCCAGCCTCTCCCATACAAAGTCCAGTCTGTTTCCCGTTTCAACAGCTATGACGTCCTGGCCACTGTCTCTTAAGCAGATCGTATTGATTTTTCACAGTTTTCCTTCCCTCCCCATCCTTGTCAAGGTGCATTCTGGACAGAGTGTACTTCTTCGTCCCAAAGATTTGCCCCATGACCTGCTGTAACCAGTGGAATGAGGGCAGACATGAGATGTCTCACCTCCACCCGAGGGCTTCCAACGTTGTGTGGTTGTGTTGGCCTTTCGTCCCCCTGCCTTGCACCTTGAGAGGGGTAGGCCCGGGTGGCGACTGCTCCTTCAGCCTGAGCCCTGGAATGAGTATGTGAGCAGAGCCCAGTGGAGAGCAGAGATGCCTCAGCCGACTTGCAGACCTGTGAGCAGGAGATGCGCGCTTGCTCCCGTTGGAGTTTTTGTTTCACAGCGCGTGGCAGCGCTCCCTGGCCTGCATAGACTGGCTCTCCCGTGCCCTGTGGTGCCATCGGATGATGCCACACGTGATGCTCTTGGCATTCGTGGAAAGTCACGATCTCCTAGAGCCCAGGCCAACTCCCCTTGGTGTTCCTGCTCCTTGGGTGCTCAGGAGATACAGAGGCTGCTATTCCCTCAGTTTGACTCTTGTTCACAGATTCACCCAGTATTCCTCCGCTCACTGGAGAGTGGGGCTTGTGGAGCGGGAGGCGCATGACCTCCCCTTTCCTCTTGCGGCCACGCTCCTGCCCCACACGTGGTAGATGGTCAGACAGTGTTGGCTGCACTGCACGACGTGAGCGTTCCTCCCTGTAAGGGAGGCCCGCAGGGCACAGCGAGTGCTGGCAGGAACCCCTGGCAGGGCCCAGACTGTGCTCAGCGCTTCGAGGATGGATCTGTCACCATCTGAGAGGATGAGGGGCTGGGCGGCCTCCCAGGGCTCTTGGCCAGGGGCCTGGGCTCGGCGAAAATGTGATCCCTCTCAGTGTCCTCAGGATCTCGGCATCCAGAGCCTGTGTCGGGGGGAACGGGGCAGCGTCACACATGTCGGGCCACACCCGTCTTGGGGAAGCCCCCGGGCTGCCGTATCAGCAGCTCCTGGCGGCCCCAGCAGTCCTGCTGTGGTTCTCAGAGTGGAGACTGCCCTGCTCTGCAGGGCATCAGGATGTTTGGGGATGCTTCAGTGTGGGCATTTGTGGACCTGGTACAGAGACAGCTCTGGGCTCAGTGGTGCTCCTCCCACAGTGGACGGTAACCCTGAATCTTGCACAGGCCTGTACTGTGGAAGTCACCCAGACCCTGCAGGCCTTGCTAAGCTGAAGGGTGAAGGGTATCTGGGTCATGTGGATCAAAGCTGGGCCAAAACACAAGGTCACAGAGCAGCAATACATGTTAACCTGTGCTCCGAATCCTGCTAAAGTGAGCTCTGTGACAATGGAAGGGCTCTCCTCTTCTCTCTGTGCAAAGAAAGGGATGGGCGACGCACACTTACCTGCAGTGGGAGATTCAGGGCTTATTAGTTGTCTGTCATTTATCTGCCACTGCACACAAAGCGCTCCAAAGTCCATGGCTTAAAGCAACTGTAAGCATTTATTATCCTCAGAGTTTCTGTGGGTCGGGAATTCAGCTTGGTCAGGCAACCCTGGCTCAGGCTCTGTCATGAAGTTGCTGTCACCTGGAGACGTCCGAGGAACGCTTGCTGTTGGGAGTTGGTAGGGGCCTCAGTATCCCCCCATGGTTCCAGTTCCACTTCTGCTTGACTGTTCTCCTGAGCTGGTAGCTGCAGAGCAAGAGATCTGAGAGATCTAGGCAGAAGTCATCCTTTTTATGACTAGGCTTTGGAAATCATATGGAAGTACTTGTACAAACACTATTTGTGAGAAGTGAGTCATTAAGTACAGACCACATTTGGAGTTAGACTTCATTCTTTGAAGGGAGGAAGTCAAAGCATTAGTAGATATATTTTAGAACCACCATAATGATGGAAAAGGGAAAATAGCCTTTAGTGCCCTAAGCATATCCATTCTCAACCTATTAAACCTTCTCCTTTTCTGCCTCCAATCCACAATGCAGAGGCCCTGAGACCCAGCGGGAGCCCCAGGTGGCAAAGGACAGCCCATCTATATGGCCCAACTAAGGCAGGAGAGTGACAGAAACCCCCACGTGGGCTGGATGATGCAGAAAGGCCATGCGTGTGGAAAGGCTACGCCTGGGCTGGGTGAGGGTGTGTGTGCTGGCGAGCTGGAAGGGGGTTGGCAGGAAAAGCCCCTTTCTGGTTGAGCCCACCTGTGAGGAGCCTTGAGCAGTGGGGCCGCTACATGGTCAGCCAGGCCTTCAGGAAACTGAAGGTGCTGTGGGCCAGGGCCTTCAATCTGCAGACTAGGGAAAGGGCCGGGGACGGAAGGGACACACCCCAGGACACAGGATGTGTTACAGGGGTGCGGTTCCCCGTGCTTTCAGCCACCTCGCTGCCTTTCCACTGAGGTGCCTGCCAGGAGCCACTCCTGGTGAAGACGAAGGAAGAGGAACAGCTGTTCTCAATGCAGCAAGGCGGGCTCCAGACTGAGCCAGGGAAGGGAAGTCACAGAAGGCCTGGACCAGTCAGGGTGGCTTCCTTCTTCCAGTGAGAGGATGCACAATGAACATTCATGAAGGAGGAGAGGCAGAGAGGGTGCAGTGGAAATCAATAGTCAATATCAATTGAATAAGACAAACTCATAAACAGATTTTTTTAACAAGAAAGAACCAGCCCCCCCAAGCAGTAAATACAAAAGAAATACTAGCTCTAAGAAGAAACCATGCCTATCTATTGGCCTAAAACACACAGGAACGTCCTGTTCAAGTGGTGGTGAGATGTGCTGGCGTCCGAGTCCAGCGTTGGTCGAGGAGCCAGCGCTCCTGTGAACGCTCCTCTTCTCTGTGGCCGGGGGCTGGGTCTTATGCCCAGCCCTCGCATGTCTCCCAGCCCAAGTGCTGCCAGACTTGGGCGCTCTGGGAAGGCAGCACATGACCCAGGCAGAAAGGACTGCAGAATTACCTAAATGTTGGTTCCTGCCTCATCCACACGTTTTCAGAAAATCTGCTAAGGGCGGCAGGAGTGGCTGGGATTCATCTTCCGTATCACTGAGGGCAGCTGACAGAGGCTGCCCAAGCTAGTTTAAAAGGACGAGATTGCTGACGGGAACCCCGCAGGGTAGCCCGGGGCCCTGCCGACCCTCACGAGGGGGTCTCAGGGGAGCAGCCACTGCTTCCATTGTTCCTCTCTTGCCTCTGCTTCTCTTTGACATTTCCCTTCCAGCTGTCTGGCCTTCTCTGCTGCACCTCTCTAAGGCGGCACGTGGCTGTGTTGACCCAGGTCATGCACAAGAAAGAGGCGGGCCGGGGAGTCCAGTCCCCACTCCAAACGCCCATGGGGGGATCCGGCCAGCACGGATGACGAGCTGGCCTCACGGGGCCTCGTGAGCTCGAGTGGACCAGTCCCTGTGGCTGGTGGGTGTACCTGCGCTACCTGGCTTTCCCAGGTCCCCCCCCCCGCACTGTCCCCAGACAATGGGGTGATGGGGGTGAACCGAGGCAGTTTCCTGCTCTGGGTTCTTCACGCCTTGAGCACTGAGTGGGCCCACTGAGGTTGCTGGAGGAGCTTCCACCTGCTAGAGGGGATGGGAGACCCTCCCGAGACCCAGGGGCAGTGACGGCTGTGAACTCTGCGGGATGCCCGCTGAGAACAGGGCTTTATGCCTCTGTCTTTCCCTGGGTTTGCTCCTCCCTCAATTTAAGTCTATTTACAGGACCTATCTGCTGTGAAATGGGCTCAGGGAAGAGATGGGGTTGGCCTGTGAGATGACACAGAGCTGTCCAGGCCAGCAGACCCTGGGAGAGAGGACCCAGGCTGAGTTGAGTCCACAGTCCCGCCCCTCCCCATCTGCTGGTTAGGCAGGTCCCTCTCCCCCTCACAGGGCTTTTGTAAAATCACATAATACACTGTGCATGAAAGCTCTAATTTAGAGGAAAGGATCACACAGCTGTAATTATTTTCCAGCCAAAACCTTAAAAGAAAATTCCCAAAGATAGGCCTAGTAGTCACATAAATGCCTCTGCTGATCTTAGAGGAGGTTGGATCTGGGGGCTACCTCCGCTCCCCATCACTGAAGCGTGTGTGAGTTGATGTGGGGGGGAGGGGCTGCTGCGGGAGGGGCATCAAGACACCTTCTGCTCACAGGGCAGGGCCAGAGGCAGCAGACCACCTCGAACGCCAGACTCCGAAAGCTGGATTTTATGTCCAGTTGGCAGGGGTTATATTGAAAACAGTATTTTAGGAGAGTGAATAACCCACAGAGAGAGAGTTTCAGCACATTTTCTCAAGACTCTGATTTTCAAGACACTGTGTGGAGGTTCTCAGGGTATGCAAATTGGGGCCCTGGGGAGTCCTCCAGGCAATTACTGGTCCCCAGGGCCCTTTTCCTCTCCTGTGGGGTCACGACTCAGGAAGGCATCATGAGAAAGCTTCTCTCGGCACAGTGGCAGTGGTCTGTGACCCCTTAAAGTAGCCATACCCCATCTGTGCATGCTCCCCCCTCCAAGTAACCCCAGCACACCCCATCCCCATCACCACTCTGCCTCACTTCCTTGGTTCAGGACTCTGGGCTTTGAGGTATGTTTTAGGTAGCTCAGTCAGTAAAGAATCTGCCTGCAGAACAGGAGATCCGGGTTCAATCCCTGGGTTGGGAAGATCCCCTGGAGAAGGAAATGGCAACCCACTCCAGTATCCTTGCCTGGGAAATCTCATGGACACAGGAGCCTGGTGGGCTGCAGTCCATGGGGTCACAAAGAGGTGGTCATGACTGAGCGACTCACACTTACTTACTTACTTAGGCCCTTCCAGTTTCTGTGTTCATCTAGACCCCTTCCCCAGTGCTGGGACCCCTGGAATAGATGACTAAGAAGCATCAGTCCCCTTTTGTTTTATAACAACTTCTTCCCAGATGCCAGCTGCGTGGCTCTTTGCCTGTACTAGATTGGTCTACTCCAGAACCCTCCCTCCATGGAGAGGGGATTCAAACCCCCATAACTCCAGTCCAGCAGTAAGAGTGCCATTTATTCAGCTCTTATTATGTGTTGGCACTGAATTTACTGCCTCATATGCATCATTTCATTGAATCCTCAGAATAACCTTATTCAGTAACATTATTATCTCCGTGGGACACAGAAACGTGATTTTGCTTTCCAGATTCTCAAAGCTCCTAAACGGCAGAGCCTAGATTCAAATGCAGATCTGTCGGCCGCAGTATGCCGAGCTCTTAACCACTCTGCTAGATTAAGAGATTTGGGGTGGAACCTTGGGGATGTACTTGAAGGGAAGCTTTAATTTTATTGCAGAAGCTTTGCTCTATACTTAATCCCCCAGCTTCTCACAGGGGATGACACTGTGCACAGTGTCTGTTTACTACGAAGTATTTGCTACTAGGCTGGGAGGCCCTTGAGAGAAGGGGACGTCTTATTCACATTTTGGTCCTCAGAACTTAGTGTTAAGAACACCAAGAATGGGCACAAATCCAAGTCAAACCAACTTTTTCTGGAGCCAGCAGTAGAAAGGATAGGGTGTCTTGACAGCCATAGGTGCTTGTCTGGAGGCAGAGGACCTGGGCTGGATGGCCATCCATGGAGCACGGCCTTCCTGAGGATGGAGTCAGCTCAGAGCGGGAAAGCACAGGTTCCCAAAGACATCGCCGGGCACTTGGGCCTGGCCGCCTGAAGCTGAGATGAGCCTTTTTTATTTTCATAAGCCAATATGTTCCCATTTTGAGCCAGGTGACTTGAGTTTCTGACATTTGCCACCAAAATATCTTAATTCAGAGAACTTTAGTAAGGATTTTTTTCCCATTTATTTTTATTAGTTGGAGGCTAATTACTTTACAATATTGTAGTGGTTTTTGCCATACATTGACATGAATCAGCCATGGATTTACATGTGTTCCCCATTCCGATCCCCCCTCCCGTCTCCCTCTCCATCCCATCCCTCTGGGTCTTCCCAGTGCACCAGCCCTGAGCATTTGTCTCATGCATCCAACCTGGGCTGGTGATCTGTTTCACCCTTGATAGTATACTTGTTTCAATGCTGTTCTCTCTAAACATCCCACCCTTGCCTTCTCCCACAGAGTCTAAAAGTCTGTTCTGTACATCTGTGTCTCTTTTTCAGTTTTGCATATAGGGTTATCATTACCATCTTTTAAAATTCCATATATATACATTAGTATACTGTATTGGTCTTTATCTTTCTGGCTTACTTCACTCTGTATAATGGGCTCCAGTTTCATCCATCTCATTAGAACTGATTCAAATGTATTCTTTTTAATGGCTGAATAATATTCCATGGTGTATATGTACCACAGCTTCCTTATCCACTCGTCTGCTGATGGGCATCTAGGTTGCTTCCATGTCCTGGCTATTATAAACAGTGCTGCGATGAACATTGGGGTACAAGTGTCTCTTTAAGATCTGGTTTTCTTGGTGTGTATGCCCAGGAGTGGGATTGCTGGGTCATATGGCAGTTCTAATTCCAGTTTTTTAAGAAATCTCCACACTGTTCTCCATAGTGGCTGTACTAGTTTGCATTCCCACCAACAGTGTAAGAGGGTTCCCTTTTCTCCACACCCTCTCCAGCATTTATTGCTTGTAGACTTTTGGATAGCAGCCATCCTGACTGTCAAGTGCAGGGACTGGCAGGGAGACAGCATTCCTGGTGGGAGGAACGCAGATACAAAGGCCAGAGGCTGGAATAGTGCTTGGTGCGTTGGGTGGCTTTGGCGGGAGTGGGGGACGTGAGGAAGGAGGATCTGGAACGGACTGTCTGCGGGGCTCAAGGTCACATCTCAGCTCTGTTTGGTGCTTGCCAAGTGGCCTTGGCCACATGGTTCCCTCTCCCTTAGCCTCCATTTTCTCACCTGTAGCCTCGTGACATACGGGGAGGTCCCAGCTCGCCCCCATCACGCCTCGATTGTTTATTGAATATTGATGCTCAGAGAACTTTAGTAAGGACTTTTTAATTAGATGGACACTCAGCCAAACCCTGAATTCTGGAATCCCTTCCATTCAGTTTCTGGGCCTGCTCTGAACTCCCCTTGTTCCCCTCTCTGGCTACAGAGCCAAGGCCGTTTCTCCTGCAGAACTAGCCCAGCCTGGCCACAGAAGACAGCGTGAGGCTGGACTTGGAAGCAATCAGCGAAGTGCTAAAGGGCTCGTTTGTCTCCACTCTGTCATCCACGCAGCAGCCCTGGGACCACTGTTGCCATGAAAGATGGGTCTGGAATTGTCATTAAATTACACGCGTGTCCACTGCGCCTGGTTATTAAGCCTTTGGCAAATCAATTCCTTATGGCCTTTTAATCAAGAGCATATAAACAGGGAAAGGAGCTCATGGAAACTCTTCAAAGAAAACTCCACGCAGTGTTCATCTAGGAGGCGGAGGATGAATAGTTGAAAGACTTCGGAGGCTAGGAGCCCCAGATAGCAGGGACCATGGCTCCCTGCTCATGGGGTCAGAGAAGGAGCTACGTGAGGCCGGTGGGGAGGGGGCAGAAAACAAGTGTGTGGAGCGAGAGGAGTGAGAGAACTGAAGGTCTTCATTTCACAGCTGACCCAGCTCAGGGCAGACGCCACAGCGATGAGCACGCGTGCGGAGCCGGCGCCTACACGCGCGGAGCCTCACTCCTGCGCCTCCTTGCCAGAGAGGAGCGCCTCGGTGCAGATCATTAGAAGTCCACCAGGTTGAGTCTGCTCATGGTTCTCATTGGTCATGCTGGTCAGTGTTTGCCCTGACCTGCAGTGAAATGAAGAAAGCAGACTCAAGAGATTTTTCAGAGTTACTCAGTTCAAAGGATTTCCTTTAATTCTGAGATCGCACATTTTCCAGTCTTTTGACTTTACATTGCCTTTCTGTGGTGAAATGATGGTGCTTATAGAGGGTTGTTGGCAAAGTAAAAAGCTTTCAGCGGTATGTCTCCCCACACTCTGAGGTCCTGACGCTAGCACAGCACTGCTGGTGGGCCCTGGCGATCTCCTGCCCAGCCGTCCTCCAGCCCCCAAAGGCAGGGGTTTGTGGGGAAAGAAGCTTTCCTGGGACCTCTCAACTGACTGGGCCTTTTTGTCCTTGTGCAGGCTCACCGCACTCAAGGGGATTCCAAAGTAGTGAATCAGGCAGACACTGTCTCACAAATGAGGGAAGGAAACCTGAGGACGTAAATTGCAAGCCCAGAGCCCCCTGCTGCCTGAGGCCTGAGGCAGGGTGGGAGCCCAGGGATGGCACTGTGGTCGGGAGCAAGACCCCGGCACTGAGCCACCTGCCTTGAGGCTCTGCCTCCCCCTCAACTCGTGACCCTGGCTGAGGGTCTTCGTCCCTGGGCTGGTTGCGTCCTCTGTCACATAGGGCACTGGTGACAGAGCTGGTGTCGTGTGCAGAACCCTGGGAGTCTTGGGCAGCACAGCTCTGCACGGAGTCAACTCTGGCTGCCTTCCTAGGTACCCCCGTGCTGGCAGTGACCGGGGAAGAGTGAGGGTCACTGGCTGCCCAGCGCTGGGCACTGGGTGGCTGCACCCCCAGGCTGAGTGCATGGTGGGTGTGGGCCATGTAACTGCCCTGGCCAGTGGTGCAGGCCATGTGCATGGGGGGTGTGGGCCGTGTAACTGCCCTGGCCAGCGGGTGCAGGCCATGTGCATGGTGGGTGTGGTTCCTGTAACTGCCCTGGCCAGCAGGTGCAGGCCGTGTGCATGGTGGGTGTGGGCCCTGTAACTGCCCTGGCCAGCTGGTGTGGAGGCAGGGCATGTGTCACCTCTAGGGGAGCGTCACAAGCCCTGCAAGTCTGCACATCCTGCTCTGCCACTGTAACCGTGGGGCGGCGGGGGGCCTCCCTCAGCCTGAGCCCCGAGTGTGACGAGGACCAGAGTCCTCCTGGCTGGCCCAGGTGGGACCCACAATAAAAGAGGAATAACCCTGAAGATGCGGGAGATGTTTCTGCTTCCACTTGTTCCTGGTCACCCTGCCGGGGCAGGTAAAGTCAGGGGTGAAGAGACTCCCTGGGCACCTGGGCTGAGGTGAGGCGCGTACACAGGGAAAATCAGGGCTGCTGAGATGGGCTCCTCACTCTCCTCAGTCCTGAGAAGCTCCCTTGCTTGAGAGGCTGTCGAGTCTCACAGGCGCTGCTGGGCCCGTGTGGAAGAGCTGAGGGTCTGGCGCAAGCGTAGCCTTCTCAGTGGGGTTTGCGTGTAGACGGTGCCTCCCTGGAGTACCCCCGCAGCCCCTCTGTGGTGGTTTGGGTGACACAGACTTGAGTAGGATCCAGAGGGTGACTTCCTGCTGATCCGGGTGTCAGGGGCCTACTGCCTCCCTAGAGTTTCGAGCCAGTGGAAGGCAAGAAAGCATACAAGTGGCTGTTAGTGCAAAGTGCTGCTATTAAGACAATTAAACTAGACAACGGCAGTGAGACAGGGAATGAGGACGGCTGAGGAAGGCCTTTCTGAGGAGGTGGGACTTGCAGGGTGAGAAGCTGCCACTGGGAAATGCATGCCAGGGAGAGAGAGGGTTGAGGTAAACACTGGTCTGCAGATGGTTTTGCATCAACAATCAATACACTGTAACAGATGTGAGGTGAGAACCCACTATGTGCCAGGCCTTGTACTGGGTGCTAGGGAGACAGTGTTCGTTGCTGTGAAAAGAGGACAAAGACTTCACGCCACGTGTCATGATCCTGGCTGACCTGTCAAATGCCGTGTGTGCCTAGTCTGGTCCCTCCGTGGGGCAGCCCTGTACAGTGGCATCACCTCCATCACCCGGGAGATGCTTCAGCAGCAGCACACCCCCAGGGAGTGGTGACTCTGAACAGGCCGCAGGGCTCTGGAGCTTCCAGCCTTCCCGCTTGGCCTTCCTGCCTTGCCCACCGGTGCAGGCCCAGGGCTGTGAGCGCTGGAAAGAGCGATGCGTTCTGAGCAGTGGTTCTAGCACCTGAGCAGAGTGGAGGCGGGGGAAGCGGGCTGGGGGAGCCCCGGAAGGCGTTTCTGCAGCAAGCGGAGCAGCTGTGTCCCCGATCCCCGCGCCTGTGTGCGGAGTGTAGGTGCTCCTGAGAGTCAGGACTTTCCTCCCTGGGGAGCTGCAGCTGGGCGGGGAGGGCAAGTGAAAGCACAAAAGGGGCTGAGTTCTGAAGCCCCAGAGGCTACCTGACTCTGCCTGGCTGATCCTCTCAGTGTCTGGAACCCAGTGTCCACACAGCCTGCTGCAACCCTCCTTCTGATAGCTGTCCCCACAGACACTGGGTGAGTCAGGATGACACATGGGTCACTCAGGTGAGAATCTCCTTAATTCTCTACCATAAACATCACTAGCCATGTTGAGAAATATGCGGAAATGTGCAAATAAACACACGGGGGTTTCTCCTGTCTAGAGAGCATCCCCCAGCCCTGCTGACCTGGGCCGAGGGTCTGGGTGGGTGGTCCGAGGCTGCCTCTTCCGATCTGTGGGTGCTCAGCGTGGGGGGTGGGTGTGGAGATGGAGGCCTGGGAGACGCTGCCCTCCTCAGGCACCGCCTTCAGAGGGGCAGAGCCTGCGGTGGCCAGGAAGCAAGCCGTGCTGAGAAGGAGCGGGCAGCTGAGAGGACAGGGGCGGGCAGAGGACGACGGGCCCCCGGACCACGGACAACAGAGTCCAGCAGACTTGGGAGCTGTGGCAAGTCCAGGCCCAAATCCAGGCCAGAGTGGAAAGGCCAACGGTTAGACCGTCCCACCTGGGAACTGGCCCCTGTGCTGTGGGTGGGCGCAGGAGCCCCACCAGCCTTTAGGTGGAGTCTCCTTTATTTTTTCCCTCCGAACACCATGGCCTTCTGGGACCCTGAATTCCCCCGTGGGGAAATGGCATAATTATTTGGGTCTCTTTCTTGCTTTCCACTGTGGACAAAGCTTAATAAATGAGCCCTCAGAGGCTGAGCTTCTGGGAAGTTGGTGAGGGTCAGGGCGCGGTGAGAAGCTGATGGAAATGGGATGGGGGCCCTGCAAAAACCATGATGACAGCATACATTCTAGCCTGGACACTCTATGGGTAATGTGACCTGTATCGCCACACTGGAACCTCAGATGGCCCTGCTGACACCCCAGTTTGCAGTCGGGGAACAAACAGGGCAGAAGTTGTCTTTGGGAGGATCTAATCCACCTGCCTAGAAAGACACAAGCCCTCTCCTCTCTCCATCTCATTTTCCCTCTCCACAATGGGCCTTTCACAAACTCTCACCAAGGAGTTTGGGTCTGGGTGAACAGCTTTTTGTGTAATTGTCTGGTGCCACTCTAGAGAAAATAATTGGGACTGTTTGTAGGACACCTTGGCCCGATCAACGTCACTATGGCACTTTTAAGGCTGGAATGTGTTGGTATTCATTTCTGCAGTGTTTGGTCTGTGGTTGGAGCTGAGCGAACAATGTGAAATGGGATAGAGCTGCATCCAAACACACCAAGGGAACCAAAAACAGCTCAGCTTGCAAACGTGGTGGAGGAGCCGGCCTCCAAGCTTCCTAGACTCTTTGAGATTGATTGTATTTCCAAGAACGTCTGTTTTGGCGTTTTATCCATTTTGCATTTAATTTTTGTACAATGGCAGTGGTTGGCAAATAAAGGATATCTGTGGTGCTGCAAGTCTGTGGAAATTGCACTCAGGGGGCAAGCTGATGTGCAGTCAGACTTTCTGAAAAGAGACGTCAGCCTGTTCCCCACTGAATCCTGTCAGGGGGGCCTGACGCAGCCTGGCGGGGTGGTGAGCTCAGGCCAGCCAGTGTCCACGCTCACGGAGCAGTCGTCCTCACCTGGCGTTTCCCAGGAGGATTTCAGTGGGATGTGAAGGAACTTAAATATTCTTGACAGTTCAGTATTTTTTTTTTAATTTATTAGGAGAAATATATATAATTCAGGAATTAGGCCTCTAATTTTATGCAAATTACTTAAGATGAAGCTAAAGCATTTGAGTTTTTTATTTGTTTGTTTTTAAAGCCCATTTCAAGGAAAAGTCTAAAGCAAGAGCCTGGATCCTATGACCCTCTGAGCAAACCCAGCCCCTGCCTGTCTTTCCATGAGCTTGCTTGGGACACCTATGTGCTCATTAGTCTACACACTGTCCATATCTGCTTTGGCGCTACAATGGCAGCATTGAGTAGTTGTGACAGTAGCCGTACGGCCTGCAAAGACTAAAACAATTGCTGTCTGACCCTTCCAGGAGAAATAATTTTCAACAATCACTGAGGCTTTTGGGTCCCAGAGTAGGGGAGAGCCAGGCCGTATGATCAGGGATCAGCGAGAGCCAAGCCTGCAGCTCAGCTCTGCCCAGCGGCCTCTGGAGACTCAGCCTCTTGCCTCTGATCCCAGGGCCCTGGCGGGGCCGCCCGCTGCCCCACCCTGTGGAGGCTGTCCACCTGCTTAGGGCTCAGAGGCTCCCTTAGGCCCCCTATTAGAGGAGCCGGGAATAGGGCCAGTTGCTCAACCTGAGGAGGGGTGGATTTATCAGGTGGTCCAAGACATTCAAGGCAGAGTTAGGTCCTTGCAAAGGGAAGAGTAGCGAAGCGAGAGACTGCGGGCTCAGGGCAAGTGGACACCGTGCCCACGGCTGGAGCGCAGGCTCACGTCCAAGGAGAGGCGCCCTCAGGACGCACTCCGAGCTGTTCACGTTCCCGCCTGTGCTGTACGGGGGGCACTGAAAGTCTGTGAACAATTCGGTGATTGCACAGAACAACAGCAAAACAGCTTTGCAGATGTTCAGAGAGACCGCTTCTCGGAGAGTTTCACATCTCCAGGAAAAGAGTCTAGGTGGGCCAAGTGTGAGACTGCGGGGAGAGGAGGCTCTGTAATTAAGTCGAGCTGGAGACCCTGTAGCCCCATACACGAATGGTAATTAGACTCGGGGCAAGGGGCTGTTTGAAAGAATGACATAATAAAGCTCCCAACCTGGTCGGTATAATTTCCCCTGGCACCTAGCTTGCATGAATAACACACTCAGTCAAACAGAAGAGTAATCAGATTTGAAATATTCCTTTAATAATACGTTTGCCAGATCAAATATTAAAAATAGAAGATGGAGAAAAGGAGCAGCAGTCTCCCTAGTGGCATCAGTTCCATAAATACTGCTTCATTAAGCTGTCTGCGTTGGTTCAAAGGGATGGCTTTCAAAATGTGGCCGAGGTTCCAGACTGCTTGTTGCAAGGAGGTGGAAGACTCTGGGCTGCCAGCGTCGCCCTGCCTCCACGCACTGTGCCTGCTGCCCCAGCAAGGGGACATCAGCTAACAGTCGGAACTGGCCCGACAGCTGCCCGCAGGACGTGTGTTTATTTATTTGGAGTCAAGCACCCTCCATGAGGCACCAGTGGCTTCCATCCCAGGCGAGCAGCAGGAAATTAATAATGATGGCATTTGACTTTCCCAAAACCTTTCCTCGGCAAAGTTTACATCCATCCTATTGGCATCTCTCTGAGGTTAAAGGTAGGGTGGGGAAGGTTAAGGCTCTCTTGCCAACTCAGGTCCACAGTCTGTGAGGAGGTGGCTCAGTGTGGGCCCAGCGCCTACAGGCAGAGTGGTGTACAAAGGACTGATGAATTCTTAACTCTGTGGTGAGGGTTGGCAGAGCATTTGGAGGGTTGTATCTGCTCAGTTTGGGACCACAGATATTTACTGTTGGGTCCAAGTTTCTATGCTAAAGAACAGGAAGAATTACTGCTTAAAGCTCATTTATCAGATGTAATGTTTGAATGTTACACTTGCATTGCCTTGACCAAAGCTTTATATGACTATTAGCAACTGCAACTGTGCTAAATTCCCACAAGTATATTTGGACTTAATGTCAGGGAGCCAGGATCAGTGAACTCTTAAAGATGCAGAGGCAGAGTCTAGCTCTAGTTGATGAGTGATGAGCGTCCACTGTCACACGTACTAAGAACCCAGTTCCTAAGTTTAGGAAATCTTTCCTCTCAACTTCATGTCTGTCCTCTGCCAAAACCTTGACTTTGAAAAATGGAGCTCAAAAGAATTAAAAGGTTCAGTTCAGTTCAGCTGCTCAGTCGTGTCCGACTCTCTGCGACCCAATGAATCGCAGCACACCAGGCCTCCCTGTCCATCACCAACTCCTGGAGTCCACCCAAACCCATGTCCATCAAGTCGGTGATGCCATCCAGCCATCTCATCCTCTGTCGTCCCCTTCTCTTCCTGCCCCCAATCCTTCCCAGCATCAGGGTCTTTTCCAAGGAGTCAACTCTTCGCATGAGGTGGCCAAAGTATTGGAGTTTCAGCTTCAGCATCAGTCCTTCCAATGAAGACCCAGGACTGATCTCCTTTAGGATGGACTGGTTGGATCTCCTTGCAGTCCAAGGGACTCTCAAGAGTCTTCTCCAACACCACAGTTCAAAAGCATCAATTCTTCGGCGCTCAGCTTTCTTCACAGTCCAACTCTCACATCCATACATGACCACTGGAAAAACCATAGCCTTGACCAGATGGACCTTTGTTGACAAAGTAATGTCTCTGCTTTTAGTTTTGTCAAATCATTATTTTATTTGCTCTCCAAGGGTCAAAGAGATAGTTTGACTCAGTGTTAAGTATTTTTTAAAAAAATTATTGATTTTTATAAGTATCTATTAAGTGCCTACTATGTGTTAGCTACCATGTTAAGTGTTTTAGTGACTTAGTGAATTCTAAAGGGAATCAGACCTTAACCAAATTCACCCTGGTGGATGGGTGGGGAATCATCGCCATCAATACCTCCCATACTTTGCTTCTTCTTTTTGTCTGCAATGCTTCTCATCTGCTCATGTTTACATGAGACTCTGAAATATTTTTCATATTCATTCTCTGCCTTCCCAGCCAACTTCCCTTCCCGTTCCAGGATCCTAGGATTTTGAGAGGCCAGACAGGAATAGATACAAGCCAATCAATGCTGTTAGATGATAAGACGCACTCCCACATCTATACACACTTCCCTGCCAGGATCACAGGGATTGACACTGCACCATTATGTTGCCATCCGTTTGCCTGTGGAGGCTCTTGAGGGATGCCGCGCTCCTCCCGTGGATGGACACGGTGGGCTTCTCACCAGGGCTGTTCTTCCCGCATTGCCCTTCCTCGTCTAGAAGGGCTTCCCTGAGTGTCCCAGCCTATCCATCCTCCCGCAGCGGGAGCAGACGCTGTCCTCACCCTTACTCTGTCCCCATTGACATGCAGCATCTACATGCATGCATGACACGGTTCGTCTGCAAGCGCCGAGACTCTGCCGGGGGGCCTCTCTCTGGCTGCGGTGTCCTGATGCGGCCTGTGTGCAGGCCGGGCTGGAGGTGTTTGGGCCTCAGCTCCTTCAGGAGCCAACTTCAGCTGGTGTCCAGTTTCTTTGCCCCTGAGGGCTGTTCAGCACAGTCTCCCGGAGGCCCCCCAGGACACTGCCCGCAGCAGCCACCTGCCCATCCCTGCACCCTTCCCTGACCTCCTTCTCTTCCCGTCACTCCAGCTCCACCCAGGTTCCTGGGACTGCCGCCTAAGGAAGGTCTTGCTCAGGAATCTGTTTCAGGCTCCAGCTCCAGGATCCCAGCCTAAGCCTCTTGTCCCACAAACTCACGGCACACAGATTCTGCCAAGGATCCTCATTCAGCTGCGGCACTCTGTGCTGGGAATGCACAGCGTAGTGACTGCCCGTGTGCAGGGGCCAGGGCGTTCGTCGGGGCTCGTTTCTGATGAGTCCAGTCCTGCCGGCCTCTCCCTCTTCCCTCTCCTGGCACGCAGCGTGTGTCCCCGGGCAGGGGCTCTCTGTTCTGCTCTGGGCCGGAGTTAGTTACGTGTGACTCACATCGGCCCCTGTACCTGTCCCCTGGGCCTGTGACCTGTCTGCCGTTTAGGCCCAGAGATCATCCAGTTAAGAAGGCTGATGGGTCCTGTCCGATAACAATCCTAAATCCAGGGGACCAAGCGTTCAGTGCAGGGAGGGGCAGGGCCTAGGATGAGCCTGAGGGTAAGCCCACCTGGGTTTCCATTGCAAAAAAGGAAAAACTGCCTGTTAAGTCTAGAGCATCTCTAGGCTGCTTGCTTAATGGAATGAAGCCACATTTCATACCTCTGGAGGGCAGAGGTTGTCTTTCTCATCACAGCCCAGTGGCCCCAGAGGCAGCCCAGCCCCTGCACAGAGCCAGTCTGCTGTGGGTGCTCGTTTGTGACTTGGACAGAGGGAAGGTGTTGGCAGGGAGGGAGCTGGATTATGGGGAGAAAGCCTGGGACTGACTCAGCACCACTGCTACCGAACCTATTTCTGGGCCAAACTGACTCGGGCAGATCCTGCACCTGAACCTGTGGGAGCCCATGGGCTGTCCCCGGGACACGCGGATGACTATCCAGCCTCCCTCATCACCTTACCAGAAAGGAGGAGTCCTATCTGTCCCAAGGACCGACAAGCTAGTGTGGTATAAAAAATCACCACATGCCAGATGTAATGTCTGTATTGGTAACTTGGATTTTTTTTGAGAATGGATTAAAAAAAGAGGTTCCTCCCAATTTCACCCTCCCCGCGAACAGATCAAACAGCTCACCAGATCCTCTCCCTCCCTTTTCTCTCCCCACTCTCACCAGTGCTCCCAGCCCCTGCCAGACTTTCCAAGGACGAGTTTATGGTCAGAACAAATGATTTTTCCCAAGACTGAGGTTTCCTAAATGTCAATCACTATGTTCCACCTTCAGGATTTGTCTTGTTGCTGTGTACATCATGAGAAACCCTGGGCTGGATGAAGCACAAGCTGGAATCAAGACTGCCGGGAGAAATATCAGTAACCTCAGATATGCAGATGACACCACCCTTATGGCAGAAAGTGAAGAGGATCTAAAAAGCCTCTCGATGAAAGTGAAGGAGGAGAGTGAAACAGTTGGCTTAAAGCTCAACATTCAGGAAACTAAGATCATGGCATCTGTTCCCATCACTTCATGGGAAATAGATGGGGAGACAGTGGAAACAGTGTCAGACTTTATTTTTTTGGCTCCAAAATCACTGCAGGTGGTGATTGCAGCCATGAAATTAAAAGACGCTTGCTCCTTGGAAGGAAAGTTATGACCAACCTGGATAGCATATTAAAAAGCAGAGACATTTCCTTGCCAACAAAGGTCCGTCTACTCAAGGCTATGGTTTTTCCAGTGGTCATGTATGGATGTGAGAGTTGGACTGTGAAGAAAGCTGAGTGCCGAAAAATTGATGCTTTTGAACTGTGGTATTGGAGAAGACTCTTGAGAGGCCCTTGGACTGCAAGGAGATCCAACCAGTCCATCCTAAAGGAGATCAGTCCTGGGTGTTCATTGGAAGGACTGATGTTGAAGCTGAAACTCCAATACTTTGGCCACCTGATGCGAAGAGTTGACTCATTGGAAAAGACCCTGATGCTGGGAAGGATTGGGGGCAGGAGGAGAAGGGGACGACAGAGGATGAGATGGCTGGATGGCATCACCAACTCGATGGACATGGGTTTGGGTGGACTCCGGGAGTTGGTGATGGACAGGGAGGCCTGGTGTGCTGCGAATCATGGGGTCGCAGAGAGTCGGACACGACTGAGCGACTGAACTGAACTGTGTACTACTGGCACAATTACCTATTTCATATTTTTCTTTAAGTAGACAGACTATTCTCACTCTCTTCCACCAAGCTGTCTATCCCCACCTCTCCCCAAGTGCTCGAGAGCTGCTAATACACGTTAGAATCTAACCAAGACTTTCTTCTTGATGTCGATACAGGACTGAGCAACCTTCTCCTTCTCCCTCTGATGGTCCATGAATTTAAAGTTCTTTCATTGCCTAAAATCATCTGCATTCAAACCTTAATTTATCTCAGGCATCCGTAGGGATTTTCACCCCACCCCCCAGCACCCCTGCCCTTTTAGGAAACTTGGCTGTCACCAGAGTGGTCAGGACCAGGAATGGGAGTTCAGATGAACTCAGCTTGATTTGGAAGATGGGCTTGGGGATCACAACTGAAGCTACGATGCTTCTCCTCTTCTGATCTTCTTGCAATCTCATCTGAATTGGGAGGAGGCCCTGACTTTGTAGAAATCTGACCGTTTGAGCTCAGGAGGGTGGAGTGTGGAACAATGCTCAGTTTCCTCCAGGAATCTGAGTGGAGGGTGACGATGGGGGTTGGAGCCCTGCAGCCACCCAGAGCAGAAGGACCAGCAGAGGAGGGTGGGGAGGGGCTGCCACATCCAAGAAGGCCTCCTGACCCTCGCCAGAGTTGCTGGGCAGGTGACAAGCTTTAGGCCAGTATCCCGGGACCCTGGGACCCTGCTCTGGCTGCCGGCAGAGGAGGGGGTTCAGCACTCCAGGGTGCTTTGCAGGTGGTCTGGATAGAGCGCGCTGCATTACTATGGCCAGCTCTCTCATCTCCGGGATCTCTCAGGGTCTCCACTCACTCCAGGGTTGCTCAGTCGGTTTGCCCAACCCAGTGTCGGCTGTAGAGTCTGCAGGCTGGGGGACATGGACTCCCAGAGGCCACTGCTGCCCTTGGGTCTGTTGGAGGGGAAAATCGCTCCCTAGGCTCTCTCTGTATGGAGGGGGTGGGCCCAGGGCAAGGCCCCACGGCTTGTGCCCCAGGGCAGGGGGCATCCACCAAAAGGCACTGATGGCCCCAACAGAGTGCTCCCCCCCTCGCCCAAAGCCCCTGGAGTCAGAGAGGGAACTGCCCACCCGCCAGCTCTCTAAGGAATGGGCTCCTTCCCCTTTTCCGGACCCCCACAAGGCCATCATGTTTGCAATCCACTGGTCATGTCCCCCAGTCATTGCTGGGATGTGATCTACATGGAAGGACTATGTAGTGTCTAATTCTATAGTATGCGTGGAGAATTCGTCACACAAAACTGTCCCCTGGATTACTAAAAGCACCCTGCATAATAAATCATCATTTTGTATTAAATGAAGAGGCAGCCCCTTTCTCAGGATGGCTGTTCCCTCGTAATCATGATAAATGGAAAATCCCAGACAGGTGATTTTTAATAGGCACACAAATGCACTCAGATTAATTAGATTACATTAAAAAAAAACTTTCCTCTTTTGGGCCATAAATCTAAATGGGGGCCTCTAAAAGATAATAGCCCTCTACACACTAAAATGCATTATGAGCTAATAAAAGGTTATCGGCGCACATATGCAGTTCGGCGTTAGGCTGGAGGCAGCAGAACGGCATACGAATGCGGCTGGAGCTGTTTTAAAGTGTGCGTTTGCCAACACGGCTAACGGCAGTCCGATGAAAGCGTGCACGTGGGTGATGGAGGGGAAACAGTGCGCATGTCTACTTCTGAGAAGCCCTCTTAAACGGCCGCATCTCCCTCTCCAGCCCGGGCGGAAGTAGGGAGGCTGCATTAGACGCAGCCCAGGCATGCCGCAGCCGCCCCGGCTCCGAAAGAGAACTGAAGGGCGCCGATTGACAGCCGCCGAGGAGCTGCGGTGTGCAGACCGGCGTCTCCAGACAAACCTTCACAAGCCGGGGGCCCCGTGGCCCCACCGGGAAGGTGCCTCCTTCCTTTTCTACATCTGACCTGAGTGTCCTGCGCTTACTGTGGTGAGAAAAGAAAGGTTTCACCTTGAGGAAAACATCCATTGGCCTTTGTCAAAAGTTCAACATTTAGAAATAGCTAAGAGGCAGACATTAGTGGAGGAAAGAGAAGAGTAATTAAGAGATCAACTTGTCTTGATTACAATCCCGAACAGTCAACAGAATACGAACCCTGCGCCGGTCTGACAGCGCCCAGCTGACCTGCAGTCGTCCGCTGAAACAGGCATTGCTACCCACGTGGAAACTAAGTTGGGAGGGGCGTTTGCCAGAGGGAGGAAGGACACTCAGCTAAATTTGAATTTTAGGCAAATGACAGATATCTAAATAGCAGTGTAAATGTGTGTACTTACATTACATATAGGACAGTGTATACATATGTCTTTGGAGAAGGAAATGGCAAACCACTCCAGTGTTCTTGCCTGGAGAATCCCAGGGACAGGGGAGCCTGGTGGGCTGCCGTCTATGGGGTCGCACAGAGTCGGACACGACTGAAGCGACTTAGCAGCAGCATACATATGTCTTATAAGTAAAACTTATCTGTTTATCTGAAATTTCTGTTTTACCTGGTAATTCCAGCCCATTGTCAAAGCCCATTGTCACAGCTATTAATTAGCAATGTCAGGGCTTAAATCCACTTTGATATGGTTGTTTTGGTGATTTTTGTCCTAAATTTCCTGGCTGATTTGTCACCAAACTACACCCCAGGGTGACTCTTTCCCTCTTCACTGAGGCTGTGATATCAAAAGCGCCAACTTGACAATCTTGTGGGCTGAGCACGTGGTGGGGATATAGACAAGGTCTTAGACCTCAGCATGGTGACCAGCTGCCAAACCAAACGTGGTACTGCCATCTGGGGGTGGGTGTTGGTGGAGGCCAAGTGACCCTCATTTATCCAGCTAACACAGTGTGTCCTGCAGCTGAAAACGAGGCTTTGATGTGGGCTCCAGGTACGCAGGGCATCGGTGGGCCCTGCGGTCCTCAGTGTTGGGGTAACTGGAGCCTGGGGCCCCTGCTTCTGGCCGCCCTACTCTGAGTCACCTACTCACTAGCCTGTGTGTTCTGTCCAAGTGCATAAACCTTTTCTTTCTGTTATCTTCCTTTCAGACGTCTCCAAACACCAGGAAATAAACTATGTGCATCAGTTCAGAACATAAACAATATTTGTTTCTCCTTGTCCAAGCTGTCCAACCTCTTTCAGTTTTTTTTGTTAACTTGGAAGAAATTTATTTTATGTGTTCTATAAATAAACATTTTTTAAAATTTATTTTTTAATTGAAAGATAATTTCTTTACAGAATTTTGCTGTTTTCTGTCAAACCTCAAGATGAGTCAGTCATTGGTATACATATGCCTCCTCCCTCTTGATCCTCCCTCCCTCTTTCAGTTTTGATAGCATCTGTGAAGGATAACTTTCATAGCAGAGGGATCTCTAGAGTTTCTTTCACATTTTCTACAGTCTGTGGCCCCTTGCAGCTTAGGGAATTATACCCCATTGTTCACATTCTCAACCAGTTAAGCAGGAGTCCTTCTCTAAAAGCTGGACTCCTGTAAGTGGTTGTGTATATTTAAGGGCTGTAATTAAAGTGCTGTCAGTCAGAATTCCCATTAAAGTCCTAGCTTTGAAGTTTGTGACTTGGACTATTTAGCTCATAACATCTTTTGAAATCTGACATTTAGAAGCATGGCTCAGAAAGATTTGTATTTTTTTTTTTTTATAAATTCTTCATTTTAAAGCTGGAAATAGAAGGGGATTCCAAAGTTAGTCCCCACACAGGCTGGAAAGGGTGATTTAGGCAGAAAAAAAGCTGCAGCGTATTCCATGATCAGACATTTCTCACACACTTACTGGGTCCCAAGCCCTGAGGACAGAGACTCTAGTGAAGACGGAACAGATCTTGGCAGAAGGAGCTCACTGACAGGCAGAAGAGAATGGCCCACAGTGGGAGGAACAGATACAGCTCATGGAGTGGGCGGAATGGTGGAGGGATGGGGTGCTCAGAGGCCCAAGAGGGGAAGGGTGTGAAGGGTGTGCGTGAGAGGTACGGGAGGCAGTGGGGCCAGGTCTTGAGGGAGCTTGTGTGCTGGGCTGAGGGACTTGCGCTCCATCCTGAAGCCAAAGAGAAGGGCAGTTTCTGCCCTGGGTACGACTGAGGCTACGCACATGCTCAGAGCCTTCTTGTAGAAAAATTGCCTCAGTGTCTCCACCTGGAACTGCCTGGCAGGCCCCATGCATGCTCTGTCAGCAGAGGGCAGCGGGATTGAAGTGGAGGCAAGGACAGCAGCCAGGAAGCTGTTACCACAGTCCCGGGCAGAGGTGACAAACGGCAACTCGGAGCTGAGCCCAGCCTCCGCCTTCCTCCCCCATCCCCTAGGTCCATGTCCAATGTCTCCTGCATACTAGCATTCAATTTGTGAAATTTCAAAGGTGTGAACACGCGTTTGCACGCCCAGTCATGTGCTGGTTCACGTGGCCAGTGTGTGTTGTCGCGTGTGTGCATCCTTTGCACGCGGAGCTTTCGTGTACGTCACTGTGCGTAGAGTACAGTGGTACAGCGTCTTTATTTCAGGCCGAGGATGTCCAGAAGCAAGCTTAAAAGCAGCGGTGCTGTAGAGGGCACTGCTAAAAAGTACCAAGCAATAACGATAGAAACTACAGTGAAAATAATCGAGAGAGTGGAGCGAGACGAAAAGACGGCAGGCGTCGTCGTTGTAAGAACAGCACTGAGCCCCTTGCTGGGCAACACGAGGAGCTGGCTAATGAAGAGCTGATGGGATTGGAGGCCCAGAGAAAGGATGAAGAGAGACACGAGGAAGGGGAAGAAGTAACTACAGAACCGAAGAGACTCACAGCTCAGGGAACGGCAAGGGGATTTTCTTTATTTGGGGAGGCACAGGCCCTGAACGGTACATGAAGGTTGCAGCAGCTGTTCGGAAGGCAATCCAGTGCTACTGTGTCATCTATGACGAGAAAAAAACGAGCTCCTACCCAGACATCACTGGATCATTTTTTTCAAGAGGGTAGATAAAATTGAATCCATCAAGGAGCCAGAACCTGTGCTGTTGGTGTCAGACGTGAGTGAAATTTCAGCTTGCCCTCCATCTGTTGGTGATGACTCTTCAGCTCTGCTCTCTCCAGCCCCTCTGCCTCCTCTGGGTAGCGTGACTCTTCTAGTCTGTTCACTGGCCGTTAAAGGTCCTGCACTTTAAGATTAAAAGTGCTTATTATTTGTTTGTTTTTATGTATTGTGTGAAAAGTATTATAATCCTATTATGCTACAATACTATATAATCTATTTTGTTAGTTGGCTACCTAGGCTAACTTTGTTGGACTTACGAACAAATTGGACTTAAGAATGTAAGCTCGGAACAGAACTTGTTAGTATTTTGGGGACTTAGTATATTTATTCAGTATCTAATTAGTGTTCATTATGTGCCAAGCACTGTGAAAGCGGCTAGGGAAATAATAGTGAACAAAATAGGTAAAAATCTCTACTTTTGTCAGACAAATTCTAGAGGGGGAAACCACAGTATATAAGATACATAAGCACAATATTTATATGTCAGATGAGGATGAGACTTTTTATTATATTTTTGAGAGACAATTCACATACCATAAAACTTACCATTTAAAAATGTTCCACTCATTGTTTTTCAGCTTTACTGAGGATTAATTGACAAAATTGCATAGTATATACATTTATATCTATATTTTACAGTGTTGTCAAATATATATGGTATACAATTCAATATTGTGCAAGAATACTGGAGTGGGTTGCCATTTCCTACTCCAGGGGATCTTTCCAATCCAGGGATCAAAACTGCTTCCCCTACATCTCCTGCATTGGCAGGGGGTTCTTTACCTCTGCGCCACCTGGGAAGCCCATACAATGTGATGGTTTCATATAAATGCATGTTGTGAAATGATCACCACAATCAAGCTAATTAGTGTTCATTACCTTGTACGGTATGCCCTCTGTTCACCTCCTCACACCCTCCCCTGGCAACTACCAGTTTCGTCTCTGCACTTCTGTCGTTGTTCTTGTTGTTCAGTTGCTCAGTCGTGTCTGACTCCTTGTGACCCCACGGACTGCAGCACACCAGGCTTTCCTGTCCTTCACCATCTCCCGGAGCTTGCTCAAACTCATGTCCACTGAGTCAGTGAGACCATCCAACCATCTTGTCCTCTGTTATCCCCTTCTCCTGCCTTCAGTCTTTTTTCAGCATCAGGGCCTTTTCTGATGAGTTGGCTTTTTGCGTCATGTGGCCAAAGTATTCAACCTTCAATTTTAGCATAAATTCTTCCAATGAATATTCTAGACTGATTTTCTTTAGGATTGACTGGTTTGATCTCATAGCCCAAGGGACTCTCAAGAGTCTTCTCCAGCACCACAGTTCAAAAGCATCAATTCTTTGGTGCTCAGCCTTCTTTATGATCCAACTCTCACATCCATACATGACTACTGGAAAAACCATAGCTTTGACTATATGGACCTTTGTGGGCAAAGTAATGTCTTTGCTTTTTAATACGCTGTCTAGGTTTCTCATAGCTTTTCTTCCAAGGAGCAAGAGTCTTTTAATTTTATGGTTACAGTCACCATCTGCAGTGATTTTGGAGCCTAAGAAAATAGTATCTTACTGTTTCCATTGCTTCCCCAACTACTGACCATGAAGTGATGGGACCAGATGCCATGATTTTCGTGTTTTGGATGTTGAGTTTTAAGTCAGCTTTTTCACTCTCCTCTTTCACCTTCATCAAGAGGCTCTTCAGTTCCTCTTCACTTTCTGCCATAAGAGTGGTGTCATCTTCGTATCTGGGGTTATTGATATTTCTCCCAGCAGTCTTGATTCCAGCTTGTGCTTCATCTAGCTTGGCATTTCTCATGATGTACTCTGCATAGAAGTTAAATAAGCAGTGTGACAATATACAGCCTTGACATACTCCTTTCTCAATTTTGAACCAGTCCATTGTTCTATGTCCAGTTCTAACTGTTGCTTCTTCACCTGCATACAGGTTTCTCAGGAGGCAGGTAAGGTGGTCTGGTATTCCCATTTCTTTAAGAATTTTCCACATTTTGTTGTGATCCACACAGTCAAAGGCTTTAGTGCAGTCAATGAAGCAGAAGTAGATGTTTTTCTGGAATTCTCTTGCTATTTCTATGATCCAATGGATGTTGGCAATTTGATCTCTGGTTCCTCTGCCTTTTCTGAATCCAGTTTGAACATCTGTGAGTTCTCATTTCACATACTGTTGAAGCCTTGCTTGGAGAATTTTGAGCATTATTTTACTAGCATGTGAAATGAGTGCAATTATGTGGTAGTTTGAACATTCTTTGGCATTACCTTTCTTTGGGATTGGAATGAAAACTGACCTTTTCCAGTCCCGTGGCCACCGCTGAGTTTTCCAAATTTGCTGGCATATTGAGTGCAGCACTTTAACAGCATCATCTTTTAAGATTTGAAAAAGTTCAGCTGGAATTTCATCACCTCCATTAGCTTTGTTCATAGTGATGCTTCCTAGGCTCACTTGACTTTGCATTCCAGGATGTCTGGTTCTAGCTGAGTGATCATACTATTGTGGTTATCTGGGTGTGGTTAAGATCTTTTTTGTATAGTTCTGTGTATTCTTACCACCTTTTCTTAATATCTTCTGCTTCTGTTAGGTCCATACTATTTCTGTCCTTTATTGTGAGTATTTTTGCATAAAATGTTCCCTTGATATTTCTCATTTTCTTGAAGTTAAATATACCTTTTTTTGGGTGATTAATCCTGCAGATATGTCTATTCTTAGATGGCTGCAATTGCCAATTTGCTGCTTATCATAACAGTTATTAGGAGCAGAAAATATTATCAAATGACTTACAGAGAAAATATTCTGAGAATTTAAGCTTTTCTCCATGGTGTTAGGACCCAGTGTTAGCAGAGTCCAAGTGCCAGATGGGACCTAGGGCTGATCAGGGGTCTGCTTGTGGGGCACAGCCACATGATTGGCAATAAATGCTTAGAAGAATTGATAGTTTAAAATTTCATTTATTTTTTTAAATACACAGCTTCATCAAGAGTAGAATAAAAAGATCAGATAAGATTAGTGGTTTCCAAATACTAACCCATGGCCTGGTTCCTTGACTGTTGCAAAGTGAGAAAAACAAAGACAGGGAGTACTTGTGTATATAAGCTAAATTTATCTGCTATGAAGGACTTTCCTATGTTCAAAGATTATATTTTGATGGTGAGTGATAATAGATGGCAATGTAAGAAAATGCGTTTGATCAGCAAAATAGAAGAAGTGAGCCACTAGCCCCTAGACTACTCCAGTCCTCTCTCCTGACTCTTGTCTTCAGTGTGGCTCCTGGGCCTTAGAGCCACTTTCCCAAGCTTGTGCAGGGGGCTTGTATTCATGCTTCGGGACTCAAAGTGAGACTTCCTTGAAGAATCCTTCCCCGGTAGATTTCACCCACACTAGCCCTGACAAAGGGGCTGGTCTTACGTTATCATAACTCTGAGTACATATTTCTATTGTGGCACATGGAAGCTTGTACTTTTCTGTGGCATTCCTGCTTCCCTTATGAGACAGGGCAGCTTTGAAGGGGATGAGGTGGCAATCTGTTTCCTTCCTACTTTTGTAGCCTGAATTCCCATGACTGGGATTGAGACAGAAAAGTTCCATCAATCCAAGCTCAGTGGAGCCCGGATGGAAAACTCAAAGCAGGGCTATCAGGAGATGTTAGGACAGAACCATTCACAAAGGTAGAGTCATAGTCTAGAGAAGCCACAAGAAATAGTGCAGGAGACATTATCTGGAGGAGCATGACTCCATGGTGTCCGCATCTGGAGCTGGGACAGGGAGAAGGGCATGGAGAAGACATCTGGAAGAGCTGAGAGTTAAACAGGGGCACAGCCAGCTATGGTGATGAGCAGTGAGAGAGCCAAAGAGTAATGCTTGGCCTTCCTCCTTTCAGTTTCCTGAAGGAACGGTCCACTGGCTAGAACAGGTTGGCCTCGCTAGGCACAGAGGAAGACGGAAAGCGTGCACAGTGAGTTTGAAGGGCTAACAGAAGCCTTCCAGCATAGCAGTGCTCAGCAAACGTGTTTGGAATAAATGACTATTTCTGGGCAGGTCATTGGATCATGCGAGTCTTTATGCTTAGAGGTGACAGTGTTGAAGATGATGACAATGGCAACAAGGATGGCGGTGGTGATGATGATGAGAGTGGCGTTCCTGAAGCTGCTGCTGCAGCTGGTGGTGATGATGATGACAAATAGCTAGCATACACTGAACACTTAGCATATGCCAGAGGCTGAGCTAGACACTATTTATTTACTTATTTTTGGCTGCAGAGTCTTGGTTGCTGCATGCAGGCTTCCTCCAGTTGCAGAGAGCAGGGGCTACCCTCTAGTTCTGTGTGTGGGCTTACTGTGGTGGCTTCTCTTATTGCAGAGCGTAGGCTCTAGAGCACAAGCTCAGTAGTTGTGGCACATGGGCTTTATTGCCCCACGGCATGTGGAATCTTCCCAGACCAGGGATTGAACCTGTGTCCCCTGCACTGGCAGGTAGATTCTTAACCACTGGACCACCAGGGAAACCCCTGAGCTAACCACTTTATATATGTCCTATTAATTAATCCCCACGATGCTATGAGACAGCAATTATCATGATTATTTCTTCCATGTTAGAGATAGGGAGATGGAGGCTCAGAAAGACCAAAGGACTTGCTAATGGTCACACACCTTGAATGGGCAGGTCCTGGTGTTCCAGTCCAAGTATCTGATTCCAGAATCCAAGTGTTCACCACTTCACCATACTGCCTCACTTTCAGATGTATGTGTACACCAGATTGACTATCTCCTCTGAAATACTCAGTAAATTCTCATTAACCAAGGTCTCAAATCCTGAGTCTCAGTTTCCAGGCCCCGCATTATTTGGCCCCTTTCCAGTCTTACCTACTAATATTTTTCAATGCATTCTTCACCTCAGAAAGGCTAGAGTGAAAGTGAAAGTGTTATTCACTCAGTCATGTCAGACTCTTTGCGACCCCATGGACTGTAGCCTGCCAGGCTCCTTCGTCCATGGGATTTTCTAGGCAACAATATTGGAGTGGGTTGTAAATCTATTCCAAATATTCCTGCCTGCATGTGTTTGTTCATGCTGTTCTCTCTGTGTGGGATTCTCACCCCTTCCTAGAATCCTGTGACCTTCTCCTAGATCAAAATCCTACCTACACTTTAACATTCAAATCAAAATTTCTGCCTCCTTCCAGGACCTTCCCTGACCCTCTCCTCTGTACCCCCCTCCCTTCCTTCTCTGCCACAAAGTGGAAGGTCTAGTTTATCTGAGCCTCCATATGGAAGAGTTTGGAAATTGTTTCATCTTAGATTATGATTACTCCAATTCTTGCTCTTCCCACCTGCTAAACCAGACTCTCTGAGACCTATTACACTTTGTTCATCTCTCTACTCCCTGCTTATAGGTCAGTGCTCAGTAGATATTTTATGTTTCCCTCTGACAAAGAATGTAACATGAAATTTTCTTCCTCAAATCACAATGAAAGCCAAGTCAATTCATCTGCTCATGAATCTGTCCATCCATCCATACAACTCACCATTCAGCCACATCTTCATCTCCCCATTCATCCGTCAAACGTGGTAAGATAAAAGTTGGGTAGATCAACAAGAAAGAAGTGAGCCCCATTCTGTGTTGGTTGGCTGTGAGGGTTGGCTGAGGGATTTCACCTACAGACTGAGAGATAGTGTAGGAAGTAGAAGTGTATGTGCTTGGAATCAGATAAAGCTGAGATACAGTCATATTTCTTTTACAAAGAAGCTTGGGACCTTGAGCAAGTTTCTTAACCACTTATTTCTCTAATTCCTCATCTGTAAAAGGAACTCAAAAATTCTGGTGTAATGTAAGAACCCACATTCCCCAGAACCGAAGAAAGGTTCATTTTGAAGAATCACAGTTCAAACAGAAACTGAAATTTTTTTCCCTGTCTTTCCAAAAGGTTTCAAGGGCTCCAATTACATTTCCACTCAGCTCTTAATCAAAGTTCCCTCTCCTCCTTTCCCCTGGGACTGTGGGTACGCTCACCCCTTCCGACACTAAGAGCCCTCCCCCTCCTCTCTCGTGGTCCTTCCTGCTTGCTTCACCACCATCCCGTCTGGTCTGGTGAACGAGTCCTTGATGTGCCTGACATGCTCAGGTCCTTTCTGCAGGCTCTACTCTCCCTGGGGAGTGAAGGCTTTTCCCTCTGACCCGTTTCCTCTCAACAGTCCACCAGCTGTTCATTGCTTTCTCTGCTGAAGTACTCTTTGCAACAGCTCACCACCCTGATGGACTAAGTATGAGGATTAGAGGTTATATGAGAAGAGCATGCAGCACAGGGCCCAGAACCCAGAAGGCCTTGCACCCTGAAACCCGTGAAAGTGAACATCGCTCAGTCGTGTCTTTGTGACCCCATGGACTACACAGTCCATGGAATTCTCCAGGCCAGAATACTGGAGTGGGTAGCCTTTCCCTTCTCCAGGGGTTCTGCCCAACCCAGGGATCAAGCCCAGGTCTCCTGCACTGCAGGCGGATTCTTTACCAACTGAGCTATCAGGGAAGCTCATAACGATTTGGATAAAATGAGACAGGCTTCATGGAAGAGGCATAGCTTGAAACTGTCTAACAGATGGGAAGATGTTTCAGGAAATTTCCTGAATAGCTGCCTGCTGCCCCTGTGAGCAGCCCTTGGCCCTCAAACTTTTCTACAAGAGTGGATTTCTTAAAAAAAACTTTTTAGTTGAAAAAAATTAAAGAAATGCTATATTCTTATGGTTCAAAAATGAAAACTCTGTGAAAGGTAAACAAGAAGTTTTGATTCTATTCCTATCTCTACCCACCCCCTCTAAAGCCTCTGCCCCTGCTTTATTCATTTCTTGGAAATGTGCCCAGTGTCCTATATATTTAAAGAAGACATAATACCTATGTGTAGCAAAAGTTTCAGGCACAAGAGAATGGTGTGCTCTGGGCAGAAGGTTCCTCTCCTCTCCGTGGCTTCACTGCCATTTGCTAGAGGGACCCCCATCCCCTGACCCTTTCTTCTGTGTCTGTGTCCAGAGATTATCCTATGTGCAAAAAGTACAAAGATACGGATATCCTTATGAACACATTTGCATTTTCTTTACACAATTTGTAGCCTACTACACACACTGTTCCACGTTTTGCTCTTTTTTTTTTTTTGCTTCACAATACATCTTGGGAAGTGTTTCCCATCAGTTTATAAAAATCTGACATTCATTTTTTGGGATATATACTCTTCCTCAATCTGTATTTCCATGATTTATTAAACATTCCATAAAGCATAGTAATAATCAACATATTCTTAGGTTGCTTCCAATATTTGCTATATAAACATTACAGCTATGAATATCCTTGCACATTTATCACTTTGTATATGTGTGAAGTTGTATGAAAAAAAATAATAGAAATTATTAAACTGAAATTGAAGAGTCAAAGGCATTAATATTTTAAATTCTGGTAGATATTGCCAAATAGGTCTTCTTATCACTCAGGACAAGCTAGATCATGCTGTGGTAATAAACAACCTCATGTCTTCCCCATTTGAAATAGCAAAAGTTCATTCCTTGTTAATGCTTCATGTCCATTATGGATTCTGAGGACTCTGTTCTGTATTACTCTCTTGCTGAGACCCAGGTTGACAGCACAGTCACAGCCGAACAATTGTGGTCTTCACAGCAGAGGGATCAGTGAAGGGAGAATGCTGAATCACACACTAGCCTTAAAGTTTCTGTTCAGAAGTGACTCCTTCGTATTTTATTGGTCAAAACATGGGGCAGATCAGTGCAATCTCACCAGCTGCCTGGAGGAAGAGTGAGCAGCCCCAGAGACGCCTACCCCCTTCAGGGTGTGTGTGTGTGTGTGTGTGTGTGTGTGTGTGCATGTGTGTGTGCACGCATGCACGCACACTCAGTTGTGGCTGACTCTTTGCTAACCCACTGACCTGCCATGCTCCTCTGTCCATGGGGTTTCGCAGGCAAGAATACTAGAGTAGGTTGCCATTTCCTCCTCCAAGGGAACTTCCTGACCCAGGAATTGAACCCATGTCTCCTGCCTCTATCTCCTGCATTGGCGGGCAAATTCTTTGATCACTTGAGCCACCTGGGAAGCTCTACCCTCTTCAGAGACCACCTGAAGTTACTCAGTCCTGACAGTGAGTGCAGACACACCCTCAGCAACCCAGTGTCTCAGCAAAATGTCCTAGTTTTGTCCTGTCTGACAGGTGGAAAATCTTATCTTGTGAAATTTAATTTCATAGAAGTTATTTAATATATTCTTTTGTTCAAACACAACCATGAAATCATTAATCTCTAAAAAGGTAGATAAGCTGGACTTGGTGCTCTCAGAAATCCTATTATTCTGTGAGTCAGTCATTTCTCCAATGTTGGTTGAGTCCTTGCCATGAGAGACGCTGGGCTCTGCTGGGTACCAAGGAACGGGCAGTGTAGATGCCGCCAACCCCTGCCACCTACTGTGCCCAGAGCCCTCAGCGTCATCAGCTCTGCACCCAGGGCTCTGTATTTCTGTGAAGGTCTATTTCCTCTTTTCCTCAAGGTGATTTTTGTTCTTGCTGACACTTAGAGAAGGAGCAAAACTCCGGAAATCTAACATATAATCCTCCTATTACCACCTGGCAGGCGAACAGACTCCTGAATGTTAAGGCAGGCACATTATAAGCGGCGTTCCTCCTGTCCAGAGATGCTGAAGAAGCAGTGCTTGTGGACACAGGTCAATCATGGGTCCTGGAAAATGAGGGAAAAGACCAACACCTTTGAAACTAAAGAAGTTCATCCACATGAAGGAATATTTTTTAAAAAGTCACTTTGAGGTAGGATCAACATACAAAAAACTGTGCATATTTAATACATACAACTTGATGGCTTTGAGCTCCACCAATCTTAAAAAGCCTTCCCCTCAAGAGTCACCAGAAAGGAACAGACCTGACAGTACCTCGGATCTAGTCCAGGGAAATGCCCAAGCTACAGAAAGAAATTCTTCTAAGTTTGTCCAATGGGGAGCAGCAGATGGCTGCAGGTGAGAATGCAATGCCATGCCATGTAGGGCCACCCAAGACGGACGGGTCATGGTGGAGAGTTTGGACAAAATGTGGTCCACTGGAGAAGGGAAAGGCAAACCACTTCGGTATTCTTGCCTTGAAAACCCCACGAACTGTATGAAAAGGCAAAAAGATAAGACATTGAAAGATGAGCTCTCGGGTCAGTAGGTACCCAATATGCTACTGGAGAGCAGTGGAGAAATAACTCCAGAAGGAATGAAGGGATGGAGCCAAAGCGAAAACAACACCCACTTGTGGATGTGACTGGTGATGGAAGCAAGGTCTGATGCTGTAAAGAGCAATATCGCATAGGAACCTGGAATGTTAGGTCCATGAATCAAGGTAAATTGGAAGGGGTCAAACAGGAGATGGCAAGAGTGAACATCGACATTTTAGGAATCAGTGAACTAAAATGGACAGGAATGGGTGAACTTAATTCAGATCACCATTATATCTACTACTGTGGGCAAGAATCCTTTAAAAGAAATGGAGTAGCCCTTATAGTCAACAAAAGAGTCTGAAATGCAGTTCTTGGGTGCAGTCTCAAAAATGACAGAATGATCTTGGTTCATTTCCAAGGCAAACTACTGGGTATCACAGTAATCCAAGTCTATGCCCCAACCACTAATGCTGAAGAAGCTGAAGTTGAATGGTTCTATGAAAATCTACAAGACCTTCTAGAACTAACACCAAAAAAAAGATGTCCTTTTCATCATAGGGCACTGGAATGCAAAAGTAGGAAGTCAAGAGATACCTGGAGGAAC
The DNA here is from genome assembly GCF_910594005.1 of Cervus elaphus. Lineage (NCBI taxonomy): Eukaryota > Metazoa > Chordata > Mammalia > Artiodactyla > Cervidae > Cervus > Cervus elaphus. The sequence goes on along the minus strand of NC_057818.1, from coordinate 3,163,383 downwards.
AGGCAAATTTGGCCTTGGAGTACAAAATGAAGCAGGGCAAAGGCTAACAGAGTTTTGCCAAGAGAACGCACTGGTCATTGCAAACACCCTCTTCCAATAATACAAGAGAAGACTCTACACATGGACATCACCAGATGATCAACACTGAAATCAGATTGATTATATTCTTTGCAGCCAAAGAGGGAGAATCTCTATACAGTCAGCAAAAACAAGACTGGGAGCTGACTGTGGCTCAGATCATGAACTGCTTATTGCCAAATTCAGACTTAAATTGAAGAAAGTAGGGAAAACCACCAGCCCATCCAGGCATGACCTAAATCAAATCCCTTTCAATTATACAGTGGGAGAGACAAATAGATTCAAGGGATTAGATCTGATAGACAGAGAGCCTGAAGAACTATGGATGGAGGTTTGTGACATTGTACAGGAGGCAGTGATCAAGACCATCCCCAAGAAAAAGAAATGCAAAAAGGCAAAACGGTTCTCTAAGGAGGCCTTACAAATATCTGAGAAAAAAAAGAGAAGTGAAAGGCAAAGGAGAAAAGATATACCCATTTGAATGTAGAGTTCCAAAGAATAGCAAGGAGAGATAAGAAAGCCTTAATCAGCGATCAATGCTAAAAAATAGAGGAAAACAATAGAATGGGGAAGACTAGAGATCTCTTCAAGAAAATTAGAGATACCAAGGGAACATTTCATGCAAAGATGGGCTCAATAAAGGACAGAAATGGTAGGAACCTAACAGAAGCAGAAATATTAAGAAGAGATGGAAAGAATACACAGAAGAACTGTACAAAAAAGATCTTTATGACCCAGATAACCATAAAGGTGTGATCACTCACCTAGAGCCAAACAACCTGGAGTGTGAAGTCAAGTGGGCCTTAGGAAGCATCACTAGGAACAAAACTAGTGGAGTTGATGGAACCCAGTTGAGCTATTTCAAATCCTAAAAGATGATGCTATTAAAGTGCTCCATTCAATATGCCAGCAAATTTGGGAAACTCAGCAGGGGACACAGGACTGGAAAAGGTCAATTTTTAGCTCAATCCCAAAGAGAGGCAATGCCAAAGAATGCTTGAACTACTGCACAACTGCACTCATCTCACACACTAGCAAAGTAATGCTCAAAATGCTCCAAGCCAGGCTTCAACAATACGTGAACTGTGAACTTCCAGATGTTCAAGCTGGTTTTAGAAAAGGCAGAGGAACCAGAGATCAAATTGCCATCTGTTGGATCATCAAAGAAGCAAGAGAGTTCCAGAAAAACATCTATTTCTGCTTTATTGACTATGCCAAAACCTTTGACTGTGTGGATCACAATAAACTGTGGAAAATTCTGAAAGAAATGGGAATACCAGACCACCTTACCTGCCTCCTGAGAAACCTGTATGCAGGTCAAGAAGCAAGAGTTAGAACTGGACATGAAACAACAGACTGGTTCCAAATTGGGACAGGAGGATGTCAAGGTTGTATATTATCATCCTGCTTATTTAACTTATATGCAGAGTACATCATGTGAAATGCCAGGCTGAATGAAGCACAAGATGGAATCAAGATTTCTGGAAAAAATATCAATTACCTGAGATATGAAGATGACACCACCCTTAAGGCAGAAAGGAAGAAGACCTAAAGAGCCTCTTGGTGAAAGTGAAAGAGGAGAGTGAAAAAGTTGGCTTAAAGCTCAACGTTCAGAAAACTAAGATCACGGCATCTGGTCCCATCACTTCATGGCAAATGGATGGGGAAACAATGGAAACAGTGAGAGACTTTTATTTTTTTGGGCTCCAAAATCACTGCAGATGGTGACTGCAGCCATGAAATTAAAAGACGCTTGCTCCTTGGAAGGAAAGCTATGAGAAACCTAGGCAGCATATTAAAAAGCAGAGACATTACTTTGCCAACAAAGGTCCATATAGTTAAAGCTATGGTCTTTCCAGTGGTCATGTGTGGATGTGAGAGTTGGACCATAAAGAAATCTGATCGCCAAACAATTGATGCTTTCAAAAGTGGCGTTAGAGAAGACTCCTGAGAATCCCTTGAACTGCAGGGAGATCCAACCAGTAAATCCTAAAGGAAATCAGTCCTGAATATTCATCGGAAGGACTGATGCTGAAGCTTAAGCTCCAATACTTTGGCCATCTGATGGGAAGGACTGACTCATTGGAAAAGACCCTGATGCTGGGAAAAATTGAAGACAGGAGGAGAAGGGGACAACAGAGGATGAGATGATTGGATGGCATCATCGACTCAATGGACATGAGTTTGAGTAAACTTTGGGAATTGTTGATGGACAGGGAAGCCTGGTATGCTGCAGTCCATGGGGTCTCAGAGTTGGACATGACTGAGTGACTGAACTGAACTAATACATCTGTGAAACAATTACTGTAACCTATGATATAAACATACCTATCACCTCTAGAAGTTTCCCTCACTTTCTTATTTATTATTATTTTGTGATAAGATCTATCCTCTGAGCAAGGTTTTAAGTGTACAATGCATACATGAAGGGAGTTTTTGATGATGCTGATACAGGTGATGGCAGGAGGCTTTGGTTATGTGTGTGGAGGTGGGGGCTTGGAGATGAGTAATGCACGTGACCTCAGTGAGTATTTTTTTCCTAGTGGCATACTGAGGGCATCAGTTCTGGCTTCCTTGTGCAGAACAAGGCAGGGGACAATGGCATAAGCATTTAATTTGCGGAGCTTGTAAGATTGAGGAAACAAGAATCGACAGAAATGTCCAATTTTACCTCAGGACAACATGTAAATTATATTCCAGTGTTCCTCTTCATCTCCGAAGACCTTTGCTGAGAGGGGTGATTGGGCTGCGGCTGAGGATGAAGAGGCGATGGGGCCACCCCGCCGGCCGTGGTTACTGGGTTACTGGGTGGTTACTGGGTTACTGGGTTACTGGGTGGTTACTGGGTTACTGGGTTACTGGGTGGTTACTGGGTTACTGGGTTACTGGGTGGTTACTGGGTTACTGGGTGGTTACTGGGTTACTGGGTTACTGGGTGGTTACTGGGTTACTGGGTGGTTACTGGGCTGGGAATCAGTGAGCTGCTGCCTTTCCATGGCGGTCCGTGGTGCCGCACATACCGGGTGACTGGAGAAGCATCCTGTCCTGTTCAAATTAGGGGCACTTGTTGGGTTATTTGTTTTTATTTGTGGCTTAAAATGAGTATGACCTATAAACTTTAAAAAATAAAAATGCGGAGAATTAAATATTACTTGTCAAGAGTTTGGTGGGCTGTGGGGCAGCTGCAGTTTGGAAATACACTATTTTGAATATCACAAAAATACACTGTTTTGGATTTCACAAATTTTAAAATTAGTTGTCAACTTGAGAAAGCTACAGGAGATCACAAAAACCAACATTGTTTGGGAGAAAATACATGCAAATGATATGTCAAGAGGTTAATATCCAAGATATATAAACGGTTCAGACAGCCCACAATAAAAACCACAAATCCAGTCAAAAATGCAGAAGACGTGAGCAGACGTTTTCCCAAAAAACACTCAGACGGAAAGGATGCTCCACATTGCTCATCATCAGGGAAATGCAAATCAAAGCCACAATGAGATATCGCCTCACACTGGCCACGATGGCTATTGTCAACAAGTCTGTAAATAAATGTTGGAGAGGATGTGAAGGAAAGGAAACCCTTGAATACTGCTGGCGGGAATGTAAATCGATGCAACCACTATAGAAAATGATATGATGGATCCTCAAAAAAACTAAAAGCAGAGTTACCATATGATCCAAAATTCCACTCCTTGGTATATATTTAGAAAAAATAAAAACTCTAATTCAAAAAAATACTTGTGCCCCAATGTTCAAAGCACTATTAGTGACAATTGTCAAGATACGGAAGTAATGCAAGTGCCCATCAATAGGTGAATGGATAGAGAAGATGGGTATGTACATACAATGGAATCCCACTGAGCTGTAATAATAAATTGAATCTTGCCATTTGAGGCAACATGGATGGACCTGGAGAGTATTATCCTAAGTGAAATAAGTCAGAGAAACACAAATACTGTATTATATCACTTATATGTACAATCTAAAAAGTAATACAAATGAATGTATAATGCAAAACAGAAACAGATGCACAGATGTAGAAAGCAAACTAGGGGTTACCAAAGGGAAGAGGGAAAGGAGAGCACATTCAGGGAATAGGATGCAACTATCCTATTAGAGACACAGACTACTGTGTATAAAACAGATAAGGAACAAGAATATCTTATATGGTGCAGTGATTACAGCCATCATCTTGTGATAACTTTTAATGGAACAAAATCTGTAAAAATACTGAATCATTATGTTGTAATATTATAAATATTCACAATAATAATAATTTGAAATGTAATATAAATCAACTATACTTCAATTTAAAAAAATCAACGTTCCTGCCTTCTACTGAAAAAATTGTATTTCCATCATTTCGAGTGTTAGTCCCACATGGCATCCTGTTATGAGGACTCTGTGGTTGCCTCTCCCTCTGATGGGACACAGACACACACTCTGCAATCTGCCAGTCTTCACCACTCCTGTTGTTTACACTCTGCCATCTTTATTCACTTGCTCCTTGGAAGAAAAGTTATGACTAGCCTAGACAGCATATTAAAAAGCAAAGACATTACTTTGCCAACAAAGGTCTGTCTAGTCAAAGCTTTGGTTTTTCCAGTGGTCATGTATGGATGTGAGAGTTGGACTATAAAGAAAGCTGAGTGCCAAAGAACTGATGCTTTTGAACTGTGGTGTTGGAGAAGACTCTTGAGAATCCCTTGGACTGCAAGGAGATCCAACTAGTCCATCCTAAAGGAGATCAGTCCTGGGTATTCATTGGAAGGACTGATGCTAAACCTGAAATTCCAATACTTTTGTGAAGAACTGACTCATTTGAAAAGACCTTGATGTTGGGAATAATTGAAGGCAGGAGGAGAAGGGGATGACAGAGGATGAGATGGTTGGATGGCATCACAGACTCAATGGACGTGAGCTTGAGTAAGCTCTGAGAGTTGGTGATGGACAGGGAAGCCTGGTGTGCTGCAGTCCATGGGTTCGCAAAGAGTCAGACATAACTGAGCGGCTGAACTGAACTGAACTAGTCCTGTGGGCATTTGATCCTTTGTCTTCTGTCATAAGCAGTGGTTCAGATTAAAGGTGTTTTAGAAGCAACAGGAGCTGCATGAAGTTCACTGATTTTAGCCCTTTGGGACAGACCTTAAAGTAGGCCACCAAGCCTTGTTAATAAAAGTCCCACTGCAGTGAGAGGCTTGATTTTCTAGTAATGGCCCAGGGTCAAGGCTCAGAAATCATCTCATAGCATCTGTAGCTGCTCAGCGCTTAGGTTAGTTCAGAGGTAAGTGGGGCAGATGCATTATCCTTGTTTTACAGATGAAGCAATTGAGGATTAGAGATATTAAATTACTTACCCCAGGCCACTCAGCAAGGTAATAGCAATTCTTTGTGGATCTCAGTGTCCAGATTTCTCTTTTCATCATGACCACTCTATGACCTGTTCGTTCGTACATACGTTCGTGTCCGACTTTGTGACCCCATGGACTGTAGCCTGCCTGGCTCCTCTGTCCAAGGGATTCTTCAGGCAAGAATATTGGAGTGTGTTGCCGTTTCCTCCTCCAGGGGATCTTCATGACCCAGGGATAGAACCCATGTCTGTTACGACTCCTGCACTGGCAGACAAATTCTTTACGTCTAGTGTCACACAGAAAGCCCTTATGACCTGTGCTGTATTTAACTAATATCTTTCTTTAAATTGAATTTATGCAAAAAGGAATGCATTTATATTATAATGGAATATAATTACATTCTATTGTAGTGGAAACTGGTATAATTTGCCAAGGATTGGAAACCTTGAATGTAATGTGGATGGATCTTCACGTGTACACATTGTCTAATTTTGTCTTATTTTCCCTTTTCTCCTCTACCCCTCCCCCCAGTATCTCTCTACTTGTAAACAGAAAGAATGGCAAGGCCAGTAGGTGGCAAAACCCCAGGAGAATCGTGGTTCATTACAGGTGGAGATAGGTTTTTTTAGCACATATTTTTAGCAAACGTGTTTTGAAGCATTCCTCTATGGGTCTTCAGAGATGCCCTTTCATAGTGTTGGCAAAATAGTTCCTCCTATCAAACATGTCTGACCAGCAGCATTTCTTCTGAAGACACATGTGGTGTGAAGATAAGAACAAATGGGTCTGGAGGGAGTCTCATGTCCTGAAAGCAGTCCATATTTTCTGACCTTTCTGATTCACATGCTGGTAGTTTAACTGAGAGAGAAAGAGAGGGAGAAGCGATTTCGAGAAGCTGGGAGCACACACCGAAACCAGTTTTGTGCACCTGCTGTGGCTGCCTTTGGGTTGGGTGCTGTGGTCAGTGTAGAGAAAGCAGATTCTGGGTCTCCGGCTGGGGAGCAGATTCACAGACAGAGACTCAGACTTGTGGTGCTCAGATCTACAGCAGATCAGGGAAGAGAGAGGTTAGGAAAGGTGCTCTGGAAGAAGCATGGCCTATGCAGCCCAGAAAGCTGAATTTAGAGTGGACAGCAGGACCAAAAGCCTAAAGAGTGAATTGGTCAAAAATACTTTGCCTGCACTTGCCAGGACCTGGGCTTGACAGCCTGAGCTGGAGAGCAAGGAGATCGTATTGGTTCACATTAACCGGACGTCCAGAGTGTGTGGCTTTGGGGCAGCTGGCTCCAGGACCCAGTGTCACCAGGACGCCTTCCTCTTCTGCTTTCCTTCAAATCTTCTTTGCCCCGAGGATGCTCCACCTCCATGGTACCCCTCAGTACCACTCAGCGGAAATGTGCTTTCCTTCCTCATGGTTCCAGAGTTCGAGGGCTGATGTTCATTAGCTCTGATGGCCCATTTCGGGCCATCTGTCCAGCTTGAACCAGTGATCTTGGCAGGGAAACATGGTGACTGAATTGACCATTCTGACAGCGCCTATTGTGGAGTCCGCAGTGGGTCAGACTCCTCCAGCCTTGTGGGAGGAGTGTGATTCCTCACCGGAGAATCCAATGCCAGAGAAGGGCTGGATTTGCTGGGCCGCTGCAGACTATGAGGAGCTCCTTGAAACCTGAAGGAGGGGGTATGAAGGGAAGGTGGTCTCATGGCAGAGAGGGGTGGACTGTGAGCTCGGCAGGTAGCTGCAGCGGTCAATAAGCTATTCTGGTAAGGCATTAAATTCGTTAGGTGTCATTCTTCACTTTTATTCTCTCCATGAACATGAAAATGGCCAGGGCTTTTATTGCACCATGCCGGAGTATTGTCCTTTAAGGAGTCTTCACGATGGCCCCCTAAAACCACAGCCACACAGCAGTAACACAAGGTCTAGGGCTCTGGGACCCAGCCTCCAGGAAAGGCATCTTGAGGTAATATCCTCTATCCCTGTGCTTGGGGCTGAGGCGTATTTTCTCCCAGCCTCACAGGTGTCCGGGCCCCTTAGACAGGAGGAGCCCTAAGCTCACCTGGACTTTCCCTGCACCCACAGCCAGCCTGGCTTTCTCCTGCTTTGTAGCTTTTGCCTCTGAAATGCACTTGCAATGTCTTCTCACTGCAGCGGCTGCTGTGCCCTCAGTGTGACAGGATCTCTGCTCGCCCGGCTCCCTCGCTCCCTGCATGGAGTTAACTCTGGGCCCATCTCCTTCCTGCAGGAAGCCTTGCTCTCTTGGGGATCAAACCCAGAAGGCTCCAGCTTAGGCGGTGTCCCCAGAGGATTTCCCTGAGGACAGCTCCTCCTCTGAGAGCTGTCTTTATGGGTCTCCTCCTTTCTGGAGCTCAGCTCTGGGATGGGCACCATGGAGGCAGCTGAGAAGAGAAGGCAAATCCTGTCTCCAAGGACTGTGAGTCTCACCAGGCACCAGCAATGAACCAGGAGATCTGTCAGTGCATTTGCATTGAATTTGAATATATATTTGCATCTGTTTTACCGAGAATGTGAAATTGAATCCCCAGGCAGTTCAAGCTCAACATTTCAGGTCTGTCACACTTAAGACTGTGATTTTCTTTTTCTCTTCTCTGCCTTCTCACACACGGCTGCTGACTGAGATTCCCATCATGAAACAAAATGGGGAAGGGAGAGGAGAGACACGAAAGTGCTGAGCGGGCATGAGAGTGAGAAGAAAGAGGGTCATAGTCACCGCTTCTCATCCTGGCGTCCAGCCTGGGGAGCCTGCTGCTTGGGGTGGGGGCTTGGCGCTCTTCAGGTGCTAGGATCTGTACCATTAATTCAGAGATTAATGGAGTGGTTATTCACCGAGGAGATACCATGCAGCAGACCCTGCCCTCAGGTTTCTCATGGTCTGGTGGGAGAGGTAGACTTCTACACGGAGATGTCGGCTGGTTTGTGTTGGAAATCTCTGCTGGACCCGGTGGTGGTACAAAGGTAGGAGTGAGTGGTTGGGGAGCAGGGACTGTGAAAAGCTCCCTGGAGGAGCTGACACTTGAAGTGAGGCTTGAGAGAGCAGAGGGTGTCCTCTTAGGTGGGCAGTGAGGGGAAGAGCATTACTGGGGGTGGTGGGGGAGTGTTGAGCGAAAGCCTGGGAATGTGGAGAGGCTACTATGTGTGGGCAGGGTGGTGTGGAGTGGGTGAGGCTGAGAGAAAGTGACTCACAGGGCCATATTGCGGGACAGAACCTAAGGGCCTGGAAAGGACCCTCTGAGTGTTGAGGACATGGACAGCAGACCTACTGAAGGGGGTTAAGTAGAGCTGCGATGTGGGCAGATTTGCATGTCAGTTCTTCTTGTCTGAGTCTGCGGGAACCAGCCCATCTCTCCTAGCCTGAAGAGGAGCTTCTCAAGGATGCGAGCTGTGAGCCTCATGTGAAAATTGTCCACCCAACCCTGGCATGTGGGTGCCCCTCAGTAAAAGCAGAACTACATGCATTCAGTAGCTGACAGGGCGAGTCCAGGAATGAAGGCCGTGTGAGCTCTGGATACGGGCAGCTGGCTAGTGGAGAGCTAGCGGTCAGCCCCCTCAGGGCAGGGCCTGCTGGAGGCGGGAGCTGCCTTCAGCCAGGACACCCTAACAAAGGAGTGGGGGAGGAAGGTGTGCACAGGTGTGTTGAGCAGGTGAACTCTGAGGCCTGAAGACCAGAGGCGTGGGAGCCCCAAAACGGCAGTGAGTCAGAGCAGCAGAGGCGGCGGGGCTGGGCCCCCGTGAGAACAGCCCCAGAGGGAGTGAGTTAACGGGCGGTCACCACCTTCACTTCTCTGCCCACTGTGACTCATGAGGCTGAGGGTGGGCTTCCCTCCTCCCACCCCACACCATCCTCAGCCACAAATAACCCCAGAGAGGAGCTCAGAGAAGCCAGGCCTAGGTAGTGTCCTGGTGCCACCCAGGGAAGCAGGATAAACAAGTGGGCTGACAGCACTTGAATAATGCTTGCATTCTAAGTACAAAATTATGCACAATCTCTGGCCATGGTATACTATTTTTGTTATATTCATCTATCACTGTAAATTGCCTGCTATTATTGCCAGAAATTTGCTTTGGTAATTCAGGGGTGTTGGGCCTCATGTGAAAGGATGGAGCAATAAGTAATAATAAGCAGAAATAGCTGGTGGGCTCTGCTTTACCAAACAAACAAACAAAAAGTCCCCCAGTACAGAAACAGAGGTGGGGATGAGCAGTGCGCGAGGGCCTCCCTTTTCTGCGTGTGGCTGTCCCATGGGTTTCTATTTACAGTGTTCATGTATCAGAGTCCAGAGGTAAGAGGAAAATGAGAATTCATTGGCTTCAAGGAGGAGTTTCCTGAGTGTCTTTTGTGGACCTGCAGTTCCAGGGTGGGATACTTTTGAACACATTGTCTGCCCCCCTTTCTTCACTTGGAGGCCCACAGCGAGGCAGGGCGGTGTGCGGGTGACTTCACTTCCCAGCCAGGGGACTGCTGCAGCCTCACTGGGCTCGTGCGCGGGAAGGTCCTGCGCTTGGCACAATGCTTTGCCGTTTTCTTCTTGCAATTTTTCATAATCTTTGAACCAGGGGCCTGGTGTTTTCATTCTGCACCAAGCCCCACAAATTGCATAGCTATTCATGAGCGCATTGAAGGCTCTAATGTTCTAGAGTAAAGAAACCTGTTTAATTTTGCTCAACACATCATTTCCCAAAGTTGTTTGAATTTGAAACATTATTTTAGAAGACTATTAACAACCTATTAATTTGTATCTCTTAGAAGACACTTCATAAAGGTTCACCCTAAAGCAAGAAATAGGCTCTTGCAGAGAAAGTGGCTCTGTGTGAATGGGCATTTGTGCATATGGGGAGACGTTATTTTCTAAAGTTGAAAACCTCCAGTTCTTCCAGGAACACTGATCGCATGGGAACTAGGGCTCCCATGAGCATGGGGCTCGGGGAGCTGGGCAGTCAGCAAAGCTGACCTAGTAACCAGATCCCCAGCTACATTTCCATCATTGCTCTTCATCACTGCCACACAGTTAGGTTCCCGTGAACTGTGGCCACTGCAAATGTAGAGAAGAGAGTCAAAATGGTCATTTGGCGTCTTGTGGTCAAATAAAATGTGAATGCTTGATTTACTTCCACAGTTCTATTTTTTTTGTTTTTCACTCTTGAACCACTTTTTTTCCATTGGTTATTCTGGCAGCCTCTAGCCACCCCTCAGACAAGAGGGCAGCTCTGCTCCATCGTTAGCATGTGGGATCCACTCAGGAGCATCAGGGTGCCCGTCTGGCTGACGGTTGGTGGGATGTGCCATTTGGGGCCTGTTCACACTACTGCTTCAGGTTCTATTCACCTGGAAACCCTAAGTCAGCTCCCCTCGCCAGCCTGTGGACCAGAGCTATTTGTCTGCCACCAGTTATGACTCTTCAGCCATGGACTCTGACAGAGCTGGGCCTGCCTGCCATCCGTGGGGCACTCCCTGAGTGCCTAGCCAGAGACCACCACACGTAGGACCAAGGCCTCCACAAGGGCCATCTGACCCCAGGGCAAGCATGCTCGTTTCACCAGGGCAGCCTGGAAGACAACCTGTGTCCTCATTCCCATCCAGCTCCTTCTTGCCTCCACATTGCCTTACACAAATCACACCATTTCACCATCACATCACATCACGTCAACATTTACAAAATGAAACCTATACTCCACAAGGGGACATTCAGACTTACTGGCGATCCAGGCACACTCTGTTTTTCCAATCCCATTTTCCGTGGTTCATCACCTAGCCTGTAAATTAATGGCATACTGTTCAGTCTCACTTCTGTGTTCCTTCTCTTTACAACTGACACTGTGCCCACCACTTGGAATGAATCTCTCCTCCGCTTCCCTCTCTATTTGTGCCCCAAGGACTAGCCTAGTTCAAAAGCTCCCTTTCTTGACTTCCTAGCTCACAATTCAATCTGTTATACCCCTCTGGCAATGTCTGAGTTTGAATTCTCTGAAAAGTAGATCCTGGAGTAAGGACTTGAGTGCAGATAGTTAGTTCAGAGCTGATCCCAGAAAGTGGGGAAATAAGATGGGGAAGGGAGAAAAGTCAATGGAGTGTGTGTTGAGGACACTTTGTCTCTGTGGGCACCTGGGCTTAGCCTTTCGTGCCCACTGAGAAACCCATGCAGAATATGCCTCAAAACCATCTCACTGGAATAACAGAAGTTCCTCAGTGACTGGGGGCTGCCCTAGTGATGGGGAGACCCCACACTTGACCTGGGACCCTGTCAAGCACAGAGCGTCAGCCACTGCAACTGTGCTGAAACCCAATAGGCAAGGGGATGCACAGTGCCTCCTGGCGGTGTGACAGGCTCTCCGTGTGAAGGACGTTTCTTCTCCTGAACTCCTGGAGATGGAAGCCTGCTCTGACTCCTCCCTGTATCTCCCAGTCCCACCACCTGCAGGCCCCCAGTGGGCATCACCATGTGGACACATTGGAAGAATAACATCAAATGCACTTCTGTCCGCTCTGCCTAATGGGCTTTGCTCCCCTGAGCTGCCTGGCCCAGCATTTTCCAGCTGCCTACATTGTTCCTTGTGTCTTCTTTTAATTGCCCCCTCGCTCTCATGCAGGGACCACCACCAGTATCTCTTCTCTGGCGTGCTCCTGCACTGCATTGCTGCTACAGGTCTTGTTTTGCTTCTTTCAAAAAGGACTGGGTGAAGCGTGGATATATTTTTTAACAGACATGGAAAACCCACCCGGCAGAAATATGGGTCAAAAATCAACCAGGGTAGAGGGGAGAGGGATACACACGACAAATCCTTGAGCTGAATTTTTACTTGCTGTCTTGTCGTTCTACATGAGGTCCCAGCCTAATAGTCACGGTGAAGGACACATGGATTGAGTGGTGTACATCTCCTGCAGAGAAGGGAGCAAACTAGCTCATCTAGCGTTACTGACTTTGGGCCGCCAGTGAGCCAGAGCCTGGGGCCTAAAGGAAGGGCCATTGGTTTGCAAAACAGAGAAGTCTATTCTAATTATTACGATGATATTAATCAAATTGAAACACTGAATTACTGTTGGCTAGAAACGTTTCTGCAGACCCTAAGCTGATACAGGCCAGCCACTGTGTATTTCTGGTCATTTTAGCCTAGGAGCAGAAATATTAAATTCCCACCGGAGCTGTGTTGGCAAAACAGAGACGGAAACAGGGTGGAATGAGAGACTGGAAGGGAGTGGTGGGAACGGCGGTGAACTGGAGCTCAGAGTGGCAGCTCCGGCAGCCACAGCTGTCCTGTGGGGGTGCGGGTGCAGTGCGGTTAGACTACATTAAAAAAATGCAGCATTGGAACTCCGAGTGTGTGTGACACCTTCCCGTTTGCAGACATTAGTAACTAATTGAAAATGTTACTGAGTGATTCAGCTCATTGGCTTGTGCTCCACCAGAGTGCAGGGACTGAGCTCAGAATGAAGAGCTCCCTCAAGGAGGGGACAGGGTCTCAGGCCTTCACTCCCAGAGTTCGAATCCTCCAGTGACTTTTGGGTGACTGCCAGACTCCTACAGGAAAGGGGACTGATTTACTTAGGGCCTACTCTGCAAACCAGGACTCAGCTGCTCCCTGGATTTTGCTCCCCTTGGGGCATCAGGTGAGACCTGGTTATGCCAGTATCTCTCAGGCAGGCGTGCCAGTCTCTGGGGTCCTCTCCTCCCCCCTCACTCAGCATGTGAGCCCATGATGGCAAAGACATTTCCTTGTTTACCACCTGGCACTGAATAGGTGCTCAATAAACAGTTGCTGAATTTAAGGATGAAATACTCTCTCTGTCCCCACATCACTCCACGCTGGACAGGGAGTTTTCTGAAGTCAGTGCTCTAAGATGAGTTGAATTAGTGGAGAAATTTTTGTTTGAATAAAAAAAAGGAGGTGTCTTAGGGATGCCTGGGAGGGAGCCCCAGGAGGAGGGAATTGAGCCCCAGAGCCTTCCACGTGCACCATCAAATCTACAAATCTTTGCAAAAATCGCCACCCGTTCCCCAAGATCTGTTTGTGCAGTTTTCTGGGGGTGATAATTGTCACCTTGCTGTGGAGGTGATGTCTATGGCTAATGGACCCCAGTGTTATTACGGTCATTCCTACTATGTAGCCTAATTTCCCCAGCTCCTCCCGCACTGCCTGCTCCCAGCACATACACCTAAAGTGGCCACAGAGTGCTGTCTCCTCCAGGCCTCTTGATTAATTCTTTGCAGGTATAAATTGACAATTATTATGCCTCCCATTAGTCATCTCTCCTCTGGGCTGTACAAATTTAGTTCTCCTGATAGCAATGAATCATGGGACAAAGTGTTCATTTGCATTATGTGCCAGCTCTTTCAATCAAACTCTGTTTTTATAACACTTCATTGCAAGTCTCCTTAACATCTCTCTGTTCGGAACGTTAAATTCAAGGCTCTTACAACAAGGAGCCTGTCGCCCCTCTCTCTCCCTCCCTCCAGGCCCAGGTCTCTGGTACTTTGTGTGGGCGCGGGGCTGGCTCCCCTTCTCCTGCACAGGAGCCAAAGCGGGGCAGCAGATCAAGACTCACGAGAGAGCTGACAAAAATTGATAATAACGACCCAATCTACATGGAAGAGACTCATTACCAAGCTAGTTACCAATACGTTAGGTTGCTGGATTTCTGCCAATAGACTGGATCTCTTGTAGCGAGCAATTTTTCACCAGCTTATAGTGAATCTCTTCAGCTTAAAAATACTTCAGGGAAATCACCTTTACAGTAAAAAGAGAGGAACGAGTCTGCAGTTGTGCATGTGTGAGGGGCATATTGGTGGTGCCGAAAACATCACAGACATTTTCACCATTTCTTACCTTTTAGTGTCTCACAGCTGTGAGACATGGTTGTGGTTGCTTTCCAATCCCTGCACCAAATAACTGCTTAATTTTCAAATGCAACCATCTCAGGCAAAATAATAACTCACGTGGAGGTGAAACGCTCATGATTTGGGGTCTGTGATGCAATGTCCAGCTCTTGGAATCCAAAAAGACATGTAAATTGGGCGAGGAGGGAAGAGAGAATAATTGAATTTTGATTCAAACGGGAAAAAATGATCACTGTAAGCCTTTGGTTTTCATTATTTGGAGATTTCCGTCAGAAGGTGTTTTAGTCCACTCAGGTTGCTATAGCCAGGTACCATATTCTGAGTGGCTTATAAACAACAAAATTTTATTCCTCACAGTTCTAGAGGCTGGAAGTTGGAGATGAGGGTGCCAGCGTGAGGTTCTGGTGAGGACCTGCTTCCTGGCTCGTAGACGGTTCATGCGTCCTCACATGTTGGAAGGGGTGCGGGATCTCTCTGGGGTCACTTTTATGGGATCACTAATCCCATTCACGAAAGCAGAGCCTGTCAAAAGCCCCAACTCTTAGTATATCACCTTTGGGAATGGCATGGCAACATATAAAGTCTGAATATGAAGACATTCAGTCTACAGTAGAAGGTTTGGATGTTGGCTGTGCACGGCACGGGTTAGGCATTGCATCCAGCTTTCCACTTCGTCTCATTGTGCATGCGCACAATTTCAAGGAGCCAGGATCAAAGTACTGTGGTGCCAGCCTGCCGAGCAAGTTCAGATGAGAGCTGCCTGTTCTCCTGTGGGTGGCATGCCCAACCCCCCCACCCCATCCCCAAAGAAGCAGTGTTTTGTAGACAGAACTTTGAAACGCATCAGAGAGAGACAGATATGCATTGACTGAAATCGGGATCTTGTTCATGTGCTGAAGCAAGTGCAGACCACGTGTGGAGTGTCGTGGACCCTGCAGCTTTGCTTTGTGAAGAAGACCAGTGTCAGGTGGGCACCTAGCTCTTCCTCCTATTGGGGCTACAGCTCCTGCTATAGATGTCGGTCTGAACTGAAGGCTTGGGCACCATGGCAGCTGCAGCTGGGACCTCTTTGGATTGTCTGTGGCTCCCATCAGCTGCTCTCCACTGAAGATGCTTGAAACAGCCTGCCTTTCACTGTGGGTTTCTGCACATATTGTCTCCTACCCTAGGCCATCTGCTCCTTAGAGATGGGCACCTTTCAGTTGTCCATCCCCTGTCTGCACCTGACTGGAATGGAACCAGTGTTCTAGTCACCCGGTGACTCAAAGTTCGCTGTGTGTGGTTGGAGCCTCTTGATTCTGGTTTCTCCCAGGTTTGCCCCTTCTTTTGCGGCACCTGTAACAAATGACTGAACGTCTCTATTCTTCAGTTTCTTTATTCATAAGCTGAAAGCAATCACACCTTCCTTCCAGGGTTGGCACAGATAGCAGGAGGTGACAAGCTGCAAAGCTGGGCACAGTGCCAGCCCCTTGGCAGGCACCCAATGCATATTAGCTACTGTGTTATTGAATTGCCCCAACTCTGCCCCAAGGTCAGGGACGGAAGCCGGATTCTGGCTGGGGAAGCTGGCAGGGGCCTGCTGGGCTGCCTCTGCTGTGTGTTCTCATGACAAATTATCTGCTAGAGGAGCCATGAGTGATGGTCAAAGTGGCATCTGTCAGAAGTAGGAGAAGCTCCACCCAAGACCAAAGGGTTGGTCTTTGTCAGAAAGACCCGAGGCAGCGCTACTTCGGGCCACAGCACCTAAGGGAAGAGCAGGCGAGAAGCCTCACGTGCCTGGGCACCTGGAACAGGGTTGACAGCCCTGACACTTGGGTTTCAGTGGGGCACATCGGGCGAAAGGCGCTGATGGAGCAGCAGCTTGGCCTGACCGGTGGGAGCCAGTGACCTGGTGGTTGCTCCGTCCCTGACGGGCAGCGTTGATGCTTGGCGGCAATCAGGACACGTGTCATGTCTCAGCCGGTGGGCAAACCCTCTTCTGCCTTCGGCTCTGGCTCTGGGCCATGTGCCACCTCAGGCAAGTAACCTGCCCTTTCCAGGCTCAGCTTCCCTATCTGAGAAATGGGAATGAAAACTGCCGCCTCATAGAACTCTTCCAAATCCTGAACCACAGGGCCCAAAGGGGCTGCCAGAGTCCCACTCATGCTGGCTGCCTGCCCTCAGGTGGGCGCTCCACACTCTGTACTTGGCTTTCTCGTCATCTGCAGACACCCAGAGGTTCTGAAGCTAACAGTGTGAGAAGCACTTAGAGCAGTCTCTGGTTCACAGTCAGCCATCAGTAAAGGAGCTTCCATTATTTTCTTTAAGACCCTGTCCACCCAAGCCTGGAGGTTAGGCAATCCAGTGAGCTGCTGAGGCACTGGGGAAATCAAACCTGAGCTCCGTCATGCTGAGATCTATGCAGATGCACTGTCCTTTGGAGCTGGAAGCCAGATGCTCCTCATGGTCAGAACACTCACATGATGGAATCCTTGGGTTTCGGTCTGGATGCAGGTTGGGCTTAAGACCCAGTAAGGGAAAGATCCACGGCCTCTCCCTGAAGAGCGTTGGGTCCTGGAGTACCGCTCCCACTGGTGCATAGACAGGTTCTAAGTGGGGCTGCTGCTTGGTTGGGCTCAGCTGAGTAGTGGAGCTGGGATTATGACCCGGCTCTGTAAACCCACAGTTGGCCTTTGTGATGTGTCTGCCCAGATCCTTGCTGCAGAAGTGGTTTTCCCTTCACTGAGCAGAGCGCCTCTTGCCATCTCACCCAGTCTTCCGGTGAAGGACCAGGTGTCTCTAAGCCATCCTTGAAAGCTCACTGTGCCTCCTGCTTTTACCTCCCAGGGGCTCATTCTCAAGTCAGCACAAAGCTTAGTGATCTGGCCCTCCATGCAGGCGTCTGAGTCAGGCCCCTCACCCCCCTGCAGATACATGAAATACAAATCCGCTCAACCAGCAGATAGACTCTAGAGGCCTTCCTCACAAGCATGAAGAGTTCTTGAATTCAGGCTCCCTCTGCACAACAGTGGATGAGCTTTCATCCTCATCGTGAGAGGCTGGAAACAACTCATCACATCTGCAGTAACATTAGGGTTTAGGGCAACCCCACAAGGGATGGTTTGTATGAGGACTTTTTATATGGCAACTTAGAGCGTCTAGTTTATGGTTTTAGATTTAACAACCCAGCTACAAGTGGGGGAGTTTGGGCTAAATCCTGACAGATCATCTAAACATCTAGACATTTAGCAGGCTGGAGAACATGTAGCAGATAAATACATTTAATTTTTCATCTTAAAAAGTTCTCCCCTTTGCTCCCTCTGAAACTTTCCATTTCTTCAGAATTGGGCACAGGCCTCAGTGGTATGTAATTTCTAACCCTAGGAAGGCATCTGAGCTCTTGCGGTCAGCATTTTTCAGCATCTGCGGCTCACAAGGGACTGGGCTTGGGTTCCCCTTGTCTCAGGTATGAATAAAATCACAGTTTGAAAGGGAGAGAAACTGAAAGAGAAAAGTTTCATTGTAGCATTATTCATAAGAGCTAAGATATGGAAGAAAACCTATGTGTCAGTGGATGAATGGATCAAGACGTGATGTACGTACACAATGGAATATTATTCAAGCATTAGAAAAAAGAAAATCCTGCCATTTGTGACAACATGGATAGAACTTGAGAGTATGATTTTAAGTGAAACAAGTCAGGCAGAGAAAGACAAAAGCACTCACCTGTATAATTGGTAAAAAGTTAGACTCACAAAAAGAGTAGAATGGGGCTTGCCACGGTTTGGCTGGGAAGAGGTGGTGGTGTGTGTATGATTGTGTAGACCTTGGTTAAAGGATGCAAACTTCCAGTTTTAAGATGGATAAGTTCTGAGGACCTAATATGCAGCTCGGTAATTATAGCTAATAATGCTATGTTACATACTTGAAAGTTGCTGAGAGAGTAGATCTTAAATGTTCTTACCACAAAAAAGAAATGGTAATTATGTGACATGAGGGAGGTGTCAGCTAAGGCTTTGATAATCACTTTGCAACACATAAGTGTATCAAATCAATACTACACAATGTAGGTCAATTATATTTCAATAAAGTTAGGAAACAGAAATCCTTGATGAAGTGATAAAAGTATTAATGTTAATTTTTTTAAAAGAAAGAGAAAAAAATTGAAGCTGCTGATGGCCTTCTAGGAGGTGTTGCCTCTTTAGAGAGGAAATGCTGAAGGAGGGGAGACAGAGATTGATGAAGATGGTCTTTCTTCTATAGTGCAGTGATCTTGGTCCTAATGCAGAATTTTCCTCTTGTCAACTGAAGAAAAATGCACAACCTAAAAGTTGTGGGTTTAGTTTTATTCAGTGAGGACTTACTGAGTGAGGACTGTAGCCTAAGAGACAGCCTCTCAAACGGCTCTAAGAAACTGCTCAGTTCAGTTCAGTTCAGTTGTTCAGTCTCCCAGTCACGTCTGACTTTTTGTGACCCCATGGGCTGCAGCATGCCAGGCTTCCCTGTCCATCACCAGCTTCTGGAGTTTGTTGATGCCATCCAACCATCTCATCCTCTATCAGCCCCTTCTCCTCCTGCCTTCAATCTTACCCAGCATCAGGGTCTTTTCCAATGAGTCAGTTCTTCGCATCAGGTGGCCAAAGTATTGGAGCTTCAGCTTCAGCAAACTGCTCCCAAGAGGTAAAGGAGAAGCCAGGATGTAGAGGAATTTTTTGCTGGAAAACAAAACCCCAAACCATGTAGTCAAACATAAAAATATTACTGTTAATAGCAACAAACAAACAAACAAAAAGCAACAAGAAAATAAAAACAGACATTTCAAGTGAACGATTTTAGTGCTTTTCTATGTATGGGATCAGTGAGTAAAGAATCCGCCTGCAATGCTGGAGATGCAAGAGATGCGGGTTTGATCCCTGGGTCAAGAAGATGCCCTGGAGGGGGTCATGGCAATCCACTCCAGTATTCTTGCCTGGAAAATTCCACGGACAGAAGAGCCTGGTGGGCTATGGTCCATGGGGTCACAAAGAGACAACTGAAGCGACGGAGCATGCATGCATGCATGTATGGGAAGATGTGTCAGTAAGAGTCTGGGCTCTTTGAAATTATTTCTTAGGTATATACCTTAACTATCTAGGGCCAGTATCCGAAGCACAAAATATGTCCCGTTTCCCTCCTTCCTGAGTTCTCCCTCCGGGTGCACCGCGGTGGGGTTAATGGCTGCAGTGGCCGAGGGCTTGATCCTTGCAGGGCTGGAAAGGCAGGCAGCGTTCCCTCCACGCCCCCAGCCCCCTTGCTTCCCAGAACCTGGGTCTCCCCACTTGCACCACCATCTCCAGTGCCCCCTATGCTCCTGTGACACGTGCCAACTCTGTCTAGAGAGGCAGCTTTGGGGACCACAGTCTGTCTATGGCCACTCCTGGGGCCTCCTATGGGGGAATCAGGGGTGGTCAGCAAGGGGACTCTGGTAAAGGAGTCCCAGGAGGTCCATCTCAAGGAGCAAAGCAGAGAGGGGATGCTGGATTCAGGAGGAAGGAGCAAATAAGATGACCATCACAGTTCTCACAGTAGAACCATTAGCCCCCTCAGTTTCTCCCTACACAACAGAGCTCCTCAACATCCCAACAGGAAACAGGCTCTGGGGAGTGTGCAACAGACAAATACACTTAATCTCTCCTACACAGAAAGAGCTGGGTGCCCCTCCTTCCATCTCCCCCGAGTTCCCTGGGACCTGGCAAGGTGCCGAGCAGTGTGCTCTAGGATCCAAGAATTCTGACATTTATCTAAATTAGTGGTTCCGTGTCCCTGTCATCCTGAACCTTTTGGCAGAACCACACATTTACTTGATTCAGAAGGTGAGAGAGTAAGAGCTGCTAAGGAAAGTAGTTTGGACACATGTAGGAAAATTGGCACTTTTCCTCCTGAAATCTATTTGCTCTAAGGCCACAGACAGGTTGTATATGTAGCTAATTAAGCAAGAAGTGTGCAAGGATCAGAAACAAAGGCCATTGCACGACTTTGTGGCCACACCTCACCCCTGGCCTTGTGCAGGAAGGACTCTCTCTGACGCATTGGGATATTGGAGCAAACTGCGCTTTCTCTGTCATTGAAACTCCCTTGAGGGTTGGGGGGCGGTGCTCCCCAGGATCTGGAGCTGACAGCCTGTCCCCACGAAGAAGGGCCCACTGGCCTTTGCTCTGACCTCCAGGGCCAGCCCCGGTGGCTCTTTGGGTGTATTTCCCGATGTTTACTGTAGACATCTGTCACTCCAAGGGAGACTATTTAAATACAACATGTCACCTTAAACTGTTTGCTAATTGAGCAGTGCTGTGGGATTTCTTGATGATCAGTGCCACATGCAAGTACTTATTTAGAGAGATCCAAATAAGGACATTTTCCAGAAAGGCTGATTAGTCCATTCTAGTCACCGTTTTCAGAATTAAGATAGTCACCTGCAAAATTGTAGGAAGAAAATAATTTTCAACAAATTAGCTTAAAAAAACAAGAAGAATGAGTTGTTCATGGAAAACTGTTTTCCTTTATCTCATTCTGACAACAGAGAGGTCTGGAGCCCGGACACTCTCTTATCACAGCGGCCTTCCCAGGCCTGCACAATGCTGAGCTTTCAAGATGGTGATCAGCTGAGGTCATCTTGATGAGACAGATCATCAGCTTACTTCTTGGTGAGTGAAACTCCTTGTTTTTAAAAGATCCCAGGCTTCATCCTCTATCTCGCCATCCTGTCTCTGAGAACTGATGCTCTGCCTGCAGTGACTGAGAGTGAAGTAGGGAAGCGCATTGCATCTGCCTGGTCCTTGGGAAAATCAGTCTCTTAAGGGAGAGATGCCTGTTCATACCTGCAGTGGGGCCCAAAGACAGAGGACTTGCCAGCCTTTAGGAGTTCTGTTGAGCCCCTCATTCATGGGGACCAGGGTACAGGCTACCCTAGCACCGGCCAGCCTGGTTGAACCTTCCCCACCCCACCCGGCCAGACAGAGTCCCAAGAGAGCAGGGGCTGGAGCTCAGAGGAGCTGGGATGAAGCACCCGGGAGACATTCTTCACATGGGTTGCTCCAAAAGTTGCCTTGACGATGGGGAGCTTGGTCACTGACAGGAGACGGGAGAGAGCGTGTTGGGAGAGCTTACGTTTAGAGGCCAGACAGGGTTTGCTGGCGAATGACTAGCCAGCTGATTCCTGTGAATCTGTGTAGGGAAGTTACCAGAGGTTGGCAAAGCAGCTTGGGGGTGTTCAAGGACATCATCCTTTTAACCCTGGGAGACCACTAGGGGCTGTGAGCAGGGCATGGCCTGAGGAAGTATAGGCTGCCTCTTGATGGTGGATCGTCTAATTCCTTTTGGAGGTTGACCCCAAACAGATACTGCAGTTCCATCAGCAACTGTGAGGGGGGAGCCAGGCTAGCCTCCCAAAAGTGTGCCTGCAACCAACTGCAATTCCTGTGCAACCAGCCCAATCCTGAAATGGGACTCAGCTTCTCCAAGTCCAATTGCCCTTGGACTCTGCTTGTTTCATACTGGGAAAGAGTGTTTTTGGTTGCACCCCCAACCTTGAGCTGGCTATTTAATTTCACTGAGCTGCAGGTTTCCTCCTGGAAGTGGGACTAATGATCCCTCCTTGCAGGGTTAAGAGGGTAGTGGAGGGGTACAGTGCAAGGCACGTAGTAAGTTTTCAGTTGGATACCAGACCTTTGCCTTACTTGACCCGTTCAAATCAAGACTATTCATTGTTTGACCTTAACTGACTCAGCAAACCATTCAAAACACCTCACTTCAATCAAAAAAAACAAAACAAAACAGGTAATTGCCCGCCTAAGTAGTTGCATTAGCCTGTTATTCTGTCATTTTCCCCCAATAAACAGATTGCCTTCCTCTCTCTTTCCTTTCTGTGTATGGATCTGGAGGATTTGAAATGTGCAAAGCAACTGGATCGGTCAGTTATTGATCAAGAATGATTTATGACCCCTTCAGGTAAAAAGCTCCTCATAAACACAATTTAGTAGCTGCCACCATCAGCCTCTTTGCAGCTCAGAGACGCAGGTCTCAGGACTCCTGCAGGGAGATAACCAATATTAGCGAGTATTAGCGAACAGATTGCTTTATTTAGCAGCACTTCAGTAGTGTTGGGCGGGGGGTGGGGGGGGTTCCCCACTCTAACCTGTGTGAGAACAGCAGTGATCTCCCGGGCTCAGGCAGCCATGCAGACTGTGTGATGGCAGGAGGGTGGTGGCCTGGATGTGTTCCAGGTCTGTCCCTTGCTGATATATGTTACTCGTGTCCTCTTGGAATCAATTTTGTGTCTGTTAAACAGGATTTATGCTACTCTCTCCTTCCTTCCTAGGGCTTTTGCATCCCTGGAGATAAGAATGGATACAGAAGCCTTTTTGCAATGCTGAGCCCATAGGACAGCATGCTTTCCCCTGCCCCCCAAGTGCTCTGAAAGAGACCTTTTTGCTCTTGGACATTGGGGCAGCTTCCAGACAGCCCTTTGTGCTCCTAATTCTTTCTCCTAGTGCTCTCCACATTCCACAAAACATACACACAAACACGCACGCCAACCACACAACTCCATTCTGTAAGTCAGTGTCAGATTCATGTTTCTAAAGCAGAGTTCTGATCAAGCCTTCCTCTCACTCCATAACCTTCAAGGCTTCCTATGCTTCCAGGACAAAGTCCAGGCTCTCCAGCTGGGCATTTAGACCTTTCAAAACTGTCTTAGCTTTCCTGTTAGAGTGCATCTTGCCTGTGTCCTACCTCTGCGTGTCTTGGTCTCACTGCAATGCCTCACGCCTCCTCGCTGTGCCCGTCCATTTGCTCCTGGCTCCCTTCTCCCCCGACTCTGGGCTCTCTAAGGTAAGCACTCAGCACAGGCCCTTGTGTCTCCACTTCCTGAAAACCACTGCTATTATCTTCTGTGCAGTGCCCAGACAGAATTGCTGAATTAAGAGAAATCCAACTGAATTGAAAGTAAAGTTTCTGTCCTCCATGCAACTCAGATGAGGATATTTAACCACAGTTTTACCATCAAGGAAGCATGTGGCTTGGCCACGGGTGTGGTAGGTGATTTCAGAAAGATCACTGTGACCTGGGGACGCAGCTGGCTCTTCCCTGCCTGCGGGAGGGTGGTGGAGCTGGCCTGGGATTCTCCCAGACTTCACTTCTGCGTCACATGTGTCCTCTGTGGTCTGCCCCAAGTGGGCACCTCATGCTCCCACCTGCTCAGCGCCCATTTCTCCTCCTTTCAGCGACTTTTCCTAGAGTCACATGCCTGTCATTCTCAGGCCAGGTGGCTGGGAGGGGCTGACCCTTGACAGAGATTCTCTCCTTGACTCCAGTCAGGCTCCACTGAACACTCTTCTCAACTAGGCCCTGACTTTTAGGCTTCTGTGTTCACCTTTGTCCTGTTCAATTTTAGCAGAAGTCCTGCTTAGCTTTCCCACAATCCTCTGCCCTTGATATCTGATCAGGCTCCTCATCGCCTGCCCTGCCCAGTGCGTCTGGCCACCTGGCCTGCCTTCAGCAAGACTCCTGTTAGGTTGCTTCAGCCCCCGTTTCCCTCACCTCTGATGTTTCCTCTTAGCAGTTTTCCATCCATAGACCCTACCTGCTCCTTGACTATAAATTCCCATTTTACCCAGTTGCTTTTGAAGTTGAGGCCAATATCTCTCCCCTACTGCAAAACCCCATTTCAACAGTGTAGGTGTTACAGAGAAACCCAGGAAGAGGGCGAGGTTACCCAAGGCCACCACACAAACCTCTCATCAGGTCGTCTAACTCCCAGGCCTTGTTATTGAGGTGAAGCCTCTCCACAGTTTCTCTTGGAAAAAGACAATTCGCTAACATTGGAATTTCAGGCCCCTGACTCTCAAGGAGAATAGCTTTATTCCCAGCGGGTCCTGGGGACAGCGTAGCCATGGCATTCACCTTGGGTAGAGCTGTGGCCAGGGCTCCTTGCTCTGGGAGATGAGCCCCTCACAGTCCTCTGCTAAGGACTCTTCCTTTTTCCTGAAAAGAGCTTACCGCCCCCTTACAATATCCCGTCCTGGGGACAAGGCTCTTTCAGTGTCCCCCACTGGAGATTGCAGGAGGTTGTTCTCATGCAAACGATGGTCACCTTAGGGGCCCTGTCTCGGCTGTCTCACTCCCAGCAGCTGTGTCATTGTCATTATGGGACCTGCAGGTGCCACCTGGGGAATCTCATTGTCTTTGCCAGTAAATGAGATTCACTAGGGAAGCTGCTGGGCAATGGGGAGGAGCAGGTTTGAGGTTTCCCCTCTCTCTTTTCTGAGCACAGACTTGATCAAAATTGCAGCAGGGTCTCTGACATTCACTTTCAAAGCCTCAGTTGGCTGATGCCTTAGTGTTCAGCCATCCCGTTCCCCGCCTGCTCCAAACTCTCACTTACATCTGGGCTGGTAATAAGAGAAAAGTCTCCTCTGGGGAGGTGAGGGAGTCCTTCATCTGGGATAATGTGGAGAGAATCATTATAGACTGTGGTTCTCAGAAACATAACGTATCTACCAATTGTGAAGAATGTATGGGAAGTAAGTGATATCCTCAACCTTTATTTGTCCTTCCTAGTTTCATTCCCAACTTCTGTGCAGGTTCCTGAAGGGGCTAGAGGGGATGTCACGGACATGGTTGGTGGCTTTTGTGTCCACGCATCCAGTGATTGCAGATGTGTTGAGCTGGAGCCCACACTGGACACGAGGGGAGGAGTGAGCAGAATAAAGTGGCCATCACCACTGGTGTGGACATGATTGTGGAACGGCCTTGCTTTACCATGAAACTGTGTGGTTGATTACATGGTGCATGGTTGGGTTCTGTAGAAGCAGAGCCAAGATGGGAATTCTTGTGGGGGGATTTTTCGAGGGACTGCTCTCAGAAGAAACCTGACAGGGTGAGGGAAGCAGGACAGGGCGAAAGCCAGGCTATGATGCGGGCTCAGCTGTAGTCACGACATGTCTGGTCTTATGGGGTGCTCAGGAGGGTGAATGGCTCCATGGAGTTTTCTGCACCTGTCAGGGAACTGGGTTTAGTAGCCCCCTATCTTTGGCTCCTGTGAACTACCCTGGGGGTGGCCCACATCTCATAGACATCTCAGGGCAGGTGGGTTCTCTGGGAAAGGGGTAGCTGGGAGTCCTCAGCAGCTCTGACCACAGCAGCCGGCAGCTGGGGACCACACCAGGCCTGAACAGAGGAGCGGAGTGGGACCCACAGCATCTACTGCAGTGGGATTCGGAGCCAGACTGCCTGCGCTGGAATGCTCCCCTTCTAAGTCACGGGATCTTAACATCTCTGTGCTCAGTTTCCTCATCTGGAAAATGGGTCATGATTGTAATGCCTCCCTCAGAGGGTTCAAGGCAGCGGCACATGGTGAAGGCTCAGTGGAGGGGGCTGTGATGAATGCATTTAATGGACAGGAGCTTCCTCAGGGGCAAGGTGTTCCCTGCCCCACTGCAGCAGGAGCCTCAGCCCTGAGACAGGAACCCTCCCTCGCCAGCTCAGCAGCTGCAGGACAGGGGAGGGCTCAGAGGAGGACAGGCTCAGCTCTTGCGGGGAGACAGATGCAGAGGAGCTTACATTCCAAGCAGTCCCTTCACACTCTCCTGAGGCTCTGGGAGAGAGAGGCTGCTTGACAACTGGATTTTTTATGCTCTTCCAAACGAGCCTATAAAAATTCAGCCCATTTGGTTTGCATACAGAAACTTTGCTTTAAAAAATCTTTGAGTTATTTGCTCCTTTCTCCCTTATCAAGGAGAAGTTATTTCAAAGGAAAAGGGTGCAGGGAGCAGGGCCATGCATATGTCAGCCTTATTTCCCTGTGGGTTTGTAACCCTGGGGGACTTTGCTTAAGCCCACATGACATTTGTTACGTTGCTAGTACTTTCTTACCCAGAGGGGCTCAGTCCTCACTGGCACATTTTACTTTTTATCTTTCTGAGAGGGAGGGATGAGCTCTATGAAAGCAGGGGGAGGCGGGGAGAGGGCAAGTGTTTGCATTTGTGTCTCTGCTTCTCTTCCCAGGCTCCTTCCCCTCTACCCTGCCAGCCCCCTGGAGGCTGCGCTTGCTTGGGGGCTCTAAGGAGAGTTCTGCAGGTTGCAGAGAAGGAGGGCTATGCCCTCCTGCAGCCTTAGCCCGGGGAGGGCATGTTTGCACCTGGCACATGCACACCTGCTCTCTGGGCCTGGTCTGTGCACTGCACAATCACCACATCTGTTCTTTCATTCAGTTGTGCAACCATTGCTGAAGAGTGCTGTCAACACGCAGCATCTTGGGGCTCCTGCTGCAGGTTCTGCCTTGGCTAAGTCAGACAGGGTGCCTGCCTCCCCTCACAGAGCTCACCCTCTCCTGGGTGGTGTGTGTGTTACCGGAAGGGGCACCCCTTCCAGGGACCGAGAATAGGCTCTTGTCTAACACTTGAAAACGAAGTGTCCGAGGAAACACACATGCTGATAAAGCAAAAGGCTACTGGAAAGTGGGGCTTGAGTGGAGAGCAGAAGGGTAAGGGAACCCAGGAGAACTGCTCTGCCGTGTGACTTGCTTCCCAGGTGGCGCTTTGGTAAAGAACCCACCTACAAAATGCAGGAGACGTAAGAACCACGGGCTCGATCCCTGAGTCGGGAAGATCCCCTGGAGGAGGACATGGCAATCCACTCCAATATTCTTGCCTAGAGAATTCCTTGGACAGAGAAGCCTGGCAGGCTACAGTCCATAAGGTCTCAAAGAGCTGGACACGACTGAGGCGGATTAGCACACACACATGTGACTTGCCGTCTCAGGTTTTACCGTAACGGAGTTACTTTCCAGGTTGCTTCTGGCCAATCATTTCGCTTGTGCCCATATTTAGTCTGACTCGGGTTCCTTCCTGGCAGCAGGTGCAATTCAGCCAAAAGGGGTTCTAGAACAAGGGTTTCTGCGAGGATGGCCAGATGTATTACGGGTTGGTGTCCCCTCCCTCCTGTTGGCCCCTCTCAAATTCTTCCAGTTGGGGGCAGCTTATTAATTCCGTGTTCCTTATCAGGACCTTCTGTGTGAGACACCTCATGCAAGGGGTTATTACTGTGCATGGCCAGGAAAGGCAGTTTCCTGCAATGGTTCCCTAACATGTACAGTCACTGAAGTCAGTGCTGGGGGCAGAGGGCTGGGGCGAGGCTGGGGCAGGGCTCCTAAAGATGAAGACACCTGAGCTGGCTGCTGACTAGAAGCTGGAGCGTGAAAACGGGGGCGCGGCTTCCAGCTGAGTGCGGGTGGGGCACGTGAGGAGTGGCTGGGGCAGCGCGGCTGGGGGTCAGGCGCCACAGGGATGCAGCTGGGGGTGATGAGGGATGGAATGGAAGAGGGAGCAGAAGACAGTCCTATGAGCCCTGCTAGGGATGATGCCCTTTGTCCTGGCGAAGGGCATGTGGGTGAAAGAGAGAGCTGTGTGGCACACAGTGGAGATGAAATGGACAGGCAAAGCCTGGGGAAAGGGCCTGCCGAGGTGACGGCAGTTATCTAAGGGAAAGGCAGAGAAGATGTCAAACAGAAGAAACCGACCTGACAGATTAGGCGAAGGGAGAGTTAAGGGTAGGCGATAACTGAGCTTTCTGGCTTAAATGATGCGGAAGGTGGGCACACTATCTGAACCAGACATGCCAGGTAGAAAAATGCTGTGTGTCCCTAAGCAAGTATTTGTTAAATGCACAAACATATACTGTAAAGATAGATGCCCCTCCCATTAATCTGGAAAGTCAATGTAACTCTGATAAAAAATCAATACAAAATTTTACGTGGTTTGTTAAAATCACTTCCAAAATCGACTTGGAAGAATTAAAGCCCAAGAATAATCATGATAAAGCTAAAAATGAAGAGCAAAGGAGTGGTACTTTTTCTATGAGATATCAAGAAGCTATAGTAAGTGTTGAACATGTAGTATTACCTCCAAATAAATATATAAGTAGACTAGATGAGTAGCTCTTCTCATTCACTTCTGCACTGTTCATGGCTGCATGCACCCTGCAATGGAAGACTTGAGTCCTTGTGACTGAGGCCATAGGCCCAGCAAAGCATAAAATATTTACTACTTGACTCTTCATAGAAAATGTTTGCCAATCCTTGGCCTAGAAACAGATCCAAGAATTTATGAGAACTTAGTGTAATGTCCAGTTGAAGACGGCCGCATAGAAGGATGTGTACTCATCTCCTCCTGTGAGAGCACAAAAATTTCAACTAACAGTTGAACAATCATTGGCAGGAGGATGCTGGGATACCCCCCCCCCCCCCGGCCCTGAAAGATACCCCACATCCAAAGACAAAGAAGAAGCCACAACAAAATGAAAGGAGGAGTACAAATACAATAAAATCAAATCCCATACCTGCTGGGTGGGTGACCCACAAACTGGAAAACAATAACGCCAAAGAAGTCCTCCCACTGCTGTGAAGGTGCTCAGCCCCACACCAGGCTTCCCAGCCTGGGGATACTGCAAAGGGGCTAGGGATCCCCAGGGAATCTGACCTTAAAGGCCAGTGGGATTTGATTACAGGACTTGCACAAGACTAGGGGAAGCAGAGATCTCACTCTTGGAGAGCACAAAGAAGCAGGGGAAAGGGGCAGTGCTCCACAGGCAACTGAACCAGACCTAGCTCCTGGTGTAGGAGGGCCTCCTGTGGAGGTGTGGGTTGGCGGGGGCTCAGCGCAGGGGTGGGGGCACGGGCAGCAGGAGTCCTGGGAGGTGCCCCCTGGTATAAGTCTTCTTGGAGGTCACCATTAGCTCTACCGTGGAGCCGGGTGGGCTCCAGGGCTGGGTTGCCTCAGGCCAAACAACTAACAGGGAGGGAGCACCACCCCACCCATCAGCAGATTGAAGCTTTATTGAGCATGGCCCCGCCCACCAGGGCAAGTCCCAGTTTTCCCCACAACCAGTCGCTCCCATCAGGAAGCTTACACAAGCCTCTTAGCCTCATCCACCAGAGGGCAGACAGAAGAAGAAGAGCCACAATCCCACAACAGTTACAGCAAAAACCACATTACAGAAAGTTAATCAGGATGAAAAAGCTGAGTTACGTCCCAGATGAAGGGACAAGATAAAATCCCAGAAAAACAACTAAATGTAGTGGAAATAGGGAAGCTTCCAGAAAAAGAATTCAGAATAATGATAGTGAAGATGACCCAGGATCTTGGAAACAGAATGGAGAAGATGCAAGAAATGTTTACCAAGGCCCTGGAAGGACTAAAGAACAAAGAGGGATGAACAATACACTGGAAGAGAAATCAATAGTAGAATAACTGTGGCAGAAGAACAGATAACCGACCTGAAGGACAGAATGGTGGAAGTCACTGCTGCAGAACAGAACATAGAAAAAGAATGAAAAGAAATGAGGACAGATTAAGAGATCTCTGGGACAACATTACATGCACCAACATTTGAATTACAGGGGTCCCAGAAGGAGAAGAGAGAAAAGACCTGAGAAAACATTTGAAGAGATGATAGTTGATAACTTCCCTGACATGGGAAAGTGAAGAGTCAGCCAAGTCCAGGAGGCAGAGACTCCCAGGCAGGATAGACCCCAGGAGGGACACCATGAGACACAGTAATCAAACCAACAAAATCAAAGACAAAGGAAAATGTTAAAGACAACAGGGGAAACATGACAAACAACATACAATGGGACTCCTATCAGGCTATCAGCTGAACTCTACAAAGACAGACGGGAACTCAACAGAAACTCTACAAGACGACGGGAATGACAAGATATATTTAAAGTGACGAAAGGGAAGAACCTACAACCAGGAACACCAAGAAACATCCAGATTTAATGAAGCAAAACTCTCACTCAGATTTGATGGGAGAAATCAAAAGCTTTCCAGACAAGCAAAAATTAAGAGAATTCAGCACCACCAAACCAGCTTTACAACAAATGCTAAAGGGACTTCTCTAGGGATGAAACACAAGAGAAGGAAAAGACTTGCACAAAATAAACCCAAAGCAATTAAGAAAATGGTAATAGGATCATACACATCAATAACTACCTTAAATGTAAATGGATTAAATGCATCAAACAAAAGACATAGACTGGCTGGGCAAATGAAACCATGTGCATGTAATGTACTTCCACTTACCACATCACTCTACTTAGCTCCCCAAATTGTATGTAATTATTTTATATTGTTAAGTTAATCATATTTCCATTATGGCTTGCAACTGTAATTATTGTTTGGTCTTTATCTGGCTATTGATTGCCAAAACTGGTAAACATTTTTTACTATTGTGGAAAAAAAAGAACTTAGTGTATGATGAAGATGGTATGGCAGATCAGGGGGAGGAAAAAGACAGCTTTCCTAGAAGAAGAAAATTAAAATTAGATTCTTTCTTCAGATGGATTAAAGATCCAAATATGAAAAGCAGAACTTTATAACCTTGAGAAGGTAATAGAGGATCAGGTCTTCATCATCTCAGTAGAGAAAAAGACTTCTTAGGTAGTGCACAAAAAGCCCATATGTAGAGGTGTCATCTGTGCTGTTGGAAGAGGGTGTTTGCTACGACCAGCCCGTTCTCTGGGCAAAACTCTGTTAACCTTTGCCCTGCTTCCTTTTGTACTCCAAGGCCAAATTTGTCTGTTCTTCCCGGTATCTCTTGACTTCCTACTTTTGCATTCCAGTGCCCTCTGATGAAAAGGACATCTTTTTTTGGTGTTAGTTCTAGAAGGTCTTGTAGATCTTCATAGAGCCATTCAGTTTCAGCTTCTTAAGCATTAGTGGTTGGGGCAAAGACTTGGATTATTATGATATCCAGTGGTTTGCCTTTGAAATGAACCAAGATCATCCTGTCATTTTTGAGACCGCACTCAACAGCTGCATTTCAGACTCGTTTGTTGACTATAAGAGCTACTCCATTTCTTCTAAGGGATTCTTGCCCACAGTAGTAGATATAATGGTCATCTGAATTAAATTCATCCATTCCTGTCCATTTTGGTTCACTGATTCCTAGAATGTCAATGTTCACTCTTACCATCTCCTATTTGACCACTTCCAATTTACCTTGATTCATGGACCTAACATTCCGGGTTCCTATGCAGTGTTGTTCTTTACAGCATTGGGCTTTACTTTCACCACCAGACACGTCCACAACTGGGCACTGTTTCCAATTTGGCTCAGCCTCTTCATTCCTTCTGGAGCTATTTCTCTGTTCTTCTCCAGGAGTATTTTGGAGACCTACTGACCGGGGGGGTTCATCTTTCAGTGTCACATATTTTTGCCTTTTCACACTGTTCATGGGTTCTCAAGGCAAATATACTGAAGTGGCTTGCCATTCCCTTCTCCAGTGGACCACGTTTTGTCAGGACTCGCCACCATGACCCATCTGTCTTTGGTGACCCTGCATGGCATGGCTAACAGTTTCATTAAGTTACACAAAGCTCTGATCCATGTGATCATTTTGGTTAGTTTTCTGTGATTGTGGTTTTCATTCTGTCTTCCTTCTGATGGATGA
Organism: Cervus elaphus; assembly: GCF_910594005.1. Lineage (NCBI taxonomy): Eukaryota > Metazoa > Chordata > Mammalia > Artiodactyla > Cervidae > Cervus > Cervus elaphus. The sequence continues at coordinate 3,131,632 of NC_057818.1, read as the reverse complement.
GGATAAGAAGCTGGTGGAAGCTTCCTGATGGGAGAGACTGGCTGTGGGGAAAATGGGGTCTCACTCAAGTGGGCAAGGCCATACTCAGTAAATCTTTAATCCAGTTTTCTGCTGATGGGTGGGATTGTGTTTCCTCCCTGAGGTTTTTTCTGAGGCCAAACTATGGTAGGGGTGATGGTGGTAAATGCGACCTCCTTCAAAAGGACTTACGCCAGCATGCTGCAGCTCCCAGGACTATTGTAGTCAGTTCTCCTGACCCCCAGCAGGCCACTGTCAACCCACATCTCTTCCAGAGACCCTCAAGCACATACAGGGAAGCTTGACTCAGTCTCTTGTGGGGTCACTGCTCCTTTCTCCTGGGTCTTGGTATGCACAAGGTTTTGCTTGTACCCTCCAAGCGTCTCTGTTTCCCCAGTCCTGTGGAAGTTCTGTAATCAAATCCTGCTGATCTTCAAAGTCAGATTTCCTGCAGATACGCAGTCCCTTTGCTGGATCCCCAGGTTGGGAAGTCTGCTGAGGGATCTAGAACTTCTGCAGCAGTGTGAGAACTTCTTTGGTATAATTGTTCTCCAGTTTGTGAGTCGCCTGCCTGGTGGCTCTATAGTGGGGCTAATAGTGACCTCCATCAGGAGGATTTATGTCACACGCTACGCCTCCGGGACTGCTGTTGAAAGAACCTCTGTCGCCGCAGCAGGCCACTGCTGACCAATGCCCCCACAGGAGACCCTCAAACAGTCAAAGGCAGATCTGACTCTGTCTCTTGTGGGGTCAGTGTTCCTTTCCCTCCGTCCTGGTGCGCACAATGCTTTTTTTTTTTTTTTTTTCATTTATTTTTATTAGTTGGAGGCTAATTACTTTACAATATTGTAGTGGTTTTTGTCATACATTGACATGAATCAGCCATGGATTTACATGTATTCCCCATCCCGATCCCCCCTCCCACCTCCCTCTCTACCCGATCCCTCTGGGTCTTCCCAGTGCACCAGACCCGAGCACTTGTCTCATGCATCCAACCCAGGCTGGTGATCTGTTTCACCCTAGATAATATATATGTTTCCATGCTGTTCTCTCGACACATCCCACCCTTGCCTTCTCCCACAGAGTCCAAAAGTCTGTTCTGTACATCTGTGTCTCTTTTTCTGTTTTGCATATAGGGTCATCGTTACCATCTTTCTAAATTCCATATATATGTGTTAGTATACTGTATTGGTCTTTATCTTTCTGGCTTACTTCACTCTGTATAATGGGCTCCAGTTTAATCCGTCTCATTAGAACTGATTCAAATGAATTCTTTTTAATGGCTGAGTAATATTCCATGGTGTATATGTACCACAGCTTCCTTGTCCATTCGTCTGCTGATGGGCATCTAGGTTGCTTCCATGTCCTGGCTATTATAAACAGGCGCACTATGTTTTGTCTGTGCCCTCCAAGTGTCTCTGGTGGGCATGAGGTTTGACTTTAAACATGATTGCACCCCACCATCTTGTGGCAGCTTCTCATTTGCCCTTGGCAGTGGGGCATCTCTTTTTGGTGGGTTCCACCACTCTCCTGTCGATGATTGTTGCAACAGCTAGTTGCAATTTTGGTGCTCTTGGAGGAGGAGATGAGCACACAGCAAATCAAGACCAGGAGCTGACTGTGGCTCAGATCATGAACTCCTTATTGAAAAATTCAGACTTATATTGAAAAACATAGGAAAAGCCACAAGGCCATTCAGGTATGACCTAAATCAAATCCCTTACGAATCTACAGTGGAAGTGACAAATAGATTCAAGGGATTAGATATGACAGACAGAGTGTCTGAAGAACTACAGATGGAGGTTCATAACATTGTACAGGAGGCAGTGATCAAAACCATCCCCGAGAAAAAGAAACGCAAAAAGGCAAAATCGTTGTCTGAAGAGGTCTTACAAATAGCTGAGAAAAGAAGAGAAGCAAAAGGCAAAGGAGAAAAGGAAAGATATACCCATCTGAATGCAGAGTTCCAGAGAATAACAAGGAGAGATAAAAAAGCCTTTTTAAGTGAACAAAGCAAAGAAATAGAGGAAAACAATAGAGTGGGAAGGACTAGAGATCTCTCCAAAAACAAATTAGAGATAGCAAGGGAATATTTTGTTCAAAGATGAGCACAATAAAAGATAGAAATTTTATGGACCTAACAGAACCAGAAGATATTAAGAAGAGGTGGCAATAATACACAGAAGAACTATACAAAAAAAAATCTTAATGACCCAGATAGTCATGATGGTGTGATCACTCACCTAGAGCCAGACATCCTGGGGTGTGAAGTCAAGTCAAATCCTCAAAGATGATGCTGTTAAAGTGCTGCACTCAATACACCAGCAAATTTGGAAAATGCAGCAATGGCCACAGGACTGGGAAAGGTCAGTTTTCATTACAATTCCAAAGAAATGCAATACCAAAGAATGCTCAAACTATTGCACAATTGGACTCATTTCACTTGCTAGCAAAGTAATGCTCAAAATCCTTCAAGCTAGGTTTCAACAGTATGTACACCAAGAACTTCCAGATATGTTTAGAAAAGGCAGAGGAATCAGAGGTCAAATTGCCAACATCCCTTAGATGATAGAAAAATCTGGAGAATTCCAGAAAAGCATCTACTTCTGCTTCATTGACCACACTAAATCTTTTGTGTAGATCACAACAAACTGTGGAAAATTCTTAAAGAGATAAAAGTTCCAGACCATCTTACCTGTCTCCTGTGAAACCTGATACAGGTCAAGAATCAACAGTTAGAACTGGATATGGAACAATAGACTGGTTCAAAATTGGGAAAGGAGAATGTCAAGGCTATATACTGTCACCCTGCTTATTTAACTTATATGCAGAGTACATCATGTGAAATGCCAGGCTGGATGAAGCACAAGCTGAGATCAAGATTGCTGGGAGAAATATCAATAACCTCAGATATGCAGATAACACTACATGGCAGAAAGTGAAGAGGAACTAAAGAGCCTCTTGATGAAAGTGAATGAGGAGAGTGAAAAAGCTGGCTTAAAACTGAACGTTCAAAAAATGAAGATCATGGGATCTGATTCTATAACCTCATGACAAATAAATGGAGAAACAGTGCAAACAGTGGCAGACTTTATTTTCTTGAGCTCCAGAATCACTGTGGACAGTACGGTAACCATGAAATTAAAAGACACTTGCTCCTTAGAAAAAAAGCTATGACAAACCTAGACAGCATATTAAAAAGCAGAGACATTACTTTGCTGACAAAGGTCTGTCTAGCCAAAGCTATGGTTTTTCCAGTAGTCATGTACAGATGTGAGAGATGGACAATAAAAAAGGCTGAATGCCAAAGAATTGATGTTTTTGAACTGTGGTGCTGAAGAAGACTCTTGAGAGTCCCTTGGAGTGCAAGGAGATCAAACCAGTCAATCCTAAAGGAAATCAACCCTGAATATTCACTGGAAGGACTGATGTTAATGCTCCAATACTTTGGCCACCTGATGCGAAGAGCTGACTCATTGGAAAAGATTCTGATGCTGGAAACATTGAAGGCAGGAGAAGAAGGGGATGACAGAGGATGAGATGGTTGGATGACATCACTGAATCAATGGACATGAGTTTAAGCAGACTCTGGGAGATGGTGAAAGACAGAAGCCTGGCGTGCTGCAGTCTGTGGGGTTGCAAAGGGTAGGACATGAGCAATTGAACAGCAGCATCAACAACAAAAAACTCAGCTCAAAAAATGAAAATTTTACTATGTGACAACTTATTATTATACTACTGCTATTATGTACATGGATACACGTGTATGCTCACATACATGCACACAATCTCTTTGGCAAGAGACAGCATAAGCCAAGTTTACAGTCAGAATAGAAGAATGCAATTGCTGCTGCTCATAGAGTTGGGCCCAGTATAGGTCAAGAAGTCCTGAACGTGAATTGTTTGGCAAAGGACAAATAACCCCATAGAAAAGTTAGGAAAGGTTAAGACCTAGAGTTTCAGCAAAGAGAATCTATTAATGGCAAAGATAAATGAAAACTACTTAGCCACATTACTCATCACAGGAAGACAAAATAAAAGGAACATGCATTCAGAAAGTTGGATGATTCATCCCAAGTATGGAGAAGTAGAGAAACAGGAAAATTTGCACAGCTGGTGAGAGGGAGAACTTTCAGCAGCATTTCAGCAACATCTGATAAATTGAAAGTGTGTCCTCTATAACCCAGACATTTGCTTTTCATACTCTGTCCCAGAGTGTCTCTCACACACATGCAGAAGGGCATTGCTTGCAGCATTGTTTGTGATAGTACAGGAAACAAACCACCTAATGGCTCTTAAAGTGAGAATGGACTTGGGAATTATGGTGTATTCAAGTACTGGACATGTAGTACTTGTGGTAGCAGAAACCTATCTTGAAAAGTTAATGCTGACAGAAAAAGGAAGTTGAGATATAAGTTGTGATAGCATTTATATAAATGAAAAGATTCAGTATATGTGCTGCTGAAGCAAGCACAAATTAAAAGATTCATAAGGCAATATATTTGTTGTCTATCTGTCTATCTATGCCTTTAAAGTTAGGTTAGGCATCTCTTATAATCTTCACCAAAGTAAAATAAAAATAGCAATAAAAACATAAAAATGGTTGCAGGGGGAGCCATTTAATTAAAATTGTAAAGCTCTAATTTTTTTCACAGAACATTATTTTTAGCAAAATCAAGAGCACATTTTCTTTTGTTAATCACCATGGCAGGCATGGGGTTGTTTATTTCATTATCTCGACACATCTCAGATTGAAAGAGAGGAAGAGAGGCAGAGTTGGGAAGCAGGCAAGGAGAGGCTTTCCCCTCTTGGGGACTGAACTCCTGTCTGTGAACCACTGAAGAGCCCCGCAGCCTGGGCATCTTCTGTGCACGCAACTACCTTTCTACCCCTCAAATACGCTGCAGGCACCTGGGCTCAGGAGGCTCGGAGGGACTCTCTGGGGAGGTGAGGCAGACGAAGAAACTCAGAGGGAATCCCGTAGGAGGCCTGCTGGAGTGAGGCCTCACTGGGACGGTGTTCACCTGTGTGCCTCCGCCCTGTGCGTATCCCCCTCCTGGCACAACTCCCACACACCCCCAGATACAGGTCTGTCACTGTGAGGCGAGCAGAAGTAACACCATGGCAGGCAGCTTAGATTAGGAGTAGGCCTTCCTACTTCTGGGTGGTAAGATTATCAGGCCATCTGGATACAACCAATCAGCATTTGCTTAACACTGACCGCTGTTTGCCAATTAGGAAATTAGGAATGGGGCGGAAACCCCCGGGAAAGTCCCGTGTGCGCGAAAGTTTTGACCAATGAAATTGCTTTGCAAACTTGTAACCAATCCACTTAAACCAACTACCAACGGCGTGTGCTCACCCTATAAATTTGTGTAACAGCTTGGGCCCGGGGCTCTCTGACTCTGCACCACTGCATTGGTTGCGGCAGAGGCCCTGACTCGAGTCAGTAATAAACTTCCCTTTTTGCGAATTGCATTGTCTTGGAAGCCTTCTCTCTTCCTGCTCGGGGATTCGGACATCAGGCATAACAGTCACTTCCTTCAGGAAGCCTTCCCTGACCTCCAGTCTGGATCCCAAGGGCCGCCTCCCCTGTGGTATCCTGCTGCCAGCTCTGGCTCTGCTTCCAGTGCCCTGCTTCCACTTGCATTTTAGTCAGGGTTTTGGGCTCCTTCAGAGTCGAGGCAATGAGGTCTGCACCCCCAGACCTCACACAATGCCAGGCTCACAGTACATGCCCCATACTTTGTTTTGATGATGTGAGCAGAGAGGTGGCAAGGTGTTTGGATAGGATGGGGGCTCAAGACAGCTGACGCTATAAGAGCCAGTGTAATCAGCAAACAGTCCCTGCATCAGGCCAGCCAGGACTCTTTACTCAAGGGCAGAAAACTCAACAGATGCCTCCAGGAAAACTTACCAGGTCACTTAACTGGAAAGCCAATGTAGCCCAGGCTAATCTGAATTACTGTTATTTGGAGCAGGTTTTTCTCCTCTTTCTGTCTCTCCCATTCTCTCGCTCCCTCCATCCTTGCTTTCTCCATCTCTGGATTCCACTTCTGTATGGGAGCCATTCTGTCACTGCTCTGGGCGGGAGAAGAGAAGGCTGCCATAGACGCAGCCCCTCCAGCAGGGCAGAGCAAGTTACTCTCCAACAATTTCCCAGGATTAGCACTGCCTAGCTCTGATTGGGTCCTGTATCCATCTCTGACCAGTTGGCATGGCAGGGTGTGTATGTGAGTGGCTTGTGCTTGCCGGGAACTAGGGGTGAACCAGCTCCAAGGCCTGCAACAACGCTCTGAGTGTAGAGAAGGGCTACCAGCCACCAGTGACTCTTCCCTGTTGGGTTCTGCAGGGTGGTGCTTCTGGCTCCTTTCCCAGGAGCTGTGGCTGAACACGAGCCATAACTATACACTGGCTGTTCAGAGCTCGGAAGTTGTTCCTGTTGGTGTTACACTGTGTGGTTGGCCATCAATTAAGCTGTGGGTTCTGCATTCAGAGAAGATGGAGCTTTACTCTACACTTGGTTGTAAATCTGAGGCATTTGCTCATCTCTGTGGGCCTCAGCTAGACACTAAGAAAGAAACTGGACACACGTGGCCAGGACCCAGCCTCAGGGGCTGGTGGGAATAAGGAGTGATGTGAGGTTCCACATGTAGGCTTCTAAAACTCTTGGGATTATTTTTCAGCATAATGCTATTCATAGAGTTGCTCAAAGTGGACATTTAAGTGTGTGGACCACCAGCTGGGGAAAATGCCCAAATGAGAGCCTCCATTATTTTCCGTTTGCTCAGTCATTCAGCACACATTCATACGGAGACTTTGCGGAATGCACAGCTGCTAAGATGGGACTTAAAGAAAAGGTGTCCAGAGCATTAGTACTGGTATCAACAAGAAAAAGCACAGCCACACTTTCACGGTCTGTGGTGATTCTCACAACAGTCTCTGAGATAGCTGCACCATTACTAGGTCGGGGTTATAGAAACCAAAGCTTAGTGAGAGCCATGGGTGACAAAGTGACAGAACTAGTAACCGACAGAGCTGGGGTTCAAACCCAGCCTGATCTTAATTCTAGAACTCGTGATGCTTCTCCTTTTTTTAATTTTAGATTAAAGGATAACTACTTTACACTATTGTGATGGTTTCTGCCATACATCAGCGTGAATCAGCCACAGGTACACATATGTCCCCTCCCTCATGAACCCCCTCCCACAGCCCTCCCCATCTCACCTCCTGAGGTAGACAGAGCATTGGCTTTGGGTTCCCTGCAACACACAGCAAATTCCCACAGTCTGTCTATCTTACATATGGTAATCTGTGTGTTTAAATGCTACTCTCTCAAATCGTCCCACTCTCTCCTTCCCCACTGTGTCCAAAAGTCTTAGAACTTGCACTTTTAAGCATCATACATTTTTTTCTGCTGAGACAGAATTGCAGGATGACTGATTTTAAAGCATGCAATATTTGTAGATACAAATATCAGCCTCCTACCATATGTGCACTCCTGCAAACAGATCACTTTTTTTTGAAATCCAAATCCCTATGTGAAACTGACCGTGGGAAGTCACAAGGGAACACCAAAGGGAACTTCTTTTGTTAAGAAAGTACTGTCTTCTAAACTACATTGCTTTGATAAATCAAAGAAGTTCTTCTTCTTAATCATAACTAGAGCAGTCATTGACTGAGCTCCTGTGCTACCAATCAGGCACGATTCTAATCTACTGGTGTTAATAGCTTTTCCTAATGGTCCCATGAGGAGGGATGGCAGGGGTCAGCTGCCTATTCGCTAAACCTCTTTGTGCTTCCTCCCAAGCACACAGCTAGCTCATATTTCCTAGCCCCCCCCTGCAATTAGGTGTGACCTTGTGGCTGAATTCTGCTCAATGCACAATGGGTGAAAGTGACAGGTAATGCCCTGGGACTTTCTCCACCTCTCACCCTTTCTTGGAGACCATGGAAGTCAAGTGGGGCCACAACACAGATTGAGCCTGACTTCCTGCATCAGTATGGGAGATGTCTTGCCTTGGGCTTTACCGGAGCGAGAGATAAACTCCTGCTGTGTTAATTCACTGAGACTTGGGGATACTTTGTTACAATGGCTAGCATTGTCTTATAGCTAGCTATTACCCCCTTTTAATGACTGTACAACACATATTCTTTCCACCCTTGGACATTTCTGAAATTATTAGGCTGGATCTTAATTCTTCCCAGCACCTTACACTTGCTATTGGCCTAGACTGAGGTCTAAGTCCAAGAGAAAAGATTTGCATTTGTTTCTTCCACTACCTTGGGCCACTAAAAACTTGAGTTCTCTTTATTTTTCTTTAAAAATTTTTTAAAAAAGTTTGCATTGGGGCATATAACTGATTTATAATGCTGCATTATTTTCAGGCACACAGCAAAGTGAATCTGTTACACAAATACATGTATCCACTCTTTTCAGGGTTCTTTTCCCATATAGGCTATAGCAGAGTGTTGAGTAGATGGAGTTCCCTTTAAATGAAGCTCTCTGTTTCAGGTCTTCTGGACTATACCAGGTAGTGTCAATGCAAACTTCAGACCCTCTTGAAGACCAGCTCATGGTTCAAACTCTCATGAGAGAGTTTTTTCCCTCCTTTATCTGGTGCTGCAGTTGAGACAAGCAAGTCTGTTTGCCACTCTTTGTGTGGGACGGTTTATTTCGCATGTATTCACATGTGGAGGGTGTGATGGTCAGCTTAACTGGGCTCAGCAGTGTCCAGACAGCTGGTAGAACATTCTTTCTGGGCACGTCTGTGAGGATATCTCTGGAAGAGATTAGCATCTGAATAGGTAGATTGAGTAAAGAACATCACTTTCACCAGTATGGGTATGCACCATCCGATCTATTGAGGGTCTAAATAGAATAAAAAGGCAGAGGAAGGGCAAATTAGCTCTCTCTGCTGGAGCTGGGACAGCCATCTCCTGCCCTTGGACAAGGCTACCCTTCATTCTTAGGTGCTCAGGCTCAGACCAGGACTTCCTTTCCGCCTGCTCCCCCAGCACGCTCAGGTGTTAGGACTTGCACTAAACTGCCTCACTGACCTTCCCGGGTCTCTGCTTACAAACAGCACATCATGGGACTTCTCAGTTTCCATAAACACGTGTGACAGTTCCACAAGCAAAACAAATCTCTCTACGTATCCTGTTTCTCTGTAGAAAAGTTGACCCTTGATGCTCTGGCTTTATTTGGGGAGCTCCCACTGAACACCTCATGTTAGGCATTTTTCTTTTTAGTGGCATGTAAATAATGTTGCATCTCACATTCAGTTTGTATCTTATATTCAATGAAATACAGTATCATCTCCAGTTTATAGACGGAAAATGAAAATATCTGAGGCACAGACAGGGCAAGGAATTCTCTAGTCAATGTCAGGGCTGCAGTGCGGACCTAAGGGTCTTAACCGCCATGCCACTGCAGCGGTTGCCCGATGACCGCACTTGGCCACCAAACAGAGGACAGGTAGGGTGCCGGCTCAGGGCTGGAACCAGCTCTGCCATCATCAGGGGTTTGAATTTTGACATGCTTCTCAGCTTCAGGTCCCTCATCTGCATCCTAGAGATAGAAAGACATTGATTAATTTATAAGATTGCAATGAAGATTAAGTGGGGCTACAGTGTAAAGCATTTCATATACTGCTAGACACATAGAACCTATTTAGTGATGGTTAGGTACGGTTATTATTGTTTTATTCACTATCCTATACTGTTTCCCAGCAGTAAA